>NC_063333.1:127349203-127380252 GCF_021869965.1 Rhincodon typus
TGTTAGGTTTTATTGGTAGAGGGATTGAGTTTCGGAGCCATGAGGTCATGTTGCAGCTGTATAAAACTCTGGTGCGGCCGCACTTGGAGTATTGCGTACAGTTCTGGTCACCGCATTATAGGAAGGATGTGGAAGCATTGGAAAGGGTGCAGAGGAGATTTACCAGGATGTTGCCTGGTATGGAGGGAACGTCTTATGAGGAAAGGCTGAGGGACTTGAGGCTGTTTTCGTTAGAGAGAAGAAGGTTAAGAGGTGACTTAATAGAGACATACAAGATGATCAGAGGATTAGATAGGATGGACAGTGGGAGCCTTTTTCCTCGGATGGTGATGGCTAGCACGAGGGGACATAGCTTTAAATTGAAGGGTGATAGATATAGGACAGATGTCAGAGGTAGGTTCTTTACTCAGAGAGTAGTAAAGGCGTGGAATGCCCTGCCTGCAAAAGTAGTAGACTCGCCAACTTTAAGGGTATTTAAATGGTCATTGGATAAACATATGGATGTTAATGGAATAGTGTAGGTTAGATAGGCTTCAGATTGGTTTCACAGGTCGGCGCAACATCGAGGGCCGAAGGGCCTGTACTGCGCTGTAATGTTCTATGTTCTATGTTCTAGAGCCAGTATCCCATCACCAAGTCACCCTTTATTTACACGTGGAGAGTCCTTGACACTGATCCAGCTCCCTCAGAGCTAACTCTCAGAGAGCTGTTCTTATCTCCTGTTCTTATCTGTCAGCCAGAGCTCCCTGATCGGACCAGATTAAAAGCTCCAATCAGGGAACTTCTATTCTGAGAGGTCCACCTGGCTGACCTCATTACAATCACTACAGTTTGAACCCTTTAATTAGTTTCCTGTAATATAATAATTCCCAGGTAGTTGATATTGTGTTGAGTTCTTGATCTGATCTCTGTCTGGGAATTATGACAGTTCTCACTGACTGTTGTTTCTTGCATGTTGAAAAAAATTCTGCATTTCTCTCATTACGCTTTTTGTATGAATGCCTCTGAATATAAGGATCTTATAGGGCGGGAAATTGGAAGTGATGAGCATCGGATCAACAGTGATCCTCGTGAACGGCAGAGCAGGCATGAGGAGCTGAACAACCTACTCCTGGTCTTGTTTCTTATGGTCCAGTGATCATCTCCTGATGATGACTTCCTACTTTCATATTACTTCAGTCCTTTTCAGTATTCAATATAAAACTTCACAATTTCACCAAAAATAGCACTCATGTAACATTATGATTTTGTCACTCGTATCCTGCTCCTATTGAAATTGTGGTTGAGGTTTCTCATGTGTTGTTAGGTTGAGCAATAATATAAAGCTGAATTTGATAATTTCACAGGATGTTTAGATGATCGAGTGTGATTTTGAAATCTTCACGCTGGATGACACACCTACATACCCTCTCTTTGCCCCTACCTGCATTTATACTGTCATATCAATAACACATAACTCAATAATATTGTTTTGTTTTGCAGGACGGATGGTCTCAGTATCACTTTGTGGCCTCAGCTTCCACAATAGAACGGGACAGACAGAGACCCTACTCCTCCTCACGTACTCCTTCCATATCACCAGTCAGGATGTCCCCCAATAATCGTTCAGGTACGCCTCACCGTAACACAGACGATTTGGTTATCTGGCTGCCAAACACTTTGACTTACAGTCAGCAAAAGTCTACATTTAAAATGGCCAGTCGCTTATCATTGAATGATGCAGCATGGAACGAGGTTATTTGACTGACAAACCCATGCTGGCTTTGAAAGATCTATCAACTAGTAACACTCCCCTTAGCGTTTCAATATTTTCCTTTTAAATGTATGTACAGATCCCAATTGAAAGTTACCAATGGATCTGCTTGCTCCACCCTTTCAAGCTGTTTATTTAAGATCGCAACAATATTCTGTGTGAAGAAAATTCTCTTCATCTCTGGATTTTTTTTGCCAATTATCAGAAATCTGTGCCTCTGGTTACTGAAGCTCCTCTCACTGGAAACAATTTTATCCAATCTACGCTATCAAAACTATTTATGATTTTCAATGCCTGTATTAAATCTCTGTTCAACCTTCCATGCTCTGAGGAGGACAATCCCAGATTTTATTGTCTTTTCACATAATTAGAGCCTGGTTCTATCCTAATAAATCCCCTCCACATTCTCCAAAGCCTTGAAATTCATTTTAAAGTATGCGACCCCAAACCAGATTTAACATCCAAGGCTGAAGTGCATGCAATGATTTATTAAAGATTACAATATATCCATTATTGTTTTACCCTATGGGTTGAAATTTACACTGGAGTATCACCTTGTTTCCTACCCCCTCACCCATCTCCCCAACCCTCTAACCATCTCCCCCACCCCCTCAAACATTTCCTCCCACTGACCCCATCTCACCCGCACACGCCCATCTCTCTACAATGCCAGCTACGCCTCCTACGCCCTTGCCCCCAGCAAATCTCATACACTGCTAGGTCTACAACAGGTGCCAAGTACTGTGTCCTGTGATGGGACAAAGGTGTAGTCTGACAGGCCTGGGTGAGGAAATTAGATAGGTAATGAGAAGGGAAGTTGCAGGGTTGGGGAAAGTGTCTGCACTCAGCTCAGGGGCCTTAAAATGATGGCAGCCCCTCCCCACCACCGACATACATACCCATACATACATACATCCTGGCCACCAGTCCACCAGCTTTCACTGGAAGACTGAATACATCACCCACAATCAGTAAAGTCCCAACAGCTTGTTCACAGCACTAACAGTCCCTGCCCACTATCAATTTACAGATCACAGTTTGCAGTTGCCCAATGCCAGCTATCCTTATTTATAGAATCTCTCAAAGCGATCTCACACACTCCCTCTGGTCCAGAGTCAGCTCACACCCATAACCGTACTGATTCTGGCCTTGCCTGTGCTCTGCTGTCTCTATGCAACCATAAGTGCCAAAGTCTTCCGTCATCAGGGCCCACAACTAGGATTATTTTAAACTTTGACCTAACCACTGCTGTCATCCCTCTCAAACATCTCTCACCATTGGAATCACACTCCTGTACTCCAGCATCAAACTGTGGACAATACTTACATTCCCAAGTGCTTAATTGTGTCATTAAACCCCTATATCACAGCACTGACACATGGGAATATGCCCCTGTAGCTCAGTTGTGACTCAGGGAATGAAACCTAATTACCAAGTGTGGGGAACACATCTGTGTACTACAGAAGTTTACCTGTGGTGTCCTACCCCTGTACCCCAATAGACAACTTGAGGATCTTATGGCCTGTGTCCTAAGATCTACTCTGGGATCATTATGCTGAACTTCAGACCTATCACTGGGAGCACCCAGGAGTATCTGTGGGACTTTATCTCTATACCTCATGACCAACTGCAGAATAATTACCTTACACTCCAAAATCTACCCTATGGGATCATATCCTTGGACACTACGACCTGTGTGGTCATTCATTTGTACCCCAGGATATACGTATGGGATCATTCTTGAGTAACACCCAGCACTTCCAAGATAGCAGATAATATCTGAAGGAAAATGTTAATGAATTAAGATCTTCTGACTGTGTTTTGTGATACCGCTTTTGATCATAAAAAAAGATGCTGACTTCTAAAATGTTTAAAGATTGAAAGGCTTTAGACAAGTAGATATCTTTAAGTGAAATTGGGGAGTCATTTTTACCCTGCTGCAGAGGGATGTTTTACCCAGAGAAGCTATACCGAGAGAATAACAAGTTTGCCAGTTTTACTGTCCATTAGTGTCAGATGACCCACGTATCACTGCACTGGTATTAAGGAGGGAGTGAACAGCATCACCTTGTTTCAAAATAGAATTGATTTTTTGCAGGCGATTGAGTTGAATGCCTCATTGGGTCTTGCAAGACTGATGGGCATCGTTATATAATTGCAGTTTAGTGCTCTAAGCCAGTGTGACCATGTCTGAGTGTAATAGATGCCTGTATACTAGTGTCACAATTTGTGTTCTTATAGAACTATCTTCCCCTCACAGAAATATACCTTGGCTGTGTGAACTGGATATTGTACCTTCTTTATATTCTGTACACAATGACGTCCATAAAACTGAGGAAGTAACTGATGCCCAATTTGGAGCAGCCTGCTCGAATTCCAGTGCCAAAGTATTTTTGAAATCAGACCAAAGAAAGAAATAGAAAGTTAAATATTGAAAGAAAGAACTTTCATGACCTCTGGATGTGAAAAAATGCTCTACTGCCAATTTTCACAAGTGATTTCAAACAGTGTAGTCACTGTTGTAACGTAGGAACAAGTAGAGTCAGCGGGTCAACCAGTCTACATAAAAGCGTTTCTGGATGGAATAGTCTGTAATAAAGTACACTGGCGTGATTATCCCCTCCCTGGATATTAAGACAGAGGTAGTATTGAGGGAAAATAATTGGGCAAGTTGGCATCAGACAGAAACTCTCTACTTTCTCTCTATCTCTGAAATGTCATGCTGGTCAAGAAGATCCATCAGAGACTTCCTTGACTCATCAACAATTAACACCCTTGAGTGGTCAATAAATAACTACTCAAGAACTTAACTCATCACCTCCCTGATTACCTGCCTCACCAGTCGGTGAAAAAGGTGATTAGTTTCCCAACCAACATATCATGGAAACCTGCCAGCCAAATTAGGGTAGGGTTGCCAATTTGGGGCAATGAGAGGTGAGTAAGGATGGGGTCCAGGGGTTAGCCCCTGAAAGTCTGGTCTTGCCTTCAAATGCCCTTGCTGCTCACGACCCCCATACTGAAGAAGAAAAAAAACTTATCATCTCACCATTGGTCTTGGATTCCCTAGGAATTGGCTTCAACTTTGAGGTCCAGAAGCTGTTGGTCTCAGATTGGCTGGCAGTTTCTGTTGATCCAAGTCATCAGTACCGAAGCCAGTGATCAGGCAAGATATTTGCTTCACTCTTAATGAGCTGATTGGTAAGTGATACGGTGGGCTATTTGATCAGTGGGAGCAACATGTTAGTCACCACCTACAATGCTCACCCCTCTACTTAGATAAGAGAAACAGAAATTGAACCAAATCAGTTTGGACTCTGCAGAATGCTTCATTTATGAGCATTTCTCAGTTGTTTCATAAATAGACCCTCTTCTTCAATCAAGTTTCTCAGTTCATTCTGTGTAACATTATGCAGTACCCATGTTTCCATTTTCTGAAGTGATGTCAAATTTCACATCAGGCATTTTGAGAGTTAATTTTGCCGAAGCTTCCCCCAAGCACCCTGGATTGATCTGAAACAGAAGCAATCTCAAAGAGTGTTATTTAAATTCTACTGCAGTAACTCATCTGTTGCAATTGCACTTCTAAATGAGCCAGAACATGTAAAAGATCACTAGTTGGTTGATATTAAATCTGTGAAATTGACCTGAAATTGTACGTATCATTGAGAAGAAAGGGAAAAAAGAGCTTTGAACAGAGAGTCTTCCTATCAGTGTTTCTTGTAAAAACCAATCAGTCACAAAGATTTGTCATGACCTTGAAGGTACTTTTAGGTTTTGATTAGTTTTTTTATCTTTATTTAATAGGTTTATTCCTTCCACAAAACCCCTGATCTTCCTTCATCTCTTGAAGATATTGGCATTTATTGCTGCAAACTTTCTAAGGCCCTTTCAGCATCTTACCCAAGAAGGCTTGAACTCAGATGGAATGAGTTACCAAGCACAACAGTGCCAGATTGCTGGAGGTGTTAATAGATATAAATGGACATCTGTAGCACAGGTATCCCCGTAACACAGGCCCTGATCCTGCAGATCAGAGGTTATGTGGAGGCAGTGCCCAATATTAGAAGGAAATGTAGATGCCCTTTTGTCTTTTATTGTCTCACAATGTCTACTTAATGTTATTGTAACTATGTGACCTTACCAATACTTATTACAAGTGATTTTGCAGGTGCCAGAACAACGGGAATAGATTGAAAAGTGTTATGCCCATTAAGTTAAATTTAATTCTCCATATTTGAGTCTACCGGAAGTATGAAAAACCACAGACCAGAGATCTGGTCATAAGAGTATGCAATCCCATTTCCCACTTTCACCTAACCATTGATTATGTGGAATTAGGCAGAGGCTATTGTGAAGTTTACACTTGTAGCTGGGTGTAGGCATCAGTCCAAGAAGGCGGCATGAGATGTATCAGTGCCACAAAAACCCACCATCTTTCTAGCAAATCGCAGTGGGAGTTGGGCAGAATTGCACCAAACGTGGCTCAGAGCCAAAACCAGTCCTGCCACAAGTACACCAGGTCTGCCCATGTTCACCCAAAGCTGGTTTCACTGGAAGAAAGATGTGCAATTAGCACTGCCTTTTACAACATCAGGTCTCACAAAGCACTTTCACAATAAATTATGGCATACACACTGTAGTGCCACTCAACCCCTTAATGGTGCCACCCACCTTCCTGTTTTGAACCCTTGACCCTCTGTCACTCCACATTTAAAACTGTACTCAAACTTATTCAGCACAGATCGTAAACAAAAGTGTTGACATTTGACAGCACTCAATGGTTAGTAATACAGTGTATTTTGCGTAATATGGCATCGTAGCAATGCAAATTCTCTAGGAACCAGAACTTCTGACAGCGCAAATCTCTTTTAAAAGCCTTTGTGTTCAGATTTTATTTATTCTTTTATAAACTAAAAATACTAGCAAATTGTAAATCTGCACAGGTTTGTTCTTAGCTTTTACGTTAAATTTATCACAATTTTGGGGTCTGTATCAAAACAAACACATACCGCTCAGAGCTACAGTCTGATTATTGAAAAACCAAATTGAGGTTCATGGTGTTGCATGTGGTCTGAGCTAGGTCTTCAGATTTGGTAGTTTTACTGTGATCAACCTGTTATGCTGTGCCATGACTGATTGGCTGTTATCCCCTTGGCCCCTCAAAAACAGAGCAGTCCATTGTCTTGTGACTGTGTAATGTAACTCCCCGTCAACTGGAATAATCAAGTAACTGGCACCACCCATTCCCTGACCCTGCCAGGAAACAAAAATGTTACTTTCTTTTTGCACGTAGTAAGGCAACAGCAACATTTTGTAGGATTACAGCAGTATGTTATCCTTTTTGAAGGGTTAAAGTGTTTGAACCATTTCACTAGCTACAGACTCCAACCTTCAGGCCACAAGGCATGCAATCATTGTATTTCCAAAGTAAAAATGACTCAAGTGAACCTGTCTTGTGGGAAGTCTCAACATTGTCCTTTTGATTAAATGTGCAGCTGGAAAGATGATTCACCGGTGAAGGTTTATTTTAAAAACCAGCTTCCTTACAAACCACTTTCAGTTGTTTTTGTGTTGGAACAGGTTACATTGCAGCTTCAGTTGTAGAGCGGAAGAATGTTGAATACACAGGTTCCCTGGCAATCTCCTGAGCACAGTTGGCAACACTATTCTTGTCTGATTATTTGGGATTGTACACTGGCTAGGTAGATGGCTAAATAAAAGCCGTAGAGAACATTTATTGACTTGGCATGTATTTGGCTTCCTATCAAACTCCCAGACGGAGCTCAGGTCAGAATTCTTGTCCCAGTGGTTTTGCAATAAAATTGTCAGTTGTCAAAAAGAGATTTTCTGTCAAAGATTTGCCAAGGGAACAAGCCATTGATGATTCTTAATGCAGGAAGCTGGGGAATGGAAAAATGATATCTATTACTGTTAAAAGAGGAAACCTGTACTCCTGTTTTCAGTGACACTCGCTGGTGTGCACCTTTGGAATATCAAGCAGGTTGTATCCAGTGAAAGAGGTAACTTTGTTCTCCAAACAAAATTCTGCAGCATTTTTAGTTCTTAGCTGGTAAGCACATTCAATTACTTGAGCTTTCCAACAAGCATAAAAACAAGGCTCAGTGCTTTAACACTTTAAAGGATAAATTTTCCTTTTGCACAAAGTTAGAGCCCAATTCTCAAGGCACCAAGTTCAGGTTGAACAAAAGATTTTCAGAAGGCCCTGAATAATTATTGCCAATTATTCTCAATGTGATCCAGGACAGAAACAATAGTCGAGTTCAGCCATTAACCCTTCCAGTTTTACTAACCCACTTAAATCAGGGACAGCTGAGATTTCCTATTCTCTTTAATCGGTTCTGAACAGATGTGATTGACCATCTGAAACAGTGTTTGAATTTTTCTTTTGTGCTCTTCACCTTGCTGAACCAGTTTTCTCTGATATAATACTTGCTGCTGATGCTTTTTCTGGGTGGGATACTGGTAGCACTGTTACCTCTGAGTAAGGAGTTGGGGGGCTTCAAGTCCCATCCCATTGATGGAACACACCATCTAGGCTGACAGTCCAATGCAGTACTGAGGGAGTACAGCACTGTTGGAGACTTCTCCTGCTCTCTCAGGTGGACATAGCAGACCAACTGCATAAGTTCGAACAAAAGTAGGGAGATTCTCCCCAGTTCCTTATTTCTGCCTCAGCCAATATCAGTTAAACAGATTACTCAGTCATCATCATACTGTTCTTTGTGGGACTTTGCTGTACAATATGGCTGCCGCATTTCCTTCATTAAAATAGTGATTTCAATTCAGAGCTTCATGAGATAAAAACCACATAGAAACATCCAAAGGTCATGCAAGGTGCAATAAAAATACTTGTTAGATCTTTACCTCACAGACTCTGCTTTCCACAGCAACAGTTTCATACACTTGCATGCAGAGACTGGTTTCAAATTCTGACAATGAGTTGATAACAGAAATGGCTAGACTCCTCTTTGTCACATTTTTATATAGAAGTGCAGTGTTCCTTGCTACACATTTCACCACAATTATCACTTTGGTCTTTTTATTTCATCTATGCCCAATTTGTTTACCTTTTAATGAGCTGGAATATATTATTGTGCCTGAGTAGTTCTCCCTACTGAGGCAAAAAATTGCAGGATCAAGTTGCACTTCAGGGATGTGAGCACACTGTTTGATTTTCTATCCCAGTGATTTTCTCTCCCTTTGTTTGCAATGTGGTCGGTGGGATATGAAGCCAGTCTTCGATTCGTTATTGGCTATTCTGCACTCCCAGCCTAAGACTAATTTCTGCCCAAAATTTTGCCTCACTCCCCCTACAAGCATTTTAACCAGTGAAACAGAGGGAGTACTCTGCCAGCTTCATTTGGGACTGACCTCAGCCTGTTTGAGGATGCAGGAAATGTATTAGATTAATGTATTGTTCCCCTGTTCCAGCGAGTGCCCCAGCCTCTCCCCGAGAGATGATCAACCTAAAGGAGAGGAAGTCTGACTATGACACAACCGGGACCAACTCTGGCTACCATGGGAGTAAAGGAGAGCATATCTCCAGAAAAGACACTCTTCCAGGTGAGCAACCCAGAGCGTTCTTTCTTAAAAAAAATTCTGAAAGGGAAATATCCCTCAGTGCTTCCTAGTCCGCCTCCTTCCCTTGCCTTTTGCTGAAGGATTAATGACCCATGCTTGAGAATAGCTGCACAGAAAGACCCTCTGACCTATTCAGTTCCTTGCTCAAGTGCTCAGTTGTAAGTAAGCCAGGGTGGTCTGGTAAGACTATGAAAATGTCACTGCAGCTAAGCTGAAACCCGCACTCAGCTGACATTCATTGATCTTCACCTATTAGTGGGACTTGTTTAGTCATCAGAACCAGGAGTTCTGTCTCCTTATCTCCCATCTCCTTAACCCAGGCCACTATAGGGTGCAATTTAATGCCCTTTCCAGACCCTTGCTCCAGACCCATTATGACCATCGACAGCAGTCCTACCCCTCAAACCCCATCATCAGACTCTTACTTTCTCCATGGATCCCTGGTTAATATCTGTGTTTATCTCTGGGTGGCACTGCCAGCCTCTGTTTGGCTGGCAATTTGCAGGGGCCAGCTGGAAGAAATTCTGCAATTAAATTTGCCCTATGGAGCTGGGATCCCTGGTGGAACCTAAAAGAGAACAGAGAAACTGAAAGGTTGAGTGAGGGAATTCCTGATCTTAAGGTCAAAATGGCTGCCAGTGGTGGGTTAGAAAGAGGGGGGAGGAGGGATGTCTCATAGGGCACAATTGGAGAAAAATCAAGGTTGTAGAAAGTTAGCCTGTTGTTTTATAAATCTCCAGTCAACAGTAGTCTAATATTAAAATCTGAACATTACAAACAAGTCAAGTTTGATTATACGTAGACACTCTAATCAGCAGACATTCACATTCCAATGTTCTATCACCAGTCTTTGTCCTTAGCTGTCTAACTTCATCTGCTGCTGAAGCCCTTGTCCATGCCTTTGTTACCTGCAGAGGCAGTTATACCAATGCTCTCTTGGATTAGACACTCCATATAAATGTCAGCATATCTTATCATGCAGCAAATCATATTCAACCATTTCACCTGAGCTTACTGATCCACATTAACCTCTGGTCCAGCAGCATCTTAATTTTAAAGTATACTCTACCTTGTGTTCAAATTCCTATATGGCCTCATTTTCTCTATCTCTGTGGATTTCTCCAGCCCTGCGTGGCCATTAAGTTCTGCAGTTCCCTCCCTAAACCTCTCTGCCTCTTGGTCTCACTCCCCTCATGAAATTTTTCCACACTAATTAGTTCTTCAACCAATCTTTCAGTCACCTGTCCAATTAGCTCCTTATGTGGTTCAGTGTCAAATCCTGTTTCATTATGCTTACGTGAAACACATTAGAATATTCAAGCGTGCTAAACTGAGTTAAATGCAATGTATGAATATAAGATTCTGTTTACCACTCATCCCTGACATTCCTGAAGCAATTCATACATAAAGTTCAAATCCACTCAGCTCCTGTATCCACACACTTTTGACTAAGATTGTATGGTGAGCATTGCTATAGAGAGCAGTGACATCAGCAAACATGACAATATTTTCACCACATTGTTCTGGAGCCAGGGAAGAACTCAACAGCATTTGAGTTCGATGTTAAGATTTCTGGTTTTATCTTCCTCTATCTATATACAGTGAACATCCCATACTCAGCCTATTCTTTAACTTTGATTTCTTTTTCCCTCACTGAAGTTCATACTGATTTCTCCCAACATTTATCTAAAATAGATTATCTGCTTATTTACAACATTATTGATATAATGTATTTGACATGTTTCCTACTCGACAACAGTGACTGCACTTCAAAAGTGATCAATTGGCTAGACATCTTTGTGGCTGTTATTTTAACGTCCACATCCATCTAGTTTTTGATGGAGTTTCTTACTGGTGCTGCTTCCAAGTGTGGCAGAATTCAGCTTTGATGTTCAAGTAATTCTTTGGTTGCTGATCATTAGCAACGATGGCAAACTGCCAAACGTAGCTCAGGTATAAAAACTGAAAGGACTGCGGATGCTGTGAATCAGAAACAAAAACAGAAGTTGCTGGAAAAGCTCAGCAGGTCTGGCAGCATCTGTGAAGAGAAATCAGAGACGTTTCAGATCCAGTGACCCTTCCTCAGAATGAGTATGAGGAAGGGTCACCGGACCCGAAACGTTAACTCCAATTTCTCTTCACAGATGCTGCCAGACCTGTTGAGCTTTTCCAGCAACTTTTGTTTTTGTTTCTGGTAGCTCAGGTATGTTTCCCTATGGAGGGAGGAGATTTACAGCATGATGCACTGTTAAAGGAAGAATCTCAGGGGATCTTGAAACTCTTTCCAGCCAATAAAGTGCAATTGAAGAGTAATCAATTCTTCAAACAAGCAGATGCAAAGTGGAAAGCAGCTTTCACATTGATTATTTGAATAGAAAGAATGTGCAGGGTTACAAGGACAAAGCAGGAGAATGACAATCAGTCATAATGCTCATTCAGAAAGCCAGTGCAGACTTAGTCTAATGGCCTCTTTCTGCATGGTAACATTTCTGTAATTCTGGAATGAAATTTGTTCTTATATCCTCTGTTGCATTCAAAAAAATGAATGCTGGCAAGATTCACCAGACCTACTGAAAGGGAGTCAAGAATAGGCAACAAATGTTGGCCTAGCAGCGATGCCCACATCCTGTGAAAGAGCATTTTTAGAAATGGCGCATTATGGACCAGACCAGACCCCCTCAAGATATTTTAGGAAGGTATCCTATACCTTAACTTTTTCTTATTTTAACGGCAAATGTAAAATTCTATGTTCCAGATGCAATTTGACTGGTCAAACTACTCAACGTTAAGCAAAACACAATTTATTCAAACACTGTAGCTAAAATGCAACAAAAGAAAGAAGAACTTAACTCAATTGGAAAACTTAACCGAATAATAGACACAGTAATTTTTATTAATAACTGTTCCAATATAGTAACATCCTATAAACACACCCGTTGGTGGAAAGGCAGTTTCAGAAATCACATTTTTTCACATGCAATCCAGCACCAGAGAGTGAGAAAAAGTATCAAGCGAAAACTGAGAGAGTAACAGCCAGGAGATATTTACTTCAGCTTCCAACACTGTTGAGACTCCAACAGCAACTGCTTAAAGTTAAACCTAAAAACTATACAAAAAAAAAACTAGATATCCTGGTCTGTGAGCGCTGGCCACACCCATCCAAGCCACTTCTATTGTTCCAACTTTAAAAAAAACCCAAGGCCTCATGTTACCACAGATTGCTTATCACCTCTTGTTTAATGTCTCTCTTAAAGAAACCCAGACAAAATACACATCTTAAAGCCACAGCATCATGTTTTGGAGAACACTACTGAAACCAGTGGTTTCAATGCGATTAGCTATGATAATATGTGCAGCTAATACATATCATGAGACACTGGTTGGCAAATTGTCAGTGCTGTGATTCCCAGAATGAATAATTTTTGTGGCAAATCAAGTCAAAGGGCCTAGATCTATTGCTCAGTTAATACTAAGATTGATCAAGGTTGAAGAGGTCCAGAGATTACAAGAGTAACAAAGCTTCGGGGGAAACTAATGATTTGGTTATATTAATGATGAATTGCATTTGCGGATCTAAGAGGATTTAGTCAATACTCACCTTATCGTAAAACATTAACTTTCAAGTGTTTTAATTATGTCTCTTTCTTTATTAATGCAGCCCAGCTTTCTGTAGTAGCCGGATCAGGCTTCAGGAATTCCTATGCTACACCCGTTGAAGGTACCAAGCACAACCAGGTTTGTTACAAACTTTACAGAACGTCTGATCGATATGTTTGACCTATAGCAGCTGTCAGCATGATAAGATATTTCATTCTGTCTGTGAACCACAGCTCCTTTTCTATGTCTTAGTATCGCTTCATCATTTACCACTCAAGTGAAGTTTGACTCCTTTTTCCTCTTGCATTGTTTGGAGAGAAAGTGAACCCTATTAACCTTTCTGCCACAGTGATATCACATGCAAGTGTTTCAATGTAATTTCCATGACATTTACAAACCAGTAGGCAAAGAAAATGCTACTGGGCATTTTTTTTTAACAGAAAAGTAACTTGGCCTCATTTAAAAAAGGGCAAATTTCACCTATCTGTTTCCAAATGCAGGCATCAAGGTGGGGGTTGGGTGGTGCAAAATTCCAGGAAGTTAACTCAGCCTGTACAATGGGAAAGTTTGTCTGACCTTAGGGTAGGGATTGTGCACCATCCCTGGGCTCAGAAAATAACCAATATGATTGAGTTACCAAATATATCTCAATAGTTTATAACTTATGGTAGCAGAGAAACAGTACAATGTTAAATATAAGACGGGGTCGGGGGGGGAGGGGGGTGGGGGGTGGGTGGTGTGGGGCGGGGGTGGAGGCGGGGAGGACAGAGTTTCTTCTTTCAACACCCGGTTATCTTGAATAGCAGGGGCACAGCACAGAGAAGAAAAGTGGGTGGGGAAGATGGTGTGTGTGTGTGTGTGTGTGTGTGTGTGTGTGTGTGTGTGTGTGTGTGTGTGTGTGTGTGTGTGTGTGTGTGTGTGTGTGTGTGCTGTGCCCAAGCAATTCACATTAGCCAACAACCAGAACAGAGGAATCAGGTGCATGACATTAGCCAAACCACAAATCAAATTGAACCTGACTCCTGTTAGAAGTGTTGCATTACTAAAACCAGTTTTGTTTTCCTTCAGCAGAAAGAATGAATCATTTATCTGTATAATTTGTGCTATTCAGCCTGCTTTGTCCCTGAGCACAAACCTCAGTGCATCCTCAGGAAGCTGAAAAGCTAGAGTCCATATACTTCCTAATAGGGAAAGCACAGTAACTAAAATTCTGATCCATCTGATAACAGCTAATAGGAACAGACAAAAGCTATTCAGTAAAATTATGACTCATACACACCTCAACTCCATTTACCTGCCTTTCCTTCAGCTCTCATGGATCTAGGACCTCAATAAAGAAGGCTCTAGTCATAGTGTCATACAGCACTGAAACAGACACTTTGGCCCAACTCGTCCAAGATGACCAAGCTTCCCAAACTAAACTGGTCCCACTTGCCTGAATTTTGCCCATATCCATCTGAACTTTTCCTATTCACGCAAGTGTCAAATGTCTTTTAGATGTTGTGATTGTACCTGGATCTACCACTTTCTCTGAAAGTTCATTCCACAAACAAACCATCCTCTGTGTGTAAAAGTTGCCTCTCAGGTCCCTGTTAAATCTTTCTCCTCTCACCTTAAAAGTCTACTCCCTAGTTTTGAACTCACCTACCCTAGGGAAAAGATCTTTGCTATTCACCTTATCTATACCCCTCATGATTTTATAAACCTCTAGAAGGTCACCCCTCAATCTCCTACGCTCCAATGAAAAAAAATTCCCAGCCTATCCAGCCTCTCCTTATAACGCAAGCCCTCCAGTCCTGGCAACATCCAGGTAATTTTTTTCTGAATCCTCTCCAGTTTAACAATATCCTTTCTATAGCAAGACAACCAGAATTGTACACCGTACTCCAAAAGTGGCCTCACCGATGAACTGTGCAACCTCAACATGACGTCCCAACACCCATACTCAGTGATCTGAGCAATGAAGACAAGAGTGCTAAACACCTTCTTAACCACCTGTGACGCAACTTTCAAAAAGCTATATACCTGAACCCCTAGGTCTCTCTGTTCGAAGACACTACCCAGGGCTCTACCATTAACTGTATAAGTCCTGTTCTTGTTTGTTTTACCAAAATGCAATACCTCGCATTTATGCAAATTAAACTCCATCTGCCACTCTTCAGTCCATTGACCCAATTGATCAAGATCCCTTTGTAATCTTAGATAACCTCCTTCACTGTTGACAATACCACCAAGTTTGGGGTCATCCGCAAACTTACTAACTGTGCCTCCTGATTGTGAAGTCCAGCTCCCTCATGCCTCTGCATAGAATATAAATACTGAATAAATGTTCATTAGTTTTCAACAATATGGTGTCCAGTCCTCATCTGTCTGAAACTTCACAAACCTGTTTGTGATGTTAATACATGGTGACAGTAGCAGGGCACAGTCTGAGAGGCTTTTACAAAGTTACAGACAAAAAAAACTGCAGATGCTGGAATCCAATGTAGACAAACAGGAGGTTGTTCAGTCCTGGAGAAGGGTAATACCCCAAACATTGACTGCTCTTTCCTCCAGATGCTGCCTGGCCTGCTGTGTTCTTCCAGGCTCCTGTTTGTCTACCAGGCATTTACAAAGGATGCCAGCCAGCCTAGCAGAGCACGAATTCTCTAATACCAAAGCCCAATGATTATTGACTGAAAATGCATAGAATGATGGTTAAAAACCTTAGCTTTGTCCAAGCCCATAGACTTTTTGGGATGCCTCAACTATACCGCACACTGGGGAAAACTGCTATCGCTAATTCCATCCACGTAGGATCATTTTGCAACCCGCTCAGAAACCTCGAAGGAATCTGTTGTGCTCCCATTTACAGTCCACAGCTCTGCTGATGACATTTTAAGAAACTGTTAAGTATTGTGAGGACCTTGAAGCTTTTGATTGCTACTTCAGCCTTCAAAGGAAAACTTCCAACACCAGGTAGTTTTCAACACAGGCACCCCAGGAATCTGTGGCAAATTTTTATTGCAATGCTGCTGGGTGCCAGCAAAGATGGAGACAGGAGGGCATCCAGAGTGCCTGCAAGAAAACTGAGCAGGGAAAGCAGAGAATGCAGTTACCACTATTGCTTCAAGTCTACATTGTGGCAGAAAAGAGACTAATTGATTCTGAGCTTGCACAGTCATTAATGCAGACTGCCACTCCTGCAAGAGGAAGGGACATCTTTAAAGTTGTATGTTGCAGTAGAACTCCTCCAATTCCAGTTTAGAGATTTAAAGGGACATCTTTTGGAACAATCACAGGGCGCATGATCCTGAGGTGTTGGCTGATAATCTCAGGACATAGCAGCTGGTGGAACTTAATTAATTTTAGAAAATCAATTCATCAAAGAAAAGGGGGAATATAGAACCAGTCTCAGTAAGTCTGATGACGAAATTGTCATTGATTATTGTAAAAAACCCATCAGGTTCGCTGATGTCTTTAAGGGAAGGAAGTCTGCTGTACTTAATTGGTCTGGCCTACGTGTGAGTCCACCTCCGAAGTGAGTGGCTGACTTTCAATTGCCCTCTGAAATGGCCTAGCATGCTACCTAGAACAAGGGCAATAAGGGATATGCAACAAACACTGGTTTGATTGTGACACCCACATCCTATCAATTTTTTTTTTAAAAGTCAGATTCCAAGAAATAAAATGTACAGATGAACATGAAGTGCCTTTTTTGGGCAAGCTTGTAAAATCTCAAGAGGATTTCATTGCTAAAGACTGATTTCTCCAGCCATCGAACACACAACTTCATGGTCCAGGGGGCTTTCAACTAAAAGTGAAAGGGCAATTGACTGCTGCACTTCAACGTGATGGAAGATAAATTACAGAAACACTCTCCATTATTCAAGATCAGGAATGCTCATTATTGAGCTGGACAGCTTGCTTGGAATTGTAACTTATCCACAAGATACAGGAAGTACACAATCAAAACAGACCTGAGGAAGTCAAGTGAGAATTTCCAAAACTATTCTTCGGGTCTGAGAAAACTGCAAATTGTTTCTCATATTATGTAAAAGCCCGATGTCAAACCTTACCAAGTAAGGTCCCACACCCGCTCTTGGATAAGGATGAGGCAAGAAATTGAATTCACGGTACAAGACGTTATATTACCAATAACATAAACCATCATCAGACCCTTACTTTCTTTGTCCAACCCTAGAAAAACAAAACGGATTCCCAATTTATAGTGCCTTTAAACTTGCAACTGGCTAGCCTTTGACCCTCCACTCAACATGGCATTTCTGTAGCTACCAATCATCTGAACCACATTCGACTTTCACGTTTAATGGCCCAGCTCCTATTGAAATCAATCGATCACTCTCACCTTGACCAATTTGCCATATATGGTTCTCATATACCTTCATTTACCAAGGGACACAGGTTTGAATGTATATGATAGGCAGTTCATTCACCCCTTCCTTAGTGGACCTGACTGGAAGACATAACGTGACAAATCATTTCTAGGTCTTGCTGTCCACTACCACAACTCCTAACTACTCCAGCATCATCCCAGAATAACTCCCAGTGCTTTTTGTTTCCATTGCAACCTGTTTTTTTAAACCCCTCTATCCACTCATTCCTTCAGTCTCACCTCTAAACACAAATATGAGGATTCCTTAGTCACTAAGATTAAGATCATCTATTCAACTGCCTCTTTCATTTATCTTCCATTTTCTAGTGTATGGAGCCAAGCTTTCTCCAAGGTTCCCACTGCCTTGGGGCCTATCTCACCTCTTTCTCATGGTCTTCCTCTGATGTGCTGTCCGACCTCATCCTGTCCACTTCCTGCCCCTTTGACTCTTTCCACTAAGATTGTTGACCATGAGCTTGCCTTTCTGGCCCCTGCATTAGCTGATATTCCAAACAGTTCTTGCTTCTCTTGGCCCATACGGAATGAGCAGATATTTCCTCCTACTAAATACTGGGAAAACCGAAGCCGTTGGACTGAATTTTCTAGTTCCCCTGGAGGAGTTGGTGGAGGATGGGGGCTTATGGAATGTTGGGCTAGGGTGGGGGTAAAGGGCCTGCTGTTTTGACATGGCTCCCTAAGGTGGAAGTTAGAAGGCCAGCAATGTGTGTAATCAAATCCAAAGGTTTAACCAAGGTGCAGATGAGAGTTTTAGCAGGAGATCATCTGTCTCAGGAGCTGAGTCAGGTGTGAAATGGAAAGTGTATGGTCTCTTAATGGCATGTGTTCAGAAGCTTATTTTGGGGCCAAATATATGACCAAGGTTGATAGTACGGGTCACCATTGTTAAAGGAAAATAAGCATTAATGCCTATTTCTTCTTCTCTGTAGGTCTCATCACAACCAGTGGCACAGGAACCCAGTAGGAAAGACTATGACACCTATCAGCCCTATCAAAATTCGACAGGAAATTATGATGACTCTTTCTTTGAAGATCAAGTGCACAGTCGCCCAGCAGCCAGTGAATACAACATGCATCTCGGCCTGAAGTCAACAGGCAATTATGTAGATTTCTACTCCGCTGCCCGTCCCTATAGTGAGTTAAACTATGAGACGAGCCATTACCCAGCCTCACCCGACTCCTGGGTCTAAATGGTTGGCCCCTTGGGTCTGAGCAGAGGAGGCAGATACACAAGAAAAGAATAATAATACAAGACCCTGGGAACTGTGCATGTGCATGAATACCACAAGACATTTTTCAGCAAGTCTTAGTCTATCAGTGGTCTGTTCCGTAGGACAGTCATCGAGTGAGTTATAGCAGATGGCGGTCGGTTGGATAAGTATGGAGAGAAATGCAAGTGACATTCAGCTCATACAAAAGAAGTGGAAAATTTACTCACAGAGGGTGAAGGGGGGGAAATGGGGGTGGTGAAGGGTTGGGGAAGGATTTAAAGCTTCTGTTTTGCTTCCAGTGAAGCAGGACAGTGCTGAGTTTTGGGGGGGAGGGGTGAAAAAGCGTCAAAAGTGTGCAAAGAAAATGGCATTGTGGGGAGGAATGAAAGTTGGCAATAGAAAGTGGTTGAAAGTGATTGGAGAGAAGTTGGAAAGGCCAGGTCAAAGGTCAAGCACAAGAACCTGAATGTGTTTACAATTGTTACTGGGACAGTCTGTCACCTCTTGGAAACAAACAACCATTCTCAACTGATTGTGTGTCACAGCTTGTAGTTTGCAGTCGGGTTATCTTCTGTACAGCAAGACCATTTCTCTCGCTGCCTTCTTGGGTTCTTTATGCTTTGTTGTGAAGTATTGGATGTACATTACCGATCAATGAGAGCATTGTGTCCATTACAGCAATGCCAAAGTACTCCTTCCGTCTCTTGTTCTTAATACTGTTTTAATTACAGACAAAAAAAGATGTGCTAAGCAAATTTGACCAGATGTGTGAATTTCTGAGTTTTTTTTTTATGAAGTAATTAACTGAAGGAAGTATTAGCAGTATTGTTTGTTCTGGTATGTGGATTTGTTTGTGTGGTCACTAACAAAAAACTCCATCAATCGCTGATATTATGAACATCATTCCACACGCTCAACTGATGAGACACTCTCTCTCTCTCTTTCTCTCTCACTGCCTAAAGTTTTAGATGTAGATATTTGAAGAAGATTTTTCATTTCTACCGGTTTTGTTTATGATACAGTGTTAACAGTAAATAATGAAGTTTGTCATCCATGTTTGTAAAAAAAAAATCAAGGGGAAAAAAAGAAAAAATGTCTTTTTTTTCCATGTTTCTTTCTCTTCATACAAAGTCAACAATGGTTCCGATGTGCCATAAAGTCTGTTCGTATTAATCTGCAGTATCCCTTTTCTGGCTTCAAGCACATTGAACTTTCAGAGGAGAAAGGACTGGGGGGGAAATGGATGTCAATTTTACCCCAACTTGCCAGGCAGGAAACCCATGGGATCAGGTGAAGAGTTTGCTTGCCTCTCACCTGCCCAACATTACTTTCCATTGTCTTTTACACCAATCAAAATTACTCCTTATAACAGCCTGCCTGATATTACTCTCACTGACATTGAGAAACACAGCCAACTAGTACTCTGTATTGGCTTTCACATTTTATCCAATATTTAATTTGGCAATTGAGGGAGGGTTGGGTGTTTTAAAAATCCAGTGGTGGACAAAATCTTGCAGTTTTCACAACAAGCATGTTTGATCACGATGATCCCACCACCCTATACCGTCCCTAAGACTTTACTGAGAGTCTTGTAGTGTGGGCCCCAATCACAGAGCTCCTAAGTTTGATTGCGAAGTGTTTCCGTCCCTTTTCAACACATTTGAGTTCATGGACGGACTCATGGACATGCAATTAATGTACATAAACATTGCCCCATGCAAAGTGAAACCTTTCTTGCGAAGCTCACATTGTACATCACAAGGCACCACATATTGGCCTTAAAAGAAAGCTCTACAGAGTTTTGCAGGCTATAAAGTTGCATAAGCAAACATAAAAGGGATACTGCCCGCTTTAAAGCAACTTTGTTTTTGGGAACAATAGTGCAGCAGTACGCATTGGTGCCAAATGAGAGGAAAAAAAACAAACAAAAAAAAAAGACACTATGAATTTTAATTGTAGGAAAAAAAATACTCTGAAATTGATGGCTAGCTAATTGTCCTGCTGACAGTTTGTAGATGTAGATAGATGAGATTTAAATTTGTTAAATGCTTTTTACAGTGTGTTTTGTCAACAACGAACAAAAAGAAACTATAAGGGTAAGCAGCATATTGGGTTACGTAGCCTTTAAACCGCAGTCGGAAAGAATCTGGGTGATGTGATTTAAAAGAAGATAATAAATGATGCTATTAAAAAACTTTAAAAAAAGTTCAAAAAAGTTTCTTTAAGTAGTGCAACACAGCCAAATGTTGTTGTAATTCCCTTCTATATAATGGCTTCAAAAATTCTCACCGATTGTACCATGTGTAACTGTTCTAAGCTCAGAGGCATTGCAGTACCTTGTATAAGGTGGTCCAATGTTGCTGTATCATACAGTGGTTTGCAGTGTACATACCTGGAGATTGCACTAACCATTTGCCTGAGATTGACCAAAACGACAATACAGATCATGGAATTGGAAACACAAATTATGTCAAGTATGTTCAGATTTCTGTGATCATTAGTTTGAGAAACATCATGTTATAAGGTTGTCCTGTCCCCAAAAACGACCACCACAGACTGAAATTATTTTGCATTTGCAAGTTTCCACAAATTGCATACATTTTCAATCATTCAAAGGAGACTTTGTTTTAAGTTTTTAAAAACTAATTTACTAAGGAACCGACTGGTATTCACCCATGAAACTAGGAAATAGATTTTTCAAGTAATTTTCAGTGATTTAAAAATCAGATGACTCAGAGCTGGTAGACTAGATATTCTTGCAAAACTGCTTATTTTTGTGATTATCCATTTTCAGTTGTATTAAAAAAACTGCACCAGGTTACCCCTCTAAAATACATTAATAAATACTTTTAAGGCAAGGAAAATAAGTTATGATATATCATGTTACTTGATTGCACTGGTTCATTGAGATTATGCAAATAAATTCGGAAGCTAAGAACTATAGCTTCAATTTGGAATTGCTATAGTCCAATTTCAGGCTAAATCTGAGCCAACATTGCTGATTGTGTCCAAAGCAGGAATTCTCCACAATATAATTAAATCTTGGATCTCACAGTGACACAGCCATAATAATTGGGGCTGAATCTTACTGGAAATAAGTTATGTCATTTTTGCTAAGTTTCATGGAGGATTTCTTTCCACAAGTCCTAGCGAGATTTCTTGTGTCATTATCCCAAACCTGCCTCATGTCCCTATGGCACACACTTGTCCTATCCTACCACTCGCTGTAAAAGCATGTTCTCACCACAGCTGGTATATCCCAGGATCCTTGACGACAGTGCTGTCTTTGAAGCCCAACCATGCACCAGGTCAAACGTTGACAATCCAGAGTTGCCCTTCACCATACACATAGTGGGACAGCAACCACAAGCCAACATTGCTCAAAGCACACCAGTGGCATGACTGACACTTCATTGCACATGCAATTGTACATTCATTCATCTGTTGTTGTTTAAGCGACTGTATCCCTAATGACCAGGGTAGCCCAGCATCTTGTCATTCTTCAGTGTGGGTTGGAAAAGACGTCAAATATTTCAAAACGTTCACTTTTATTCATCCAAAGAAGCGAGTAATGAAAGACAGAAGCTGAAGTTGCCTCTCTGTACCAAAACAGAAGTGTCTTTATAGCGCCAGCAATTTTTCAGTCATTGAATGATGACTGCAACCAGTTCTCATTGACTGGAACTGGGTGTTAAGTGCTGTCTGGTTTGCAGTGCCTGTATTTGCGGCCGTGTACCCTGCAGAAGGTGATGACCCTCCTGCTCAATGTCCTCCTCCTCCGAAGACTGCTCCTACTCTCACAACTGTTTTTTAGCTTCCACCACATCTCCTTGTTGCCTGCTCCAGTTTTGCAGAGCACAGCATGCTGGGATTACATGGTACCCTTCGTCCAAGGTGTGCTGCGAGATTGCTCCCACCTGATCCAAGCAGGGGAACTCCGTCTTCAAGGCAGCTTATTGTCCTCTGCACTATGGCCTGGTCAAAGAATACGCTGTGTTGTAACACCATATGACCTCAGTCAGGGGTTGAGTAATGGAATCATCAGCCATGTTCTCAGAAGGTAATCCTTCATCCATCCCCATCACCATTCTTATATGGCATCTGGCCCTTGAAACACAGCAGGAACATGAGACTTCTCAAGGATATAGGCAGCTACCAGGTTCAAGAAGCAAACTTCTAGGATGTGCTGTTGATAATCACAGTTGACTTACATGTTGATAGAATTGAACCATTTTTCTATTGAGGAACCTAAATGAGCAATGATATGGCTCTCACAGTGCAACATTCATACAATCAATCACCTGCCCCTGTGAGAAGCTGTGAGAAACTACAATAGTGAGTGACCTCAGGTCACAGAAATGAGGTGAAGCAGTCGCACAAATTGCTTCGGTTGCAGCCTGGATACATTTGTGGGTAAAGGTTGAGGGATCCCACACGGGTCCCCAGAGGATTCTTAGAAGGAGCTAGACGCACTAAAGTTTAGCACAGCTGTGACCTTGGCAGCCACTAGACAATGATCCCCAACACTCCATGTCACAGCTCTCCCTTCGGCACCTGGGATAGTTCTGTGACAATGTTTTGGGATGTCCTTTGCCTGCAGCAACACTGCACCTCTCTCAACCAGAGAAAATGGCATCAAGGTAAAGATTTCTAGGCCTGCTGTACCTCCTGCAATCCTGAGTAGACCTTCAACTGTGTCCTTATGGTGAGGAGGCTGCTCAGCATCTGCTGAGGGTTGCTGCTAGCCCTGGGCTTGCAGACACAATTGTTCCTCCATTTCTCTGTGCCTTTGTTGCATTGCAGCAGTGATGTTAACCCCTGCTGTAGCTGGATTGACCCGTCACCCTTGTGGTAAACCTTTGTGGAGAATATATGAGACATAACAGATAGAGTCACGGAGTTGCACAGCTCGGGAATAGCCCCTTTGGTGCAATTCATCCGTGCCAACCAGATATCCTAAATTAATCTAGTCCCATTTAACAGCGTTTGGCCCTTATCCCTCTTAAACCCTTCCTATTCATGTACCCATCCAGGTGCCTTTTAAATCCTTAGTAATGTGAACATTCAGCATCCATATCACTCACTAGTGACAGTTTAGTGTTCTCCTTCATAACATAACACACAGCATTTGACAAGGAGGACAATGGGATGCTTTTGCCTTGACCTTTGACACAGGAGCGCATTCTAATGACTGCAGCATCAGAAATGTTAGCAAGAGACATTAGGAGATGATAAGTGCTGCGTGAGAACTGAGACCCACATCACCCAAGAAAGAGCACATTGCACGTAAGAGCATGTTCCAGAATACGTACAGTTGAAACTGAGAGGAATCAGTTGTGTCCTGTGCAGCCTATGAGCTATTGCAGTATCTTTGAGTTTTAGGCCTGAAGATGCTGCTTTTAAGGTCACCTGTAATTACCTCTGCTTCACAAAGATGACTGCTTTCATTCTACAATGACCAGTGACATGGAGAAGATTGCTTGTGACCAGCATCTACACCTCACACCATCAGACAATGTATGCATTTCGAATGCACAATGATATGATTACAGATGACGCCAAACTATACTGTAAAAGCACTTGATTGATGCAATCACCACGAGAAGGGAGTCTATCACTTATACGTGGAGCCTGCATGTTGAGACAGAAAATACACACCGATTCAGTGCACCCTAGGTGTATTTACAGCTATTTTCCATTTGCAGTTTGCATTTAGGAGTTGATTGAATGTGGAAGGCAATGCAGTTTGTGCTGGGCACAGGGAGTTATCACCTGGAATTACATAAGCAGCTTTTATCAATTACCCTCTGAAAACAAGCCCTCTGGTTTAGCCATACTCACCACGGTAATCCACAGCACTAGCAGCGGGATCACAATGGCGGTGACTGCCAGTAAAACTCCTCCAGCAGTCGCCACCCCATACTGTCATCTCCCCCACTTGTATACAGAATTGTGTTCTTTCGCCATCCTTGTTCCCTGTTTGCTGCCTCCAATCCCCAGGAATGAGTTTCTCAAATTCGCTAACATAGCAGTGTCCCCAGGCAACATTCCCCCTTTACTCATTCGGCTGATCCCCAGGACTGCCCATGGCCCACCCAAAGACCGACTTCAATGGACAATTCCGACTGATGACTGACCAGACTCCTAACTGGTTGTGTGCAGCTCCCAGACTGATTTACTGCGAATCTCTGGACTGTTTACATGGGACTAACTATGGCCCACTCCCCAGACTGGATTGAAACAGACCGCCCGGCCATGTCTGTCCCGAGTGGTCAACTGACTATGTATAAAAGTGTCTTGATTGAGATTGAATGGTACCCTTGACCTACTGTACGGAGATCTCCTGGCTGGCAATAGCTCTATCCTTAGACTTTAACAAATGGCTGTTTGATTGATACACACATGCAGCATATTTTCTGCATTAGCTTCTAGCGCATGCTGTAGGAGTGAGATTGGCATCGCATGATGCTGTACAACAACGTTGCGTCCCCTTAACCCATGATTGCTGATGACCATAACAAGCTGCCTGCTTTGTGCCTGCGCTAAACATCAGGCAAAAGCAGGTATTGTGGAACCTTATGGTGTGACTGAGAGGGCAAAATGCTAAAAGGCAAGGCAAGACAGGGACACTACGAGCATCAAAGTAGGTACAATGTGTATGAGCACTAACAGAGTGAGTGAACAGCCTGAAATGTAGCCTCGTCCAATCCATGTGGGGCTCTGACCCTGCACGCTATGTACCCTTACAGAAATATTCCAATGTTAATAAGCTCCAAAGTGCAGCATTGAAGCCCAGAATTGTACTGGGTGTGGGCTGGAGATGTGCCATGTTGATGCTGTTATATGGCAGACACCATGGAATTGGCACATGCCAGTCCTGCCTCCCAGATTGCCTTAATCGACGACAATTTGCCTACCGTCACAATAGGTCCATGGCAGATGCCATCTCCCTGGCCCTATGCCCATCACTGGAACATCTGGATAAGAAGGATACCTGCATCATACTCCTATTTATTGAATTTAGCTCTGCTTTCCACACCCTAATTCCAACAAACTCATCTCCAAATTCTGAGACCTAGGACTCTGCTCTCCACCCCTGCAACTGCCATCTCCCTGGCCCTATGCCCATCACTGGAACATCTGGATAACAAGGATACGTGTGTCAGGATCTTGCTTATTAACTACAGTTCCACCTTCAACACCCTATTTCAAACAAACTCATCTCTAAACTCAGAGACTTAGGTCTCGGTTCCCCACTCTGTAACTGGATCCTTGACTTTCTGACCCATAGACTGCAATCAGTAAGAATAGGAGATGACACCTCCTCTACCATAATCCTCAACAGCCACTCATCCTCTCTACTTCTTATACACACGACTGTGTGGCCAAATTCGCCTTTAAATTCATTTACAAATTTGCTGAAGACACCAGGGGGTCAGATCTCAAACAAACAATGATGAGACAGAGTACAGGAAAGAAACAGACAGTTTAGTGGCATGGTGAAAAGACACCAATCTCTCCGTTAATATCAGCAAAACGAAGGAGCTGGTCATTGACTTCAGGAAGCAGAATGGAAGCCACATCCCTGTCTGTATCAATGGTGCCCATGATGTGGAGGTGCTGGTGTTGGACTGGGATGGACAAGGTCAAAAATCACACAACACCAGGTTATAGTCCAACAGGTTTACTTGAAACCACTAGCTTTTGGAGCGCTGCTCCTTCCTCAGGTATAGTGTGGAAGTGGATGTATACCAATACAGAATTTATAAGCAGAAAGGTAATAACCCTAAAAATGGCTCACTGACTGCCTCCTGTTCAGTCTTTAATCTGTTAGAAAGGAGACACAGATTTCTATTGATTAAAATCCAAATCCCAGAATTTATTTCAAGTCATTGCTCTGAGATAATTAAAGATATTATCAATATATAAAAGAGGTGACATCTCAGGTTAAACAATATATTTTAGGTATGAGGCCTTGTTTACAATCTGTCTGTGTTTTAACCTGGAGTCAAGCTGGTTTTATATTTTTGAACAAAATAGAATGTATCTGCAAATACACAAACATCTTGGATGAAATAATTCACCTCATAGGTTTATATTTGTTTGTATTTGTGTGTGTGTGAGAGAGAAAGTGTTTGTGAGAGGAAGAGAGAAAGAGAGAGCGTGTGAGTGTGAGTGTGTGAGTGTGCTTGAGATAGAGTGAGGGAGTGTATGTGTGTGACAGTGTGCATGTGTATGTGTGAGTGTGTGTATATGTATGTGTGTGTGAGAAGGTCTGAGTGAGTGTTCATGTGTGTGTGTGAGAGAGAAAGAGAGAGAGAGAGGGAGGGAGAGGGAGGGAGAGAGAGAGAGGAGAGAATAGTGCATTGGGGTCACCAGTAGCGTGACATGAACCCAAGAGCATGTTTGACGCCGTCCTCATGGGTATAGAACTTGGCTTTTAGCCTCTGCTCAGCGATTTTGTGCTGTTGCGTACCTCAAAGTCTACTTGGGAGGACAGTTACCCAAAGATCGGAGGCTGAATGCCTTTGACCACTGAAGTGTTCCCCCAATGTCAGAAGACATTGGGATATGACTGATGGGGTACCCTTCGTCATCCAGTACTTCCCTGGGAGTGGAGAAACTACACCATGTTCTTTGCAGCCTTCAACACATTATCAATGATGATGAGCACCTTGCCACGATGTTCCCTACGCCTCCACTTCTTACCTTCAAACAAATGCCAAACCTTAAGCAGACCATTGTTCGCAGCAAACTACCCAGCCTTCAGGATGTCGACAACAACAGCTCACAACCCTGCCATGGCAACCTCTGCAAGACAGGTCAGATCATTGACATGGATACTACCATCACATGTGGGAACACACCCACCATGAGCACGGCAGATACTCATGTGAGTTGGCTAACCTTGTCTACCTCATACACTGCAGGCAAGGATGCCCTGAGGCGGTATATTGGCGAGGCCATGCAGACACTATGACAGCAGATGAATGGACACTGTGCAATAATCACTAGATAGGGGTGTTCCCTTCCAGTGACGGAACACTTCAGCGGTCGAGGATATTCAGGTAAGCATCCTCCAAGGCAGACTTCAAGATACACGATGAAAAAAAAAGTCGCTGAGCAGAGGCTGATAGCAAAGTTCTGTGCCCATGAGGACGGCCTCAACCGTGAACTTGAGTTCATGTCACACTGCAGGTGACCCCACCACACTCTCTCTCACACACACACACACACATACACACACACACACACACACACACACACACACAGCGGAATAAATCTAAGATGTTTGTGTACTTGCAGATACTTCCTATTTTGTTCAAAAAAATAAAACCAGCCTGATTCCAGGTTAAAACACAAACAGATTCTAAACAAGGCCTCACACCTAAAATACATTGTCTGACCTGAGATGTCACCTCTTGTATACATTGATCAAACCTTTAATTATCTCGGGGCAATGACTTGAAAGAAATTCTGGGATTTGCATTTTAAATCAATAGAAATCTGTTGTCTCGGATTCACCAGCATCTGCAGTTCCTACTGTCTCAGAAATCTGTGTCTCCTTTCTAACTGATTAAAAATTCAACAGGATGCGGTCAGTGAACCATTTTTAGGGTTGTTGCCTTTCTGCTTATAAATTCTGTGTCAGTTTACCTCCTCTTCTACACTAAACCTGAGGAAGGAGGAGAGCTCCGAAAGATAGTGGTTTCAAGTAAACCTGTCGAACTATAACCTGGTGTTGTGTGATTTTTGACCCTGTATCAATGGTCGAGAGCTTCAAGTTCGTAGGAGTAAGTATCACCAACAATCTGTTCTGGTCCATCCATGTCAATGCTACAGTCAAGAAAGCACACCAACGCCTCTTTTTCCTCAGAAGGCCAAGTTAATTTGGCATGTCCACAATGACTCTTACCAATTTTTTTTTTAAAATCAATGCACCATAGAAAGCATCCTCTCCGGATGCATCACAGCTTGGTATGGTAACTGCTCGGCCTAAGTTTGGAAGAAATTACAGAGAGTTGTGTGCGCAGCCCAATCCATCATGGAAACCAGCCTTCCTTCCATTGACTCTGTCTACACTTCCTGCTGCCTCGGGAAAGCAGCCAACATAATCAAGGACCCCTCCCACCCCCGGTATACTCTCTTTTATCGGGCAGAAGATACAAATGTTTGAAAAAATGTAGCGACGGAGTTAAGGACAGCTTCTTCCCTGCTGTTATCAGACTTATGAATCTCTCCAATATTAGAATGATCTTTCTCTGCACCTTTGCTGTAGCTGTAACATTATTTTCTGTAATCTGTTCTATTACCTTGACGTAACTATATAATGTATGATTTGTCAGGTTAGCACACAATACAATACTTTTCATGGTATCTTGATACATGTGACAATCGAATTGGGGTGTGTGCAGTCAGCACCCATGGAACCTGCCCTGAGATATTGATTCCTAGTGTCCAAGATTGAAGTCCAGAGGTGCAGCAGCAAGGTAACTGCTTGGGCTTTGATTTCAGGAAATATGACCCGATAATTTCTGTCCAGGATATTGGAGAATGGGAAACCGCATATTAATGACACCAGATTAACTAATAATGAAATGATAACAGTTGCTAACACATGCAAATATACTTTTTGCCACTGGCTGGTGAGAATCTCATTTCGCCTTTTAACAATTGGTTTGAAAATGGGTCTTCTGTGCTCCCAATACCAAGATCTTGGGATTTTTAAAATCTTTCTCACCATGGCCCTTGTCATTCACAAGCTGGGAAGGTTCTGTCCTTGGCCATTTCAACAACATCATGTATCACATAGATCTGTGCAGCTCTGAGAGTTTGGGAGTTTTCAGAATACTGGCACACAAACAGATGTTGACATTATGCAATAGTGTGAAATAGCTGACAGTGAGTTGGCAGCTCCCTGTACGTCGCTTCCAATTGCTATTTCCATTGATGTCAGTCAGGTCTGAATTTTTGAGAAGTGTACCTTGTTTTCAAATCTCAGATAGTGATCATTTTCTTTTCCTTGTGATGTTCCCATTGAAAAGCCTGACTGGAGCCCAGCATTAATTAGTTAACATATAATCAGGATTGACTGGCAACAAATTCATTGAATTAAAATGGTATGAATGAATTCCTGGGCTGATCTGTTCCATGTGTGAATTAAAGCCTCTAAATAGTCTAATAATTGAAAATACAGAATGCCTATAAGTGCAGAAGCCCTTAACTTCATATCAAATAGTTAATTTCTAAAGTCTGTGAGATGTTTGGAAGCAGTTCTCAGGGTCAGCCTTGGTTCACGTTGTAGGTGTTATATAAAATGATGATTTTGATAGGGCTAATCTTGGAGATTCCATCCAATCTAATCAGATAGGCTTTGATGGGGATAAGGCAGGATATCTTAGGATCTGGTCGAATGAAGAACTATATCCATAGAGATCCTCATAATCTTAGCAATAATCTTTATCTTACTCATATAACTTGCTTCTGATCGCTGTTTGCAATAAACAACATCTTATTTAAGAGAAGAGCTTCTTGTTAGTAAGACTCAGTTGGTGACAGCAAACTACCCCAACCACCAGCTGCCATTGCTCTGTATCCCACAGCCACATCCAGCAGTGGGTTTAGATCCCACTCGGGAGTCCAGAGCACATAACCAATGCTGACACTTCAATGCATTTCTGTGGAAATATTGCTCTGTCAATGAACCATTTTTTGGATAATATGTTAGTCCCTCTCTGGTGGATGGAACAAACCCCATGGTGCTATTTCAGAGAAGAGGGGGAGGGTGATTTCCATTGTCATGGCCAACATTTATCCCTCACCAGGGTAATTGATAGGTGATGAGATGCATATTTAAGAAAGGAAATAGAACATGCCCGGGAAATTATAGATTCATCAGTATGATATAATTGAAATGATAGATTATAGGATTCTTTACTGGAAGAAAAATATAGATTAATAATAGAATAGAATATTATAAAGAATGGTCCAAGTGGATTCCAAAAGGGCAACCTCATTGAATTCATTGAAGCGGCAAAAGGGAGAGAGAATCCATAATTATCCAGAGCCCGGGAGGCATTGTAGATCTCTCTCTCTCTTTAGAGAGACTCACAGTTATGGCTTGAAGCTTTGGACTTTATGTCCTTCTTACTTTTTTTTATTTTCCATGCCCTGCTGAAGTGCTGATGGTTCTGGCTTTGCAAAAGATGTTGCCCCTTATTGCTACTGAACCCAAAATCCAAGTGTTGTGACCCCCATTGTCAGCCTAAGTCTTCATTTTGGACAGGTAACCACCCAGTTGTCACTGGCATTGCGCCCCCTTCCTTCTGTGCCTGCAACAGCAGGTGGGTCCAACTCTGCTCAAATCCGAAGTACCGCGCACCCACACTCTCAACCACTTGTACAGCTTTGGAGACAGAAAGGACTGCAGATGCTGGAAGCTAGAGTCAATAAATGTGGAGCTGGAAAAGCACAGCAGGTCAGACAGCATCCG
>NC_063333.1:127380652-127398903 GCF_021869965.1 Rhincodon typus
GTGGAGCTGGAAAAGCACAGCAGGTCAGACAGCATCCAAACAGCAGGGAGGTCAATGTTTCGGGCCGAAACATTGACTTTCCTGCTTCCCGGATGCTGTCTGACCTGCTGTGCTTTTCCAGCTCCACACTTATTCATACTTGCAGAGCCTTACCAAGGTCAGTCCTCTTTTGACCTGCAGACCCTCTTATGAAGTAGGGGTCTTGCTCTGGGGTGGCCATGCTAACAGCCCATTATTTGCTTGCTTCCCCTCTGCCGTTTAGAAACTGACAGCTTTAGAAATCCATGAGACCCTTTAAATATTCCACCTTTCCCCTTGAGCGAGATCCATGTAAGTCTTTTGCCAAGAGAGTGAGACTCCTGATTCCAGCAATTATTACCTATGGAACACTGCCTCAAAGTGACACATGCCTACCATTGTGTGGGGGCCCTGATAATTCAGCCACAATTTCAAAGTTGAATGAATGAATAAACGATTTTATTGTCACATATACCTAGGAAGATACAGTGAAACGTGTTTCGTCGCTGCAACCCAGCGCCAAAAGATTAAAAGGAAATTACTTAAATAGAGTTCATCTTCTGTTCAAATGGGGTCTCAAGCACAGATCCAGGGCTGCTGCGAGGTCTCTGCAAGGTGTTTTTGTCCTTAAGGAACCCCTGCTCCAGGCACTGCCGCTGCCACAGCTGCTGCCCCGCCACCAAGAATCCAGGCTCCAGGCCTAGTGCAGCCGGGTGTCCCTGTTCCGGGCACTGCCATCGCCAAGAATCCAGGCTCCAGGCCTACTGCAGCCGGGAGTCCCTGCTCCGGGCACTGCCATCACCAAGAATCCAGGCTCCAGGCCTATTGCAGCCAGGAAACCCTGCTCCGTACTCCATCCCCGTAAAGAGTCCAGGTTCCGGGTCTACCACTGCCAGGAGTCCCTGCTCCGGGTACCTCCACTGCCGCCAGGAATCTCGATCCATGCCACCTTTGAAATTGTGGGCTGAATTATCTGGGCCCCCCCCCACAAAAGTAGGCATGTGTCACATCTAAGGCAGTGTCCCACAAGTAATAATCGCTGCGGTTAGGGAAGTCAGGAGGCTCACTCTCTTGGAAAAAACATGTGTTGATCCTGCTCAAGAGGAAAGGTGGAACATTTAAAGGAACTCTTGGATTTCAAAAGCTGCCCCACCAACACCCCTCCGGCCTCAAAGATGAAGAAAGAATGAAAAAAAGAGGAAAGAAGAAAAGGAGAGAGAGAGAAAAGGATAGGTCGGCCTGGAGTGGACAGGCTCAGGAGCCCAAACACTACCCTACTGTGCTGGTGCCACCATCTTGAACAGCACCAAATTGAGATGAATCGGCCAAATAAGGAGGGCTGCAACAAATTATAAGACATTAAATATACTTGCTGAATTTAGCAAATTAGGCTTCAACATTTAGAAGTGGGATGCATTACATCTTGGCAGGAAAGGTAAGGTCACAAGTAAAAATTTCAGAAATAAAAATTTAAATGGGGTACAGAAGCAAAGGGATCTTGCAGCATTGTTGCTGACAATGCCAAAATTGACAGGAAAGCAAATCAAGCTCTGGGTTTACATAGAAAAAGATGAATTGAAAAATACAGACATTATGCTAACCTTGTATCAAACATGGTTAGACCAAAAAGGAAGTACTGTATTTTCAGTGTCAGAATACAAAAAGGATATAAAGGTGTGTACAGGACATTGGTGAGACCTGTTTTGGAGTAGTGTGTCCAGTTCTGGTCACCCTGTTATATGAAGGAAATTATTAAGCTGGAGAAAGTTCAGAAACGATTTGCCAGGATGTTGCCAGGTATGCAAGGTTTGAGTTATAAAGAAAGGCTGGATAGGCTGGGACTTTTCACTGGAGCATAGGAGGTTGAGCAGACCTTAACAAAGTTTATAAAAACATGAGGGGCATAGATAGGGTTAATGGTAGGTGTCTTTTTCCTAGGGTAGGGATTTCAAGACAAGGGGGCATATTTTTAAGGTGAGAGGAGAGAATTTTTAAAAAGACATGAGGGGTAATATTTTTACACAGAGTGTAGTTCATGTGTGGAATGAACTTCCTGAAGAAATGGTGGATGCAGGTACAGTTACAATGTTTAAAAGACACTTAGATAAGTAGATGAATAGGAAAGGTTTGGAGGGATATAGGCCAGAAGCAAACAGGTGGGACTAGTTTAGTTTGGGATTATGTCCAGCGTGGACTTGTTGGACCGAAGGGTCTGTTTCCATGCTGTATAACTCTATAGCTGTCTGCCTGTATGACCAGGATATGTATTTTATGAAAAGCGAAGGCTGAAAAATTACCTAATATGTCCTTAAAGTTATGAAAGGTTTTGGAAGCATAGATGCAGGGGCCAAAATTTCTGCCGCGCCATCCTCAGGAACCAAAGGAGTGGGTTGGTAGGTGACAGGATGGATTGGAAAATCTAGTGAAAAGCAAGGAACATTATGTCCATCACCTGCTCACTGCCTCTGGAGTTTAACCAGCGATAGGGTAAGGGTTAGGAGGGTTAACCTCAGGCCAACTGAAGCCCTTACAGATATTTTGGCTTTAGGACTGCCCACAGCACACAAAGTTGCCAGGTAAAATTTAGCAGCCTGAGGGGCTGCCTTCTGTTCCACCAGCCTCTGCCCATCCAATAGTGACACTCGGTCCCAGTGGCCATCCTTTCATCGCCTGGGCATCTGATTGCAGATTCGCACCACCCCCACAACTTCCATCTACTGGGATTACCGATACTGCCTTTCCATCATCACTTAAAACTTACTGTAATGTTCTGTTACATGAGTAATCCTGCTTTCAAATGAGGCTGGCAAGGAGCAGATGGATAGCTGGTTGATTTGGGAATTATGATTCTGATCTTCATTTGAAAATAGATCATTGTAAGATTTATGAAAGGAGCCTAGCAATACTTTATCACGCTACAGGGCAGATGTCAATTCAAACACATGTAAAGGATCAAATCATGTTAGTATTTAAAGCTGTTTACAGAGTTCTCGACTGTAGAAAGCTCTGCTGATTTATTGTGGCAAATGAATGTCACCTGACATTCTGATCATTCAAATCCACAATCCAGTTTAATCACAGATGATCCCCATATAATCTGTTAGTTAGCAATGCAATATATGTGTCTGCACATAAATCATTTCATACACACCCTGTAATCATTCTTCTTTCCTCTCCCGGAATCTTTGCTATGTATTCATATTTTAGCATTCTATGTGAAATCTACGGACAACTGTGGTTACATTTCTTGTTCCTTGTTTGTCATCAATTGCTTATTTCTGACAGGCACCTAACTCTATGTAAACGTATCTTGTGAATTTATTCCTCTCAGGCCATTATATCCTTCCCCAGGTTTGCTGCCCAGAACAGCAGACAACTTGAAGCATAACAATTTCCACCTTCCATTTCAGCCCCCTTGAGATATAGGCCAACATTCTGAATGTCGCTTGTTCCCTTTTTGTACTTAGACATAAAGGTCATTTCCCTCCTCTCACAGTTTCTAGTAAAAGTGTATCTCCTCTGAGAAACAATTATTTGTCATTACATGAATTATTCATCACATGGAAAAAGGTGGGATGATTGAGAGTCAACATAGATTTCGAAAGGTGAAATTGTGTATAACTAACTTGCTGGAGTTTTTTGAAGAGATAACAGAAAGTGTTGGGGAGGGTAATGAATCAAAGAATTCCTACAGTGTGGAAACAGGCCCTTCAGCCCAAACCAAACTTCAAAGCATCTCACCCAGACCCACCCCATTATAACCCACCTAATCTTCACATCCCTGAACACTGTGGGCAATTTAGCATGGCCAATCCACCTAACCTGCACATCTTTGGACTGTGGGAGGAAACCAGAGCACCAGAGGAAACCCATGCAGACACAGGGAGAACATGCAAACTCCACACAGACAGTCGCCTGAGGGTGGAATTGAACCCAGGTCCCTGGCACTGTGAGGCAGCAATGCTAACCACTGAGCCACCATGCCACCCGTATTTAAAGCTGTATTTACAACAATACTGTTGATGTGGTGTACATTGATGTTCAGAAGGCAGTTGATACAGTGCCACAAAACAGATCTGTGAAGAAAGTTAAAAATCATGATATAAAAGGCACAGTAGCAACATGGATACAAAATTAGCTAAGTCATAGAAAACAGAGTGATGTGGTCCAGAGATATTTTTTCAGGCTGGAGAAAGGTTTGTAGTGGAGTTTCCCAAGGGCGTTACTGGAAATTTTTTTTCTGATATATCGTTCATGATTTGCACCTTGATGTGCAGGGAATAATTTCAAAGTCTGCAGATGACAATAAACTTGGAAAAATTGTAAACTGTATGGAGGACAGTGTGGAACTCCAAAAGGACAGGAACAAGTTGATGTATAGGTGACAGATGTGGTTCAATGCAAAGAACTATTAAGTGTTGCATTTTGTTTGAACCAGCATTGAACAACAATATAAAATAGGGGGTACAATTCTCAATGGTATGCAGGAGCAGAGGGTCCTGGGTACATATGTGCACAGATCAATGAAGTTGGTAAAATAGGTCAAGAGATCAGTTAATAAAGCTTCCAGTGTTCTCAGCTTTATTAATAGGGACATAGAGTACAAGAGCATGGCAGTAATTTTGAACATGCACAAGACACTTGTTACACCCCAGGTGGAGTAATACGCACAGTTGTGGGTCCCACAATATAGGAAAGATATGTTTTGAAGAGGGCGCAGGAGCAATTTACAAGAATTTTACAGGAATAAGAAACTTCAGTGATGAGGATACATTGAAGATGTTGGGACAGTTCTCCTTGGAGAGAAGAAGGCTGACAGAAGATATGATGGAGGTTTTCAAAATCATGAGCAGGCTTGACAGAGGAGATGGGGATAACACAGCGTGGAGCTGGAGGAACACAGCAGGCCAGGCAACATTAGAGGAGTAGGAAAGTTGACGTTTCGGGTTGGGATTCTTCTTCAGAAAATTTCAGAAAAGAAGGGTCCCGACCCTAAACGTCAACCTTCCTGCTCCTCTGATGCTGCCTGGCCTGCTGTGTTCCTCCAGCTCCACACTGTGATGTCTCTGACTCCAGCATTGACAGTTCTTACTATCTCAGAGGAGAAGATTTTCTCACTCGTTAAAGAAAAAACAAGATGTCATAGATTTAAAGTGATGTGCAAATGAAGCAAGGCTGATGTGACAAAAAGCTTTATTAAACATTAAGTAGTTAGGAAGTATGTAGCATGGAATGAAAGAGATTGACCTGAGGTTGTAGAACCAGTGCAGGAATAATGGCCTGAATGGTTTCTTTCACCCCTTAACGGTTCTGTGATCCTGCTACCACACTAGGAGAGAAAGTCCACGCCATGACCATTATCAGTTTGGAATTGGAAGACAACACCCATTCCACCCATAGTCACATCAGTCCTCTACTCCCTTAACTAATCGCTGCCCTGACAGGGGTGCAAGGCAGGGCGATGACCAGATGCAGGTATTTCTTTTGTCCACCATTGGATATAGAGTCTTCTTCAGGAGACCACACAATTTGATGAGTAAATGCACCTTGCAATCAGGGAAACACGTGGTAGTAATTTTACTGACCACTACACTGCTGGAACAAAAAGATCTGTGCAACATCACAGGCAGTGACATCACAAATAATGAGTGGTGAGTGTGTCCCTTGCAGTTGCAGTGGCTGCAACAGGAGCCTGAGAATGCATTCTGTACCATCCTCACATCTTGAATCCAAATGTTAAAGTGATACATACTAAAGGTGTTGAAAACTATGCAGTCTTCCAAAGCAGTAAATAAGGAGAACTTGTTTCTATTTGCAGAACTGTCAGTAATCAGAGGTTAAGCTAAGGTCTAAGGCAACTAACAAAAGAACCTGAGAGGGTGTTGAGTGAGCAGTGTTCCTTCTAAAGTACACAAATGCACAGTAAGTCCTAGAAGCCCCCTACAGGGTATGCACACAAGTAGACCTCTCTAAGTTACTACATGTGAGTAGCCATCTAAAATATATTAATGGCCCTGTGCCGTTAAACAAATGACATATGTTGCTTCATAATGCTCCTCTGAACCACCTTGGGATGTTTCATTACGTTAACTGCACTAAATAAATGTATATCGTTGTTACTGTGATGATGCTGTGACTTTAAGAAGTTATTTTGTCCTGGTTTTGTTTTTAAGAGCATTTGTAAGGCAAGGGCACCAAACTGTTTACCAGAACCACTGGAGTAAACAGCTTGGGAGGGTTTGGGGTTTTCTTTAAAACAGCCTGAATGGGTGTGGCCAGCTCTTTTAGATCAGGATTTCTGGGCTTCAGTTTTTCAGTAACAGCAGAAGCTGTTAAGGTCTCAGCAGGAGTTAGAAGCTTCAGTAAATGTCTCCGAGCTGCTACTCTCTCTCTGAATTTTCCTCGATGTTTTTTTCCCTCCTAAATTTGAGAACTGTGTGTGACAATCTGTGTCTGAATTATCCTTTTTACCAAAAGGGTGTTTTTTACAGCACGTTACTATACTGGAACAGTTAATTAGTAGTAGTTACTGCATCCATTACTCTGTTAGGTTTTCCAAGAGTTGTTATTCTAAATTCTTCTTTCTTTTGTTTGTATTTAACTACAGTGTTTAAATAAATTGTGTTTTGCATAACATCGAGTAGTTTGACCAGTCACATTGCATCTGGAACACAACACTTAACATCTACCTAAGAAAACATTAGGGTATAGGCTAGCTTCTTTCAATGTCCTGAGGGGGTCTGGTTTGGTCCATAACATTACCGATGATGGTGGGGGAAAAGAAATCAATCTAGACCTATGGAGATAGATTAAGGCAGTGAAACTAATTGAATCATTTGTTCAAAAAAAAAAACAACCATGGATACTATGGTCTAAAGGGCCTCCTTGCATGCTGTGCAATTCTCTGATTTTTCAAACATATGGCATTTAACAATTTCACTGCACACAGAGGATCTCATCTCGGAATATGTCTTTCTGAAACTAGAATAAAAATCAATCAATTTATACATAACTTTATAACCACTGAAATTATTCCACAGAGGCCAGGATCCCATCAGCAAGTCATGTGGAAAGTCCTTGACATGGATCCAGCTTCCTCAGAGCCAGCTCTCAGAGAAAACAGAACCTCTAACACTCCTGTTTATACCTGTCAGCCAGGGCTCCCTGATTGGACTAGATTAATAACCCCAACCAGAGAACGCATATTCTCTGAGGTCCAGCTAGCTGACCTCGTCACAATCATTACATCCCTCCCCCTCTGAGTCTGAAGACATAGGCCAGTTTGTTTTTTGTAGCTTCTCCTGGGGCATTTTAGAACCAGATCAGGTTCCTCCAACTCTGTCTCTGATACCCACGGCGTGTAACACGCAGTAGTTTGCCTCTTGTCCCTAGAGCATCTATAGAAGAAATTCATTCTCCTCTACAGGAGGCAAAGGTGTTTAGGCAGCGACATCTGTTGTGTCCATCTCAGATATTATCAAGGATTGACAGAAAGGGAGGACCCACGGGTTCTGGAACAGTCAGAAAGGCTGTTGAGATGCCGGGCACATTTTGCTCCCACACCATTGGCAAGTTTGTAGCTTTCGTATGATCCACGTGCTTGTTCAGGACCATTGTACCTACCTGAACGTTAGATGTCACTGGACCTGACCTCGCTTCAACCATGCCTCTTATCCATGCAGGGCCATTCTCATTGTTCCTACACCAAACTTCATCCCCTGAAGTAAACTGCTCTCTCATTTAGTGGAGTCTTGTGTCCAGCATTGGTGATCCTGACGCCGTTTCATCTTGCCTACCACCACCTCCCCGGAGCAGGAAGATCAGATTTAACCTGGTGTGGAGTCTTCTCCCTGTTAGCAACTCTGCTGGAGTTATCCCTGTAGTTGCACGAGGGGTAGTTCCATAATCAAATAGGAACAGAGACAGTTTGGTATCTAGTGAAGCTGTAGGCTGTTTCTTTAAGCCTGCCTTCAAAGGTTGGACTGCTCTTTCTGCCAGACCATTGGATGGTATGGAGCTGTCCTTATAATAACAAATGCAATTCAACTTTAGGAAATTTTCAAATTCCCTGCTGGTAAATAATGGCCCGTGACCAACACTTCCGGGAGTCCATGTATTGCAAAAAGATACATGCAGTTTTTCTATCATCGTCCCGGTGTTTGATGAATGAACTCTATGCCATCCAGCCACTTTGAATGGGCATCCACAATGATTAAGGACATTGAGTCTTTGAAGTGACCTGCAAAGTCAATGAATAACCGAGTCCAGGGTTACCCAGCCATTCCCACAAATGAGATGGAACTACTGCCGGTAATTTTTGTCCTTATTGGCAGTGTTGCACCAATGCAGCAATGTCTGCATCCAGGCCTGGCCACCAGACATAAACACATGTCGCCAACAACTTTATGTTGAAAGCCCTGTGATGACTCCAGTGGAAGTCAGCCAGTATCTGGCAGGAACCTTTGCTCGGGACAATCACTCTTGCTCCCCATGATAATATGCTGTCCTCTACTGGGACCTGGTCTCTCTGGGTTTTCAACTCTGGTTATGATGACCCTTTGGTTTCCCCTATCACTACCAGCTGTTTCAACTTTGCCAGGACCAGATCAGAAATTCTTGCATTCAAAGTCTGATATTGTCAGCTGTGACTGGAAGTGTGTCCAAAAAATTTAAAACCATTACAGACTCTTCAATGGCAGTGGGAGGCAGCTCAATTCATCTGCGTTTGCTACTTGGCCTCCAGGACGGTGTTCCAACTTGTAATTATATGCACTTACTATTACAGCCCATCGCTGAATTTGGCCTAAAGCTATGGGTGGCACTGACTTGTCCTCAGTAAATAGACCTAGGAGGGGTTTGTGGTCTGTTATTATTAAAAATTTCTGTAAAGATATTTGTGAAACTTCCTGACCTCAAATACGACCGCCAAACCTTACTTATCTATCTGGGCATATGTACGTTCTACATTAGCCAAAGGTCTCAATGCATATGCTATTGGGCATTCCTCTCCATTGGGTCACCTATGAACTATTACTATCCCAATGCTATGATGTGGAGGTACCAGTTTGGCTTGGGGTGGACAAAGTCAGAAGTCACATGACACCCCAGGTTATAGTCCAACAGGTTTATTTGAAATCAAAAGTTTTTTGGAGCGCTGCTCCTTCATCAGGTTAAGGTGGTGTAAGGGAAGGCATCGCGTATCAATATCAGATCTCACTTGGGGGTCAGAATGTGCCATCACCTTTAGAGGATTTTAGCTGTTTCTTCACCTCCCTGAAAGCTATGGATTGGCGACACAACCATTTCCAAGGCTGACTTCCTTTTAAAAAAAAAGAGTTGGTGCAAAGGTATGTTATGGACCAGACCACACTACCTCCTTAAAATATTTTAAGAAGGTAATGTAAAGTACCTTGATCCAGAGGTAGTGCGACCGGTCAAACTATTAGACATTAAGCACAAACACAATTTATTTAAACACTGTACTTAAATACAACCAAAAGAAAGAATTTAGAATAACTTAACTCTTTTGGAAACCTAACAGATAGGTACAGTAACTATTAATAGTTACTGTTACAATATAGTAACATCCCTTGGCAAAAAAAGAAAATTAGATTTGTCTCACAGGTAACCCAGCAGCAGAGAGAAACCCCAGTTTCTAGCTGTAACCAAGAGTGGGAAAATATAGCTTCTACCTCTTCGAACCCACAGACGCAACTGCTCAAAGCTAAATGTAAAAACTGAAAAAAAAGAGTAGAAAGCCTGGATTGAGAGAGCTGGCCACACCCAGCCAGGCCGCCTCCAATGTTCCAACTATTTACAAAAACTCAATGCCTCATAAGCTGTTTGCATTAGTGGTTTTAGTAGACTGGTTGTCACCTCTGCCTTACAACCTCAAAAAAAAAACAGGAAAAATAAACATCTTAAAGCCAAAGCATCATCACGTGCGAGGATGGAGGCCAGATTATGTATGAACTTTCTGCAATAGATCACCAGCCCAAGGAAAGACCCAAGCTCTGGCACAGACCTGGGAGCCAGGGCACCTTTGATTGTCTTCACTTATCTCCCAATGAGGGTACCCCAGTCTTCACAGACTGCCTGCAGTGTGGAAGCAGGCCATTTGGCCCAGTGAGTCTACACCATTTCTCTGAAGAGCATCCAATCCAGACCCTATCCTTGCATATCCCATAGCCAATCCACCTAACCTGCACATCTTTGTACTGTGGGAAGAAACTAGAACACCTGGAGAAAACCCACAAAGACAGAGGGAGAATGTGCAAACTCCTCACAGATGGTCTCCCGAGGCTGGAATTGAACCCAGGTCCCTGGTGCTGTGAGGCAGCAGTGCTAACCACTGAGCCACCGTGCTGCCCAATCTTGTCAACTCTCGTCCAAGTAGATCACTTGGGATGCATGGAACACACATTTTTCCCTTCTAAGGCATGCAGTAGCCTGGAAGAAACGTGTAACAACTGTGTCCAAGATCTTGAAGTGCTGCTTATTGGTCTTCCTTATTGTTCGCACATCATCCAGACGAATGGAGACCTGGGGGTTGACTTTGTAAGATGTTCTCTATCATCCACAAAAAACTTGCACAGGCTGATGATACCCCAAATGGCAGTCTTGTGTATTGGTACAAACCCTTAAGAGGATTAATTGTAGCATACTTCTGGGAATCCTCATTTAACACCTATTGCAGGTACACATAGCTCATGTCCAGCTTTGTAAATGACAGCAACCCCCCTCTCTCCCCGCCAGCTTTGCATGTAAATCCTTTATGCGAGGGATTGGGTGTTTATCCAGTTGCGAAAAGTAGTTTACCATTTGTTCAAAATCCCCAGAAAGGCAAACTGACCCATTGGGCTTCACAATTGGTATGACCATTGCTGTCATTCCACACACTGGACTGGTTTGCTGATTCCTGTGCTTTCCAAACTTCTGATTTCTGCCTCTACTTTTGCCCGTAAGGAAAATGGCACCTGGCCTATGAATTCTCTTCCAGCATATAGGTCTAGTGGGATGCCTTTGCTGTTTTGGGTCCACATTCAGGCAGCATCTACAATGGCTTGCTGGCTCAAATCCTGAAGAAAAAAAACTTTAACTGTTTGGCTGAGGCTTGGCTTTGTTTGTGGGTTCTGCTATGGGCTGACCTACAGTCCCTCTGTTCAGGATATGTCCTGAGTGAGGCTATGCAATTGCCTTCACTCAAGTGGTGTTCCCCAAGCTCAGTCAGACTGGCAAGGATGTCCACTTCCATCAGAATACCCTGCAAGTCCACCTGCTCCATTTTCCAGTGATAAAAACCAGTTGCGGTGCCTGTTTGAAGGGTTTCAGCTATTAGGTGCTTTTACATGGTCCCTTTATTAATCCCACATACCAAATGGTCTCTCTGCATTTCATTACCAGTTACACATGTCTCTGCCAGTTGTCTGAACATTATCTAAAGTCTCGATACTGAATTTCCTGGTTCTCAAATTGCTGAGTTAAACTGATAGTGTCTCAGAACTAGAAGAGGCTTGGGTCATAATACTTCTTAACTAAATCCATCAACTCTTGAAAGGTTTTAATATCTGGTGCCGCAGGGAAAGTTAGGCTCCTAATAAATGAACAAGCTACAGGTTCACAAGCTGTCATCAGAATTACTTGTTCCTTTTCATCTGCCCCAAAGTCACTTGACTAGAAATAATAATGCATTCTTTCCACATGCTGGGTCAAGTCTTCCACAGCAGGATTGAACAAGTCAAGTTTCCCAAATAACAGCATGATGCAGAGATACTTATCCCAACTCAAAGATGACCATCACAAGCAAATTTCTTCAGGAGTGTCCTTTTCTCTCATCCCCACTGAAATCACTCCACAAAGTCTGGTATCCTGTTACCAAGTCATCTTTTATTTACACATGGAAAGTCTTTGACACTGATCCAGCTTCCTCAGAGCCAGCTCTCAGAATGAACAGAACCTCTAACACTCCTGTTTATATCTGTCAGCCAGGACTCCCTGATTGGACCAGATTAACAACTCAATCAGAGTACTCATATTCTATGAGGTCCACCTGGCTGACTGTTTTACAATCACTACACCTACCTTTTAATGGATGGCAAGTGATGAATCTAACAAGAGCTCATGTTCAATACAAATGCACTAAATCGATAAACACAGACTAAACTATTCTCTTAATTGAACCTACAGAGCACAACACTATTAGAGAGTGACTGGCAGTCAGGTTAATGTTATAGTTTGCTCCTATTTGAAATAAAATATTCTTACAAAGTACAAAATATAACTTTAAGTTAATTCTGTCAGAGATGGTACAATAGCTTATAACCCTGTCTACAGTTATCAAATCCTAAACCAAACAAAGGATACAATAGAAACCGAAAGAGCTGCGGATGCTGCAAATCAGAAAAAAAAAACAGAAGTTGCTGGAATAGCTCAGCAGATCTGACAGCATCTGTGAAGAAAAATCAGAGTTAACATTTCAGGTCCGGTTACCCTTCCTCAGAAGACCTGAAATGTTAACTCTGATTTTTCTTTAAAGGATACAACAGGCAGGGTTAAAGGTATGGTAAAAAGATAGTGGTTAATGATGTAGCTTTCTAACTCACATTAAGTTTACAGTCTTTCTTTCACAAAAAAGACAGCATTTTGCTGCATCAGGTCACAAACTCTTCTTCATGGAAGAAAGAACTTTGATCTATACAGCATCTTTCATCAGCTCACGATATTCCAAGCTACTCTTCAGCCTATGCAGTGCTTCTTTTTAAATGTAGTCATTGTTGTAGTGTAGACAGCAAATGACTAGCAATTTGTACACAGCAAGGTCTCCCAGATAGCAATGTGATAATGACCATATAATTTGCTTTGTTGTGTGTTGTAAAGTGTTTGCAGCACAGGAACAGGTAATTTGGCCCAATAAATCCATGACAGTGTTTATTCTTCACACAAGCCTCCTCTCGTCTCTTTTTCATTTTATGCCACATCTTTTTTCTATTCCTTTCTCCCCATGTATTCTTTAAGTTTGTCCTAAATGCATTGTGCTACTCACCTCAGCTTCTCCACATGGCTGTGAGTTCTAAGCTCTAACTACTTCCCAGCTCAGGAAGTCACTGCTGAATTCATTTTTTACTATTTTATAATCATGATACCTAATTTTGTTCTTGTCCAAAAGAGGAAACTTTTTTTCTCATCTGTTCTATTAAACCCTTTCATAACCTTGAATACCTCCAAAAGGTCACTTTTCAGTTTTTCTAGAGAAAAAGCATCTCAGACTGCTCAAACAAATGACTGCTCAAACTAAGATAACAATGTGTAGAGCTGGATGAACACAGCAGGCCAAGCAGCATCAGAGGAGCAGGAATGCTAACGTTTCGGGCCTAGACCCAAACTAAGTTGATAAGTGTAACATTCACACTGCAGCACATCGTTTTACAAAGGGTTTCACACCAGTGAACCTTGCAAGCATCAGACACAGCAGAATAGATTCCATCATAATGGCACACAACCTGACAGGCTGATATAATAAAAACCGAAAGCACTGCGGATGCTGTAAATCAGAAACAAAAACAGAAGTTGTTGGAAAAGCTCAGCAGGTCTGGCAGCGTCTGGCAAGAACAAAATCAGAGTCAACGTTTCGAGTCCGGTGACCCTTCCCCCAGAACATCCTCAGGCTGATATAATGCCTGTTTTGCAAATTTGGGTCACACAGACTCATTAAACAATCCAGACCTCTTGCAAAGTACAGCTATAAAGGACTGGCGCACTAGTGAGGTGATTTTTGCCTTATGTATGCTTCAGCTGAGTTATGGAAATATTACAGTGTGTTTTTGGAGTTTGTTTTTGGCAGTTGTTGCTTGCTGTGAAGTGGGCAGTGAAGTGACCAAGAAATGGAACATCAAACAGAATTCAAGCTAAACATTCTCATGCTTGGGTTAGCCTGTGCATTAAAGGGGTTTATCTGTGGAAATAACTAACCTGTGGAAACAACTAACTTGCATTTACACAGCACGTTAAATGTCGTATTAGTGTCCAAATCCGCTCCACAGGCGGTTTCTCAAATAAAATTTATCTCATAAGGCAACATTAGGACAGATGACCAAAAGCAAAAGAATTGGATTCAAAGAAGATCTTAAAGGTGGAGAAAATAGAGATAGAGAGGTTTAAGGAGAAAATTCTAGGGCTCAGGCCTAGTCTGTTGAAGGCACAGCCATCCATGTTGGAGCATTTGAAATGAAGAATCCAAAAGAGATCAGCCTTAGAAGAGAATAGAGATATCTGAAGGAAGTGGAGCTGATTAAAGCCATAGCAATCAGGATGAAAGGGGCCATGAAGGCATTTAAAAACAAAAATGAAAATTCTAAAATCAAGGCATTGCCAGTCTGGTTGTCAATGCACGTCAGAAACAGCATAAAAAACCAAAACACAGTTTCAGAGACCAACATGCCCTGTTCAGGTTCCTTAAAACAGACAGTCTATTAAATAAATGGAGGTAGAAATTTAGGTGTGGCATTCTTGGGCTCACAGGGGCTGCATGTAAATGATTAAATCCAAAATGTCATCCTTCACACCCAATATTGGGCTTCAGGCTTGATTTACACTCGATGTTGGGCCTTAGGCCTGCTTGACATCTGATACTGGGCTGCAGGCCTGACTGACTTCAAGCAAGTATGGTGTGAACAGCCAGCCAACTGAGAATCAACAAAGACCAGGCTGCAGTGATGCTAACATCTGTTCTCAGGAAGCTGAAGTATAGAAGTGTTGCTGTGAAATATTTTATACAGACATTCAACCAATTTATTACTCATAAAACACATTTACCCAGGTACTCATACTGTATGAGACAAAGGGCTGCAGTTCAAGCCTAGTTTTATTAAAACAGTTGTAAGTTAAAGAAACTATAGTACTGTGAGTTTTAAGATACTCTTGGATAGGGATAACAGCAGTCATCAGCTGAAGGTATTAACTTGGGGGAAGGCGAACTACAATAATATTAAGCAGGAACTGGAGAACGTTGATTGGAAGCAACTCTTTGAGGGTAATTTGAGGGTGAGAGTATTTAAACAGCAGTTGTTAAGAGTTCAGGAACGGCACATTCTTGGGAGAATGAAGGATAGGTATGGCAAGTTAAGTGAATGTTATGTTATGTTATGACTTGGTCAGAAAGAGAAAGAAAGCATATGTAAGGTCTAGGAGGATGGGAACTTATGAAGCCCTTGGAGTATGTAAGGAAAGTAGGAAAGAACTTAAACAAGGAATTAGAAGGACTAAAAAGGGTCATGAAAAGCCATTAGCAAACAGGATTAAGGAGAATTCCACGGCTTTTCATGCACATATAAAAATCGAGTGTGTAGCCAGGGAAAGGGTTGGTCCACTCAAGGACGAAGGAGGGAATCTATGTATGGAGCCCAAAGGAGTAGGTGAGGTCCTCAATGAATGCTGTGTGTCAGTCTTCACCAAAGAGAGGTAATTGGTGGAGGATGATGTCAGGGAGGGGACGCTGAGTTTCTAAGCCAAGTTACTATGAAAATGGAAGAGGTGTTGTGCATCTTAAAAAGTATTAAGGTAGATAAGTCCCTAGGTCCTAATGGGATCTATCCCAGAATATTGTGGGAGGCAAGAGGACAAATTGCTGGAGCATTGACAGACATCTTTGTATCCTCTTTGGCCACAGGTCAGGTCCCAGAGGACTGGATAATAGCCAGTGCTGTCCCATTGTTTAAGAAGGGTAGCAGGGATAATCCTGGTAATTACAGGCCTGTGAGCCTCACGTCAGTGGTAGGGAAATTATTGGAAAAGATTCTCAAGGATAAAATCTGTACACATTTAGAAACAAATGGACTTATTAGCAATAGACAGCATGGCTTTGTGTGGGGGAGGTCGTGCTTCACTAATTTGATGGTTTTTTTGAGAAGGTGACAAGGATGATTAATGAGAGAAAAGTGGCTGCTGTTGTCTACATGGACTTCAGTAAAGCCTTTGACAAGATCCCTCATGGCAGGCTGGTACAAAAGATGAAGTGACATGGTATCGGGAGGGGCTGGCAAAATGGATACAGAACTGGCTTGGTCATAGGAGAGGGTAATGATGGAAGGATGGTTTTCAGAATGGAGGGTTGTGACTGGTGGTGTTCCACAGCGATCAATGCAGGGATCTCTGCTGTTCTTGGTCTAAATAAATGATTTGGAGGAAAACATGTCTGGTCTAATCAGTAAATTTGCAGACAATACAAGATTGGTGGAGTTGTGGATAGTGAGGAGGATTCGCAAAGGACACAGCAGGATATAGATCAGTTGGAGGCATGGGCTGAAAAATGGCAGATGGAGTTCTAATCTGGACAAATGTGAGGTGATGCATTTTAGAAGGTCAAGTACAGGTGGAAATTATATATACAGTGAATGGCAGAACCCTGAGAAGTATGGATATGCAGAGGGATCTGGGCGTGCAGGTCCACAGATCACTGAAGGTGGCAGCGAGGTAGATAAGGTAGTAAAAAAGGTCTATGGCATGCTTGCCTTCATTGGAAGAAGCGTGGAATATAAGGATAGACAAGTTATGCTGCAGCTTTGTAGAACTTTAGTTAGGCCACACTTTGAATATTGCATACAGCTTTGGTCACCACTTTACCAGAAGGATGTGTATGTTTTGGAGAGAGTTTTGAAAAGGTTTACCAGGATGTCGCCTGGTATGGGGGATTTTAGAAACGAAGAAAGGTTGGATAGACTGGGTTTGTTTTCACTGAAATGCAGGAGGTTGAGGGGCAACCTGATAAAAGTTGATAAGATTATAAATGGTATGGATAGAGTGGAAAATATAAGGCTTTTTCCCCAGGGTGGAGGAGTCAATTACTAGGGGACACAGGTTCAAGGTCCGAGGAAAGAAGTTTAAAAAAGATGTGCGAGGCAAATTTTTCACACAAAAGGGTGGTGAGTGCCTGGAATGCACTGCCTGAGGAGATGGTGGAAGTGGACACAATAACAGCATTCAAGAAGCACCTGAGCAAATACAAGAATAGGAGAGGAATCGAGGGATATGGATCCTGTAAGTAAAGACAGTTTTAGTACGGAAGGGCAAAATGTGTCGGCACAGACTTGGAGGGCCAAAGGGCCTGTTTCTGTGCTGTATTGTTCTTTCATTCTTTGTTCTAATCAACAAATTAAGTTAACTTTTCCCCAAGCCAGGCTGACTGTCCAAAAAACACATATACTACCTGCTCAGGTGAACTTGATTGGCCTGCTAGATTCAATTCACCGGGCTCTATCAATGGCTGCACTCAGGGTCTACTGAGTATGAAAGTGAGTCTCGTATAGAGTCTTCACTGGCCAAGTCTTCACTCAGGGGACAGCCTCTGAGTGTCCCTTCTTATTCCACCACCCCCACGCCTTTCTGGAATGTTCTTTGGCTTTAGCCAATGGAAACACAAGGCAGGGGTCACAGCACCCAATGAGGTTAGGCCAGGTCTTCCCAGGTGTACCCATTCCCTGTGCCAAGATATAATGTGGTGATATGGTGCCAAAAGATGTCCGGCCGAAACTGGGAACATACAAACTAATATCTCTTCCTATTGCTCTGGCTGAGTGCCTCTTAATGAGTTTTGGGTCATAACAGCTTTCTCATTGACAACATTCTGCATTTCTGTTCAATATCCAATACAGGTCTGGGCTGATCCCTGTCGGTTTTTGACCTTGGCCTCTTTGCATTCCATCATGCATTGTTTGCAAAAGCTTTTTAATTTAGAGTGTCCAATTTTATGTTGGGCCTAGTTGCTTAGTCCTTTGGACACTTGCTACAGAAGTGCCAACCTAAATCTTGTACTCGATTCTCTGGAATGAAACTTGAATCCACAGCTTATGTGTCAAATGCAAGACTGCAATTCACTGCAAACTGTCCAACATCTAAGATCTGTGATCGATGTGGAAATTATAAAGTTAAAGGGTGGTACTTATTATGTCATGCCAGAATACAGACGATACTGAAACCCAATGCCAAGCAGGTACATTCAAAATACAGGAAAATTTATATTTTTTTGTTCTTGAATTGTGGGGCACCAAGAGAAGATTTTCTCTACATCTCATTACCCTCTGCTTATTGTGCACTGGGAGATTTTTTGAAAAGTGGAATTAAATCATTTAGAATCAAGGCTTTCTAAAACTAGTTATAATCTGGTCATGAGATAGTAGGAGCTGCAGATGCTGGAGAATCTGAGATAACAAGGTGTAGAGCTGGATGAACACAGCAGGCCA
>NC_063333.1:127399303-127414158 GCF_021869965.1 Rhincodon typus
CTCAGCAGGTCTGGCAGCATCTGTGGTGAGAAATCAGAGTTAACGTTTCAGGTCCAGTGACCCTTCTTCAGGATTGGAGCAGTTCTGAAGACGGGTCACTGGACCTGAAACATTAACTCTGATTTCTCTCCACAGATGCTGCCAGACCTGCTGAGACTTTCTGGCAATTTCGTTTTTGTTCATAAATAATTGGTCAGATCATTTGAAGTGGAATTGCCATAGTAGGACCAAGTATTTACAGTCTGTCGAAAAGAAAGGGTTTATAAGGAATTTGAAAGATCAGGAAAAAATTAACGATGTAAGATCACAAAGTTTTTGAATATTCAAATGTTTCAAAAAGTTTAATCTGTGAAATTAAAGTTAGCAGAGGAGAATGTAAAATGTTCTAGAAAATTTAATTTATAGTGAAGGGCAGAGAGGAAGCAAGAGAAATGCTGAGAAATGATGTACCACAGATACCAGCATTTGTGAGGTTAACTAAATGTCAGGGAGATGAGACAGAAGGAAGAAATTGACCATGGACAACTGATCAATAGAAACATAGCCCAGAGATCAAACTGAACCATTGTGGAGAGAGATAAATGATGCAGCAAAACTATAGCCTGTGGAAACAGGTTCTCTACCTTCATGCACACATCACTCAGACAAAAGATTTATCACTGAAAGTGAATCAGTGACACCTTGCGGCATGGTCTGTAAACTTAGTCTTACCAAACACAGATTGTAAGTTAGTACAGTGATCATTATTGTTCTTAATTTCAAGCTAAGGTGTTATCAGACCTAAATATTGCTGTTGTTCTCATGTTAATCGAGGTTCTGATGTAAAACAGTATTAGTTATCTTTTCTATAATGACTATTCTAAATTTTACATTGGCGGTGTTCAAAACATGCAGCTTCCATTAATGCAGAGTATCACTTGATTCTTCAGGCACTTAAGCATAAAGTTACAAGGTGGCATGGTGGCTCAGTGGTTAGCACTGTTGCCTCACTACGCCAGGGACCTGCGTTTAATTACACCCTCAGCTGACCCTGTGTGTGGAGTTTGCGCATTCTCCCTGTGTCTGCGTGGGTTTCCTCTGGGTACACCGGTTTCCTTCCACAGTCCAAAGATGTGCAGGTTAAGCGGATTGGCCATGCTAAATTGTCCATAGTGTCCAGGGATGTGTAGGTTAGGTGGATTAGCAATAGGAATGCAGGGTTACAGAGATATGGTAAGGCGATGGGTCTGGGTGGGATGGTCTTCAGAGGGTCAGTGTGAACTCGACAGGCCAAATGGCCTGCTTCCACACTGTAGGGATTCTATAATTCTAGACTTTACACCACTCCACATTGTAGTATGGTGTGGCAGATACACTTCAGATTTTTTTAAAAATCAAGACATTTAAATTTAGTTTCATAGAATCTTCGAAAAGACTCTCTCTCCACAAAAGAAGCTTTCTTCAAGCTATGAGTGTCTCCCTGAAGCCAAAACAACCCCATAGTTCAGATCCTTCTAACTAAAGTTTGCTGAACAGTACTGTTTACTTTGTTTGCTTGTAAATTCTCTACCAATGTAAACAAATTCCTATTAGCCTCCTATAACAATATCTCTTTCTCTGCTTTTCTTTCAACAGACCATGGCTTCACAAAGTCTTACAAGTTAATAATTAAACCCCTCACACACACACACACAGACCAAATGTCACATGCGACTACTACAAAATTCAAACTTTTTAAAATAAATGATATTAAAATATACTTTAAGTCACAAAAAAGGGAACTAGCAGATGTGGCACATTTGGATTTTCAGAAAGCTTTTGATAAAGTTACAGGAGATTAGTAAAAAAGTAGAGCACGTGGGAAATATACTAGCATAGAATGAGAATTGGTTAACAGACAAAAGTCAGAGCGTAGAAATAAACAGGTTAAGTTCAGAATGCCAGCTTATTACGAGGACGGTATCACAAGGGTCAGTGCTGAACGCAGCTGTTCACAATCTATACAAATGACTTAGCTGTGGGAACCAAGTATAATAATTCCAAGCTTGCTAATGAGATAAAACTCAGTCAGAATATAAATTTTCAGAAACATGCTAGAAGACTTCAAGGACACTTACACAAACAAAGTGAATAGTCAATACACGGCTGATAGAATGTAATGAAAGTGAGAAGTTATCCCATTTGGTAGAAAACAACAGAAAGACAGGAAACTAATCATAGTTTTGTCTACGTGTGAGTTCCATCATGTTTTTTTAAGAGGGATTTTTGCCACGAAACTCCGTGAGATTGCTCAACATTTCTTACCAATGCATCTTATTAACTATCTACTCCACCTCCAAGTTGTTTCTCATGTCTGATTCTATTCCATCTTACTATGCACCATTTCAATAACTACTCGCCATTCACTGGATATCTACAGAAAGACCAACATCGTTTGTACCCATCTTTAAAAGTCTGCTGGGCACCAGACAAGAACTGTCAGTCTGGATCTGCCCTGCACCATTCCTGACATTTTCCTTGGACACAGCAAACAATGAGAAATTGTTGCCCTGCTTGCTCTTCCTCTGGGACCAGCAGTGGGCGGCTGCGACACCACACCAGGCCAGTCAAGTTAGTGCAGTCTCAGGAATGCCCAGAGCTGTAGGGAGAAGGTCGATATGAAGGCCCATTCTGCCAGTGTACATTCCACCAATTTCTCTCTGGCACCTCAGACTCTCTGCTACTGTGCTCACCTACCCCCAAGTCACATGCTCTATCGTTGTCAGACATAGTAAGAACTGCCAATGCTGGAGTCAGAGATAACACAGTGTGGAGCTGGAGGAACACAGCAGGCCAGGCAGCATCAGAAGAGCAGGAAAGCTGACATTTCTGAAGAAGGGTCCCGACCCGAAACGTCAGCTTTCCTGCTCCTCTGATGCTGCCTGGCCTGCTGTATTCCTGCAGCTCCACACCTGTGTTATCTAGATATAAATGGGTATGGTTTATTTGGGATTACGGAGACCGCAGGGTGATCAGGGATGCGAACTGAATATCCAGGTGCATTAGGTTTTTAAGAAGGACAGAAAGAAGAAGAGGAGGTCATGTCGCATTCTGGCTAAAGAGGACATTAATGCAATAATGAGGATAGATATTAGCTCTTGCAAAGTGGAATCTGTATGGGTACAGCTTAGAAACACAAGAGGCAGCAAGCAATAGTGAATTGTATATAGACACCTAAACTGCATTGCTAATATTGGGAAAGGCATTAACCAAGAAATTAGAGATGCAAACAATAAAGGTACAGCTGTAATTATGGGTACAGCTGTAATCTTCAAATAGATTGGGGAAATCAAATCAGAAACAATACTGTAGAGGATGAATTCTTGGAGTGTGTACCAGATGGTTTTCTGTATCAATACATTGAGGAACCAACGAGAGAACAGGCCATCATAGTCTGGGTGTTGAGTAAAACAAACAAATTATTGGCAATCTAGCTCTGCAAGGTCCCTTGGGAATGAGTAACCATAATATGAAAGAATTCTTCATTCAGATGAAGTATGATGTAGTTGATTCTGAGACGAGGATCTTGAATCTACACAAAGGTAATTACAATAGTGTAACGCATGAGCTGGCTATTATAAATTAGGGAACATTACTTCTGTTACATATGGCAATTTCCCAATCCTCTGGGACTGTTCCAGAATCAGAGGAGTCCCGGAAGTTGACTACCAGTGGTCCCACAATCTCTGCAGCTACATCCTTGGGACCCGTCAGCACCAGGGCATTTATCGGTCTTTAGCCCCATTAGTGTCCCTATCAATTTTTCTCTGGTGATCGTTATTGTATTTATTTCCTCTCCACCTTTAGCCCCTTGAATATTTACTAATTTTGGAATGTTATTAGTGTATTCTAAGAGAGACACAAAATATTTATTCAACTCCTATGCTATTTCCTGGTTCTCTTTTATTAAATCCCCAAAGTTATCTCTAAAGGGCCAAAGTTCACTTTGGCTTTTCTGTTCCTTTTTATATATTCAAAAAAAGTTTTGCTGTACATTTCGATATTATTCAAAAGTTTATCCTCAAAGTTTATTTTATCCCTCTTTATTATCTTTTGGTTGTCTTTTGTTGGTATATCAAGATTTCCCAATCCTCTGGTTTATTACTAACCTTTGCCACAATGCATATTTTTTCTTTGAATTTGATACTAAACTTAACTTCTCCTGTTAACCATGGTTAGCTTATTCCTTTTCTTGAATCCTCCTTCTTCACCGGAATATATCTTTGCTGTGAGCAATAAACTATTTTCTTAAACATCTTTCATTGTTCCTCAACCTTCTTTGCCGCTATACCTCTTTCCAGGTCCATTTCAGCCAGCTCTGCCCTCATTCCTTTGTAATTACCCTTATAGTAACATAGAAACAGTAGTAGGCCTTTCAGCCCCTCAAGCCTGTGCACTATTCATCTGGGGGGTCATGGCTAATCTGTGGCCTAACTCCAAATATCTGCCTTTGGCCTGTATCCCTTAATGCTTTTGCTCAACAAAAACTTATCTGTCTCAGACTTAAAATTAACAATTTATCTAGCATTAACTACCCATTTGTGGAAAAGAGTTCATTTGCCAATAGAAGTGCTTCCTAACATCTCTCCTGAACAGTTCAATCCTAATTCTCAGACCATATCCCTTAGTTCCAAAATCCTAACCATTAGAAATAGTTTATCTTTATCCATTCTGTCTTTTCCTGTTAATATCTTAGAAGACTTCAATCAGATCACCTTTAACCTTCTAAATTCGAGAGAACACAGACCTAATTTGTGTAATCTTCCCTTGAGACTTAACCCTCGGAGTCCAGTAAAGAAAACACTTACTTAAACTTGGCACAGTTTCTCCCTCTCAAACTGAATGCTAAATTCTACCATATTATGGTGACTGTTTCTGAGTGGATCTTTTAACCTTGACATCATTTATTAAACCTGCCTCATCACACAATACCAGATTCAAAATAGCCTGGTTGGATCACAACATATTGTTCAAGGAAACTGTCTTGAATAAACTCCATAAATTCTTCCTCATGACTTCCTCTGCCAATCTATCCCAATCTACATGAAGATTAAAATCACCCATTACTAATGTACTGCCTTTATCATATGCCCTTGTTGTTTTTCCTGTCTCGCCACATAGGAGACCTATAGACTACACCCACCAGTGTCATCTTTCCCTTTTGCTTTCTCACCTCTAACCATATGAATTCTACATTTTCCCATTCAAGATCATTTCTTGCTATCGTAGTTATTCCATCCCATACCAATAAGGTTACCCCACCATAATTTCCCTCCTGCCCACCTTTATTTAAAAAGGAAAGGAGACAAAAAGTAGGTGACATTAGATCAGTTACCTTCATGACTGTTATTGGAAAAATGTTAGAGTCTATTATAAAAGATGCAGAGCATTTAGAAATACATAATACGATCAAGCACAGTCAGTGTGACTTCATGAAGGGAAAATCATGCCCGACAAATTTCTGAGAATTCTTCAAGGAGGATACATAAAGGGGAAGCAATGGATGTAATATATTTGGATTTTCAGAAGGCATTTGATATGCTACCACACCTCATGCAACTTAATTAGAACGCATGATATTGGAGGTAATACATTAGCACAGGTAGAAATTGATTAACTAATAGAAGACGGACAGTTGGGATAAGGGGAACATTTTCAAGATGGTAATCTATATCTCACAGCGCGTCATAGGGATCAGTACTGGGGCCACACTTATTTGCATTATATATTAATGGCTAGCATGTGGAAAGTAAAAATACTTAGCTGAGTTTGCAGACAGTACAAAAGTAGATAGGGAGACAAGTGGTTAGGATGACACAACGAGTCTGCAGAGAAATATACACAATGTAAGTGACTGATCAAAAACTTTGCAGGTGCAATGTAACATGAGGAAATGTGAGACTATGCACTTTGGCAGGAAGAATTGAGGAGCCAAGTATTATTTAAATGGAGAAAGCCTGCAGAAAACTTTAGAACACGGGATTTGGGAGCCCTTATCCATGAATCTCAAAAACCTAGCATCTATGTTCAGTGGGCAATAGGGAAGTCAAGTAGAACATTGGTCTTTATTTCAGAGGCAATGGAAACTAAAAGCAGGGAAGTGTTGCTAAAACCAGACAAGGCACTAGTCAGACAACAGCTGAAATACTGTGAAAACCTTTGGACCCCTTATGTATTAAAAGATATATTAGCATTGAAGGCTGTCCAGGGAAGGTTCACAATGTTGGTGACAGATATGGAGGGACTATCTTTTGAGGGATGTTTGAGTAAGTTGCACCTGTATTCATTGAAACATAAAAAAATGAGAGGCAACCTTATTAAATATAGAAAATTCTTAGGGAACTTGAAAAGGCTGATTTCACTTGTAGGCGAGTTTAGGACCAGAATGCATCATGTTCAAGGGGTCACACTTTTACCCCAGAGATGAGAAGGAGATCTGTAGAATTTTTTTATAGCAGAAGGCTATTCAAACTGAGTATAATGAATGCTGAGAAAGACAATTTTTGATCAATAATGCAATCAAGTGCTGTTGGAAAAAGGCAGGAAAGTGGAGTTGAGGATCATCAGATCAACCATGATCTCATTGAATGGTGAAGCAGACTTGATGGAGTGAATGGCCTAATTATGTTCTCTAACGTCTGTCTTATGATTTTGTGGTCTTGGGGGTGACAGTGGATAGGCAATGGCAAACATTTAAAGAGTACATGGGGGAACTGCAACAATTGTTCATTCCTATCTGTCAAAAATAAAACAGGAAACATGGCCCAACCGTGGCTAACAGCTTCTGTGGGTATGTAAAGAGAAAGAAATGAGTGAAGTCAAATGTAGGCCCCTTCCAGTCAGAAACAGGGGAAGTTTTAATGGTGGACCAAGAAATGACAGACAAATTAAATACATATTTCACTTCTGTCTTCACAAAGGAGGATACAAAGAACACTCCCAAAATGACAAGTAATGTGTAATCTTATGATAAGAAAAAACTGAAGAAAATCAGTATTAGTAGGAAAATGATCTTGTGAAAATTGATGGGATTATAGGTTATTGGTACCCAATGATCTACATCCCAGAGTAATTAAGGAAGTAGCTCTAAAAATAATGATTGCATTGGTGGTCATCTTCCAAAATTCTAAACACACTGAAACAGTTCCAATGAATTGGAGAGTAGCTAATGTGAACCCACTATTTTAAAAAGGAGGTGGAGAGAAAACAGGGAATTATAGACTAGTTAGCTAGTCATCGGGAAAATGAGAGAATCCATTACAAAGGATTTAATAGCAGAGCACTTGGAAAACAGTGACAGGATTGGACGGAGTCAATGTGGATTTACGAAAGAGAAATCATGCTTGACGAAGGTACTGGAATAGTTTGATTATGTAACTAATATAGTTGATAATGGGGAGCCAGTGAATATAGTTTACTTGGACTTCAGAAGGCATTTAATAAGGTCCAACTTCAAAGACTAGAATGTAAAATTTAAGTGCATAGGATTGGGGATAGTGTACTGACAGAGATAGTGAACTATTTGGTAGTCAGGAAACAGAGAGTCAGAATAACTGGGTACCGCAGGATCAGTGCTTAGACTCCCAGCTATTCACAAAATGATTTGAATGGGGAACTAAATGTAACATCTTCAAGTTTGCAGACAACACAAAGCCGGCTGAGGGAATGAACTGAGGAAAATGCAGAAATGCTTTAGTGTGATTTGGAGAAATTGAGTGGATCGGCAAAGGCATAGCAGGTGAAGTGTAATGTGGATAAGTGTGAGGTTATCCACTTTGCTAGCAAAAACAGGGAGGCAGGTTATTATCTGAATGGTGACAGATTGGGAAAAGGGGAGGTGCAATGAGACCTGTGTGTCCTTGTACACCAGTCATTGAAAGTAAGCACAAAGGTGTAGCAGGTAATGAAGAAGGCAAATGGTATATTGGCCTTCATAGTGAGAGGTTTCAAGTATAGGAGCATGGATGTCTTGCTGCAATTGCACAGAGCCACGTGAGAATATTCCTGGAATATTGAATGCAGTTTTTAATTGGCTTACCTGAGAAAGGACTGCTACAAATGCTTACCATACTCATTCCTGGCATGGCAGGACTGACGTATGAAGAGAGATTGGATTGTTTAGGATTATATTTGCTGGAGTTTTGTGGTGGAGGAGGAATCTCATTGAAACCTATAAAATTCTAATGACTAAACAGGGTAAATGCAAGAAGGATGTTCCTGATGACCTGTGAGTCCAAAACCAGAGATCACAGTCAAAGGATACAACTGAGATGAGGAGAAATTTCTTCACCCAGAGTGGTGAATCTATGGAATTGTCTGCCTCATAAAGTGTAATGACAAAACTCTGAATATTAGATATAGTTCTTAGAACTGAAGTGATCAAAGGGAATGGGGAGAAAGTGGGCTTCAACCATAATCATAGTGAATGGTGGAACAAACTCGAAAAGTCAAATGGCCTACTTCATTGCAGTTTCCTATATTTGCTGCCCCTTGTTGTTAATTAGCTCCATCCAGTTTGATTCCACATCTTGAACTGTTGATTTAAGATCAGCTAATGAACTGATCTCATTCCTCATTTAGAGCACTCCCTCACCTCATATTCCTTTTGCCTGTCCTTCCTAAATGATGAGTACATTTGAGTATTCAGCTCCCAGTCTTGATAATCCTATAACCATATTTCTGAAATGGCAATCAAAACATGCCTACTTCCCTCGAATTTTGTCTTCAAGTCGCTTCCTTTGTTGGGAATGCTGTAGGTATTCAGATACAAAATCTGTAACTTTGTCTTTTTTACGTTATCTGGGTGTCAATGTTTAGTAGCAGAAAACGTCTGAAAGCTGTTTCCTATTTCAAACAGGAGATATGGATCACTTATTTCCATCTTCCAGACTTGATAACAAGACTATATTAACCCATTGTTTTACATATAATATGAATTATACGGAAAAATTTAGAGATTTGGTGCATTAAATGATCTGGCGCTTACATGTCAATTATTGTGGAACAGCAATGAACAAAGAAAACAGATTGTCCGAATGTAATTTTAAATTAGGAGAGGAAGTTAACTGCTCTAATCGGATTGCAAAATAACTGTATTTATATTGCACATTTAACAAGATATTTAAAAGTGCAATTACCGTAATAAAATGGTAACATGCTTTACCGTAATAAAACGCTTCATAGAATTTACAAAACAAAGTGTGATATTGAGTGAAATAAAGAAATATGTGGTTGGATGGAAGAAAGTTTGGTCAAAGGGAACAGGTAAAACACAGGATGTGAGGAATGTTGGATTAGCCACGATCCTGTTGAATGGTGGAGCAGGCTCGAGGGGCTGAAGGGTCTACTCCTATTCAGATTTCTTATGGCTTTATAAGGGAGGAAAATGAGGTGGAAAGATTTAGAAAATGGATCCCAGACTTTAGGGATTAGGCAACTGAAAGCACATTCATAAATTTTGCAGCAATTAATCTTGGGAATGAACAAAGGTGCTGAATTAAAAGTGTTGCAGGCCTAAAGGAGCTCTTTTTATTCATTTGCAGGATGTGGGTATCACTCAATTCCATGAAGTTGCAGATTGTAGCTGGATACAATTCTGCCGCTCCTAATGGCCCACAGCACCTCATGGATGCAAAGTTTTCAGTTGCTTGATTTGGTCAAAGTCTGTCTCATTTAGCATGGTGGTAACACCTCACGACACAACAGACAGTATCGTCAACATGAAGACAGGACTTCTGAAATAACTCCACAGAGACCGGTATCCCGTCACCAAGTCACCCTTTATTTACACGTGGGAAGTCTTTGACACTGGTCCAGCTCTCTCAGAGCCAACTCAGTGTCAGAATATCTGACACTCCTCTTTCGATCTGTCAGCCAGGACTCCCTGATTGGGACTGTTAATCTGGTCCAATCAGGGAACTCATGTTCTATCAGGTCCACTGGACAACCTTGTTACAATCATTACAACTTCACCTCCACAGACCACTAGACTGTGCAGTTGTCACTCCTACTGATGGTGTCATGAACAGCATCTGGGACAGGTAAATGGCAAGGATGAAGTAAAGTAGATTTTTCCCTCTTGTTGGTTCATTCATCAATTGCCTCAGACCCATTTTAGCAGTTTTGTCCTTTGGGATCGATCAGTTCAGTCCGTAATGAAGCTATCGAGTTCCTCTTGGTGATAGGGTAGGACTGAATCCCCAATGAAGAATACATTCTATACCCTTGCCACACTCAATGTTTTCTGCAAATGGTGTTCAGCGTAGAGGAGAATTCACTCACCAGACAGGGTGGTAACAGTAAGCAGTAATCAACAGGGGGTTTCTTTATGCATGCTTCAAGAGTCTAGGACATCACCCTGAGGAACTCCTGAAGTGTTGTCTTAAGACGGAGATAACTGACCTCCAAATATCACAACAATTTTCTTTCTGTTAAGTATGACTCCAACAAGTAAAGAGGTTTCCCCTTGTCATGATTCACTGAGAATAGTGCATTGGAAATTGAACCCCACTGTTTCCAGAGATGTTATGACTGAAAATTTGACTAAAACTCTGATTTGCCCAATTCTATCAAACTGGACAAAAACAGAAGTTGCTGGAAAAGCTCAGCAGGTCTGGCAGCATCCGTGAAGAGAAAATCAGAGTCAAAATTTCAGGTCCAGTGACCCTTCCTCAGAACCAAACTGTCTAATTCAGGCCAAAAAACAAATGCACACTAGATCTTTCCATTAACAAGAAAATTACTATTTATTGTAATCAACCGGTTTTTGACAAAATTAATTGCTAATCTATACAACCTTTTAGAACTCATCCCAAAACACACATGGAAAGAAAACCAGACAAACACAAAAAGGGGGAAGAAAATCATCAGAGGAAGATAGTCCCATATCACCAATCAAAATTATAAAACTAGATGGGTTCGTTCCACAGTCCTTTTCCTTTCTTCTATGGTGCTTCAATACTATTTGCACAGTGATGATCAGTCTGCTGTTTACTTGTTGCTTTGTTGGACCCAGGGGCTTTTCCTGTGGGCTCTAGTATTCTTATTTTCCACAACTGTGAATGTACCTTTTTGATATTGAGTCGGAAAGGTCAACTTTTCAGAGCAAAGGAATTAAGGGGGATGTTGATGCTGCAGGCTTCTGGGGATTCTGTCCTCTTCTGTTTTAATTCCCTCACTCCCACAGGGTTTCTTCAACAACGGTCAGTCCAACAAGAACACAAATGCTGTGCTGAGCTTTCCTGAGTTCACAACAACTGAAAATCAAATCAAAAGATTGTCTCTGGGCAGATTTGCTCCAAATGCAAACAGGAGGTGCCAATTTGTCTGGACTCTGTGCTGTACTGCTCCATGTTCTATGTTCTCCCTCACTGGGCATCAGTAATTTGCTTTTAAAACTGCAAACACCTCATCACACAGTTTCTTGGGTTAATGCAGTATCTTTTCCAATCTTTCACTCTCTGAAAGTGGCAACTACGTGGATAAGGTGGGAAGGAAGGTGTACAGCATGCTTGCCCTTATCAGTCGGGGCACCAGTTTAAAAGTTGGCCAGTCATGTTGCAGCTGAATAAGACTTTAGTCGGGCCACATTTGGAGTATAGTGTGCAGTTCTGGTCGCCACACTACAGGAAGGATCTGGAGGCTTTGGAGAGGGTGCAAAAGAGGTTTACTAGGATGTTGGAGTCGATAAAATGTGGAGTTGGGGGAGCACAGCAGGTCAGCATTTCAGGTTTCAGTCCTGATGAAGGGTCCCGATCCAAAATATCGGCTTTCCTGTGCCTCTGATCCTCTCTGATCTGCTGTGCTCCTCCAGCTCCACGTTTTATCGACTCTGACTTCTAGCATCTGCAGTCCTTGCTACTTCCATTTACTGGATGTTGCTTGGATTGGAGTGTATTAGCTAAAAGGAGAGGTTGGACAAACTTGGATTGTTTTCAGTAGAGCCTCAGAGGCTGAGGAGCGAACTGATAGAAGTATATAAAATTATGAGAAGCATTGATAGGATGGATAGTTGGAGTGTTTTTTTTCCCAGGGTGGAAATATCAAAAATTAGGGGACAAACATTTAAAGTGAGGAGGGAAAGGTTTAAGGGAGATGTCCGGGGGAAGTTTATTCTTTACGCAGAGGAAGGTGGATACCAGAAACGTGTAACCAGGGGGAGGTGGTAGAAGCAGATACGATAGCAAAGTTTAATAGGCATTGAAACAAACACATGAACCGGCAGAGTAGAGGCATACGGACTATGTGCAGGCAGATGAGATTAGTTAAAAATGACATCAGGGCCTGTGCTGTACTGTTCTGTGTTTTAGTCCACAATCCAAAACATAAAGTGGTCTTTACACTCCAATTCTCATCGACTTTGGTTTTCCTTGATGCTGTATTTGATCACATACTATCTTGATGTCAAGGGCAGTCACTCTGACCTCACCTCACAGTTCAGCTCTTTTGACTACTTGGGACCAAGGCTGTAATTAGGTAGGGAGGTGAGTGGTACTGGCAGAATTCACAATAAGCAGCAGTGAGCAGTTTATTGTTGAGTGTCACATAAGAGCAATGGTGTCAACTCTTTCCTTCATGTTTCTGATGATTGAAAGTAAAGGATGGCGAATGACTGGGTCGGATTTGTCATGCTTTTTGTGTACAGGATATACCTGGGCAATTTTTCAAATTGTTGAATAGGTGCCATTTTGCAGCTTACATTTGCAACATTAATAACCTTACAAGTGCCGTCTCTTTCAGATAACTTCCTGCATTATAAATGCCTATAATGGAAATTGCTTATGTAAACTTGCTACACTGTAATTGGAACATCTCCAAGTGACTGCCATGAGAAAATAATTACTATATATCACAACTTTAGATCATCACTTTCATGTGATATAGAATTATACAGAAATTACAAAACAGAAACAGAAACCTTCTGCATGAGCTGCAATCCGAGTCCTTGTACCCACATTGCTTTCCTTCAATCATCTAGATTATTATCTTTAAAATATTCGCGTTGCCTCTGCATCAACAACTTAAATGCATGTTGTATCTTCAACATAATGAGACATTACTAGGCATTCATTGTAAGATAATCAAACAAAAACTGGCACAATGTCAAAAAAAAACATAAAATAAAAGCAAAACACTGCAGGTGCTGGAAATCTGAAAAAAAAAACGCAGAAAGTGTTGGAGAACTCAGCAGGTCTGGCATTATTTGCAGAGAGAAAAGCAGAGTCATTAGTTCAAGTCCAATGGTTTTTCTTCGGGATTGAGACTGATATTTGAAATATTATGAAAGGTGACCAAAAGCTTGGTTAAAGGTTTGCATTTTTAAAGTGGACATGGTGAGGAGCACAAGTTTAGGGAGAGAATTCCAAACTTCGGGAATCAGTCACTAATTTCACAATTACAACTGTTTTTCTAGAAAGCTACTCCATAGGATTGATTGTCAACATTTATGAGACAATTCCATTGTGATTATAAATGCTGCAGGATCAATGCGTTTCTGAGCCCTGGGATGAGCTGAATCATCTGTGATTGTATATATGAACAGGATAATTGACAACTATAGTGGAAGGATGGTATCCTGGCTACGTGAAGGTCAGGGAATTGATTCCGATAATCATGCAGCATAGAAAATGGCCATTGTTCCAAGGTACCTGTGCTAACTCTTTGAATTAGCTATTCAAGTTGACTCAGTTTCACCATCTCTTCTCCAAAGCCCTATAAATATTTCCTTCCAAATACATGATATCAAACATCATCTTACTATTGCTGTGACATGATGGAAATGCAACCTAAAGATGTGGGTGAAGGGAGGTCAGATGAGATCAGCACCTGTACTTCTTTTGATTATTGAACAGATCAGGATGGTTCAGAATCTGGTTTATCAAATATATATACAGAAATATTCAACATCATATAGAATCTAGACATTGTTGATAGGGAGAAACTATTCCATTGGCAGAAGGATTGAGGACCAGAAGGCACCAATTTTAACGCACTTGTCACTTGCCTGCATAAGTACGGCTCCAACAACACCATCCAGGACAAAGTAGCCCACTTGATTGTTTTTGGATGTGGTGCTATTCAGTCCTCCAACATGACACTCAGTAACAGCAGTATGTACCATCTACAAGATGAAGTGCAGAAATTCACCACGTTGGCACCTTATAAACCCACGATCACTACCAATCTAGAAGGTCAAGGATAGCAGGTACCACCACCTGCAAGTTCTCCTTCAAGCTATTTACCATTCTGACTTCAAAATATATCACCATTCCTTCAGCGTCAGTGGGTCAAATTCCCAAAACTCTCTCTACCAAATGGACAGCAGCGACCCAAAAAGGAAACTCACCATCACTTCTCAAGGGCAACTAGGGATGGGTAATAAATGCTGGCAATGCCAACATCCTGTGAATGTATATAAATAAAAAGCAAAACACACGGGACAACATAAGGAAAAATTATTTGTAGACATAAAAGCAGTCAAGATTAGAGTGCACTATCTGTGTTTATGGTGGGGCAGCTTCCGTCATGGCCTTGATGAAAGCGAAACCTCAAAACAGACAAGAAAAACACAAGGCTGTGGGAAATGAGAATTGTCAAGTTGCTCTTGCAGAGTGCTCTTTGTTCTGTGCTGCAGTAGAGTTCACCTCAAACCATTAATCCATCACTCTAATAATTTGCTGTTATTTACTTTGGAGAGTATTACTTAAAATTCTCATGCTAGGGATTTCAGAATGCGTTTTAATATTGAGTAGTCTTAACCCTGACCATTCTAAAGCAACTACCTGAGATGATGAGATAACAAGGTGTCGAGCTGGATGAACACAGCAGGCCAAGCAGCA
>NC_063333.1:127414558-127448398 GCF_021869965.1 Rhincodon typus
TACCTCAGGTTCTCTAGCATCTGCAGTCCCTACTACACCTAAGATGACCTTGGGTCTAGATCACTGAGGGCACCGCCCCGTTCAAAACAAGCGCCCGCCCCTCCAATCTGATTGGACCCTCGTATTTCAGCGGCTTCTACGAGTGGGTGGCCTGCGAATGACATCAGAATGACACTTTGCATTCCCACGTGTCCTCCCAAATACCCTGACGTAATGGTCCCGCACTGCGACTGCGCGGTGACGGCATACGTTCCCTTACCCCTTTCCTTCCCGGCGCGTGATGACACGGAGGGATGGAGAGGAAGGAGGAATTGGGATGTGCGCATGCTCGGCTGCTGTAGCGAGCCGCTGTTTACCAGTAGCCACGTTGTCACTTTGTAGCAGAGGGTGAGTGAAAGTATCTAAGGGGCAAGGATGTCATCACCTCCCAAGGCGAAAGTGGAAACCAAAGCTGGGCACCTTCCTGCCGGTACGTATTTAACCCATGGATGTCAGGAAGGGCAGTTTGTGGCATCATGTAAATCACTTTGTTTTCCCTCTATCTGGAAGATTGGCTGCAAAGTTCACCTAAGTAAGGAAAAGTCGAAGTGATGCAATCGTACAGATTAGTGGATGTCGGCTGTGGTTAAGCTTTTGAGTGTAGTGCTGACTGAGATTTCAATTCCGAAAAAAGACTTAAAGTTGTTGTATTGCAATGAGAGTAAGATTTCTCTCTTGTTACTGTCCAAAGGCTCCAGAAATGTCTGTTCCAGAGTGACACCTTAAAGGGCCACTGATAAGAAACAGTGATCAGAGGTTGCCACATTGCTCTGATAATTTGTTCACACCTGCTCTTTAAAGATATTAATTAAAATTCTGATCTTAGGTATTTCAGAATATGTTTTATTAGTGGGAGGTTTAAAATCCATCTGTCAGTAAAAAGCTATATGTTAAAAGCCAATTAGGGATGGGTAATAAATGCTGGCCTAAATATTGTGAGAATAATTTTCTTTTAAAAAGTGCAGGTTACAGGGAGAAGGTAGAATGGGGTTGAGGAATATATCAACCATAATTGAATGGCAGAACAGACTCAGTGGGCCAAATGGCCTAATTCTACTCCTATACGTTATGATTTTATGGAAGTATTAGCTGGCACAATGCAGGAACCCTTGGTGTCTATGGATGTTTTGGGTGTTTGAGATTTTGAATGTATCTGGTACAAAATTTAGTGTTTCATAAGTGATGATTTTAGAAGTATGTCCGGTTCCTGAAAACAAACTAGTCATGAAAAGTAAAGTAATGTAAGTGCTGGACAAAATTCACCAGACTGGTAGTTTTTTTTTTGAGAGGCAAGTAGAGTTAGCAATTAGGATGGATTACTCTATAGAATAATTTATTCATTCATGGTCTTTGACCTACCCAACCTCTAAACCTTTCTCCAATCTTGGCATCCCCAGAGGTCTTTGCAGTCCTAACACTTCTGAAAACTGTACACTTGGTACACCCCTGACTTTTAATCACTTTATGAATTGTTAGCTTCAGCTGCTTGGGCTTTAAGTTCTGAATTGCCTCCCTAAACCTCTGTCCTCTGTATCTGTCTCTTCTTTTTGAATTGCCTCATAACACCTTTAATTTGGCACACCTGCCTTTTATTTTGTTCTATTTTCGTCTCAAGTTTGTTTGATAACATTCCTGTGAAGTTCTTAGTTCGCTTTACCTTTTACAGGTGATGGAGCCAGGTAATTACCTGAAGGTAATGTCTTATTACCAGACGGGAAGCCAATACTCCAGACAGTGTTTGAGACCCTTTCAGCAGTAGCTCACCCTGTAGTGGGCTTTCCCTCATCAGTTAATTAGACTTCAAAAGATTTTATGAAATTGAAGCTGGAGAGAGGGTGCCTCCATTTTGTAGAACCCACTCCTTGTTGCTGCTTTCCAGGTGGAAAGTTTGAAAAGTTTTTGATTAACGTTACTGAGTTAGACTAGGTTTGCAGAATATATTGCAAAACTTTGCAGATAATGCGATACTTCAAAGTATTGTGATCTGTGAGGAGGCGTGTTCAACCTCAAGAGGACATCGACAGGAATGGGCAGACTTATGGCAGATGAAATGTTAATACAGAGAACTGTGAGGTGTTTACATCACAAAATGCAGAACAAAAAAGACCAATAGAATATGAAGGCTGTAATTCTAAAGAATCAACCTGGAATATAAATGCACAAATCACTGAAGGTGGCAGTATTGGTTGAAGAAACAGTTAATAAGGCATACAGGATCCAAGATTTTATAAATGAAGGTGAAGGGCTGTTGTGATGCAATGGTAGTGTCCCTACTGCTGGCCCAAAGCTCCACATTCAAGCCCCTCCTGCATTGTGTCACAGCATGATGAATCAGGTTGACTAAAATTAACTTATGAATTGAGAAGAACATGTAAGCAAGGAAGTTATGGTGAACCATTTTGAAATACTGTTGAGTTGTGGCAAGAATTTTAAGAATGTAAAGGCATTGGAAAGGGTGCAGAGAACATTCGTGTTTCTAGCTAAAAGAAATTAAATGGATAGAAGGTAATTAAAGAATAGACTGGCGATCTGTGGCCCTAGAAAAGTGATCAAAATCCTGAAGGTTCCAGACAGAATCGATAGAAGTAGTTCTGTTTTTCCCCCATTGTTTTAATGATTTAAGAACCAGAGGACACCTGTTTAAAGTGATTGGCAAAAGAACCAGAGGAGATGTGAGTGAAAACCTTTTTACACAATAAATGTCTGATGTCAGAGATACACTGCCAGAGTGTATAGTGAAAGCATATTCAGTCCTCTTTGCTGCGAGTGAGGAAGAGAAACATCAGCTAGGACTAAGGCTCCTGTTCCAGATCACTGTCAGTCAACTCCTGCTCTGAGTACCCTATGTGCATTGGATGGCTGTGTTCAGATCTGATGTCGTTCAGTAAAGTGTGCTATGTTGAAGGATGGCTTAGTTGGAGCTGGAAGGCCATTGCCTATAGATTCACAGACCATCATGTACTTTCAAGAAAAGCAGCATTGAGCTTGGTGAACTGAGTTTAACTTTCTTTTTTCTCATTTTTAATGTCGTTCTTCTCTTTGTGACACAGACTATTTAAAGGTGTGTCATCTTTGAATTTGTTTTGGTTCTAAATCTCCTTTTCATTGGGTTAAATTTTCTACCAGCTGACTGAGTGATTTGATGATGTAGCTTATATCGTTTGCCTTGGTTTTGCGGTTTTGTTTGTGCCATAAACAGTGGTTTGGAAGCTACTTTTTGTGACAAGTGAGCATTTTAACCTGTTAGATGATTCTACTATTTTACACATTCCTGCAACGCTATAACAGCACTTGTACCTCCCTGTACTTAGAACAGCTGCATCTAAATCTTCAATCTCAGCTTCTTATTTTTGTGCAAACTGGTACTTCAAAAAGTTTCCACTAGAATCCTGTTTGCAATGAATGATTATTACTGCGACAGTCAGACCTGAGACCTTGAAGGAAATCATTTTGTTTGAAAATAACTCCCAAGAGATGTTTGGAGTTGGTTGACCTGCAGATGCACACTTTCGCAAGTTAACTTTACCCCAGTGGCAGAGAGAATCATTACGTTTGTAGTTTTTATTGATCTTTTACCACACTGTCAGTTCTGGTGTGCCCAAACAGTAAATGTTTACTTGAAGGGACGTGACTTCAATGCAGAAAGAAACTAGTAGTAGGAAATATAGTATGAGTTAATACAGTGTCACTTGAATGAAAGACTTGCACGGCTGTTAGTATCATTCATGTTCTTAAATTTGTGACCTATCGTCTAACTGTATAGATGGCAGCCATTTGCTCATCATGTCTGCTAGGTATTCCCTCTTGGCAGCTGAAGCTGTACACTGGATCTATTAATTAGTCAAATGTACCTTTTTTTTTACAATTCAGCACCAACTTAATTGGATAAATACTTAAAGGAGATAAATTTTTGGGGGAGTGGGACAAATTGAACAGCTCTTCTGAAAAGCTGGCAAAGACCCTGTGGACTGACTGTCCTTCTGTGTTATAAGTTTGAGCCTGTTTGAACTTTTGGATGTGCCATAGCAAGTGACCACTTTTTGATTTTTTTTTTGTTAAACCATCGCTTTTAATTTTTCCGGTTGTAAATTGTAGGTTGATTTTGCCCAAGCAGTTAATACCCGGAATGATTGAGGCCAAGGGTCACTAAAGTCAAACGGTGTAGGTCAGTGCAGTAGATATTTTATACATGTACTTGCAGAAGTCGAGCAACAAAGTACCACATAGGCTTACAAAGAAGATGGAAACTCATGGAAATAAGGAAAATGGTGATGCGAGTATAAAATTGCTGAATGACAAGAAGGCTGGTGGTGGATAGATGTTTTTAAGACTGGAAGGTAATTTGAAATTGTGTCCTCTACTGATCAGTTTTGGATTGCATTTACTTTGCAATTTATATAAACAATCTGATCTCTGACATGGTGGGCAGCATTCTAGAGTTGTAGGTGGACTAAGGTTGGCAATGTAATAGCTGTAAAGTTCAGGCTAACATACTGTGATAGCCAGAAATATGATAGATGGAATTTATAATGTGCAGAATTAAGTGTTGTACATTCAGAGGAGTAATTTGGAAAGAAAACTTGCTATAGTTTGCAAACATATGACATGCACCAGTTTGCAAAGTATAAATGAGCAGTGGGACCTTTGGATTATATATCCTGGAAAATAAAACAAACATGGGTTATTTGTTTTTATATTCTGTTTCTACTTATAGAACTCAGTTTATCATAGAAGAGCTTCATAATTCGCTGGTTAGACCTCAACTGGAGTCGGGTAAACTATATTCAGCACCATGAAAGGATATAGAGACAGTTTACCACAGAGAAGGGACTTCAGTTATGAGGAGAAGTTGAAAACGTTCAGACTGTTATCCTTGGAGCAGAGATTTTAAAAGGTGTTCTTTTGAAGATTTCTAAAATGCTGAGATGTTTAGATAAATAGATAATTATTCTCTGTGTGGTGAGCAGATCAGTAACCAGAGGTCAGAGATTTTAATTCATTAGCAAAAGATCTAGCAGCAAAATGAGAATGTTTGTTTGTTTTTTTTTCAAATTCTGACTTGCCATGATCTGAAAGATATTGGAATCTGATTCTATAAATAATTTTAAGAATGGAGTCGGGCAGGTCCTTGATGGGGAACTTGCAAGGTTGTGGACAAAAAGCGGGCATGTGAGTCTAAGCACAATTCACTTTCAAAGAGCCAGCACAGGTATGCTCGATGAAATATCAAAAAAAATGTTGGAAAGTAAACAGGTTAGTTGGTATCTGAGAGAGAAAAATGGTGTTGCATTTCTTTTAATCAGAATTTAAGTTGATTTTAAGTTGTTTTTGGCTGTTTGGTAACAGTTTTGTAACTTCTAAAAACCCAAGAAAGTTATCATGTATTTTGACCTTGATGTTATGTAAACTGTAAAATTCCAATTCTGTGTTAATTAATTAACTAATTGACCTTGGTTGTGTGTTGGTGCTCTTTGGTTTCCTATTTTAATCTGCCCATAGACAGAAGTGTTTCTGTACTGTCTTCACAATCTCCAAGGATGATGTGAGGAATGATTACATAATTGGCTTGAAAGCAGTTTAATATTCAGCACACAAGTGACTTTCATCTGGGAGGCAGGATTAGAATATGATTTTGCCTTGGTAAAAGGCAACTGTCTATAAAATGGGCACTTGCACTTTTTCAATAAGTATTCCATCAGCAGAGAACAAAATCTTTCACTTCCATAATGGAAGGCCTTGAAACTTTTGCGGTTACATGGTAATACTTTTATTTTTTGGTTTCTTAGGTTCAATTTTAAAAAGAAATGAATTGGCTTTTTTGTTAAACTTAACACCTAAATCACCACTTAATTGATTAACTGATGTATAATTCTGTTTCCTGTTGGATAGCAGAAATGCGTACTGGTTAAACCTGTTGTGACCCCTAAAGTCTGTTGTATAGTTTCACACTTGAAGGTTAGACTGTACCAGTGCTGCTAAACTTGATATAACTAATTTATCTGTTATCAAAACACCATTGTAACTTGTCCTTTTTAAAGTTGGAAAATAAATTTTGAGTAGGCAGATTAAAACCTGTAACAAATCACAGGGCACCAACGCTGTTTTATGTGTTCCGCCCTCTTCTCCCTTGGTCTGTATGCCAAATGCCATTCCATATGACCTGTACACCTGTGATTAAAAAGGTGTAGAGCTGGATGAACACAGCAGGCCAAGCAGCATCAGAGGAGCAGGAAAGCTGATGTTTCGGATCTAGACCCTTCCTGTTTTGTTTTCCATCTGTTTACAAGGAATTGATCTATACCCCTGAGTGCACTGTTATGGGAAGGGTTTGAATAATGGGGAGTTTAGAAACCCAAGGAAAAAATGTCAAGACACAGCTGAGAATAAAAACAGTGAGACACCAAAGGACAGAATTTGCCAGCAACTGTTCTTCAACTGATCAGTTTCTTGCAGGGAATAGTTTTTAAAAACAAACTTAAAAGCCCTCTATCTGAATGCGCAGAGAATTTACAATATGATAAATTGAAGTAGTGGCACAAAAAGAGGTGGAGACAATAAGGACTGCAGATGCTGGAAACCAGAGTCTATAGGTGTGAGACTGGAAAAGTACAGCAGGTCAGACCGCATAGATGCAATTGCCATTACCGAGACATGAATGCATGGGGAATAAATATCCCAGCATACAAAATAATTTGAAAATACAGAATGGCAAAGTAGAAGATGAGAAAAGGTGGAAGATTGACATTAATAGTAAAAGATCGTGGCTGATAAGATCATGAAGTGGAATAAGAATAGATGGAGATTAGGAATAGTAAAAATCAAAAACATGAGTGAATGTAGTTTACAGGCCCCTACTATTATCATACTGTTGATAAGAGGAAGAAAACAAGAAATTAGCGGAACATCTAACAAAAGAAATGCAATAATTGTGGGAGTCTTTAATTTTCTTGTAGGCTGGACCAATTAAATTGGAAAAGGTGATCTTAGAGGAGTTTGTAGAATGTTTTTGAGACAATTTCCTGGAACAATATACTGTGGAATCAACAGGAGATCTAGTACTAAATAAAGGGGCAACAACAACTAGTAATCTTGGTGAACAATCCACTAGGACCTGGGGGTCACAGTATAATTGAATTCCATGTTAAATTTGAAAGCAACACATTCCAATCACAAACAAGAATCTTGAACTAGTTACGTGATTATTAAGAGAGAAATGGCTCAGACTGTTTTGGTAGACAGACTTAACGGGTTTGGCTGTAAATAGTAGGAAACACTTTCAAAGAAGCAATTTAAAATGTTCAGATGTACATTCTATTAAGCAACAACAACTCAGCAAGAAAACCACATTCATTGGCTTACTCATTAAGTTTAGTATTAGATTTAAAGAAGAGACTTGTAACATTGTAAAGAATAGTAGCAAGTCTGGGAATTTTGAGCAAAATGCCACTAAAAAGATGACTATAAGGATAACAAAAATAGAATTAGAGTAAACTAGCCAGGAATATTTAAAACAAAACAGTCATAGAGCTTTTGCAAGCATATAAAAAGGCTAGAGTAATCATTGGTTAGTACCTTAGAGGCAGAGATGGGAGAAATCAGAATGTAAATTGACGAAATGGCAGGAATATAAGATAACTTGGGTACTGAAGACTGAGGAAAATAAGGTAACCAATATAAGAGAGAAAGTATGAGAAACCTGGAACTAAAATCTAACAAATTCCCAGGACCTGATGGCTGGTATCCTAGGTTCTGAAAGAAATAAGTTCAGCTGTAATGGATATACTGATTATAATTTTCCAAAATTTCCAGATCCTGTCATTGTCGCAGCAGATTTGAAAGAGGGAGAGAAAATGGGCAACTACAGCTGAGTTAGTCTGATATCAGTCGTTGGGAAAATGCTGAAATCTATTCAGGAAGCTTGCCCTCCTTTTCCAAGTACATTACAATGGTGATTGGAATTCAAAATTATGTTAAAGGCTGTAAAGTACATTGGGGTGCCCTGCAATCATCGACAGTGCTCTATAAAAACAAGTTCTGTATTTTTCTCTTCAAACACTGTTTTCTTCCACTTTGTTCTACAGTTTACCTACACTCCCACCCACTACTCCCATAAAAGCCAGGTTCATTAGATCATCTCCAACTCTAATCCAATTTTCCCATGAGTGTGTGCATTAATGCAGCAAAATTTAACTTTGCCAATTCAGGAAGATGTTCAATTTCATGTCTTGAGAAGAATCCATATACCACCAGAAATGTGGGTGATTAGGTAAATGCAGAATTGGTACTTCTGGGAAAGCTCATGCCTCAAAGATATAAACTGCACCTTGTGCACTCAGCCACACAAAACAAGGAATTACTGATATTGTTCAGGAGTAAATTATTTCATTTATGATTTTAAGATACAATTTGACTGCAGTTTGTAAAATGTTACTATTCATTTTCTTTTAAGTCCCACTGCCTCGCCCACCTGCCCATCCAAACCTCCCCCCAATCTTTTCCGACCCGTTGTCCTCTCTCTCTTGCTACCTGCCTTTATTTGCTTTCTTATTTGTCTGCTGTGTCTTTAGTCAAAGCAGGTGGTATGCGAATTGTGAAGAAACATCAAGGCCCTGTGACCCACGCTTCAGCAGAGAAAGATAAGGAGAGTGAAGACTGGGAAAGCAACAGGTGAGACTGACGTATCTCCAAATGAGGCAAGTGATAAATGTGCTATAAAAAGAAGGGCTGGAGCTGATATAATGTCTTAGCTTGCTGTAGTTGCAGGTATGTTTTAGCATGGGATTAGTATATAGGTGATAATGCCACAATTAAGAAAAATTGGCAACATGAAAAGACTTTTTTGCACTGTCTAGCTTGCTCTGGTCTCATTTGTGGTTGTGCATCAAGCCTGGGTACTGCAAGTTTTTGTTCATAAAGAGGCAACAAGGGTATAACTCATTTCAAAAATATTCTAAACCCCTGTTTGTGGTACTATATGAATAAATGGAATTGACTAGGTGGTAAAGCCAGTGTGTGGATCTAGCCCCTCCAACCCTACAGCATCATGACGAAGCATCCAGTCCCTTTCTAACCCCTTGCATCCAGCAACCTCTTTAGAGACAGAACAAAAGAGAAAATCCCGAACCACTGAGGAAACAATTGTGGTCAATTCCTCACAACCCCTTTAGGTGATTTTTAACAAAGAAAACCAACGAGGAGACCATGGTTACCATACCTTTTTTGTATAATGTGATCTCTGTACCATTCAAAAGTCAATCTCCATTTCAGTCTTGAAGGGGTACGGTGAATCAGTACTCAATGCATTGACCAGCTATAATTTTTTGTTTGTTCAGCTTGGCCTTGCCTTCAGTTGTGTTGTCAAGGTAAAGTGAAACATGGGAAATCTGTTTAATCTTACCAGATGAAATTAAAACTTCCTCAGCTTACTAAATCCATTCTATAACCTCTCTTTGTTTTTTGGCTTTTAGTTATTTTAAAAATAAATGTGACTGCTGAAAGTCTCATGGAATTGACCTAACTCTTAGTGGTATTGAGCTTCCTCAGCAAAATGCGTTACTTCCTATTCTAGGGTGCTGAGCCAGGAAACCTACAAACATAGGAAGAAGAGTCATTCAGTCCTTTGAGCCTTCTCCACCATTCAATAAGATTATGGCTGATCTGATTTTAAACTCTACAATCCGTGATAATCTTTCACTTGGTGACCAAGAATCTATCTACCTCTGCTATGGAAAAAAAAGAATTAAAGATTCTGCATCCATTGCCTTTAGAGGAAAGGAATTCCAAAGACACTCCAACCTCACAGGGGGACAAAAGTCTCCTCATCTGTTTTAAATGGATGCACCCTTACTTTTAAACTGACCCCTTTTTCTGGATTCTCCCACAAGACGAAACATGCTTTCAACATCCAGGCAGTTAAGCACCTTCAGATCTTTTATGTTTAATTTAGTCACCTCTGACTCTTCTAAACTCCAGAGGGTACAGGCCTAGACTGTCTAGCCTTTCCTTATCGGGCAATCTGCTCATTTCAGGTGCTGATCTAATAAACCTTCTCAGAACAGCTACGAACAGATTAACATCCTTCTGTAAGTATGGTGACTGGTACCGTAAGCATTGCTCAGATGTGGTCTCACCAATGCCCTGTCTAACTGAAGTGTAACCTTCCTACTCTTATATTCTGTTACCCCTGTGATAAACCATAACAGTCTTCAAAGGCAGAGAGATAGGTTATGAAGCATCCTTTGATATTTTCTTGAGTTCCTCCCTTCCTTCAATTCCTGTTTTACAGCAATTTTGTGTATCCTCAAGCAAAAACCAACACAAAGTATCAGTTCAATTTGTCTGCCATCTCTTTATCCTCCATTACTAATTACACAAATGCTGAAAACTGCTGTAGAATCATAGAATGATATAACCTTTCAGCCAATACTACTTGTACTAGCTATTGATAGAACTATCGTTAAGTCCAACTTTGTTGCCCCTTATCCATAGCCCGATAAATTTTTCCTTTTAAAGTATTTATTCGGTTCCCTTCTGAATGTTGTTGAAATACTTCCATCAATTTCATAGGCAATGCTTTTTAGATTATCATCACTCTGTAATGAGCATTCCGCACATCTGAAATGGCTGCATTGAGAATAAAATGTAAATATTATTTAAAATTATAGTCCATCTCCAGGACAATTCATGATGGGCAATAAGCCCATAAAGGTCTTTAATCTCATGCAAGATGAAGCCAGCTCTAGTCAGTAAGGTAGAAATATTACTCTGGCTGGGTCCCTTGAAGTTTCATCATAAGACTCTTCTATCAGCAACCCTACTCAGTCATAATCCTTCTTCCCCATCTGTAATAATTATGTAACTAATCATTGGGTATTCAAACAAACTGAAAACAACACTATTTAAATTTAAAATCCTGTGCTTTTTTTTTCTCCTGGGCTGCTTGCAAATAGTAGCCTGGAGCTTACTCTTCAAATCTCTAGGATTTTGGCTAGTAACAGGGAGAGGGTTATGGAATCTTTAGGTGAGATGGAGAAAGGTGTGTAAGGAAGAGGTGTCACAATATTGATCGAGGAGTCCCTTGCTAGGTTAAGGAGGGATAATATTGGCACCATATGGATAGAACTTAACAATAAAAAGTGGATAATCATTGTTGAGAGTGCACGTACGAGACCCAAATAGTCCAAGAGAGATAAGGGCAGATATGGAAGCAACTTTGAGGTATAAAAATAATAGGGACTAGGGGATTTTAACGTTCCCAGTATTAACTGGTATAGAAAGAATGAAAGGCTTAGATTTCACAGAATTCTTAAAATGTATCCAGGAGAGCTTTTTAGGCAAGTCTGTAGGAAGCCCTGCAAGAGAAGGGGTGGTGCTGAACCTAATTTTAGTTGTTAGTGGTGATAGTGACCATAACTATGTTAAATCTTACTGAGTTATGGAAAAGACAAAGATGGATATGAAGTAAAGGTTTTTTTTTTTGTTTAGGGGGCATGGCCAAAGAAGACTGGAAACAGTTACCTGTAGGAAAATCTACATCAGAGCAGGGAGAGTTCTTCAAAAAGATATTGAGAGAGTGCGGGGCTAACATACCTCTTCCTCATACCTCTTGAATGAGTCAACAAGCCAGGGAACCTTGGATATCAAGGAATGCACAGAATTAGATTATAGGGGGATTAAAAGAAGGGTTACTGTGGTAGATACCAAAGCTCTAAAGGTGTGTAGAAAGTGCAAAGGATTGCTTAAATTAGGAGAGCAAAGTCAGAGCATGTAAAAGAAAAACATTGACAGATAAAATAAAGAGAAATCCAAATTATATTTGGAAGCCAATTATAGAAAAATTGAGGCCCACTAGGGATGAAAGTGACCATCTGTGTGGAGCTGGAATTTGAATGAGATTTTGAGTGAGTACCTTGCATCTGTATTCAGCAAAGAGAAGTATGATGTAGGTATAGAAATCTGGGAGGGGGTCTTTGCTATATGTGAACAAGTTAGTATTGAGAGGGAGGAGGCGTTAATGGTTTCAGTTGGCCTGTGAGTAGATAAGCTCCCAGGCCCAGATGAGATGCATCTCAGGCTGCTGTGAGAGGTGAGTGGGGAGATTGTAACAATCCTGACATTAATTTTTGAATCCTCTCTGATCACAAGAAAGGTGAAAGCACAAGTGGGAGGCAGCTAATGTGGTACTTGGCACCTTTTTCAAGAAGGGTGGTATGGATAAACCAGGGTGCTGCAGGCCTGTGAATCTAGTGTCACAGATATGGAAACTTTTGGAAAGAATTCTGAGGGGCAGAATTAATCACCAGTTGGAGAGGCAACGATAAATCAAGAATACCGTTGCTTAGTTAGGGAAATCGTGTCTAACAAATTTAATTTGCCTTTTTCAAGGAAATAACTAGCTATGTAGATGAGGGTAATGTGATTATAGTTCACATAGACTTCATTCAGATTCTTGACATGGCTCACATGTGGGAAGGTAAGAGTCCATGGAATCCAGGGCAGTTTGGCAAATTGGATCCAAATTTGGCTTAGTGACAGGAGACAAAATGTGCTGGTTAAAGGTTGTTTTTGTGACTGGAAGCTTGCGTCCAATATTGTCTGCAGGGTTCAGTACTGAGTGCCTTGCTGCTTGAAGATATATTAACAATCTAATCACAAACATAGGAGGCTTGATCAGTTGGCTCGTAGATGACATTCAAAGTTGCAGTATAGTAAACAGTGAAAAGGTAAACTGTGTATAGATGAGCTGGTTGAATGGGCAGAATATTGGCAGATGGAGTTTAATCCTAAAAAGTGTGAGCTGATGCCTTTTTGGAGGACTAATGCTGTAAGGGAGTACATGATGAATGGTAGGACCTTGGGAAGTACTGAAGATTAAAGGGACCCTGCTGTGCATGTCCATGGATCCTTAAAGGCAACAGGGTAGGTGGATAACATGGTTAGGAAGACATATAGGATACTTGCCTTTATTAATTGAATCATTGAATATAAGAGCAGGGAGGTTACATTGGATAAAACATTAGTTAAGACCCAGCTGGAGTACTGTGTGCAGTTGTTATTGCTACATTATAGGAAGGAAGTGATTTTTGAGGAGATTCATGAGGATGTAGCCTGGAATGGAGACTTTCGGCAATGAAGAGAGACTAAATAGCTTAGGTTGTTTTTCCTTGGAGCAGAAAAGGCTGAGGTTAGACTTTATTGAGGGGCATAGGTAGGAAGACACTTTCTCCTTAAGAGGGGTCAGTAACCAGGGAGCATAGATTTAAGGTGAGATTTAGAGGGGAGCTGAGGAATTGTTTCACCCAGAGACCATAGGTAGTTGAAACCTCACTGCCTGAAAGGTGGGTGGAGGTGGGAACCATTGCAACATTTTAGTAAGTATTTGGATGAATACAGTATTTGAAATACCATAATGTATAAGGCAACAGGCCAAGTGCTGAGAAGTGGGATTAGACTAGACAAGTACTTGACAGACTGGTATGGACACTGTGGGCCGAAGGGCCTCTCTCTCTGCTAGAATACTCTGACTGTATGAAACTAAAGAATATGAGAGTAAGTGGAGCATATTGACCAAAGGATGTAAGGAACTATAACTACTGGAGCTGGATGCATAGGTAGTAGAAGAATAAAGTTCTTAAAACTGGAAGGAACTATTATTGATAAGAAAAACATCTAGCTTAAAGATGAAACCAGTTCTTTTGACGGCAGTAAATATGTGGATAACGTGCACATGGTATTATAGTTATACCTTTGCAAAATGTTGAAGAAATAAAATGTAGAAATTTTTGTTGCACTTGAAGCACTTAATATATTTAGGTTTCCGTCAATGCAGAACTTAACACTGGATGCTGCCACTTTCAAGTGAGTATCTGGAATATTTAGCCTAAAACCTCTTAAATCAATAAGGCTTCGTCAGATTTACTTATTTTTATTCACCAGGAAAGGAAACTTGATGTTTTAAATAGGGTGTGAGAAAGGGTGTGAATTGTTCCAGCCACAGATTGTGTACTCTTGACTCCCTTGGAGAAGGAGGATATTTGCACAATTAAGGTTATCCTGAGAGTACCATATCTGCTATGGTGTGTTGCATCTTTGGGTGAATGCTTGTAAAATTGAAAATATTCATTGAACGGAACCCATTGTTAACACCAGCATTGTACTTTGAGATTTATTTTTCTTAAGACACTTCACATTTTGTTGAAATTTCAAAGTGTTGTCGACAATAGATCTATTTTGTGATTTTTCTTAAAAAGAAATATGATATTAAAAGAAGCAACAGAAAATGAATTGAATTTAACTGTAGGAAGAACAATGGAATAAAATGAGCTGCCTGTAAAACGATGTCAAAATTAATTCTGATGATTATAGATTTGGCAGTGGGTGAAGAATTGGAGATATAATTAATAATTCAGTTTTATATTTTGGCTAAATGAATACAGATTTTAAGCAGGGTAACTAAGGCTTGGGGATTTGAGCTGTTATTGACGCATAGATAAATAATAGCTGTACAATTTATAAAAGGGTAAGTGTGATGCATTACCATATGGAGACATCCAGAAGTACAATTAAAGTAGTTTTAGTTCTGCTCTGTGATTTGACAGTTACACATCTAAGATTACATTGCTCTAAATGAGGCCCATTACACTCTACAATAGTGATAGCAAAAGAGCGCTTTTTACTGAAGAGATTTAAAGCGACCATGTGTATTATAATTTGGCTGAAGGTTGTGCAGATTATAAATTCTTAAAGAAAGCCAATTAACTACTCTAAATTAGAAGCACAAGATTGACGGATCATGAGGGCTTGACTGGGCAAAATAAAAGGGAAAGACTAATTTATATGCACAGAATGGCAGTACCACATTTTAGTTGAAGCTACAACGACTTTGTTGAGGAAAGTGGGAGGAAGGGTGTAGGAAAAAAGACTTAAATCTACCAGATATACATGGAATAAGAAGTTTGCTGCTTCGGGGTAATAAGAGTGGCTCTTTCAAGGGGAGTCTTTCTCAAGTATTGTATACCCAAGTTGGCAACTAGTGATGTTTTTGAAGTCTAGTGCCATAGTATCCTTGATTCTCTGCAAAGCTGCGCACCCATGTCAAAAAGATGGTGTGGGCAGGGGAGGCCATTGTCTCTCAACTCTCCAGCTCTTGCTGATGACTCCCAAGTAGCTAGTTGTGCACATCAGGGGTCATATCTTAGGATCTGAATTCGACACCCATGCAGAACTGAGAGACAGTCAACTTCTTCACTTGTGTGGGGTTATCACCTCTTCTAATGTGCACTAAGTCTGGCAACAGTGAAAAGGACTGAAGATCTTATCAAGCTCATAGGGCACTTGCTTTGAAGGTAGAGGCCAGCAAGATGTGTGACATATCAAAGGCAGAGTTAATTAGGCAATACAGCTAGTTTCCTGTGAAGTCTGTGGGACTTCGCACAGTACAGGCCCCACTGTTAGTCTAAGAACTGCCTCTGAGGAATAGGAGATACAGAAGACTGATTTTTGTTATAAAAAGTGATGGAGAAGGAGAAGCCCTTGCTTAATGAAGTAATCAAATCCATGATGGAGTTGACCTAAACTCATGAGTGGTCAGTTCTGAGCTTCAAAGAAAGAGAGAACTTTTTGATAAGAAATGAAATTTGAAGACTTTATCAAGTGGGAAGGCTTGATAACTGCATTTTTAAAGCCTAGCAGGACCATTCAGGCACTGTACTTAAAAGGAAAACAGACAACACTTCACTCTCTGCAAACCTGGAGCATCCCTCGCCCTCTGCTCATCACGTCCACCCATCCTGAAGATGTTATAGATAAGGTTAAAAAAAGTAGTATCACACTTCAGCAATGTCTCACTTGAGGTTCTCCTGAAGGTTGTCCAGAAGAGAAAGTAAGTTCTTCTTCCCTATAGTTGGTAACAAGGAGCCATCTCTAGGGGAGCTAGGTGGCTGTTGAGGTCAGTGCCCAAAGATGGCTCAAGAGGTCCTGGCTCCAGTGTCACAAGAAGATGCGTGGTTTCTTGTGCTTTGCCAGGACGTGTACTATTGACTATGCTTCATGCTGCTATGAATATGACTTAGCATTGTAAGATGCCCACTGCAGAGGACTCTCTCATCTGAGATTGGGTGCCAAACACCTCCGTCAAATGCCTCATGTAGTCATTGTCTGTCACCTCATTACACATATGAGTATAGCATTACCGCACCACTGTGGTAGTACCGTCCTCACGTCTGGCAGGGCTCACATGCAACGTGAAAGGAGCTGCAGCTTATGCACCTTGAAGTTTTCACCAGGGGCTTACATGGGGCAAGGACACAACTGCAAAAGGTACCCTTTTGAGTTGAAACTCCTTTTGAGTTCAGCCCTGTTTGTCTGCCTTGGTCATATTTCATTCTTTGCACTGTATGACTGAGACTTTACTTGAGTTGATAAACGTGGAGAGGTTTCATATTTGTGCAAAGCAATTGCACCTATCCGGACAGTTCCTGAGAATACCAACTCCAAAGAAAAACAATTTAAACTGTATGAGAGAGCATGCTGATTGGTATAGGTATTGCCATGGAAAATGTACTAGTTAATAATGATTGACAGTTAACTGCCAAGCCTTTTCAGTTTAAAAGCAGGCAGGTTAACTCCAGTCAGGGACTGTTACCTGTTTTACTGAGTTGAAACAGACTTGGTATGTGTACATGTTCTTTCTGACTCCAAAGAACAGAAAGCTACTATATGTAGTTTCCTGCGCAGGTAACTGTGCCATGCTGTGAGTCCAACTGACAATCCTAAATTGGTGGTCAGTGTATTTCTTTACAGACTCCAGATTATCCAGCAAATGTCACCTAATTGCAGGACAGTGTCTAATCTTGGACAAGATTGTGCACTTTTCAAACATGGACTAGTTGCATGTGGTCATTATTTTGTTGCGAATAGCCAGGAGGGCTATGCTGTTTCATATGATTCGCCATTCTTTGGGTTGTTTAGCCTATATACCTACCATCACGCCAGCATTGAAATATCATCTACCACATTACTTAATTGTGTGATAGACAGAATGTCATTTTGGTCTGATGGCAGCAATCATGCCTAACATGAACATAATTCCAGCAGGTGAGATATTATGATATGCTAATAAATGCAAAGCTGATTCCCAATGACAAAGGTCTGGAAAGCCAAGCAGCCTGAAAGATTCTGGGAACTTAATAGCAAAGCTTTAAGCAGGATTTTTGCTCCCTGCCCAATTCTGTTCCTCTGCCAAGCTCTGGGTGGGCATTGAAAAGTTCTGCCTAATGAATGACTTACTGATGAGATTCTTGCATTGATGATTGAAAAGGGAATTAATAGAAATGCACATGCTTTTGAAAATAAAAATGTAAACAAGGTAAAGAGAAATGGTTTAATGAGGTGTTGGAACAAGAAAACAAAATCACAAAAATATGCTCCAAGATGAAATATTTGGCAGAAGGGTTAAAACAAATGTAATAAAATATTTTTTGAAAGGGATGCAGTGGCAAAAAGAAGACAGCTTTTATAAGTGAATTGTACCATGATCCAAATTAAGGAAAACTTTCAGATATAGAGGCAAATAATAGACCAAAGATTTTATCAGAGGTTAAAAAACTTTGGAGCTTTTCTAATATTCAATTTCAAGCATAGATGAGGTAACGACAGAACATCTTAAAAGCCCTTGAAAAAACAGAAGGGATAACAGAAATTTGTGATCATGTGCACACTAAAGGATGCATTCCATGTGGTATGAGGCTTTCAATATTTGTTGTCACCTACAGACTTAAAGCAATGGAGGACATTCACTTTAAAACATTAATCTTGAAGACTCGACTCATTCAAGTGATTTTCAAAATCACAAAAAAGAAATTATGGCATATTTTGAAGTATAAATTGGTGAAATGCTATCTACAGAGACGGGTGATAGAGGGCCTACTTAATCTAAGAAATTTTTAAAACAACTAAAGTAAACTAGAACGTTGAGGCTTTCTTCATACACAACATGAATGCATTTGATCATGTTTATCACCAGAAGTTGGATGTGTTGATGACATGTGACATTGACAGTTTAAAAAAAAGATTTATAGGGTCTATAATGGGACCAAATAGCAAATATGAAGCTGGAAGGGGTTATTCTGATTCATTTCAAGTGAAGAGAGAAGTATAACAAGGATGTGTACTGTTACCAAAAGTGCCCACAGCACACATTCAGAGAATTAGGTGTACTTCCAGGGATTAAAAATTGAAAGCAAGAAAATAATAAACTTGCTGCATGCTGAGAGCACAATGCTCAGAAGCAAAGAGTATCATAAATCAAAAAAGTCCACGTTTCGAATGTGCATTGAGTCTGAACACTAAAAGATGACTATGACAACAGCAACAGGGGTTAGAAGGATTACATTAGAAAAAACTAGAGTGGTGGTTGAAGTGTATGCTGGCATATTGGAACAAGTAAATAGGATTGCCAGTATAGGAGAAATGATGTTACAAAATGGAAGATATGATGCAAAAGTTAGGATATAAATTAGCCTGAAGTAATTTTGTGAAGATGAAGGATGTGTTATCAATAAGGAAAATCAAACTTGTAGCAAGGAGAAAAGACTCTCTTAAGATGCTACATTCTATCCATTTTCATGTATGTCTCAGCACCATGGACATTACGTAAAGATGTAGGGCACAGAATAGAGGACTTTTGAAATGTGGATGCTAAAATGTTTGCCTCAAATCCATATGCAGACTGTAAGACAAATGAAGAGATTCTTGAAATTACAAGGGCAAAAAATAACTCTTAAAAGTAACATCCCGGGAAAAAGTCATTATATCAGTTGTTTTACTAGAGATGTAAAGCTAGAGATCTCGCTTAGATGACAAAGTGCAGAGCAGCCGAAACCAGGTGTAGTTGGATAATGAATATCAGAGTGGTTGCATTTGAGCTAGAGTTGTTGCATAGGAATGGAGCAAGACAGATGACCATAAGAAAATGGCAAAAAATATCCTGACAGGAGCAGCTGCACACAACATTAGCTAAAACAGATACCCTATAACAGGAGGGAAATTTGGAAGCACAGGTAAACAATATAGAATTTACATTCCTTAAAAGATGTTGGGCGCTAGGACAATTAGAGCTTCCAACTAAAATTCTTATTGACGAGTATGGATTGAAGGTGGAAATACAAATAAACCATTACCTGATTCAGTCATGGAGCTGGCTTGAATTTGCTCAAAGGCCTGTTGTAATGGTCATGATCTCCAATTGAGAATGATGACAATGAACAATAAGATCAACAATTTACTCATAATGGGCCCTTGATGTAAAACTAGAGTCTCATTACTCACGATGGAGAAATCATTGGGTAAAAATGGCAGCCAAGCCAAAGTTAGAGGGATTAAAAGAAGTGGTAAAGTTTTGTCAAAGTTAGGCAGCGTCCTGAGGGCTGTGATAGAGTTAGAGACACAGTGCAGTTTTGAGGACAAATTTTTAGAGTGTAGGCCCTAGATGGCTGAAGGCACAGCATCTTCCGGTGAGTCTCAGGAGTGGGGTTGGCAGAAGTGGCAAAAGGTCAAAGTTTAGAGAATGGAGAATTTAAGGGATTAGTAGAACTGAAGTCGCCTGCAAAAATGTGATCGTATGGGCCAAGATATTTAACCACAGCTGTGTGTATTTTAAACCGGTGACAGTAAGAAACTTCCATTGTACATCAGTGAGGACATCAGGATACCAGCAGCAGAACTTCAGAAGATTTGAGGTTTATGGAAAGTGGAAGATGGCAGACTTACCAGGGTATTGTTAGAATAGTTGAATCCAGAGGTGACGAAGGCAGAATGAGGGTTTTAACCTTAGGTTGAAGAGGTGAAAAGGTTGGCATAAGTTGCCGCTGGAAAAATGGGGAAAATATCAGAGGAACAGGAGGAGAGACCAAGCTGTGGTGAGCCAAAATGATGGAAAATGCAGTCAGTGAGGGGCAAGATTTTGACATCTGTGAAGCAGGCTTCAATCAAACCAACATTTGCACTGAGACTAAGAGAACAGAAAGGTACAGAAGAAATTAAATTCCATTGATGTGCAGATGAATATATATTGCACAGATAAGCCTAATTTGGAGATTTTGCTTGTGCTAACTGATGCAGGGGTCAATCATGTGAACGAACTGCTATATTCCATGCTATTGGAAAAGTACATTGTTGGAGGTGTTTCATGTGTTGGTATTTGGCACTAAGTTGCTCAAATAGTTAAGATGGAACAGCATTTAACAACTTGAGTGAAGGACAATAGCACTGTGCAATAATTCTGTGCAGAATGTTCATGTTAAGCATGAACAAATGACAATAATATCCATAATTTAAGCAAGGCTGGTCCATACTTTTGCTTCCATGTTAGTGTTGGGGAAAACTCCAATTGTAATGAAGGAAGACAATCCAGCATGGAATGACAAATCAGAACAAGTTATGCTGTAGACTAAAGAACAAAAGCTTTCCCCAGAATACTTCCATGAGCATGCTCAGTACGACGTTGCCCTTGGAGATGGTATGAGAAATTGATCTGGCCAGAATGGCCTGCTTTTGTACTGTAACTATGTAAAATTGCATGGTTTGATGTTTTTCTCATGCATTGTCCTGTCACTGTTATAGTCTCAGCCATCCCATAGCTAGGCAACCAAATGCAGCACCCTTTTGCTTCATCACTGCTAATATGAAAATCCAATGTTAGTGAAGCAAAGGCAGATAAATATCTCTTTAAGGATATGGTGAGATATTAGTGGTGCAGTGATGTTATAAACCAGATCAATTGTCATATCACCAGTCATGACCTTCTTGAAAGTGGAGCTGGCTTGAGGAACCAAATGGCCTGCTGTTGCTCCCAAGTCCTATGTAAGTAAATTAGTAAACATCTCAATTCAAAAGACTACTATTTTCATGGCCAGTAATTACTGTCATTGCCACTTAAAATCTTTCTGGTTCATTCATGTTGTCTGTACCCTCTCTGGCCTACATGTGACTCCAGACCTACAGCAATGTGGTTGATTTATTAATTGTCACTCAGCATCAAATTGGTAGTCAAAAGTCAAAAAAAATAAAACTGGTAATGATCTTGGCAGGAAAAACCAACAATGGCCCTGACAACTGTGAAGTCTTACTCTGAGGGCTTGTGCTAAAATTGGAAGAGCTATCTCTCAGTCAGATCAAGCAACAGCCAGACATAGCCATGCTTGCTGAATCTTTCAGTGCCCTACACAGTATCATCACTATCATTCCTGCAACATAGATTCACTAGATATGGTTGAACTGTGATATGCACAGTTGAAAGGGAGCTGACCTGGGAATCCTCAGCATTGAGTATGGACTAGTGATGAGTTTAACCAGAGGGTTACCATGCCTCAAACGAACAGCAGGACCTTCGTGGTAACTGAACCTGTGCTATTGGCGCCACTCTGTTTTGCAAAGCAGCCATCCAGCCAACTGAGCACCTCCACAGGGGAGCGCCAACTCCTGCCAGTTGCTCTCATGTCAGATATTATCCTGGCTTAGAACCATTTTGCCATTCTTTTGCTGATGAAGATCCTGGAACTGCCTTCCTAACTGCAATGAGTCTGAGCCTATATCAGCTTGACTGCAGCTATTCAAACTTCTCAAAGGCATTTGATGATGGACAACAAATGCTGGTCTTGCTAATGGCGTCCAAGTTCCAAAAAAGGATTTAGGCAAATACAGATAGAGAAGGTAGACATTTGATTGTCATGTTATATTGTTCGAAAATCACACCTGGAATTATCCTTAAAAAAAAAAAAAAAAAGATCCATTCCATGAACGGTAAGTCAAAATTAATTCAGCCTTTAAATGTTTTAAAGCTTACATATTTCAAGAAGCGATCAGTATAGTGATTGTGACAAGGTCAACCAGGTGGACCTCATAGAACAGTAAGCATGACCCTGACCTTCCTATAGCCGGTCACTTTAGTACAGCATCCTGCTCGCATGCCCACTTTCCTGTCCTTGACATGTTGCAAAGTTCAAGCGAATCACAGTGCAAAATAGAGGAACAACATACAGCATTGGTACTGAAGACTTGTGCTCCGGAACTTGCCGCTCCCCTAGCCAAACTATTCCAGTACACTTACAACACTCGTATCTACCTGACAATGTGGAAAAGTGCCCAACTATGTCCTGTACACAAAAAGCAGGACAAATCCAACCACTAATTACCACCCTGTCAGTCTACTCACAATCTGGGACAAAGCAGCCCGCTTGATTGGTACTACATCCACAAGCATCCACTCCCTCCACCACCGACACTCAGTAGCAGCAGTGTGTACTATCTACAAGATGCACTACAGAAATTCACCAAAGATCCTCAGACAGCACCTTCCAAACCCATGACTACTTCCATCTACAAGGACAAGGGCATCAGCCATATGGGAACACCACCACCTCCAAGTTCCCCTCTAAGTCACTCACCATCCTGACGTGGAAATATATCACCGTTCCTTCACTGTTGCTGGGTCAAAATCCTGGAATTCCCTTCCTCATAGCATTGTGGGTCAACCCACAGCAGGAGGATTGCAGCTCACCACCACCTTCTCAAGGGCAACTAGGGATGGGCAAGAAATGCTGGCCAGCCAGCAATGCCCACATCCCACAAATGAATAGAGAAAAAAAAATCTTCTTCAGACGAGACACTTTTATAATCTTGTGCACTTATTACTGAGTTCAACACCTTGCGATTCCTTTTCTTTTAGCTTTACCTGTTACATTCTGTGTCACCATGTCCTCTCTCCTCACTCTCCCATTCCAGTGGGACTGCGTGTTCTTTCTGGCTTGGCCGTTAGACACACCATTGTTCTGCTGTTTTCACATTCCGATCACTTAACCTGCAGTATGAATACCTCTGCTCCCCCAACACTCCCCTCGATCCCACCCACTTTATTGCATAAATGCTACCCCGCCACTCTTCTTGACTCTGGTCTCAAAACATTAGCTTGCCGACTGTCCGTGAATGCTGCTTAACCCGCTGTGATTTCCAGCATTTTCTGTTCTCGTAGAATGAGTTCCCTGATTGGGGCTGTTAATCCGGTTCAATCAGGTAGCTCTGGCTGACAAATATAACCAGGGGTGTCAGAGGTTCTGTCCTGAGAGCTGGTTCTGAGGGAGTTGAATCAGTGTTAAGGACTTTCCATGTGTAAATAAAGGGTGCCTTGGTGACAGGGCACTGGCCTCTGAAATAACTCCACAATCCGATTCCACTCTTGTTTGTGTTCAAAACTGTGCTGTTGGAACTCTAGTTTTGCACACATCATCCATTACGTTAAGCAGAAAGAGGGAATGGGTGATTTTAAAATGATTGCCTTTTTTCCCCCCCCCATAAACCTGAGACAGTAAGATTTTTTTTTTGATTTACTTGCCTTCCTTTTCACTCTCTCCTTTACTGAGGTAGCCCAAAGGCTAGTCCCCAAACCCTGGTTTTTGAATTCCGTCTTTTTTAAATAAACCCACAACAGAATCCTTCAAGCAGAAATCAAATGTAAGGTTTCCTAACGCAAAATTCGAAACATGGGGAACAGCTTTGTTACTTCATTCGCGCCCGCAAGCAGATCCCAGTCAGTAAAGGGGATGTTAGCTGCTATCTACCCAACTGTATTGGCAGTGGTTGGCATTTCATGCTCATAGACATGTTAGGGTAGCAGTGTGAATTGGCATTTGATTGAATTAAAGAGAGTGAATTCCAGTGAACCATAGAGAAATTTCCAGTTCCAACTTCAAGAGGATCTCGGGCAGACAGCTTGCAGCAGACAAACTCAGGGCAAGGTTCCACAGGACAGCATCTGCAGTCAATGGGGGGGAAAGCATTTCAGACACGGTAAGAGAATGACGGAAGCAAGTGTGAGCTAGAAGCTACGTGGAATTGGTACACTTGTTGCACCTGGCATCTGATACTGACAATTACATGTTCGGCTATAGAGTGTGAACGGACGTTGGAGGCTCTGTGAATAAATTTAGGACTCCTTGCAGAGTGGAAAGGATAGAAGCTTGAAACAAATGGTGCAGTTATATGTTAAAAAGGCTGAAGTTTTAAAAAAGAAGTGCTTCCAGCTCATTTGAGTGTTGACACTGTAGTGGACATACACCAAAAGACACAGTTGCAGTCAGGGGAAATCAAGGGGCACAGAAGTAATTTAAGCCAAGAATGTTGCAATGACAGAATTAGTGTGATTAAAGAGGCAATTCAGCAGTGTAAACAGTGTCTAGTAGAAGAAGAAAGCAAGGAGACTATTGCAGCCACAGTAAGTGCAGGAAATCCATAAGTGAAGCTGCAGTTAAGATGGGAAGAATTCATAAGCCTAGGTATCATTTGGAGAAGTCATTGAAGTAAATACAAATCTTCATTAAAAGTGTAGGCAGCAGCATTTAATAGAAGCCCTGTGCACAGTGGGAATCAGAGGGAAGGCTGGGTTGTTAGGCAAACTGTCTTTCTACCTGCAGGAAGCAGGATTTATTCGATAAACTCAGGAATGGGAAAGGATGGGAATTGTGCCACGAAAGGCAAGAAGGTGTCAGCATTTTACTCATGGGAAGGAAAGAAGCCTCCTTTTTAGCAATAAAAATCAGGAACTCCTCATGTAAACATTATAAGGAAGCAGTGTTTTTTTTCCACAAGGAAAGTATGCATTGCACAGCTTTGCCATCCAGGAGGTTTTCCAGCCTTTCAGGCAAAGGGAACAAAGTAGTGTTGATGTATTGCAGGATAAGAAGCCTTTAAAGCAACATGAATACAGCAGCATTGATACACTGCAGATCTGAAAAGCTTTAAGGTAAGAAAAATATATAATCCCAGTAGAGCAAAATGGCAGGAGAGCTAATATTGCCAGGGAAGGCAGTGGCACAGTGTTAATATCACTAGACTAGTATCCAGAGTGTCAGATTAAAGGTCTATTGACATGAGTTTGAATCCCACGACAACAGGTGACGCAATTTGAATTCAATTTTAAAAAAATCTGGATTCAAAAGCTAATCTGATGGCAACTGTGTAATCACCGTCAATTGTTGAAAATACTCATCTAGTTCATGATGGCCTTTAAAGGAGAGAAATCTGCTATCCTTACCTCGTCTGGGCCAGTCGTGACTCTAGACCCACATTAAAGTTGTTAACTCTTAAATGTCTTCTGGAATAGGCTAGCAAGTTACTGAGTTCAACAGCAATGAATGCTGGCCTAATCAGTGATGCTCAAATCCATGCACAAATAAAAGTAAAGGAAGAATAAATTTCAGTGATGAGCCAAATAGAATACAATTCAACATCTTGGAGAAAGCAGTTTCTAAGATAAGAATTGCTTACAGTCTAGACACCAAATCAGAAGATGAACAAATTAGCGCATTCAATTCAGAACACAGCTGATGAAAATGAAACTCGCCAAGCAGAAAAACACACATACTTTTGATAATTCCATTAATCGGAGAATACATAAAATTCTTGATCAAGCAATATTTAAGTGTTCAGCATCTAGGAGAATCTATAAATAATTGAATTCATGTTTTCTATGAATTAAAGAAAAAAATTGACTATGGGGAGCTTTCAAGTCAGAATTTGTACTTGAGAGAATTGTTTGAAGTGTTGATGAATCTTTTGTCAGATTTGTTACAGTCCACAGAAGAGTTGACATTAGAGAGCCATTTGGATGAAATTGGAAGCAGAAATCTTGAGAGGAGATTAGCCTTATTACAGGATCTCTGCCAAATCCATTCAGTTTATAAGACATAGAAGCCCCAAAGAGACGTATCACAAGTCAGCACACAGAGTAGGCTGGACAGCAAATTCTACAAGTCACTGTAGTACTGTGGAACATGAAATCTTCTCTGGCACAAGCAGTGCCCAGCTATTAAAAAGAATGCTATGTCATTTTTGGAAGATGTACAGATTTTTGTCACAGTTATAGTGCAACAGGATGTCAAATGGCTACTCACGTAAAAGTAGAGCAGGAACATTCTTTCCTAAGGAAAATAAATTGAAAAAAAAACAACTTGTTTTGGGAAGAAGCATTTTGGGCCAATGGACTTCTGATTAATTTTGAGCTTGATACTGGACCAGGTGTTACTATATTCTAAGACCATGAGTGACTAAACAGAGGTTGCAGCCTATACTAGTGAAATTACATGGTCCAGGAGGTATAGAGCTCAAAATTAAATACATGCTGCAAACAGTATGCAATACTAATGGTGTAAAAGAGTAAGAATGGTGTAAAATATATATGTACTTCACAGTCAATAATTCTAACTCGTTAACATGAATGTGTGCTTTAACTTTGACCTTATTCAAATGGCAAAAGAGGTTCCAACTAGCTACGTCAACAGTGAACATGTCAAAAGGCAGCCTGTTAAACCACACCTGCTCAAAGAGATGCCGGCCATGCAACAACTGGTCAAGGGCCAGCCACTTATGGCACCACAGGCCAAGGAAATATTTGTTCAACAAATATTTGTCCCTTTGTTAATGAACAATCCTAGACTCGTGGTGAAGCCCAGAAAGAAGGCAGAATTAACTCTAATGATGAAATAATTTTTTTCATGGAATTGAGAAGAGACAGTGGCCAGCAAGTCAAAATATATTGAGGCAAAAATGCCAGAAACAAAAGAGACACAAAATATGCCCCACCATTCCTTGGCATTGTATAAAAGGATGGCCAACCCAGCCTGCAGTGAGTTGCCTGGGAATGGATACTTTGATATCATTTCACACTTGTTAATGACTTAGTGATTATAGATTGATTGATTAATTCCAGATTCCTTCAGGAAGTTGCATCAAGACACATTGGGACAACCAGGAGCAAAACCCAGTCAGTGCTGTGATAGCCTGAGGAGAGGTGGAATCTCCAAAGATTTTGAAGATCTCACAACTTATTGTGAAATCTGAAGCTGCAAGTTTGGTAGAAATCTTGTCAACACTGAAGAAATTCAAATGTCAAAAATTAGTAAATTTTATGAGATGATGCAAATGATGAGAAGTATAATGAGCAGCATACTTAGTAAATTCATTGATGAATCTTTAATTGAATTTATTTAGACACAATCTGTCAGACAAATTGTTATAGCAGATTTTGAATCAGCTGATGACACGACACCAGTTCAAGAGGAACACTTCAATTCTTCATTTTTAAAGGAAGAATATTCAGTACCAGTGACAGTAATCATGCTAAGTAAGCAGCAGTCCTGAAATAGCATGACTGAAGAAATAAACAGGTTAGGTTCACCAGTGAAACAACCACAGGGGGTGAATAACATCCAAAACAATCAACAGGTATGAGCACAGAGTCTATACACTTCAACAGAGGAGTTTCTTAACATCCCTTGGATCCACATGCAGGATACCTGGGAAGCACAGATTTGCATTGCAGGATGCATCAGCATCTAGCATTGAAAGGCTGCTGCAAGGGCACCTTGCACACACAGTCAGGCACCCAGCTCACTGAACCAAGCTGTACCTCAGCTAAAACAAATAACTGTGGATGCTGAAGATATGGAAAAAAAAAAATAGAAATTGCTGAAGAAGCTCAGCAGGCCTGGCCGCATCAGTGGACAGAAAGCAGAGTTAACATTTCTAGTCCAGTGACCCTTCTTCAGAGGCTTGCTTTCTCTCCATAGATCTTGCAAGATCTGCTGATGTTCTCCAGCAATTTCTGTTTTTGTTGCACCTAAGAGCTACTTATTTGGTGTTCACTTAGCATTTACCTGCATGCTAACACCAACCGTGCCTTGTCTTGTCTTGCCTTGCTGTGCCAATAGTCACATGACTAATCAGTGAGTGTTGCTCATTCAGTTAATGCAGTGGGGGGGACGACATTACATCATGATGTATGACCATGTGTAATGTCAGTATCATACCTGTACCATGTGCGGCAAACACACAATGTGCAGCAAGCAAGCAGCCATGTCTCAAAGTCTTAGGTCAACAGTCATCATTGACGAACATGGAGGCATCTTTCGATCAGGAGACCCTGGAACAATAAATCAAGAGTGGTCCCTGATATCTGTCCAGGCGATTGTCCATGCTCAGTTGTCCAGACAAGGTGTTCTTGTTAAGGGAGTCCTCGCCTCAGTCCAGGGAGCACCAACACCAGCCTCCTTGACCAGGCCAACATCCCCAGTATTGAGGCGCTGACCACCCTTGATTGGCTACAATGGACTGGGTACTTCGTTCGCATGACCGACACGAGACTCCCCAGGCAGATCCTCTACTCCCCGCTCCAAAATGGCAGGCAAGTCCCAAGTAGACAGAGGCAGGGATACCCTCAAGGCCTCACTGGTAAAGTGCGGCATTCCCGCAGACACCTGGGAATCGCTAGCCCAAGACAATCCAAAGCAGAGGAGGAGTATCTGGGAAGGTGTCGAGCATCTCGAGATTTGCCGTTGGGGGAAAATGTGGGAGCCAGGCGAAAACAGTGTAAGGAGCGTGCTGCAAAACCAATGCCCCACCCATCCCTTCTGGTAACCACCTTCTGCCCTAAATGTAGCAGCCAGTGGAACTGCATCAGACAGTACAGCCACCTATGGACTCACCCTGAGAGTGGAAGAGAGTCATCCTCGTTTGCGAGGTGCCGCCAACAATGATACTGCGTGACATAAACTTTGGCATCATGATGCATCACAGTTCCATTTGGGGCTATATGGAGACTTAACCAATTTAATCTATACAAATGTAATACTTTTTTACACAGAGCACTGTCACTCGTGCCACCAAAGTGCCCTCAATAGGTCTTTAGGTTTTTTTTTCCCTCCCACTAGTGATGTCCCAAGTTCTGCAGCTGAGGTGGAGAGAACCTGCTCCGTGTTGGAGACCATTTGCTCTGCAGGCTCTGGTTGGATGATCCAGGCATGCTGAGGAGCTTTTTTTCCCTGAGACAAGTGGATTTTCTTCAGCTTCAACTTGCAAGGGTCAGGGGAGCAGGCACATGGAAGTTTCAGACACCTCTGGAGTGTCCTGAAAGAGGCTTCTGAGGAGCCTGTGTCTAGTTCCTCCTTCAACTGGGTGCCTCCTGGCACCACCCTGACTGTGTGTGAGGAAGGGTCCGTGGAGTTCACCCAAGGTATCCTGTCTGCATGCCTTTGGCCCTGAGGCCATTGGCTGAGGTAATGGACGGTGCTGGACCAGGTTACCCATGGTAGTTGCCAATCTATCCATGGATGCAGCCAGATGACCCTTGCAGCCTCCTGCAGACTGTAAAGACATTGCATTCCACAAGCTCCTGTTCCTCCCTGTGCATGTGGACAAAGTCTCTGATTGACGCCTTCACTGGGTCCTCACTGTGGCCGTTGGTTACAAGTGGTATGCAATAAATGGCACTGACAATAAGGTTATGTGAGAGTTATGATGGAATGAACAATGGTACTTTGTTGGTTTTGGGTCATGGATGCCTTGGCAACACTACCAAGGGTCAGGATTCTCTTCTCATATGGGCTCCGGAATTAAATGCTCTCTTTTTACTATTCATTTGTGGAATGTGGGCATCGCTGGCTGGCCAGCATTTATTGCCCATTCCTAGTTGTCCTTGAGAAGGTGGTGGTGAGATGCCTCCTTGAACCACTGCAGTCCACGTGCTGTAGCTTGACCCACAATGCCCTTGGGGAGAGAATTCTGGGATTTTGACCCGGCGATAGTGAAGGAACAGTAATACATTTCCAAATAAGGATGATGAATAGCTTGGAGGGGAACTTACTGGTAGTGGTGTTTCCATGTTTCTGCTGGCCTTGTCCTTCTAGATGGAAGTGGTCGTGGGTTTGAAAGGTGCTACCTAAGGATCTTTGAATTTCTGTAGTGCATCTTGTTGATAGTACACACTGCTGCTACAGAGTACTTGGGGTGGAGGGAGTGGATGTTTGTAGATGTGGCGCCAATCATGCCGGCTGCTTTGTCTTGTATGGTGTCAAGCTTCTTGAGTGTTTTTGGAATTGCACCCAACCAGGCAAATGAGGTGAATTCCATCACACCCAGATTTGTGTCTTTTAGTTGATGGATAGACTTTGGAGAGTCAGGAGGAGAGTTACTTGCTGCAGTATTCGTAGCCTCTGACCTCTGACCTGCTCTGTAACCACTGTGATTATGTGGCAAATCCAGTTGAGTTTCTGGTCAGTGATAACCCCAGGATGTTGATAGTGGGGGATTCAGTGATGGAAACACCATTGAATCTCAAGGGGAGGTGGTTAGATTTTCCCTTATTGGAGATGGTCATTGCTTGGCATTTGTGTTGTACGAACGTTACTTACCACTTGTCAGCCTAAGCCTGGATATCGTCCAAATCTTGTTGCATTTGAGCATGGACTGCTTCAGTATCTGAGGAGTTGCAATTGGTGTTGAACATTGTGTTAATCAGTGAACATCCCACTTCTGATCTTATGATGGAGGGAAGGTCAGTGATAAAGCAGTTGAAGATGGTTGGGCCCAGAACACTACCCTGAGGAACTCCTGCAGAGATGTGCTGGAGCAGAAATGTCAGGCATCCCTCCACCCATATGGGCTGTATCCGCCCTATTGTGGGCTGCCTTCTCCTGGAGTGTGAGAAAGGGTGTGATTGAGTGAGGTGAAAGTGGGTGATATGTATTGGTGTATCTAGTCAAAACGTAGTGAGGTGTTCTAAGGGTGTGAGGAGGTAGCACAGAGGCCATGCAGGGTTAGTGGTGTTGGATATCGTTGGGGAGAATGGACCAAGAGCAAGCTAAAGAGCAAACATTTTGTGTGCAGTAGTGAGAGTGGTGGAGCATGAGTCTTGATGAGAGATGGGTGCAATGACAGAGATAGAATGAGTGTGAGGTATTAGATAGAGGAGTGTGATACTTTCACTGATACAGTGGAGAAGGTCATTGACCTTCTTGTGATATTTATAACCCTTCCTCTGCACTGTGGAGACCACTCTGACCTTGGTGGTGACGTTGGCTCATGTTGCCAGGGTCTAGTGTCGTGACCTCCACTGCTGGTCCTCTGAGACCCCTCCTCTGCACCACTGCCTCCACAAAGATCTCCAGGGCTTTGTCTCATCGTCATCCCCATCTTTGACATTTTCTGAGTGAATATGAGAAGGGCAGCTTCAGCATGCCCATACTCCTCTAGGTGCAATGTAGCCTTTTAACTGTGGCATGGACACCAGGGGAGTGCTGGTTTTTCGGCCAATATAAATGAAGTGGCAAGCTATCTGGAGGCAGCATGTGGTATGATGGGGCTAGAATCAGATGTGAGGGATGGTGTAAGGGCAGGGCATTAGTTATTGAGGCGAGTTTGGTAAGTTATAATGAGAAATCTTGCTAGACCTCATGGTGTGGAACTCTCCAAAAAACACAACATAACTGGCACTTCACCAAAAAAAAATTACAATTTGGTGCATGACTAAGCTCAAAAACCAGTGAAGTCAGGTATGTTGATAACACGGTGTGGTAACTTAGTTTCGTACACTGTATTTGGGTAGGATTTTTGTAAAGTATGAGGTCTGCCTGTTTACAGCAACTGAATGCACACACACACCCTGAATTTGCCATACGTGTCAGGGCTTGCACTCATTCCCATTTTGTAAAATCAGCACCGTTAGATGCTGCAGAGAGCAAAGTGATAACAACCATCTCATTTGTTTTAGTGATTTTTGGTTGAGGAATTAATAATATCCACCATACTGAGAAGTCCCTGTTTTTTTCTTTGTCATTGTTCCAAGGGGATCTTTTGCATCCACTTGGAAGGACAGACGAACGGTTGATTTAGTCTCTCCTCTGGAAAGTGGGCAGCTGTCAGTGCACTAGATTGGCAGCCTAGATTTTAGTCATGTCTCTGGTACAGCACTTCAACTCTCAGCATTCTGACTCAGGTACTGCCCATTATGTTTTCTCTAACTAATGCTTCATCATATTTGGAGGAGGGGGTGTTTTCATGTGATAAATGCAGTCTCAAGTGAGCACAGCAGATTCTAAGAAGAACTGCCATGTGACTTCACATTTCACATTGCTGATCAGCACGTAATTCTCCAAACTGCCGCTCCGTGTTTGTCATCTTTAATGTCTTCTGAGAAGGATACTTAAATTTCATACTGTTACAACTTTAAGACTTCCATTCATGTTTTCTTCTTGAGAGATTTACATGCAATTATTGTTGGAACACCTTCCACCTGTGCAGAATCTTCAGGGATTATGGAGAGTTTTCTTTTCAAAATCGTGACTAATTGAAACAGGAAATGATGTTTTGCCCTGTTGAGGGATATATTTGATTTTGCAAGAACCACAGACAGCCAATTCATCTTGAGCAAAATATTACACAGGATGCAGGCTCTTAAAGCAGTGCTTCTCAAACTTTTTTCTGCTGTGACCCTGTTTCACTGCTACACACTTGGTAGATGCTGGTGTAGGAGCTTTTGAGTATAGTGAGTGTTTCGGTAGTGGGATAGAGGTGTGCCAAATAACTGAGGCACCTCCGTACTGTTTAGTCTCTGGTGCCAGCGATCGTGCTCAGAACTCATTGGATTTGGCCAGGCTCAAAGACTTTAAAATAAAAATCTCACACACTTAAAAGGGCTTGCAACTGATCACAGGACTGTCCCATGCAAATCTGTGCTTTGGAACTACCCCAGAGCTTATGATTGCAATTGATCAGACCACAGTTTGAGAATTCCCTTTCCAACAGCTAAATTATCATGTATCAGTAGGTAGTGTTTTGGCCTTAGTTAATACCACCTGTGATTTAAGGATTAAATGGTAATAAAAATATTAGTCTTTGCCTCTCCAGTTAAATTGTATTTTTAAGTGTATGAGGAAGTGTATAACCAAATGTATATTTTAGAATGTGTGTTGAATCAAGAATGGGATAACCTTCATGAAAGTGGATGAAAGCAAAGAGTAGGGCCAATACTTTAGTGAATGAACAACACACTAGAACAAAGGCAAAAGAGATAGCTACATACCAAGAAATTAAACTAACGTCGATCTGGAATAAACCAGAACAGCACCGACAGGAATTAAAAATGGCAAAGCAACAGGACCAGATAAAATTCCTGTAGAAGTATGGATCTGTCTTGGTTAATGTGGGGTCTGGGTCCTGAACAGGCTCCTCAATTGTTTTATGATTACAAGATAAAATCCTCAGGGCATGGAGACAAAGCATTTTCATGACTATTCAAAACAATGTAAAACATTGGTTTGCAAAAGCTACCAAAGAATTAAGATCCTACCATCCATCTTCAAAATATGGGGCAATGTCATAGATCCAGGACTGAGGAAAATTAGTAGAAGTCCGTGAAAGTTGGCTCAGTTCACATCTGGAAGAAGCAGCGCTGGAGTAGTTTATGTTTTGAGACAAATGATGCTAAAAATGCCTTCACAATGTTTTCTCATGTAGATTATCATCAAGAGAAGGTTTATGACCAAGTACCTGGGGAGGTACTAGAATTCATGGAGCCCCTGAGAAATAAGTATGACTATAACAGGACATTTACAATAAGTACCAGACAACGGTAAGAAGCAGTGTGGGACATTTGAGAGCTTCAAAGTTGGATTGTACCAGTAATCAGTACTGAACCTATTCTGAGAACTGGAGAAAAGCCGTCAAAGAAGCAAATGCAAATGGTAGTCCCAAAGACTGTTTGAACTCTGGCAAGTGGATGGGGAGAAGGGAGAAGATTGTTGATGTAGACTTGGAGAAGGTGAGTAGTCTCATGTACCTGTGGTCAGTAGATGTAGAAGATGGAAGTATTGAAAACTAAGTAAGCCAATGAATTGTTACAGAGACAGTAGGAACTGCCGATGCTGGAGAATCTGATATAACAAGGTGTAGAGCTGGATGAACACAGCAGGCCAAGCA
>NC_063333.1:127448798-127476228 GCF_021869965.1 Rhincodon typus
ATCCCCTTCCCCTCCCTCATTTCTGAAGAAGGGTCTAGACCCAAAACATCAGCTTTCCTGCTCCTCTGATGCTGCTTGGCCTGCTGTGTTCATCCAGCTCTACACCTTGTTATATCAAACAATGAATTGGCTAGGTTTGGCAAAATTCGCGGAAGTGCAGTGAGGTGCTATGTGATGGAAAAGTTTGTTTTTCATTATTTCATAAGATGTGGGTATCACTGATTAGGCCAGCATTTATTTTCCACAATGAATTGTCTTAAGAAGGTAGTGGTGGTCTGCAGAAGGTAGTGGTGGCCTGCCTTCTTGAATCGCTGCTGTCCTTTGGGTTCAGGAACCACCCACAAGTGATGGGAGGAAGGGCGTACAAGGATATGGCACCAGCAAGGGGAACAGAACAGCAATTATAGCTTCGAACAGGATGGTGTGTGGCTTCGGAGGGGAACTTGCAATTGCTAGTGTTTCCATGCATCTCTGTCCTTATTTTTCGAGATGATTGGAGTTGTGTGTTTGGAAGATGTTGTCAGAGGAGACTTAATGGGTTATTGCAGTGCATCTTGTATATGGTACATCGTGCTGCCACTATGTTGGTGGTGAAGGGAGTGAATGCATGCTTCATTTCAGATAGTGCCTGTCTTCTTCAGTGTTGTTGGAGCAGCATTCATTCAGGCAAGTACGGAGTATTCCACGATACCCCCTACTTGTGCGTTTTGCTTGGTGGATATGCTTTGAGGGGACAGCAGGTGAGTTATTTGCTGCAGAGTTCCTACTTCCTGAGTTGCTGTTGTAGCCCAATACGTATATGGCTGGTCCAGTCAGTTTCTGATAAGTCATAACCCCTAGGATATTGATAATGGAGGATTCGGCAATAGCAACGACATTAAATGTCAAGGGCTGATGATTAGATTAGAGGAAGATCATTGATGTAGCAGTTGAAGATGATTGGACCTAGGATATTACCCCAAGCAATTCTGCAGTGATGTATTGGGACTGAGATGACTGACCTCCAATGACCACAACCATCTTCGTTTGTGCAGAAAGTTCAGTTTTGCTCGGGCTCCTTGATGCAATTCTCAGTCAAATGTTGCCTCAATGTCAAGGACTCTCATCTCCCCTCTCAAGTTCAGCTGTTTTGTCTATGTTTAGATGAAGGCTACAATGAGATCAGGAGCTGAGTGACCCTAATGAAATGCAAACTGAATGCCAATGAGCAAATCATTGTCAAGCCCTTGCTGCTTGATAACACTCAGAAGAACACATTCCATCACTTTGATCTGGCATAATATAAAGATTATCTTTTTATTTTTGTGTACTTTTGATTGTGGATTGAAATAGGGAAAGAATTTTAGAATTATTTTAAAAACTAGGACTTTGTAAAAGAAACTTAGCCATAATGCATTGTAAATGGTGTTTACACTGCTGCTGTGTTCAGCCAGTTGCTGTGGTTAGTTGTAGATGCTAGTACTAGGAAACGTGTACAAAGTGAAATTTGATGGCCAACAAGTAGCTGATTTGTAGAGTGGTGACCAGTTGTCAATGACAAAAGACATCAGCCTGCCAACAACTATGTGATTTGCTTCTCAGGAATTGAACAGCTGGTGGGTGTAAGCGATACTGCCAGAAGCTTTTGCTCCCCTGGATAGTGAAGTGTATCTGGCTCTCCCTCTGTCTCTCTGCAGTAAAAGAAATACTTAAAACCTGAAGAAAGCTAGTTTAATTTCATCACCAGTTATTGTCACTATTGCTTTTAACTGGTAACTAAGAGATAAATTGCAAATTTGCAAATTGCAAAATTTCTTAGTTGCCAGTTAAAAGCAATAATCCTCTGTGACTCCTACACGGAAATGAAAAATACCTGGAGAAGAGAGGTTGAAGTACAACAAGTCCTAGCAAGCAAAGAGCATCTCGGTGAAGAGAGGCTGAACTGTCTTCCTAGTTTTTCCCTCTGTCTATAACACCAATATTTTTATTCTCCATCCGTGTGTATGTGGGGGAGTTTTATAAGGGATTAGAGTTTTAATCAGATGAGTTAAATGAAACCTAATCATTGTTGTTTACCTGCAGCTGGAATCAATTTACTTGTGATACATAGTAATATTTGCTAAGTACAGAAACATGGTCTGTGTTTTCTTTAAGCCTGGGTCTACAGAAACAAGGAAATTGAGGACATTGCATGCTTTAATAAAATCTTTAAACTGTTGTGACAACTCTGGGAATAGGTCAGGCTTGATTTCCAGTGTGCTAACCCAGTGAGACCTATCAATAGACTGATTGGATGTTAATTAGCCACGTTTGAATTCTTCTGCGTTTTGAAGACAAGACACAAAAAGGCAATTTTCCAAATTATTGGGTAGATTCCAGAGTTGTAGCTGGACTTGAAACAGCTTAGTTAGAGGCACGTCTAGTTTTGAAGCACAAGTCATCCATATTAAAACTAAAATCTTATCCGGGTTCATAGATTTTACAGAATCCAGTGTCTTTAGCTGTTTCTGGATATCACATTCAGTAAATTGTATTGTATACTGCAGGATTTATATTTTTTCTAATATTATTTATTGTAAGTTTAGGTTTCTAGTTTTTGAATTAGTAACTGGTGAGTTTTCTTTGTGTCTGAAGTTAATTATTAACTTGTAAGCATTTCCGTAGCCAGGTTCATGTCTTTTAAAACAGTTTTTGAGGCCTGACTTTAGAGTGAATGGGATTGTGTACTCCCCTAATGGACTTTTGTTTATTTTATGTTGTTTTATGACCCAGCAAGGTAAATTATGGGGTTGCAGGCTTTATTAGGCACTTCTGGAACATTTTTTAAGCTTAAAGGAAACATTGTGACAATACTATGGCTTTACGAGGTGTATTTTGCCCTGTACTTTTTTTAAAAGAGGTTTTGAGCCATGGGTGACGAGCTGCATCTTCCAAGCCAATAAGGTAAACAGTTTGTGATGCCCTGGGTTCTCTTTTCAAGTTAGAACAATAAAAGCAGCATGCATGGGTGGTTCTCTCAGAACCAGGGTTTTAGTTTAGCTTTCATCAATTGTTGGGCTTTTGAAGTTGGTTGTGGAAGCTGCCAACCTCTCTCTCCACCAAAATTTTATCTCGCTGTTCTTTTCTCCTAGACTGGAGAAATATTGCATTTGAGACAATCTATTTTACTGCATTTACCTTTTGTCAGGGGTGTGTTTATGAGATGTTACCATATTGGAAAAATTACTGTTTAGTAGTTTATTATTATAATAACTATAATATAATAATAATCTATTATTCCATTAAGTTTTCCAACAGAATTCTTCTTTCTTTTGTTTGAATTTTAATTATAATGTAAGAATAAAGTGTGTTTTGCTTAAAGCCTAGCAGTGTGACCAATCGAATCACATCTGGAATGCAACACCTTACTCTTGCCTGTAAGTAAGATAAAAAGTTAGGGTCTAGATATATTTTGACGGGGTTTGTTCTAGTCCATAACAACACCCACAGCTTAGAAAAGGAGACTTTTGGGTTTCAGTTTTTATTTTGAGTGGGGTAGTCCTGCGAAGTCCTTGGAATTGGTGGCTGTGTGGGCAAGTGATCTGGAGAAGGGAAAGATATATAGTGAACTAGGATATTTGAGAATGAAGAGTTAGATTTAGTCCTAGACCAGGCATGTTGAGGTATAACTCTGAAGATGTTACCTAAAGCTGAATTCATTTAAGCAGGTGTGTGATAACTGCAGGAGGACATGTTCTGCAGTTCTAGTCTAAAATTTGAAGTCACAAGTGACTTAAACCTACTGCGATGCTAGATACAGGGATTCTGGTGTGAGTACTGTGAGGCTAGTGTTTTGGATGCTGTATCAGGTACAATACAAAAGCTTTTCTGTTTCTTTTCAATTCAAGAAAGAATGCTTTGGGATTAATGGGATTATATTTTCATTGTGTGTTTAAACATCTTTGCATTGCTATTGTAAATAGATGGTTTCGTTTGATTTTAATTTAATTGTCACGTGTACCGAAACACCGTGAAAAGCTTTGTTTATGAGCGGTACAGGCAGATCACAGCAAGCAAAGGATGTACAGATCAAAAAGACTTAGAGGCATATAGGTTACATTGCAGGTTAGATTATTTGAGGCTAGAGTCCATTCAGCAGCCTGATAATGGCTGGAAAGAAGCTGTTCCTGAACCTGCTGGTGTGTGTGTTCAGCCTTCTGTATCTTCTGCCTGACGGAAGAGGTTGTAGGAGATCATTACCGGGGTGTGATGGGTCCTTGATGATATTGGCTGCCTTTCCATGGCAGTGAGCCATGTAAATAGAGTCCATGGATGGAAGGTTGGCTTCTGTGATGGTCTGGGCTGTGCACACCACCTTCTGAAGTTTGTTAAAGTCCTGGGCAGAGCATTTTCCTTACCAGACTGTTATGCACCCGGACAGTATGTTTTCAATGGTGCATCTGTAGAAGTTGGTGAGGGACCTTATGGACATGCCAAATTTCCTGAGCCACCTGAGGAAAAAGAGGCGTTGTTGTGCCTTCTTGACTGTCACATTTATGTGGTTGTTCTACTTTATCTTCATTTCTTTTGTTAGTAAACTTCAGTTTTATACTAGAAGCAAAATTTGTCACACTGCATGCTTATATTTCAGTGAGAGACCTCTTTCTTAAAACCAAAATAAATTACAATATGATCTGTCACCCAGTTCCTGTTTGGGATTGGACTTGTCTGGTGATAACATCAGCTGGGATCATACCAGAATTGAATTAGCTGAAGACTAGTATCTGTGATGCTAGGAACCTGAGGAGAAGGTTGACATTGATCATTCACTTGGTGCTGTGGCTGAAGATAGATGCAAATACTTCAGCCTTGTTTTTTTGCACTAATGTACTGGACTTGCCCATCATTGAGGTGAGAGATTTGTGGAACTTCCATCTCTAGCGAGTTGCTTTATTGTCCACCAAGATTGATGCCTGATGCGACAGGAGCACAAAGCACAGATTTGATCCACTAATGTAGCCCCATTAATTACATGCAGTTTTTGCTGTTTGTCTTGCAAGTTGTCCTGTGTTATAGCTTCACTAATTGACACTTCATTTTTTGGAATGCCTGGTACTGCTCCTGGCACATACTCCTGCACTCTTCATTGAACCAGGGTTAATCTCTTGGCTTGATGGCAATGAAAGTGTGGGGGATATTGGGTAGCCATGAGGTTAAAGAATTAGCATTGGAATTAGCTTTATTGTCACGTACTCAAATGAGTACAGTAAAAAGTTTATAAGTTGCCATTTACAGCACTGTCTTAGGTACAAAGATACCTTGGTACAGATTCTTAAGTACGAATTTTTAAGGGAAAAATAAATAGAAAAATAAAGAAATAAAAGGTCCAGCATTACAGATCACAGGAATAAATCATAAAAATGAAGAAATAAGGAGTTCAGAATAACAGTCCTTTTCTTCCAAAAGGATATTAGTGAATCAGATTTTTTTATGACTGTCAACAATGATTACGTGGTTGCTATTAGCCTGCCCTGGTGGGATTCAAAGCCATAACCCTAGAACATTAGTCTGAGTTTCTGGTTGTTTAGTCCAATTATATTACCATGACACCACTGCACCTCCTCATCACTGAAACCAAAAGTAAGTTGGATCAAGCCTTGTTATATAGTGCAAGAACTTGGGCAGTATCAAGAAAAGAGGAACAATGACTGCATACTAATGATTTGTGGATGCTGAGATGGAATATAGACTTACAAGAAAGGACAAAATCAGGAGCCACACATCGAGGTCAATAAAGATTATGGGAGCATTGAAGAAAGTAGCCAAGAGGAGATTGAAATGGAATGGTGGAGAGACAGAGGGATGTGGTGAGCTGAATGATTGACTTAAGACTGCCAGGAAGGAAGAGGAGGGCCAAAGATAAAGAAAGATATGATGGTAAGACCTTAAATACAGCAGGATTAACAGAAGAATAAGTGCCTAACACAAGGAAAGCATTATTGCAACCCCATGTAAAATGGAAGAAGCAGAATGAAGGGGGTGTGTACTTAGATTTTGTTTTGTATTTGCTTCAAGAATGTTAGAAGTAAATGGTTGATGCTATGAACTGTGGTTAGAATAGTGAAAAATTGGCATCAAACATAAGAAAATGCTGGAGAAACTTCACAGGTCTGGCAGCAAGGAACAGATAACATTTTGAGTCCAATATAACTCGTGTAACTTTTTTTTCAGAGCTGTTTCTTTCTCCACAGATACTGGAGTTTCTCCGGTGTCTTCCCTTTTTGTTTCAGATTTCCAACATCCGTGGTATTTTGTTTTTTGAGGAATTGGCATGATACTTCCATGACACCATGAATTCCTAATCTGAAGCTGAGGAAAGCAGAGAATATCAATGACATCTGTTGGTATCTCTGTTTCTGGGGTGCCTCCTAGTGAGAAGGTTAAAGTAGTAATGGTAATAACAAAAAGTAAGATGCTTAACCTCCACCCTTACAGAATATTCCAGGAACCAAGGGAAAAAGTGATTACATGTTTTAAGGTAAATAGGCTATTTTGCTGTGAAATATCCTTCTAATTGCAATTTGTACCCCTTCCACCCAATTGGGCTACTTTTTGCTTTCAAGTCATCATCACTGTTCTGCGCACAGTTCTGTTCTTTGCTTCAGGGCATCATTAATAGACACTGTCACTACATTGTTGTATGATGAATGGTTGCCATGGGCACTTTTAGATTGATAGTGTAGCAGGTGCACATGAGAATCTAAAAAAGGTAATCTCTATGTTCCCCAAAACCAAATGGGACCTGACTTTCTGGATTTAAAGCACGATTGTTAGAGGCACTGAAAACAAACTGTGTTTTTCCATTGGTCTTCCCATCAGGTTCCACATTCGCCACATCATTTTGCATCAAATAAACTTGGGCATTGAACACTCAGATTTCCAGTCTTCACTGCACTGTTCTTTTTCTGCAATTTTAAATAAGCAAATATTTATAGATTTTTTTTAAAAAAAGTATTTTGCATTCAACCTTTCCAGTGATGTTATTACAAACCTGTGTTGCAGATGAGACTCGAACTCAGGTTTCTTGGCTCAGTAGTGGAGACATTAGGGCGGCATGGTGGCTCAGTGGTTAGCACTGCTGCCTCGCAGCACCAGGGCCACGAGTTCGATTGCATCCTCATGTGTGACTGTCTGCGTTGAGTTTGCACATTCTTCCTGTGTCAGCATGCATTTCTGCCGGGTGCTCTGGGTTTCCCCCCACAGTCTAGGTTAGGTGGATTGGCCTTGCTAAATTGCCCATAGTGTCCAGGGATGTGCAGACTGGGTGGGTTAGCCATGGGAAATGTAGGGGTACAAGGATAGGGTAGGGGAATGGGTATGAGTGGGAAGCTCTTCGCACCGACCCTGCGGACTCGATGGGCCGAATAGCCCGCTTCCATATTGTAAGGATTCTGTGATGATCAGCAGTGCCACTACAAGAGCCCTGTTTCCCAACGTGAAGGATCCCAAGAGAACACAATTGTTCCCATCCCATATCTCTGGTTCTTATTTAGTTTTGTTATAGATTCTGACCCCGTTATCTTTGGTTTTTAAAGTCAAGCCTTCTCTATTTCCAATACAACATTTTATTTTCTTGATTTCCATTGCAGAAAATTTCCAACTCATTTTCTGCTAGCACGTGATATTAAACATGTCTCACATACTAAAATTAATGAGCAAACCTCATGAGTTAGTGGCACGGGCAGAGAATCTTGCTTTCCTAAATGCCAGATTAAACAATTGGACACAAGGTCAGTGTGCCCCAACATAGCTCTCAATTTTCTAGTCATCAAAATTCATTTAATTAAAAAAAAATTTGCGCTGATCACGAGGAGCCCAAAACTGGTGTAATTCATTCTTGCATATTTAGAGGTGACTCAGTGCGGCTGATAAGAGCCCGCAGTAAAATTGTGGTTTTCTTTTTTACACATGTTGTTAAATTCATCTTGCTTTAGTGTCCTTGCTATCATTCTTCTCATTTTTATTCTATTCTGTAGAAAGTTAATGATTGCTAAGTATATGGTCCCACGCAGCCCTCTAATTAATTCTGTCTGTTCGTGATCACTTGGGTTTGATTTTTGGCTTTCACTGAACCAAGGGAGTCTTCAGGTCTGCATTGTCCTAGGGTATGTTTTTAACCTGATTTACTGGATAAGTAAAATAAATGAGACTTCACTGCAACAGATGACCCAAGAATTTTTTTCCATGTTCTGTTTATCCTTGAAGCTGTGCAATCCTGTCCTGCAATTTGAGTTCTCTTTAAAAAAAAAATTAAAAGGAGTTTTGATTATAAAATAAGTTTGTGTGCAGCACGACAGGACAAGAAATCTGCTGTTGTAGGCTGTGACCCTGTTATCAGATGTGAATTCCAGATCTCCGCTGAGTAAATGGATGAAAATAAATGGACACTAGGCACTATGTTGCTTTGCACCCCCAACACCCCATTACTGTAATTCGAAATGAAAGTGTGTGTGATTTTGACACATCTTTTGGACTTTGTCCTAATTTCTTCTCCTTTGGCATGTTACTCTTTTTCTGATTAGGTCCTAAAACATTTCACAGGAACATAATTCTACATCTTTTGTATGAGAAGCTAAACTGAGGCCCCATCTAGCCACTGAAGACTTAATAAAATATCCCACAATGCTTTTCTTTTAAAAAGAAGAGCTGAGAAGTTATTCCAACTGCTTAATCAAAATTATGATTATCTGGTCATTTTCATATTGCTGGCTGTGGAAATTGCTTTGTGTAACTTGGCTGTCATGCTTCCTATATTACAATAGTGACTATACTTCAAAGGTTTTTTTCATAGGTTGTAAAGTGCTTTAAGATATCTAGTGATTATGAGAACAGCAATATAAATGCAAGTCTTTTTACTTTAAAGGTGCTATATAAATGTAAGTCATTAATTCATAACATGAAAGGAATAACATTTGATGAGAAAATAGGAATATAATCAAATTATAGATTGAGTATATGAGCCCTCCTTACATCAATCGCAAGTAAATATTACCTGCCTTCCTCTTTCCATTCATGCACCTAGAAAGGCAAATAATCCACACAACTTCATTCTGCTCATACAGTATTTGCATGCATCCTTTAACAAACTGGATGGTAAATAAGGATGAGCTATTGTTTTTAAATCAAAATATTTTTGATTAACAGTTGCAACAATGACAATAATTACTATAGATGTATTAGCATTCTGACTTAGGCTGGAGGTCCCGCTGCAGCAGTGATAATTATAAATTGGTATTTACGTACGCATTTTTAGAAAAAAAAGCTTCACTTATGAAGTCCTGGCTCTTTAAACAATGTTTAAAAAAATCCAGTACATCTTTATTGTACTCAACAGCCAATTTAGTTATTTATTCAATAGTTGTGAATCTGGACTAAATTGCTTGAGCATATGACAGATCTTTTTTAAATAAAGCTTCAAATAGATGTTCGCATAAAAAATAGATGGCTCTCTGAATATGGTTCAGCGTTATCATATTCACTTTAATTGACTTATTTCTTAAATTGATCAAGTAAAGGATTTTAAATCGTTTTTATTTTACATATTTTAAACTCAGGAGTTGTGCGCTGAGGCTAAAAGGGAAGGCCCTTGAGTAAATAGATAATTTGCAGTCAAAATTAAGCCTTCTTAAACCAGAAGAAAATAATCATAAAAAGCTAATTAGATGTTTTAGACATTGCACAGCTGTTCTTAGGCAGATGGCATCAAACCAAATGATGTTAAAATGCAAGTCACAGTAAGTATTCAGTGCTGACTAGATGCCATTTATGCAAGGCTGTGAAACTATGAACACCCGACTGGTTACATAATTGATTTTTTTTTTGCAGTGTAGTGGTCTTAACAATTGAATCAAAAGCCATTGGTTTAGATAGAGGCAAGTATGTAAAGGAGAAACTGTGGACGATAAAGCAGACCTTCAGTTACCCCAGCATCCTCCTGTAAAATCTTTATTGCTTATTGAATAAATAATTCAATGTAATTGTTCTGCTGTAGAATTTTTATTGTCCAAATAAATGGAATTAATTTGGTCCATGCTTGTAGACCTACAATTGGAATTGATTGTTGCAATCGCTTCTTAACTGACCTCCCCTTTTCAACCCTAAGTTATCCTGAACTAATCCAAAATTCTTTTGTCAGTGTTCTGTCACATACCAAGTGCTTTCACTCCGTAATCTTGTACGTCTCTCTCTCTCTGTCTCTCTCTCTATTTCTTTCTCTCTTTCTCCCTCTCTATCGCCCGTGCACACACACGCACATGCGCGCGCACACACACAGTCTCTGTATCTCCCATACGCACGTGCACACGCCACCACTGGCCACCATGCCTTCAGCTCTCCATGTACTCCCATTGTCTCTGCACTTCGTGGCCTTTTAAGATGCTTCTTAAATGCTACCCTTTGGCCATTTGTCCTAATATATCCTGTTTTGTCATCATGTTAGTTACTGGCTAATTTATGCTCCTGTGAAGCACTTCAGGTGGCTTACTGCATTAAAGGTGCTAAATAAATACAAGTTGTGTTGTTCATATCTGATGTAAATCACTTGGTTCCAATGCATATTTGTAATTCTGGCAAGGAGACCTCTTTGTAAGTAATACCAAATGCATTAATTAGTCATTAATTTTTTTTGGTCCATTACTGAAATGCTGTGGACACTTCACTCAATGCAAATATAATACTTCAGCTCACAGCACTACTTTCCCGAGGTATATCAGCATGACACTGAAATGCTGTAACGTGAGTTGTGCATAGAAATGCTGGGCTTTTAGGGAGGTGTGTCTGCAGTAATTTTATCTTAGTGTGTTGTTACAGCTCTTGAGATTTTTAGCATTTATTTCAATTACTTGAATGAGTAATGTTCTGGATTTTTAACTGCAGCATTGTTTTATTCATGCAAAGCTTATGGTACGTAATTTGCCCGCATTTCCGAGGTTAACAGTGATGTGATTTTTCAACTATCATGGTTTGATATATGTGGAACATACAAATGAGATATGGGTCACATAGTGTTAAAGAATTCAATGATCTTTTATTACAGCATGTAGTGTCTACATATGTATATTACAATCAGAGCAATTGTGTGTCTGGGCTGGAGCTAAGCAATTCAGATGTATTGTAGCACGCTTCCCTCAGCATGTCATGTTTCAAGAGGGCCCTGAAAGATGGAATCAGAGACCTTTATACCATTAGGTCAGATGCAATGATATGATAATGATGACGTGAGCATGTCTCTTAAAGGTATATCACATACCTGCTGCCTGACATCGTACAACAAACAGCCAAAGATCTTACTCTGCCATTTGCTTAGAATAAATAACCAGTGATGCATGTACTGTTACCTTGAGCCAGAATATTGTGGGTTTAAGTGCTGCTCTATATTAGAGTGTATAATTTGGACCAGTACAATACTAAGCAAATGCTGTGTTGCTGACAGTGTTATCTTTTGTATAGGATGTTAAACCAAGGCTCTGTCTGTCATCTTGGTTAGTGTAAAATGCCCCATTGCACTATTTTGAAGAAGTGTAGGTTGTTTCCCACTCAACCAACAGTGTTAGAACAGATAAGCTCATTATCGTTATTGAACTTTGGTTACACAGATTTACTAGATTAAACCACTATGTTTCAAAAATCTTTGATAGCTGCAAAGCACTTTGAAATGTTCTGAGTTCATGAAGGTGCTATACAAATGCATTTTTTTTTACAATTGCCTCTGCCGTTGATTCTGCCTCTTGCTGTCTATGTCTTTGTCTTTCACTTTTCTCGCACAGTTTTTTACCTAATCCTCTTTTTTTCCTTAATGTCCTGCACAGCTAATTGTTGGGTCTAACTGCAGCCTATTGTGCACTGTTTATACAGCAGGCTGCTGACTACAGTGGCACAAGAAGCAAACACTTGTACCCTAATCTATCTGGAAAGTAAGACTACAGTTCAAATATGTCTTTAATTTCACAACTAAGCCTACACGTACACTTTACTGATAACACAACAGCACCAGAATAGAGATGGGCCGTCTTTGAACTTGTCCAAACCACTGATTTCAAGGTTTTCATTTGACTGTAACATCTGTTACTGCAGGCTACTACCAAGGTAATGCAAGGTTTAGATTAAACTGCACTGCTTTTGGAGCAAAGATGGATTAGTAGTGTTCAGATATAAATCAAGCATGGATTGACTGCATGATTGGGCATTTAACCACTTCATTTAGAAAATTGCAGCATGATATTCATTTACGTTCAATCCTTCAAAGGATCCTCCAGAGAAAGGTCAAATTGCATTCCTAAACCTTGCTTTAGTAGCTAATGGATTGTTTATCTCTCAATGCATCTGCTACCATCTTCCTGTTTCAAGTCTGCATATATGACAGCTCAATATGAAAATATACACTGATCATATAGAAATCAAATTGCTCTATCTGTGGTTTTCTAACTTAAGTCCTTGAGTGCATCTGTATTCATTCTTGGTTCATCAGCAATATTTGCCTTCCAAATTCAAGTTGCTACCATGGGTTCATTTTAAATTGAAACTTTACGTCATATAGAAAAAAAAACTGTTGCACTTATCCCTGAATCGTCTCAAAAAAAAGTTGAAAATCTTTCTTTCCAAATTCCTGTGACTTCTGAAAACTAAAGCAAAAAACTCACTTTTTACATCAGGATAGCCAATATTCTTCAGGGAAGGAAATCTGCCATCCTCACCTGGTCTGGTGTGTATGTGCCTCCTGACCCACAGCCACAAAGAAATGAAACCAGATGAACAACCTGGCATCGACCTAGGCACTGGAAAAGACATCGATAGAATCTGCCTTGTTGACCCTACGAAGACCTACTTACTGACATCTGGGGCCTAGTGTCAAAATTGGGAGAGCCGTAGAGCTCACAGACTAGTCAAACAACAGCGTGACACAGTCATATTTACGGTATCATACCTGACAGACTATAACTGAGATGCTACCATCATCATTCCAAGATACGTCCTGTACCACTGGCAGGACAGACCCAGCAGAAGTGGCGGCACAGTGGTATACATTCGGGAGGGAGTTGCCCTGAGAATCCTCAATATTGACCTGGAGCCCCATGAAGTCTCATGGCTTCAGGTTAAACATGGGCAAGGAAACCTCTTGCTGATTAACAATACAATCCTCTTTCGACTGATGAATCAGTGCTCCTCCATGTTGAACAACACTTGGAGGAAGCACTGAGGGTGGCAAGGGTGCAAATGAGCCCTGGTTGGGGGATTGCAATGTCTACCACCAAGAGTGGCTCAGCAGCAGCACTGCTGATTGAGCTGGTCGGGTCCTAAAGGCCATTGCTGCTAGACTGGGTCTGTGGCAGGTTATGAGGGAACCACCAAAACAGTAAAACATACTTGACCCGATGCTTACCAATCTGCCGGCTGCAGATGCATCTGTCCATGGAGAGTATCAGTAAGGGTGACCACTGCACTGTCCTCATGGAGACGAAGTCCTGCCTTCACATTGAGAATACCCTCCATGTTGTAAGGCACTATCACCGTGCTAAATGGGACAGACTTCAAACAGATTGAGCAGTTTAAGACCGGGTATCCATGAGGTGCTGTAGACCATCAACAGCAGGTGAAACATCTCCAACACAATCTGCAACCTCATGGCCCAGCATGTTCCCCACTTAGCCATTACCATCAAGCTGGGGGCCCACCCTGGTTCAGTAGACAGTGCAGGAGGGCAAGCCAGGAGCAGCACCAGGCATACCTAAAAAATGAGGTGTTAACCTAGTAAAGCTACCAAACGGGACTACTTGCACGCCAAACAGCATAAGCAGCAAATAACAGTCAGAGCTAAGTGTTCCCACAACCAGTGGTTCAGATCCAAGTTCTGCAGTCCTGCCACATCCAGTCGTTGTGGTGGTCAATTAAACAACTAACTGGAGGAGAAGACTCCACAGCTATCTCATCCTCAATTATGGAAGAGCCCAGCACAACAGTGCAAAAGATATGGCTGTGGCATTCGGAGCAATCTTCAGCCAGAAGTGCTGTGTGGATGATTTCTGCCTGCTCCAGCAGTCCCCAGCATCACAGATACCAGTCTTCAGCCGATTTATTTCACTCCACGTGATATCAAGAAATAGTTGGAGACAGTGGATACTTCAGGGCACATAGCCTTTGTCAGCATTCCAGCAATAGTTCTGAATACTTGTGCCCCAGAAGTTTTTGCTCCCCTAGCCAAGCTGTTACAGTACAGTTACAACATTGATACCTACTCAACAATATGGAAAATAAGCAGGTATTTCCTGTGCATGCAAAGGACAAATCCACCCCAGCCAATTACTGCTCCATCAGTCTACTTTTGATTATCAGTAAAGTGATGGAGGGTATCAACAACAGTGCAATGAAGCAGCACCTGCTGAGCAACAATCTGTTCGGTGATGCTCAGTTTGTGTTCTGCAAGGGCCACTCAGCTCCCGTCCTAAGTACAGCCTTGGTTCAATATCGGACAAAACAGCTGAATTCCAGAGGTGGGTTGACAATGACGGCCCTTGACGTCACCGCCACAATCAACTGAGTGCGACATCAAGGAGGCCTGGCAAACGTAAAATCAGTGCCAGGTCTGACTCCAACCAGAGCAAACTCTCCACTGGTTGGACTCAGACCTGGCATATAGGAAGATGCTTGTGGTTATTGCAGATAAATCACCTCAGCTCCAGGACGTTTCTGCAGGTATTCCTCAGGATAATGTCTAGGTCCCGCAACCTTCAGCTGTTCCATCAATGACCTTCCTTCCATCATAAGGTCAGAAGTAGGTATGTTTGCTGACGATTGCACAATGTTCAGCACCATACACAACTCCTCAGAAACTGAAGCAGTTCATGTTAAAATGCAACAAGATCTGGACAATATCCAGGATGGGCTTACACATAGCAAGTAATATTCGTGCCCCACAAATGCCAGCAACGACCATCTCCAATATGAGCAACTGGGGACAGGCAATAAATGCTGACCAGCCAGCAATGCCCATATATCACAAGTGAATAAAAAAAAATTAGGTACATTAGAACCTTCTGTCCCTTTCTCCCATTCCACTGTGCTTGCAGTTTTACTGAAATCCTGCGTTGGTATATATGCAGACAGTTCTATCTCTTAAGGGTTTTCTTTGCTGCTAGTTGACTTTAAAAACGAGAAAGTAATATTTTCCAGCCAGCAGTTCTGATTTCATAATTTCTAGTGTTGATGGTTAGCAAATCATACAAATGAAAATGCTTTTGATTGTTGGAGAAAATTGGCCCTATTTTGTTATGTCGCAATCCTGATTTTGTGTTTTGCCTATTCAAGACAAAGCTAAAATAAGGTCACAAATGTTCAGTACTGTTCGTCACTCCTCAGATAATGAAGCAGTCCATATCCAAGTGCTACAAGATATGGGCAATATCCAGGCTTGAGATGACAAGTGGCAAGTAACATTCACACCACATAAATGCCAGGCTATGAACATCACCAATAAGGGACAATCTAACCAATGCCTCTTTCAAAGGTTTTACTATCACTGAATCCCCCACTATCCACATCCTAGGAGTTATCATTGAACAGAAACCCTACAGGACTCCCCACATTGGCTACAAGAGCAAGCCAGAGGCTAGGAATGCTACAGCAAGTAACTCAGCTCCTGACGTCCCAAAGCCTGTCCACCATTTACCAGGCACAAGTCCAGAGTTGATAGAATATCCCTGGGTAAGTACAGCCCCAACAACACTCGAGGACAAAGCAACCTGCTAGATTGGCACTACATCCACAAGCATCCACTCCTTCCACCACCAACACTCAGTAGCAGCAGTGTTTACTATCTTCAAGATACACTGCAGAATTTCACCAAAGATCCTCAGACAGTACCTTCCAAACCCATGACCACTTCTATCTAGAAGGACAAGGGCAGCTGGTATATGGGAACACCACCACCTTCAAGTTCCCCTCCAAGCCAGTCACCACTTGACTTGGAAATATATCGCCGTTCCTTCACTGTCACAGGGTCAAAATCCTGGAATTCCCTCTCTAATGGCATTGTGGGTCAACCCACAGCAGGGGGACTGCAGCGGTTCAAGAAGGCAGCTCACCACCACCTTCTCAAGGGCAACTAGGGACATGTAATAAATACTGACCAGCCAGCGATGCCCACGTCCCACAAATGAATAAAACAACTTTTTTTTTATAAATAATTTGAAGTTGTAGCCATTTCAGACAATTTAGGGAATTGACAATTTTTCTTTTACAATGGTACAAACTGGCAAATATTCTGATTTTACCTGGTTAGTTACATGAGAATAAGAAAGCCACTCTCGGTCCAGCTGTAGGCGGGTAACTTCAACAGATGAACATTGAAACAGGCAATCATTGAGAAGAGTCCTCAGAATTCAGAGGTAAAACCTGTGGACAAAGACTCAAATGGACCTGATATCGTGGGATAACAGGAAGGAGAAGCAAATGTTGCATAAGTTGACAATCATTGCACTAAGATAAAATGTTTTCTGTTAGAATTTGAGCTGCATTTAACTTGCCCACAATCTGCAAAGTGAAGCTACAGTATTCTGACAATGTAATTTCCCTACCCTCTTGCTCCAGGAATTTATCGTGTTAGTTAATTTGGCCTTCTATTTAGAAGGAGTTTTTTTCCTGTGCTTTGAATTTCCTACTAGGTTCTGGTTCAATTCAATGTGAATACAATTATTTGTTTGCAACTTTGAGTTCTGAATTTCCACCAATTTCTTCAGTGATTTTGCTGTGAAGTTGGTTAGAATACTTGTGATTTGATGCTTGCAAAATGATAGGGAGGCAGAGTGCATGGTCCTTTTAAAAAATGATGTGCTTTCTGTAGGCATGGAGATTAAAAAAAAATCTGCAGGCAGCAGCTTGAAGCTGCACAGAGAACCCCTGAATTGAAACATTTGTATCAAAAGACCGTGTGGTTAGCAATCTAGGCAGCAGTTTTGATTTGTTGTCTTGATAACAAAACAAGTTTGAATTTAGCCAATTGATTTAAACCAGACACTTAGAGACTAAAAACCGATTAAATTTAAATCTGATGGTTTTGATAACATAGGATCAATCCTATTCTAAGGAATTGATATGTCATCACGGGTATAAAAAAAAAAGACATTTGCAAAATTGGCAGAGAACTGACTGCCGTTTGATAAGAGATCAGCTTTCTCTCAGCTCTTAGAGAAAGCATAATCTAAATAAAGGTACCGCGACACTCTTAGCTAATCTCCCTGACACAAGAATTTGAAGGAGAAACTGTTCTTGATGGAAGATCAATAGAGAAGACATGGAACATTCCGGAAGATGTTCCCTGATATAATTTCAAAGGAATAAGTTCTAATTTTCTGTTTTTGTTTTGGTTTATATAAACTGGGACATGCACTTATTGGAACAGCATACCATTACAATTTTGTTTTATTTGGGAATAGTTAGTAGTTAGAGGGGAATTGTTTGATTTGTTAATAGTTCAGTTAATTTGTTCACTGTTAGAGTTAGATAAGTAAATCGTTACTTGTTGATTATAGAGTGAATGTTAGGAGTTCACTTCATTTAAACACTTCTTTATAACAGATTAGGGGTGAGAGACAGGTTATACCACTTTTCACACTTCTTTTAACAGATTTTAGGGCAAGGCGAGCCTCTCTGGGTGTTCAGTTTTAGTTATCAAAGGGGTGTCAACCTCCACTTCATAACAATTTGTTTTTGTCAGGTTGAGAGTGGGAAATACAAACGTCTACTCTCTACATCCTGGTCAGTTTCAAGATATTGATGCGTTTGTGCTGTTAATAAAACAGTCACAGCAGAAAGCTACTGACCATTCAAATGACTAGATTAATGTTCCTGCAATGTCACTCAACCTCGTCAGCCATTGAAGGGAATATTTAAAAACTGTGCAATCTCACTTCTGCATCCAGTAAGTTGTTCCTAGGGTTGTTTTCTTAAAGTGTTCATTTGAATTTTTTTTCTCTTGAGCACATTTCTTTCCCTCCCAGTACCTCATTATACTTTTAATTCACCCCAGTTCTTTTTTTCTGTTTTCCACTGATTCTCTCACCATTCTTAAATTTCATTAGTTAAGGAAATAGAATGTTGGTTCAATTGTTCACCAAGGTTTCGGATACCTCATTGTTCTCAGCCTGTCGTCATTCACTCCTACTTCCAGCAATTTGTAGCATAAATATTTTTCAAGCTGATTTATGAATATATTCCAACTTGGCACACTGCAAGATGCCCCACGCAGGCAAGTTGTCAGCTGTTGCATTTTGAGTCAATTGATCCTATCATCCACATGATTTTTATTGTATTTTAACATGTTGCTGCAATATGTTTCTCTTGATACTGGTTGCAACGTGGGGAATGGTCAGTACCCTAGAGTAACATAGACATTAGAGATAACAAGGTGTAGAGCTGGATGAACACAGTAGGCCGAGCAGGAAAGCTGACATTTCGAGTCTAGACCCTTCTTCTAGGCCCGAAACATCAGCTTTCCTGCTCCTCTGCTGCTGCTTGGCCTGCTGTGTTCATCCAGCTCTATACCTTGTTATCTCAGATTCTCCAGGATCGGCAGTTCCTACTATCTCTGTAACATAGACGTTAGTTTTTTTCCACCATTCAGTTTGATAAGGGTATTAATTTAAGAGAAGGCAAAAATGGCTTGTATTTATGTACATCTTTTAATGCCCCAAGTTGCTTCATAGGAACTTTATTAAACAAAATTTGACACTGAGCTACCTAAGAAGATGATTAAAAAAACAAGAATGTAGAAGCTTCGTCAATGTGATAGTTCTTAAGGGGCGTTTTAGAGAGAGAGAGAAGTAGCAAGATCAATATCATGTTGTTTCTTGATGACTTGTTTGATATGATGTTCATTGGCCTTGATGTCAAAAACTGAAGTAGGGAACATGACTGTTTTTCTTGTCATGTTTTCTGCATCCCCTGAGTCCAATTATTTGGAATAGTAGGTTATGTTGCAACTTTTCTCCATCTCTCACTATGAATGGTTCACTCTTAGTAAATGATAAAGTATTAATAGGGCCTTCCGCCAGTCACATTCAAACATTGCAGACAGTACAGACTGGAAACTGAGATGACTGCATTGCAGCATTTCAGACACAGTATATCAAACATTGGACATCTGGAAAATTGCTATGATTGATAATCATCTCCACAGTTTGTCCATTCATCTGACCCATGCCTCCATCAGGAAAAATGTAATTCCAGTTCCAACCAGTCTCTCTTTGTTTTTGTTTCCTATTTGTTCATTGGATCCTTAGCTGCATCTGCTGGTTACAAGTGTCGACTGCTCAGTTGTTGTTCCCACCTAAGCAGTCCTCACCTGAGATATTTTGGCTAATCAGTCAGCTCCCCATCTTGTGCCCAATCCTCTGTTATTCCCTGGAAACAAAACTATTAACAGAACACTGCTGGCAGAATAGACAATTGCATGAAATTTTATTTCTCACGTACATGTAAAAGATTGTAGCCAAAGTGATTTTTTTTTGTTCCTTTCAAACTTACTGTGATTCTATGCTTTGAATGTCTTAGGATGTTTACTTCTTTATAGGTGTTTTACAAATGCAAGTTGTTGTTGCTGATCAACCATTACATAATGGGTAAGCATTGGAGAAAAACATCCTGAATTTGTCTCTGTAATATTTTGTATGCGAGTCTTGTACCTATCTGTCAAAAACAATTTGGATTGTTTCAGTTAAAGTTTTTAACTCCATGCAAATGAACACCTGTGTCGATACAAAACAGAGGCAAAGGAAAACTGTCACCAATGTAGAAATAGAGCCCTTTGGTCTTCTAGCTTCATTAATGATCAGGGTGTGGGGCTAGGGAGCAATTGAGTGATGTAGCAATTGTTTCAACTGATGGTAAAATAATCTTAACAATAGGAGCTGGTTTCTGCAACCTGTAAATGTCCTGTTCTGTACACAAAGTCTAAACTGACACTCCCATGTGAGTGCAGTGTTGTCAGAGGTGCTGTCATTTGGGTCAAATGTTAAACCAAGCCCTGTGTATCTACTCGGGTGACTAGATAACCCGTTTTAGAGATGTTATTTGAAGAGTAAATACTGTATGAGCGAGGCGAAGAGTGAGAGAATCCTACTGTTCTTCAAAATAGAACCATTGGATCTTTTTAGTGTACCTGTGAGCACAGGCTTAATCTTGGTTTAATGTCTCAGTCAAATAAGTATATTGCCTACGGTTAACATCATACAGCATGACAGCTGTTGACATTGGCTGTTGGAGTAGAGGTAAAAGATCCAAAAGCAAAAACAAACGTCTCAGAAAAAAATTGGCAGCAAAAGTATCAAAAATTTAGTCTACACCCTTCTGTTGATCCAACAGGAAATTATAATAACAATTTGCATTTGTATGGCAGCTCCTTAATTAGAAGGATCTCTCAAGCTGCTTTTTGGAAGCGTAGTCTAAACGGAAAAGGATGCTGAGTCAACGAAGGAGGGATCTAAGCTTGATCAAAGCAGCAGATTACAATGAAGCAGTAGAGAGGAAGGATATTTTTAGGTGGCAATTTCAGTAGTTTGGGGCCTAGTACCTGAAGGCATGGTTGCCACTTGTAGGATGACAGGAGATAAGATACCAGTCCTTTACCTTTCCTAAATGTATGGAAACATATGCTTTCTGTGTATCAGAGCTGTTCCGGTGCTCAGTTATTTTTTTCAAGAGCTTCCATATTCCTGTAAATTTAATTTGATCCTAAGTCTAGGTAAGTGGTTAGTTTGGGCCTTATTGATCTCATTTCCTAGCAGAGACCTAGGCATAAAGTGAAAAATAAACTTGCACTTAGATGGTATCCTTTATGACCAGTGATGTCACCAAAAGCTTTACAGCAATTTAAGTAGTTTTAAAGTGTTGTCAATTTGGAGCATGACATGCCATTACAGCATATCTCCTCCTGATATGAATAGCTACAAGCAGACTAGCATGAAACACTGTTGCTTAGGAAATGAAGCAGCCAATTTTTATACAGCAAACTTCCATAAGTAACAATGTAATGATGACAAAATATTCTGTTTTTGAGATTTTGTGGGATAAATATTGGTTAGACACAAGTAATAACTCCCTGCCCGACTTGTCCTCAGATGAATGCCAAAAGATCTTTACCTAACCCTGAGAAAATAGAGGTGCTCTTGGTTTAATGTTACATTCAAAAGATGACACTACCAACCAGTGCAACACTGCCTTGGAATGCTGGTCTTCACTTTTGTGCTAAAGTCTTATGAAATATTATCTATAACTTTCTGATTCAAAAGAGACAACGCATCCCACTGAGCCACATTGACAGTGAATATAAAGACGTACGTGGGCAGACCATGCATTCCAAGTCTTCATTGCTGATCCTATGTTTTTATACCTTTTGGATATCGGGTTGGAAATTGTCATGCTGCTGGAAGCTGAGGTGACACTGGATGCTGTGTAATCCTCCAATTCCTGTTTCAGTCTCTGTAGAAGTCCACATTTAGTATCAGTCATTCATAGAACAAAGTTAATGCAGTTCTGCTTCAGCAAAATGCTGCTCCAGTGGCGCAATCGGTCAGCACACGGTACTTTTGGGGCAGCACGTTGGCTCAGTGGTTAGCACTGCTGCCTCACAGCACCAGGGACCCGGGTTCAATTCTAGCCTCGGGCAACTGTTTGTATGGAGTTTGCGCATTCTCCCCCTGTTTGCATGGGTTTCCTCTGGATGCTCTGGTTTCCTCCCATAGTCCAGATAAGTGCAGGGTAGGTGGATTGGCCATGCTAAATTGCCTATAGTGCCCAGGGATACTTGGGCTAGGTGGCTTAGACATGGGAAATACAGGGATACAGGAATGGTTCTGGGTGGGATGCTCTGCGGAGGGGTGGTGTGAACTTGTTGGGCCGAATGGCCTGTTTTCCACACTGTAGAGATTCTATGATTCGATGAAATGCAAGGCAGCTATCCTGTTTGTTGCTATTCACCTCTGGTTGAAAAATGTGAGAGTGTACCCATCTGGATGTGTGCAACACTCAAAACCAGCACTAGGTACTATGTATCTCTAACTTATTCCTCAAAACTGATGAATTTTTTGTATAATGTATAGAAATTTAACTTTAATTAAAGCTCTGTTTGCTACATAATTTCCAAGATATATTCCAAGATAATTCACTCAAGTGTTTTCAATTATTTAGCTGTGATAAGTTGTTTAAAAAGCCAGACTTTTATGTTAAACCCTGGTTTACTGAGAGTGAATTACAAGAGCACCAAATTAATTCAGTTCAGATGTTAAATTTAAATCATACTTCAAGGTACTTTTCACCAACTGCAAAGCTTGCTATCTGGTTAAATCAGGCACCACCTGAGTCATATGTGATGCATACCCATGGATATCTGTAGATGATTCACATGTATAACGCACATGTAAATTTGTAAAACAAGATTATGTGCACATGGTAGTGGTATGCTTTTGAGGTTTGATATCAAACCTTTATTCGAATTTGTTTCAGAAAATTATAGTTTGGTGCACTGACTTATGAGTAATTTGAGATGTGACATTATAAGTGCCTAGATGGCTAGAAGAAACTGCATTATCTAAACTTTTCCGTCACTGGAGTTTTCCTTACCTCCTCCCTGGGTCTGCTGGAGGCAAACTGGTAAGAGGCTGAACGCCATGATTAGTCAGCAGTTTCATTATTGTTGTGGAATATGACTAAGGGGATGATAGAAGCCCAACTAGATGGATATTAAGCGTTTTTTTAAAAAGTCAAATAATTTCCATTTCTCACAAAATTGAAAGCCACTCTAATATCTTCAGTATTGGCACTGAGGAACAGAAGATATGTTTTTGTGCAGCATTTTCTGGAAATCTGCATTGAACAACATATTTTAGTTTTTACCCCACTTTCTGTGCATAGATCTTCCTCCACCCTCTGTCTTTGTCTTTGTAATTCATTCTTATTTCATTTAATCAAGGGTATGGTTTGTATTGCATCAAATTATGTTGACTGCATTATCTTGGGAGGCAAAATGATGATGACAAACAGTGGGTATTTAAACACCTCAGTGGCTGACTTGACTTGTGAAGCAAACTTACAGAAAATTATATCCATTCTGATCCTGTTTTAGTTCTAAAAACTTTCGGAAAGTAAAAGTAGCTGGGAACACAAATCATGAGGACACTTCTGGATCTGACATCTGCTGATTAATGAGGTTCTCATTGAGGGTTAGAGAAACCAGCTGCTACTGTGGTTTTATTGAGACCTTTTGGTTTTGTCTGTCAATTCAGACCAGTACAGTGTGAAAGGCAGCTTCTGTAGAAGGAAAGACCTGTAGTAAGTCTATTCTAATCTGGTTTAATATCATTCCATTCCGCTAGGTTTATCTGCTTTCTTGCTACACTGTCAGAACAGTCAAGTTCTGTTATTATTCTTGGGCCTATTTTGAGTTTGTGTGTTGCTAATTCAGTATCATCTATTGCATTGCTTCGATTTTTTTGCGTTATTAGCCTAATAGAGCTTTGCATAATGTAAATGCTGGAAATACTCACCAGGTCAAACAGTGTGTATAAAGAGGCAGGGTGTGGGGTTTTAATCTGTAATGCAAGTTAAGGTGGGTGCTGGGTATGGAAGTAACTAACACTTTCTTGGGGTTGGGGGTGATGTTGGATAGCTTTTCTCATGCAACTACACAGTTCTGAGATCATTATGTACATGGGCGAAGAATGTGGTTAATCCTGTGGTGGAGGTGATCAGGGAGGTCTTCGCCCCATTGTTACTTCTCAGGGTTGAAGATTCTGACACCATGTTTCAAGGTCACCCAGACAGGTATTCATACCCTACACATTGTGAAAAGCAGTTAATCCTGTATTGCCACTGCCTCCCCCACCCCAACCCAAGCCCCCCTCAGAAAGTAATAGGCATAACAGAAAATGGCCACATGGTTCTCTGCTGCACTGTGGCTAGTCAAAGCCCAGCATTCACTTGTCCCAGTCTCTCATATGCTTAATGTAATGAATATGATCAAAAGACATGGATTGATCTGTTTGAATTAGTTTCATTGTCACATGTGCTTAAGTGAGTACGGTGAAACGTTTACAAGTCACCACTTACGATGCCACCCAATGTAAAAGGTACCTAGGTACAGATTTTTCAGTACAAGTTCTTATGAAAAAAATTTGAAAAATAAAAAAATGAAGTCCAGCATTACAGTTCATAGGAGTAAATTAGAAAAATAGAAAAATAAAAAGTTTAGAATAACAGTCCTTCCAACCCAGTCTCCGCTGGTACTTTGCCTCCAGTTTGTGTTGGGCCTTGAATCACCTCAAGGCCAGGAAACCACACTGAAGTCATGCTGGGCAAAAAGACTCAGTGATTTTAGTTTCAGATTTTCCACTATCCTCGCCTTGGACAATGGCTGGCTGATGACCTTCATCTCAAACTCCACTGCAGCTGCCGAGCCACATTCCAAATGTGGGTTCTCCACCCAAGTTAGGCCTCCCTGTCCAACTTGCTTCCAGCTCCCAGGAGCAGCATAAAATTCTATCGTGAGTTAACGTTTTGATCTTTTCAACATTACGAATGTAATTTGTTTAAGGCAAGTGCAGCGCCGTAGAAAGACTAAGCAAGGTCTGCGATTGGATGGAAGGCTAACCTGATTTAAGTTACAAAAGAGCTGGTGGTGCAAGGCAAACATAGATGGTAGTGGCACAAGTGAAGAAATAAATTATGTGTAGAGGAGCCGAAAATGGCAACAGGAAAAATATCAGAGATAGTAGGGACTGCCGATGCTGGAGTCTGAGATAACAAGGTATGGAGCTGGATGAACACAGCAGGCCAAGCAGCATCAGAGGAGCAGACTTGTTCCCCAATCTGAAACAATGGGAGCAGTGGTTAATCTGAAGTTACTAAACTTCATGCTGAGTCTGGAATGTATAAGGTACCTAATTGAAATATAAGGTTCTGTTCTTTGCGTTCATGCTGAACAGTAAATGCTGGAAATACTCTCTAAGTCTGGCAGCATCTGGGGAGAGAAAGGCTTTTCAATGGCTTGAGATTTAATGGAGAAAGAAAAATAAACAGACCTCACAACCTGAAATGTCTTGTTCCACTCCACAGATGATGTCGCACCCACTGAATATTTCCACCATTTTGATTAGATTTCTGGTATTCACATTATTTTGATCTTTTATCAATAGAATAGTGTTGGAGGTAGAAAGCACCTCGGCAAAAGTGGGAGCTGAGCATGGCATTAAAGAGAATGGCAAGCAATCCAAAAATTTGGGTGATAATATTGGACTGAATGCAGGTATTCCACAAAGCAGCTACCAAATCTGCATTTGGCCTCCCCAGTGCAGATGAGGCTGAGAAGTGTGAAGGGAATACTGTGTACAAATCAAATAAAATAAATAAATCATTATTTTGCCTGACTGTAGACCATGGTAAGGGCAGAGATGAATGAATGAGTCTTCTATGCTGTCATGGGAAAGAGATCAAGTTTTAGAGGTAAGGGAAGAGTGGAAGAGGTGTCGATGAGGAAATAATCCTTTCAGTATAGTCCTTCACAGCCTTTATCCCATTGTGAGCCTAGATCCCACTTTGGTTCATAGTAATAGTTGTGACCCCAGATCTGTGGGAATGGGATGGGAAGTGGGCTGGTGGTGAGATACCTGTGAAAGCGGAGGTGGGGTGTCGGGGGGGTGGGGGAAGAGACTTGTGACATGGGATGAAGAACAGGTGCAGGGTCCGGGACCTGCGAGACTAAGGTCGGGCAGGGAGTCTGTGTTTCTTCCACAGGGTTTATTTAAAAAAAACACCTTTGAGCTTGCAACCCCAAAATTACAACTGGCAGCCCCTCTTGGGGTTGTGACCCACAGTTTGTGATGTCCCGCTTTAGAATATTGAAAGGATGAGGTGGTGTCATTGTGCAGGTGGCACGTAATCCATTACATGCAGAGGTTAGTGGGATGGACATTGAGGACTCCAGGAACCCCATCGTAAATCTGGGAGGAAGGAGAAAGAAGTAACAGCAATGGGATAGTCATGGTTGAGAGTTGTCTCAACTTTATTTCTGGGGGAATCCTCAGTTGCGGAAATTGAATGGTATATTGGAAACACTTAAGTGCGAGGTTACAGCATCACAACAAGTGAGACTGAGGGACTGGCAAAATGGACTAGAATCCTTGCAAATAATATGGTGTGAAGGATGTGTAATCAGAGTACCTGTCCGTGCCAGTGTCTTAGAGCATGGTGATTGAAGATAGAGATGTTGGGAAAAGGGCAGGAAGAATTGGAGAAAAGACCATTTCAAGAAGAGATTTGGGCTGGAGATTTGAGACCCAGTTAACATAATCTTCCATCTCGCGGCGAGAGCAGAAACTGTACCGACTTTGTCAGCACAGCTGACTATTGGGTACGGAGAGACACCCTGAGAATAGCATCAGAGAATATTGGATTCAAGTTGGAAGAGGCTGGACAAAGTGGAAAATATAGCCTAAGGATAGGAAGGAGTGTGTTCTGTTAGGCAGTAACAGACAAATAGGATGAGCCCAGCTAGGCAGTATTGTTAGTAGACTGTGGGATGGCTGAACATGTTTTTACTTTGAATACCTTTGGAGTCAGAGAGAAGAGATGAAATGTGGTACTGAATGAGGTTTGAAGGGACAGTAAGATGGGAAGAAGGGTCTGGTGGGCTTTCAGTTTGCTGAAGCAAGGTCCTTGACACCTGAAAAGAAAAAGTATTTTTGTCAAAGTGGTGGATGAAACAAAGGATGAAATGCTGGTGACCCGGGCAACTCTGCTGGATAGAGTGGGCAAGGGCACTCATAGAGCAGAATGTGGCCTTGAACATGGATTTTCAGATGTAGTGAGAGCTATGTTTAGAGGAATGCTGAAAATGATGCTAATATCTGGAGATAGTAGGAACTGCAGATGCTGGAGAATCCGAGACAACAAGGTGCAAGGCTGGATGAACACAGCAGGCCAAGCTCTCTGCTCCTATGATGCTGCTTGGCCTGCTGTGTTCATCCAGCCTTGCACCTAATATCTGGAATTGGGTTGACCCAGACCAGAGCACACAGGGTGCAGTTCATTTGGAAACAATGTGAAGTAAATTTGATCTGGAGATGTTTGCAGGAGGTGGAGGTGTGGCTGTGAGAGCAAGCTTTGGCATGTACCTGATTAAACACAAGAAAGGAATCAGAAAGCAATCCAGACAAGCAAGGTGAAAGAGCCAAACTAAATTCACATTGGAGACAATATGTATCATTTTGCTTTTTGTCATATTTGCATTGATGTTTAATGTGCAGGATGTTGACATAACTAATCAAGGTTATTTAGCAGATTTGACTATATCACGAAATTTCTCATTGAAATCATTGTCATTAACACTAAGCTAAGACCTCCCTCCATTGAAATCATTGTCATTAACACT
>NC_063333.1:127476238-127496165 GCF_021869965.1 Rhincodon typus
TTGAAATCATTGTCATTAACACTAAGCTAAGACCTCCCTTCATTGAAGTATTCTAGAGCAGAAGCTTTTCGACATAGTGAGAACTCACCAGCTCAAAATCAAGTAGGGCCTTGCGTACTGACTTCCACCTACTTAACCTCTAATTTTACTGAAAGCCTCAAAAGGCCTATCGTGTTGTGGGAAAACTAAGTTTATCTTAGCCGTGGCATTTAACATATTCCTTGTTACTGCTAATGCCACTGACTGGTGGGGATGTTCATAGTGCTCAATGATGGTTGATGATGAGCTAAGAATAATAAGTGGAGACTTAAAACAGCAATCCTGGTGTTGTTGAGCAGAACAGATAATGTTGGAAATACAAAAGCACTGCCTGCAGTCACTGGGACTGGGTGTCTGTTGGAAAATACCTAATTTAGTAGGCTGCACTTTGGTGTACATTGTCTACAAAGATTCCACGGTATGTGATGGGAAGGCTCTGTGACATACAAAAGAGATAAAGTACAATATGCAACATGCTCTTCATTAGTAGCAATCTTGCAATTTGAAATCTGCAGGAGTTGTGCTGACGGTGAGAGGACCAGTCCCTGTTGAAGCTGTCATCAGTCTCTGCATTATGGTATGTCTTTGTCAGTGTGCTGGTCCTAGACTGCCCCCAGATGGCTAATTGAACAATTGAAGTTTAAAAACAAGATAATTTGTTGCATGTAATTGTATATAAATGATCAAAGCCTCGGTTTGTTTTATTTTGTAGAGAAGCCTCTTATGCTTTTTTGGTAGCCTCAGTAAAAAATATCTGGTAAGCTTTAGTCATCTACCATGCTGGTGACCTCTTGAAACAAAACAAACTTGAAAGACAAAATCTTTTCATGAAGCCATGTTGTGTACCACAAGTATGTTCTTCTCTCTCCAATCAATGATATATTGTAACCTTGCCAATGCCCTCAACCATCTTTCCCAATACTGAAGTCAAATTAGTGAGCCTAAAGTTATCTGGGTCAGTGATGTCAAAATATAAAGGTGGGGGCTGCTTCAGTCATAGATCCCTACATTGTGAAAAGCAGCCATTCGGCCCATCAAGTCTGAGGGCCCCACCAAAAGCATCCCTCCCAGACCTACCCTATCCCCATAACCCTGCATTTTATCATGGCTAACCAACTTAGTCTACACATCCCTGGACACTGGGGGCAATTTGGCATGGCCAATCCAACTAACGTGCACATTCCTGGATTGTGGGAGGAAACTGGAACACCTGGAGGAAATCCACACAGACACTGGGAGAATGCGCAAACTCCACATTGACAGTCACCTGAGGCTAGAATTGAACCCAGATCCCTGGCGCTGTGAGGCAGCATTGTTTCCTTAGACAACAATATATTCAATAATTCTATCTAAAATCATAAGGGTAGACTGCAACCATTGTCTTTGGCCCCTGTCACAAACGCTATACTCAGTCTTCCAGGGTTTCCTCTCAGCCACATGACTGTGGAGAGATCTGGAAGTTACCGTGGATAGAACAAACAGTTCATGACCTTTTAAAACTGAGTGTGTTTCACATGTGTGTACACATACGTGTCTTAGAATTGGTGTAGCACAGTCTCAAAGAGACTGGCTTTGCCCAGTAAAGGGCATTTAAAGGAATCTCCTTGCCAAATAATTGAGGCTGAAACAGATTGTTCTCAACGTTGGTATCATATTTGATCCCAAGATGAGCTTCTGATCACACATCTGATCACACCATTACTAAAACTGCCTCTTTCTACCTCTCTAATGTTGCCAGACCTCTCCTCTGACTCAGCTGTTGAAACCCTCAGTCATACATTTGATACCTCTGGACCTTACTATTCTGATGCACATCACGTTCTACCCTTTGTAAACTCAGTCATCCAAAACTCTGCCTGTCCTGTCAATTATCACCCAGAACACATTGGTTCCATATTGAATAGCACCTACCCCAGTATCCTTTCATCCCTTTGCTTAACAAGAATCTCTCTCCCTGGGACCAGGGACCTGGGTTCAATTCCAGCCTCAGACGACTGTCTGTGTGGAGTTTGCACATTCTCCCCGTGTCCGTGTGGGTTTCCTCCAGATGCTCTGGTTTCCTCCCACAGTCCAAAGATGTACAGGTTAGGTAGATTGGCCAGGCTAAATTGCCCATAGTGTTCAGGGATGTGTAGATTAGGTGGGTTATAGGGTGATGGGTCTGGGTGGGATGCTCTGAGGTTTGGTGTGGACTTGTTGGGCCGAAGAGCCTGTTTCCACACTGTAGGGATTCTATGATTCTACCGCACCCTTAAAAATATTCAAAGATTCTGCTTCCTTCACCTTTTGAGGAAGGCAGTTCCAAAGACACTCAACTCTGGGGGAGACGATGGCCTAGTGGTATTATTGCTGGACTGTTGATCCAGAGACCCAGATAACCTTCTGGGGACCTGGGTTCAAACCCCACATTGACAGTCTGGAATTAAGAATCTAATGATGACCATGAATCCATTGTCAATTGTTGGAGAATCCCAACTGGTTCACTAATGTCCTTTAGGGAAGGAAACTGCCATCCTTACCTGATCTGGCTTACATGTGACTCCAGACCCACAGCGATGTGGTTGACTCTGAACTGCCTTTTGGGCAATTAGGGATGGGCAATAAATGCTGCCTAGCCAACGACATCCTCATCCTGTTAATGAAAAAATTCACCTAAACTCTGTCTCAAATGGGTGAGTCCTAGATCTAAATCCAACCATTGATTCTGAATTGATTGATTTGATTTATTGTCACGTGTACCTAAGTACAGTGAAGAGCTTTGTTTGCGAGCAGTACAGGCAAATCATAGTAAGCAAGGGCATATAGATCATAGGGTTAATAAAAACTTGGTTGGAGTAAGGCATACAGGTTACACTGGACAGGATGTACACTCGGCAAGATCAACATTAACAAGATCAGCATTATTTGAAATTAGAGAGTCTATTCACCAGTCTAGCAACGGCAGGGACAAAGTTGTTCTTGAACCTGTTGGTGCATGTGTTCAAGCTTCTGTAACATCTGCCTGACAGAGGAGGTTGTAGAAGAGTGTTGCCGGGGTGGGAAGGGTCTTTGATGATGTTGGCATTCTTTCTGTGGCAACGATACATGTAAATGGAGTCCATGGATGGAAGGTTGGCATCCATGATGGTTGTGTGCACACAACCGTCTGTAGTTTCTTATGGTCTTGGCCAGAGCAGTCGCCGTACCAAGCCATTATGTACTCAGATGGTATGTTTTCCGTGGTGCACCTGTAGAAGTTGGTGAGGGACCTTATGGACATGCCAAATTTCCTCAGCCGCCTGAGGCAGAAGAGGCATTGTTGTGCCTTCTTGACTGTCGCATCTACCTGGGAGGTCCAACGCAGGTTGTCAGTTATCATCACTCCTAGGAACTTGACATTCTGAACAGTCTCAACGTCAGCTCCATTGATGCAGATGGGGGCATATTCTCCTCCCTTCTTTCTGAAGTGAATGGTCAGTTCTTTAGAATTTTTTTTAAAGAATCCCTATAGTGTAGAAACAGGCCTTTCAGCCCAACAAGTCCACACCAACCCTCCGAACAGCATCCCACCCAGACCCACCCCCCACCCCCCACCCCCCACCCCACGCCTGTAACCCTGCATTTCCTGCTAACACACCTAACATACACATCCCTGAACACCATGGGCAACTTGGCATGGCCAATCCATCTAACCTGCACATCTTTGGACTGTAGGAGGAAACCGGAGTACCTGGAGGAAACCCACACAGACACAGGGAGAATGTGCAAACTACACACAGACAGTCACCTGAAGGTGGAGTTGAACCTTGGTCCCTGGCACTGTGAGGCAGTAGTGCTAACCACTTTTTAGTTTTGCCAACAATGAGAGAGAGGTTGTTATCGTTGCACCGTGTCACCAAGCTCTCTGTCTCTTTTCTGTATTCTGACTCATTGTTGTTTGATATCCGCCCTACCACAGTGGTGTCATCAGCAAACTTGTTAATGCCATTTGTTCAGAATTTGGCAACACAGTCATGGGTGTACAGGGAGTATAGTAGGGGGCTGAGAACGCATCCTTGGGAGGCTCCAATGCTGAGTGTTATCGTGGAGGAGGTGCAGTTGCCTATCTTCACTGATTGTGGTGTATGGGTCAGGAAGCTGAGGATCCAGTAGCAGTGGGCAGAGCCGAGACCTAAGTCTTGGAGTTTTGAGATCAATTGGACAGGATAATGGTGTTGAAGGTGGAGCTGTACACGATGAGCAGGAGTCTGATATGGATGTCCTTGTTGTCCAGATGTTCCAGGGATAAGTGCAGGGCTAAGGAAATGACATCTGCTGTTCACCTGTTTGTCATTCGGCAAATTGTAGGGAATCGAGGAACACTGGAAGATTAGAGTTGATGTGGGCCATGACCAGCCTCTCAAAGCACTTCATGATTGTGGAGGTCATATCCACTGGGTAGGACTCATTAAGGCCCATTGCATGTGCTTTCTTATGTATTGGGATGATGGTGGTCTTCTTGAAGCGGATTGGGTCTTCAGCTTGTAGGAGGCATAGGTTGAAGATGTCAGTGAACTCCTCTGCCAGCTGATCCGCACAGGATCTGAGTACACAGTCAAGGCCTCCATCTGGGCCTGTCGCTTTCCTTGGGTTGACTCCCAGGAAGACAGATCTCACGTCTGCAGCGGTGATGAAGGTCCAATCTGCCGAGACCCCTGTGAATCTTGTATGTTTCTGTCACGTTGCTTGTTACTCTTCTCAACTCCAGCACGTATACATGTATCCTGTGCAACCTTCCCAAGTAACATAAGCCATCCATTCCAGTATTAGCACGGTAAACCTTCTCTGAACAACCATTAATGCATTTACGTCTTCCCTTACATTACATGACTAATGGGTTTGGTATGCTTGCCTTTATTGGTCTGCATTGAGTATAGGAGTTGGGAGGGGCCACTTTTGGAATACTACATTCAATTCTGGTCTCCCTTCAATAGAAAAGGTTCCTTGAAACTTGAAAGGGTTCAGAAAAGATTTATAAGGATGTTGCCAGGATTGGAGGGTTTGAGCTATGGGGAGAGGCTGAATAGGCTGAGGCTCTTTTCCCTGGAGGCTGGGACCTTTATAGAAATTTATAAAATCACAAGGTGCATGGATAGGGTGAATAGTCAGGGTCTTTTCTCCTGGGTAGGGGAGTCCAGAACTTGAGGGCATAGGTTTAAGGTTAGAGGGGAAAGATTTAGAAGGGACCTAAGGGGCAACTTTTTCACGCAGAGGGTGGTGCCTGTATGGAATGCACTGCCAGAGGAAGTGATGGAGGCTGGTACAATTACAACATTTAAAAGGCATCTGGATAAGTATATGAATAGGAAGGGCTTAGAGGGCTATGGGCCAAACGCTGGCAAGTGGGACCAGATTAATCTGGGATATCTGGTCAGCGTGGACGAGTTAGACCAAAGGGTCTGTTTCCATGCTGTAAAGCTCTCTGACTCTAATACTGTGCGCAGTACTTGAGATGTATTATCTCTATTGTGCTGTATAACTGACACGTAACCTCCCTAATTTTGAATTATTAAAGTGAATAAATTCCAGGTGGATGATCATCTTCAAAAGTGAAGAGTACTCATTAACCGTATCCAGGGAGTCCTTCGTAACCTGTCCTTGAGCAGCCTTCACTGGCCCAATATAATCTGATAGCTCTGACTGTTCACATAACGGAAAAAGATTTTCCCATTACTTCCACAATTGTCTGTGATACTTCTTTCCTTTAGCCTTTTAGCAGATAACAGCAGCCTTCATTTTCTTCAGCTGTTTCTTAGACTTGAATTCTGGCTACATCAACTAACAGGGTTAACAGAAATATACTCAGACAACAATAAAGTTTATGTGCAGAGGTTTACATGGTATTCAGTTACATTTTAATAGGTGGTAGAAGGAACTGCATTATGAAGCATAACTGTACTAGACAAAACTAATTCCTTTCATACTAGATGTACAAAAACAGATTGTATGAGAAGTGTTTAACATAACTTGCATCTGGAATCTACATTTTAGAACAAACAGTTAATGTTCATTAATTTTAACAAACTTGTGACATGGTGTAAAATTTTGCCTGCAATGAAATGCTGCACTTGGAATATATGAAGCAGTCAATAGCCTCTCTTTTTAAAACAAATTTACGTTAGTGGTCACTTTTTTTTTGACAGGCTAAATGGTTGAATTGCACTTAGTAAAAATGTCAACAGAAACATAATGCCTAAATGCAAGATGTAATCTGCCTGCTGGTTTTGGGAGTTTCATTTCTATAAACAAATAATGATATTGTTTAAAAGTACAAAGAATAAATGAAAATTTCTCTTTAACCCCAACACTGCACCTGCTTAACTTGGAACGATTTCTCATTTCACCTTATTCAGTTGCCCTTAACACAAACCTATACTGAAACCACATTTGTTCTTGTTTTTCTCTGCAGATTTTGAGCAGACAAGAATCCAGACACGCATTTATTAATGGCTGTCAGATACAAGATTGTATTATTTGCAGTGGTGCTTGAAGCCAATTAATTTGATTATTGCTGTAGTCACATCTCAATTAATGTAAAGTTCAGAACAGAGCACTTCTTCTAATTTAACACTTGACACAGAAATGTTTTCACACCAACCAAGAGAAAGTAAGAAAGCATAAATGGATTCACTAACTGCAGAGCATAATTGAGAGAAATGATCCAAGAATGTGGTGAGCATGTAATCATATCACTTTGTGGATTCAGCAGACAGTTGTGAACTTCTCCAGCTTCTCTCTAGCAGTTGACAAAATCATCAAACCTTTGATGAAGTTACAGTGCATAACTGCAGACATATTAAACATAACTGTAAGAAATTTTCTCAGTCGAGTTGTAAAAGAGGTGAGAATCATAGGTTGATAGGAAGACTAAGCACAACATTTGAACAGTTACATCCTTCAGTCATTCAAAGAAGAAAAATTAATAACAGTAGCAGCATAAGCAACATTCACTTTACACCAGTAACAAAGCTTCAAAAATACCTCATTGGCTGTAAAGGAGTTTGCATATGCTGAGGTGAAAGATGCTCTATAAATGCGAATTCTTTCTTAAAAGGACTTGAAACAGATAAATACAGCACAGAGATACAGCTGAGGTTTTTGAACATTCTTCACTGCCTAATACTACCTTTGAAAGTTCTGACTGTTTAACTGTTCTGGTGCAGAAGGAGACCATTGGTCCCATTGTGTCTGTACTGCATCTCGCAACGAACATTATGATGTAGTGTCATTTTCCTGTATTTTCCCATGATCCTGAGTATTGTTACTTTTTAAATGGTCACCTATTGCTCTTTTAAATTCCTGAATTGAACCTGTCTAGGCCACACTTCCGAGCAGTGTGTTCCAGCCCCAAACTATTCCCTGTGTGAAAACATTTTTTTGTCTCACGTCACATTTGCTTTTTTTGAACATTACCATATAGCTGTACCCTCTTGTTCTCAATCCTTTTAATGAGAAGGAGCAGTTTCTTTCTCTCTACTCTGTCCAACCATCTCATGATTTTTAAAAATCATCAGATCTCCTCTCAGCTTTGTCCTCTCCAGGGAAAACAGTCCCAAGGTTTCCAATCTATTTTCATAACTGGAGTTTCTCATCTCTGGAATTATTCTCATAAACCTGTTCTGCACTGTCTCCAGTTTGTTTACATCCTTCTTAAACTGTGGCACTCAGAACTGTGCATAGCTGAAGTCTAATGAGCATATCTGCCTTGCTGCTGTTGCCTACACCCCTGTTAATAAAGCCTAGGATGCTTTGTAACTCCTCACTCTACCCATCCTGCCACCTTTTGGTGACATCCACAAATCTACCCAGGTCTTAGTGCTCCTGTACATCATTCAGGGTTGCGCCTTTTCCTTTATACTGAATCTTTTATGTTCATTCTTTAAAAATGTGTCAACTCTCAGTTGTCTGCATTGAATATCATCTGCAGTGTTCCCTCTAATTTTATTTTCTTCCACACGAGCCTCCATGGTCTCTGTGTGGCAGTATTGTTTGGAAGCACCAATCACTATGCAAGGAATATTGGAGCAGCTGCATGTGCACACAGTTATGCAGCTTTAGAGGGAACACTGATCTTCTACCATCTTTGAGCTCACTTCACCAACTTGTCAATGTCCTTTTGTAGTTTCTCCCTGTCCTCTTCAATGCCCCTAAGTGTTGTATCATCCATAAAGTTGGAAATTGCTTCCTGCACACAATGATTTAGAATCATAGAATCCCTACAATGTGGAAACAGGCCCTTCGGCCCAACAAGTCCACACCGAACCTCATAGCATCCCACCCAGACCCATCCCCTTATAACCCACCTAATCTACACATCCCTATGGGCAATTTAGCATGGCCAATTCACCTAACATGCACATCTTTGGATTGTGGGAGGAAACCGGAGCACCCGGAGGAAACCCACACAGACCCGGGGAGAATGTGCAAACTCCACACAGACAGTCGCCCAAGGGTGGAATCGAACCCGGGTCCCTGACGCTGTGAGGCAGCAGTGCTAACCACTGAGCTATCGCGCTGCCCGTTAGATCATTATTATATATCGGAAACGACGGGTGTCCCAAAACCAACCCTTGAGGAACTCCACATCAAACCTTGCTCCAGCCCAGAAAATATCCTTTAACTATAACTCTTTGTTTCCTGTCCTCAGCCAATTTTGTATCCATGTTGCTACTGTTCTGTTTATTACACAAGCTGTAACTTTTCGCACAAGTTTAAGTGGCATCAAACAACTTTTCTCAGTCCATGTCCACTACATCAATAGTATTACTCTCATCGACTACTCTGTTACCTCTACAATCACTCCAATGAAATATTTAATTTTTCCTCAAGAAATCCATGCCAGCACTTCCTAATCCATGTTTTTCTCTTGGACTATTAATTCTGCCTTGAATAATTGTTTCAAGAAGTTTCCCCATCACTGAAGCTAAACTGCCTGGTCTGTAATTGCTGGATTTGACCATACAAAGGGGAGGTGATGGCCTAGTGGTATTATTGCTGGATTGTTAATCGAGAGACCCAGATAATGTTCTGGGGACCCGGGTTCAAATCCCACCATGGCAGATGGTGGAATTTGAATTCAGTAAAACATCTGGAATTAAGAATCTAATGATGACCATGTCAATTGTTGAAAAAACCCATCTGGTTCACTAATGTCCTTTAGGGAAGGAAATCTGCCATCCTTACCTGATCTGGCCTACACATAACTCCAGACTCAGCAATGTGGTTGACTCTGAGCTGCCCTCTGGGCAATTAGGAATGGGCCATAAATGCTGCCCAGCCAGCAAATCCCACATCCCGTGAATGAATAAAGAAGAAAAAAATAACCTTTTTTGGACAAGGGTGTTGTTACATTTGCAATTCTCCAGATCCCTGGCACCACCCTTAAGTCTAAGAAAGGTTGAAAGGTTATTGCCACTGCTTCTGAAATTTACAATCTTCCGATGAGGTAATTGTGAAAGTTTTACCCATTTCTTCCTCAGAGTGTTGGATGCTGACTATCATAAGGGAGTCTGTAAACATTAGGATGATACCAGTAGATTAGAAGAAGCTAATGTGAATATAGCTAAAGAAGCTATATTCAAATAAAAATGATGCAATGCAGGCTATATTTCAATAAAGTGTGGAGCTGGAGGAGCACAGCAGATCAGATAACAGCTGAGGGGCAGGAAAGTCTATGTTTCAGGTCTGGACCCTTCATCAGGACTGGTGAAGTCCTGATGAAGGGTCCAGACCTGAAAGGTTGACTTTCCTGCTTTTCAGATGCTGTCTGACCCGCTGTGCTCTTCCAGCTCCACATTGTATTGACTATAAAATATATTAATTTATTTTAAAATGGTGAAGGAGTTTAATTGGGTACACAGTTACTATTTCTTCCGAGCAAGTCCAAAACTAGGGGCAACAGATAAAAGATCACATCTGATTAAGTCTAATAGGGAATTCAGGAGCAGTGCTCATATAGACAGGAGCACATCACTGTGAGGGAATATCCACAGCCATAGTGAGGCTTTTACCATACAACTGTAGGGACCCTAATTCCTAGCAGTGTGGGCTACATACTAAATTGACTGTGAGTGTTCAACTGCAACCTCTAGGTGGCGCAGATGGCTCACGTGCTGAGAGGAAGCCAACATCATTTGGAGGGAGCAGAAACTTTTATAATGACTGTGATAAGTGAAGGTTTTGCAAATTGACTACTTTTTATAATAGCCATGTCATTTTGGTAGAGTAATTCCTGAAAACATTAGGAAGATTAATAAGCTGAAGTTTAGCAGAAAAGCAGAGGGTTTTACTGAAGCTCTGCAATGAGTTAGACAGCACATTTTAAATGTTCAGGAAGAAGGGAAGCGTAAGTGTCAAAGGGGAACAAAATTGGTGGCAGAGGGACCAACTGGTGCTATTGCCCAAGCCCTCACCATAGTCTGAATCAGCATGATGAGCCAAGATGGAGTGCAAGCGGAAACTGCCAGGCAACATGGTGTTGGGGAGAGAGGAGTCAGTCTTTTTCAAAATTAATTAAAGCAAAATGTATACATAAAACATTTCAATTTCATTTAAAACTGAGGAATTTTGATAGAGCGCAGAGATGTTGTTTCTTATGATGAAGTCCAAAACTAGGGTCTAGAGATATAAGGTTGTTTCCAATTAAGCCAGGTCAGGAATTCAGAATAGTGTCCTGGATTTTAAATGTCCCCTCTGGGTGTGTTTTGTTTTGATGGGGGAGCAGCTAAAATAAGGCAGGCTCCCTCCCCATTACCTTCCTACTTGGACCCAAGCTGACCCTTAGATTTCTTCTAATCAACCTCTTCAGAGATGTTAGATATTTTTAATCAACCTGTTAGGTGATGTTATGACATTCCTTTGGAATAGGTGAAACTTGAACCTAGGTGTCCTTATCCAGAGGTAGGGACACTGCCACTGTACCACAAACCCCCACCCCCAAAAAAAACTCACCTTGATATTACGGAGGGTGGGCAGTGCCAAAATTGACAGCCCACCGACCAGAAGTGAATAAATAAGGGTTGCTTGAACTTGTTAGGAACTCATCTAACACTGATATTAATCTTACCCCATTACAGTACGATTGGTCAGCAGCACCGGAGGGTGGATCCTCCCTATGTGGGCAAATAAAATTAGCCGTGGAGGAGATATTCCTGGAACGTATACGGGATGGTTTTCTTGGCCAATATGTGGAGGAACCAGCTAGAGAGCAGGCCACCTTAGACTGGGTACTGTATAGTGAGAAGGGAATCCTTGCCAATCTAGCTGTGCCAGACCCCTTGGAGATGAGTGACCATAACATGATAGAACTTTTTATCAAGTTGGAGAATGAGGTAGTTGATTCAGAGACTAGGGTGCTGAATCTTAATGAAGGAAATATGAAGATATGAGGCATGAGTTGGCCTTGACAGATTGGGGACAGTTACTTAAAGGGATGACAGTGGATAGGCAATAGCAACCATTCAAGCAATGCACGGGGCAACTGCAACAATTGTTTATTCCTGTCTGGCACAAAAACAAAATGGGTAAGAGGGCCAATCCATGGCTTACAAAGGAAATTAGAGTAGTATCCAATCCAAGGAAGAAGCATACAGATTGGCCAAGAAAAATAATACATCGGAGGATTGGGAGCAGTTTAGAATTCAGCAAAGAAGGACCAAGGGATTGATTAAGAAGGGGAAAATACAGTATGAAAGTAAGCTTGCAGGGATCATAAAGACTGATACAAAGAGTTTCTGTAGGTACGTAAAGAGAAAGAGATTGGTAAAGACAAGTGTAGGTCCCCTGTAGACAGAAATGGGGGAATGTATAGTAGGGGACAAAGAAATGGCTGGGGAACTGAACACATACTTTGGTTCTGTCTTCACAAAAGAGGACACAAATCAGATAATAGAAATGTTGGAGAATGCAAGATTTAGTGAAAGGGAAGAATTGAGGGAGATCAGTATTAGTAGAGAAATGATGCTGGGAAAATTGACAGGCCTCAAGGCGAATAAATCCCTAGGCTGATGATCTACATCCTGGAGTACTTAAGAAACTGGCTGTAGAAATAGTGGATAATTTGGTGGTCATCTTCCAGGATTCTATAGACTCTGGAACAGTCCCTGCAGATTGGAGGGTAGCTAGTGTCACTCCAATATTCAAGAAGTGAGATAGAGAGAAAACAGGAAATTATAGACCAGTAAGTCTAACATTGGTAGTGGGGAAAATTCTCAAATCCATTATCAAGGATTTTACGGCAAAGCATTTAGAAAATAGTGGCAGGATCAGACAGAATCAGCAGAGATTTATGAAGAGGAAATCATGCTTGACAAATCTTGTGGAATTCTATGAAGATGTAACTAGTAGAGTTGACAATGGGAGCCAGTCGATGCGGTGTATTTGGACTTCCAGAAAGCGTTTGACAAAGTCCCACATAAGAGATTATTGTGCAAGATTAAAGCGTATGGTATTGGGGAAAGTGTATCGAGATGGATAGAAAACTGGTTGGCAGAGAGGAAACAAAGAGTAGGAATTAATGGGTCCTTTTCAAATTGGCAGGCATTAACTAGTGGGGTGCCACAGGGATTGGTGCTGGGACCCCAGCTATTCACAATATATATTAATAATTTGGATATGGGAACAAAATGTAACATTTAAAAGTTTGCAGGTGATACCAAGTTGGGTGGGAGGGTGAACTGTGACGAGGATGCAGAGATCCTTCTGCGTGATCTGGACAGATTGGGTGAGTGGGCAGATGCAGTATAATTTGGATAAATGAGAGCGTTATTCACTTTGGGAGCAAAAATAAGAAGAAGGCAGATTACTACCTGAATGGCTGTAAATTGGGACAGGGGAGGGTGCAGTGAGACCTGGGTGTCCTTGTGCACCAGTCGTTGAAGGTAAGCATGCAGGTGCAGCAGGCGGTAAAGAAGGCAAATGGTATGTTGGCCTTCATTGCGAGAGGTTTCGAGTACAGGAGCAGGGATGTGTTGTTGCAGTTGCACAGGGCCTTGGTGAGACCACACCTAGTATATTGTGTGCAGATTTGGTCTCCTTTTCTGAGGAAGGATGCCCTTGCTCTCAAGGGAGTATAGCGAAGGTTTACCAGGCTGATTTGTAAGATGGTGGGTCTGACATATGAGGACAGAATGACTATGTTAGGATTGTTTTCGCTGGAGTTCAGACGAATGAGGGGGGATCTCATAGAGATTTATAAAATTCTAACAGGACTAGACAGGGAGGATGTTCCCGATGGTGGGTGTTGCCCAGAACCAGGGGTCACAGTGTGAGGATTCAGGGTAGACCATGTAGGACGGCGATGATGAGACATTTATTCACCCAAAGAGTGGTGAGCCTCTGTATTTCATTACCTCAGGAAGTAGTTGAAGCCAAAACATTGAATGTATTCAAGAAGCGGCAAGATATAGCACTTGGGGTGAATAGGATCAAAGGTTATGGGGAGGAAGCAGGATTAGGCTGTCGAGTTGGATGATCAGGTATGATCATGATGAATGGCAGAGCAGGCCCGAAGGGCCGAATGGTCTCCTCCTGCTCCTATCTTCTGTGTTTCTGTGTGGAGGGGCACAAGCCCCACTATTCGCCAATTTAGCCTCTCAATGATGTGTTATGCCTGTAGGACACTCTTTCTCTGAGTCTGTCAGTTGACCTGCCTCCATCTATACATTTCTGCCCAATGCCCTTGTTTAATGTATAGGGACTGGCAGCATCTGTGGAGAGAAATCAGAGTTAAGATTTCAGGCTCAGTGATCCTTCTTCAGACCCATTCTGAAGAAGGATCATTGGACTCGAAACATTAACTCCGATTTCTCTCTGCAGATGCTGCCAGACCTGCTGAGATTTTCCAGCTATTTCTATTTTTGTTTTAGATTTCCAGCATCCACAGTTCTTTCGGGTTTTATTTTGTTACGCAAGGAGTCACTAGTTGAATAGCAGAGAAGCCTTTAAGGGAAATCTAGGTAAACAGTTGAAAGAGAATTAAAGGCTATGTAGATAGGCAGCATGAGATGATCATTTTGGTATAAACTAATTATGGCATATCTGTTGGCTGTAAATTCTGTGTAAAATTAGTTTACAATTATCTGAAGTTTTCCTGACCAAATTGTCTGGGCTGCTTGGAGCATTGACTTTGCAAGAACAGTTGGTCACGAGAGAGGAGGAGATAATGACAATTGAGATTGAGAGAGAGAAACATCTGTGGGCTCGCTGTCAGTTTGTTTTGTATTCAGCATGCATTCACTGATAAGAGATGTTGACGATTCTTTTCCATTTGTTATGCTTCAATTGCTGTGGAACTGGTGGGAGCAATAGCTGGAAAAGCGATGGAAAGTTCATTTTTGAAAGAGACTTATTGAGCCCTTCCTCCGTCGAGCAAGATTGGCATTTTGCCTTTCTCTTTTCATTACCTCAACTGGACTATTTGTGGTTCCACAGAAATGGGAAAAAATTGATTTTTTTTTTCCTCTCCCAACTCATTGTTTTCTGTTAGTGCCAAAATTTGCTAAAGTACATGAAATTCAACCATAGATGACAGAGTGTATAACCTGATACCCTCAATTTTTCTTTAGTTTCCTAAAGAGTCTGCTGAAGTCTTTAAACAATTACAAACAAAAGTCCATTGGTGACAGTGAGCTAAAATGGGGGATCCAAATAATTGATAAATTAGTAGCTGGGATGAAAAATCTCCCTACTTCCTTGTTTCTTTTCCCCTCCAATTTCCAGTTAGAATAGTTGAATTATGTGTAAAATATGCTCAGGTATGTACTATAGTTCACTAGTACACAAGTAGTATGGAGGTCCTGGACTAATAATTCATTAAATATGAGTTCAAATCCTCAAATTATAAGTTGGTAAGAGTTTGAATTAAATTTGGGAGCCATTAAAGTGATAATGAAGCTACTGGATTATAATAAAACTCCAGCTAAAGTCCTTTAGGAGTAGAAACCTACTGTCATTGCCTAGTGTAGCCTAGAGATGATTCCAGTCACACATCAAAAGGATTGAATGTTAACTGCACTCTGAAGTGGCCTAGCAAACCACTCAGTTATGCCAGGAAAACTAAGAATGCATAATAAGTACTGGCCTTACTAGTGATCCCAATAATTAACATTTTTAAGCATCCAAGTAAATTTAAGGCATGTTGCATTAACAAAGAACAAAACTTAGTTGCCATCATTCTAAAAATGTTGCTGTGCCTTTGGAGTTTCAGAAATGATAATTTTATTGCCCTTTTATTGGGATCCTGCAGTATCCACTGCAAATGATGCTATATCTGTCTTTTTCTCTATCTCCTTCACCCTTCAAAATGAGACAACAATGCAGACTTCATGAGACCTCAAAAATTGACCTTGATCCCTGCATCTTTGCAATTTACTGCTCCATTTCAAAACCGCCTTTACAAGTCCATGAACATGTTGTCATTTCTCAAATTTGTGCCTTTCTCAGAACACCATGTTTGCATCTCTTCCATCAATTATCCACTTTGGTCGCAATACCAAAACAACGACTGTTATCAAAAGCACAAGTAACAGCATATGTAACTGATGAGAGTCAAACTGCCATTCACTCTCCTATTTTCTTATTGCTGTGTAAATGCTCCTCTTGTCCACCAGGCTCGGAGTGGATCACCTGGATCCATTCTTACCGATCTAATTGTAGCTAGAGAATAGTCTCCATTAGTTTCTCCTCTTCCTCCTGTAGAGTTAACCCTAACATCCTTTATGGATCTATACTTGGATCCCCTCCTCCTTTTCCTCCGCATGCTGTCCTTTGATGGCATCACCCAAAAACAAATATACAATCCTACATCTATGCTGATGACACCAAGCTGTACCACTGCAATACATCTCTCAATCCCTTCATTGCCTCAGATTGACTGTCCAACATCTAGTAATGTATGGACAACAATTTTCTCCAGCTAAATATTGAAAAAAAAACTGAAAGGTTTCAATTTTATTGTGTGATGATGGCAGAACTATCAACAATTCCTGTGATTGCTGAAACTCACAGCAACTTTCGGAGTTGGGATATGTGCAGAATGGGGAGGCAATGGCCTAGTGGTATTATCACTGGACTGTTCATACAGAGACCCAGATAATGTTCTGTCGACCTGGGTTCAAATCCTGCCACGGCAGATGGTGGAATTTGAATTTAATAAATATCTGGAATTAAGAGCCTAATGATGACCATGAATCCATTGCCAGTTGTCAGAAACACCCATCTGGCTCACTAATGTCCTTTAGGAAAGGGAACTGCCATTCTTACCTGGTCTGGCCTACATGTGACTCCAGACCCACAGCAATGTGGTTGACGCTTAACTGTCCTCCAGGTAATTAGGGATGGGCGGTAAATGCTGCCTAGCCAGCAACACCCTCATCCTATGAATGAAGAGAAAAGAATAACATGGAAATCAAAATTTTGCTGTCACTGAATGCTCAATTCTACATAGGGTGGAGCTTTCCACAGGCACCCTTAGAATCATATAAACCGAAAGAACTGCAGAAGCTATAAATCAGGAACAAAAACAAAGTTGCTGGAAAAGCTCAGCAGGTCTGGCAGCATCTGTGAAGGAAAAAATCTGAGTTAACATTTCGGGTCCGGTTCTGAGGAAGGGTCACCAGACCCAATACGTTAACTCTGAATTTTTTTCTTCACAGATGCTGCCAGACCTGCTGAGCTTTTACAGCAAATTGTTTTTAACCCTTAAAATCATGATTTGATGAGAACTTTAACTCCATCACTTGGCCTTTCTTTTAAAAAAATGTCTTGTGGAAATTAGGTGTCGAATTAGTTGTAAGTAATTTTGTGGTGTTACAGTACAACTCGAGAGTTACTGCATGATACCTGTACTGGCCCTGGAATCCAAATGTTTCTTTTTATAACGTCTGCAGTCCTTTTGGCTTTCATCTTAATAATCCTACTACTTCCACTACTTGACAATTTTTAAACTAAAAGCAAAGGATTGTAAATATTTCAGCTTCTGCATGTGCAATGCATACATACGTATGTACGTACCTGCTTGCTGACATTACAGCCTCAGCATACCAGAACATCCCATTAACTAGTTTGTGAACAGCAGCATGTGAGGTCAACAACAAGCTCCCTCTCTTTGGCTTTGAGCCCAAAAAACGGGTCATTGTCTTTGGTTGTAGAATTGTACAGTATGGAAGATGTTCTTTGGTTCATCGAGTCTGTACTGCCATAACTTTGCTAATACCTACACTAACTCCACTTTTCTGCACTAGACCCATAGCCTAGGTCCCTGCTTCAAATCCTATTTTCTAGCAATGCAGTTCATCCTTCTCATTAGCGATTGCATAAGGCAGAACCAGACTTTTCGCCACCTTCATGATATATTTGACCTTAGACTTTGCAACCACACATCCGTGCTAGCCTTAAGGTAACCCATTTCCCCTTCAGTGACCTCACTCACCTTGACCCATGCCACTGCTTATCTGCTGTCTGAAACACTCATCTGTGTCTTTGTTACATCCAGATTTGAAGATATAAATGCCTTGTCCCTCCGTAACGGGATAGTCTCTTCCAGTCCTACAATCTCCTACAATTTCAACATTGCTCTTGAGCATCCCCAATTTTAATGACTCCACTATCTGTGGCTGAGCATCCAGTTTCCAGTCTTCTGCGTTGTGAAATTCTTGCCCTAAACTTCTCCTTGTGGTCTTGAGGGTATCATCTACATGGTCACACCTAGCACTTCATCAAGAGATTGTTGTCTTGTGGGTGGGATATTAAACTCAGGTTAAACCAATTCCAGTGGGTGAGATAGACGTTGAAAATTGCATGGAACTGTTCAAATCGCAGGGAATTCTTTTGATTTCCTGGCCATTTAGTTGACTATCACCGAAATGGTCACTAGTCGATTGTGGTCTGTGTTGAGAATGTGAGCTTTATAATAAACTAGGCAAAGGTGCTGTGCAAGAATTAATTCCACTCCCGGTGATCACCAGAATTTTCCAACCAGCACCAAGACTTCGCTTGGCTGGTGATGAGAAGGGCACTACTTGTTAGACCCTTCATGTACGCCGGGCTCTCTGTGCTACTGCACACTGCCTTCGAAGTGGCTGCAGCGGGGTAGAGACTGTCACACATTTCCTTCTGGAATGTGTCTTTGCTAAGGAAGCCTGGATAGAGATGGAGTGGCTTTTGTTGAGATTCATCCTGAGCAACTCTATGATGCAAGAGCTCTACGGTCTGTTGCCCGGGTCGCGCACAGAGACAAACATTGACTGCGTCTGGTGGGGGTTCGATTAACTTGGTGAAAGCTGCTTTTTGGTCTACCCGAAACTTGTTGGTCTTCCAGAACAAGGAGTTGACCTTGACCTTGAGTGTTGCAGACTGGCATATTCCGAGGTCCAGGACCACATTCTCAGGGACGCACTGAAGCTTGGGGCAGCTACCACCAAGGCACAGCGGGGAGAGACCATCATTTAAGGACTTTCTGCTGAATTTAAATGGGGGTCCGTTCAGTTATTAGACACCACCCACTACTGTTTCCCCCCCGCCCCCCCATATGTAAATATTGTCTTGTACAAGTAAGAAATGCCTTTGGTTTGTCTGTGGGATACTCAAACTCCAATGTTGTTTGTTTCTTCTCGTACTGCTGTACAGACCTGAACTGCATCAGTGACGATGTGTGTATATAAAGATATTTTTATGGATAAAGTATGCTACTGAAATGAAAACAAAATCCACTCAGAAGCTTCAAGCTTTATTAAGGACTGGGGGGCAGAATTTTAATTGCGAGGCATGGATGTATTCGGGGCAAGTGAGAAAGTTTTTCAAAATATTTTAAAAGCATCTCGTACCTGCCTCCAACCTGCCCATTTCCGGAGGTGGGTCTGTTGTTATGATCATCCTGTGAGCTGTTAAGTGATGGGGTGATGTTAAAGATACAAAATATATAGAAAACACTTGAACTTGAAAAATGTGATTCAAAGGATGCGGTCAAACAAATGAAGAAAGTCTTATTGTAAATTGCTTTTACAAATGATGGTGAATAAAAATTGATACAGCTGTCAGTAATGTTAATTATTGTTTTAAGTCTCATGCTTTTCTCTCAATGTTGCTGTTTATGGATTTTCTGCTACATTAGGCTAAGCAGAATTATGACGTTGGGTGAATTTTCTGTTTGTTGTCTCTATTGAATAGCAAGGCATAACAATTCCAAATGGTAAAGCCATGTTAATCTCCTTTTTTTCTTTTTCAGCCCTAAGCCAACTGTACCAATCATCATCTCTGGTGCTTTAGCAAGGGTAAGACAGAAGTTACTCCTCCATTTTTCTCAATTTCTGTGAGACATCGATTTATATTTAGAGAGAGCAATTTAAAAGTTGGAGGCTGCTGGAAATGTATAGTTGAGCTGTTAGCACATGGAGTAAAAGTGAATGGTTAATGCTTCAGGTGTGGACCCTTCAATGCGTCCAAAACATTTCAATACTTTTTCTCCTCCACCTTCAGACTGATCCTCTGTGTATTTCCAGTGGTTTTGTGTATTGAAAAGTTCCAATATTTACCTGCAGGCACCTAGTGTTTAAAGCTGCCCCATTTGACTTTAATCTTGATACATTATTATTGAGTGCCACAAGATTTGTAATGGCATTCATTATGCAGTACGTTCCAGTGCCTGGCACAGTTAATGCCACTTTGGTGCGACCATTCCTTTTCTGACTTGCAGCCTCTCTAGGTGCCATACTCACTGTTCAATATCTACAGCAGGGACCTCAGACTGCCCAACAAAGTCATCTGAAATGCTGCCACCAATCCCAGTACATGACAGATCTGTCTGTGCCAGCTGTTCCTGGAGCTCAGGAACTGCTACTAACAACCATGATCCCCTTCTCTCCCTCGCCTGCCA
>NC_063333.1:127496565-127541211 GCF_021869965.1 Rhincodon typus
TCAGTACTGAGGAAGGGTCACCGGACCCGAAACGTTAACTCTGTTTTCTCCTCCACAGATGCTGCCAGACCTGCTGAGCTTTTCCAGCAATTTTGTTTTTGAGCCAGAAGTAAGTGATGGCCCTAGGAGGCAGCTGGGAGCCCGTTGTCCAATGAGTGGCAGCCCCACCCGGCCACAGAGCTGCCCTCTCCCCTGCAAGCTTCCAGCTCCTCAGTTGGTGCATCTGTTGTTGAGTAGAATATTACATCCTTCTTTTAAAATAGATTTCAAAATGCCTGTACAAGTATTTTTTTTTAATTTGCCAATGTAGGAAGTTACTCATTTAAAGTACTGTAATTTTCTTTTCTGCTTAAGGAAGACCCCACAGGAACCTAATTCCAGTTTATGGATGATGAATAAACAAGATTTGGCTGCAAGCTTTGAATGAGCTTAAGCTTTTGTAAGGTGGAAAATGGGAGGCCAGGCAGGAGAGTAATATAATGGTCCAATTTAGATGTAATAAAAACAACACAGCAGGTGAGCTGAGACAGGCACAGAGCACTGTTACTGGCGTGGCTTGATGATTAAGTGGATACATAGATAGAAGTCATCTCAGTCAGTTAGAAAGCCAACACTGAAAAATGCCCAGTTTTAGTCTCAGACCTTTTCTGTGGAGAAGGTGTGACTAGGTGGTTAGTGAACGGAGTTTGTGATGGGGACTGATTCCTAAATAGCTGAAAGGAATTTCTGCTCATCCGATACTGGATAACTGACATGCCATAGGGCTAGGATTAGGCATGTCAAATTGGTAAACAGTGGGAAAGTTGTGGTAAGGTAGAGCTGGAAGTATACCTGTAGAACCTGATGGATTTTCAGATGATGTTGCCAAAGACAGCATCCAGATGAGAAATTGGAAGTGTTATGGGTAAATACTTGGATGATAACAGTGGAAGAGTGGGAAGAGAGCCATTGCAGGTAATTCTTTGACCACAACTGGATATATGGAATCAGATGAGTGATCCATGCAGCTGGCCAGTGATGGAGAGATGTTTGAAGAAGAGAAGAATGTGTTCACTGATGCCGAAGGTGCCAGACAGACCAAGGCCAATGATGAGATTTTATCATGTTATAGTTGCAGAATGTATAATTTGCGTATTTAAATAGGGCTATTTTAGTGTAGTAGCAGGGCAGAAACTGAGTTCAAGGACTTTGGAGAGGTCAGAGAGGTTGGAGCTGGGTTACAGTTTGCAAGGACAGAGGAGTTGCATGTGTAAAACTGAAAGGACAGGAGTTGCATGTGGTATTTTGTTTGAGAGGGCTGATTCAAACAAGACCAGGGGCTATACCCCCTCAAGAGAGGGAACGGATAACACTGAGGTGAGGATGGTAAGTTTGATGGTCAACAGTTTGTTGAGTATAGGATCAGAGGAGGGGCAAGTGGGTTTCATACACAAGACAAACTCTGAAAGAAACTAGAATCAGGGAGAAACTTGGGGAGGTTGGTCCTCTGGTCTAAAAGGCGGCTCTGTGGCATTCCAGATTAAACATTCTCACCAGCTTCCATTTGAGAAATTTGTCTCTACTGGTGGGAAGGATATAAGTAGATGGGCACTCTGAACCAATCCTTTAGGGTTTAAAATATTTAGGTGTCGAGTGGGTATTTTCCAAGTTTGTGCCTGTTTTCATACAGCAGTACTGAATTTTTGCCGCGAGATGTTACCTGTAAAATATGTCACCTGACATTATTATATATCTACTGTTCAGATTGCGTTATTTATCTACCACTCATTTGAAAATAGCAACCTGGAATTGTTTGCCAGTTCATTCTGAATGGGGATTTTTGCATCTGTCACTTTGACGTTGATGGGAAGCCTAGGGAAAATCTGTCAGAAACAACTTACAGCAGGAAACCCCTTCAGTCAATTCTCTTCTCCATTAACCCTCGCAAATGGATTTATGGACCACTTTGAGTATCAGCATTGCATGGTTGCTGTCGCACTCATATTTGGGAAATTACCTATTGTAAAAATGAATTAATTTAGCTAAGGAAAGATGAGGGGGCTTAACTGACATGTAATGGGAAGATTTTTTTAAAAAGGGGAACTTGCATTTTTTGTAATGTTTCATTAGATGCATTTCAGCCAGTGAATTAAAGTTTTGAAGTGTTGTCACTATTGTAATGTAAACAGAGAACTTTTGCTGAACCGAGACATCCATGCCTTCTACAAACCAGTACCCAGTAAGCTGTCTTCTTGTGTGGAGAAACTCATTAACCATGGTTAAGTTGGTTGATCTTTTGTCTCTTCTGATTCAGAAGGTTGTAGATTCAAGGCCTCCACCAGAATTCAGTGTATAATTCAAACAGGCAGTCCAGTGCAGGGCCAATAAAGTGATGCATTGATGGAGGTTGATGTTTTTGATGGGGTTAATGGAGATAAACTGCTCCCTTTGGTAGAAGAATCTAAAACAAAGGGGATAACCTACACTGAACTGTTAAGTGATGACATCAGAAAGCAATTCTTTGCACAGAGAGTAGTGGAAATCTGAAGCTCCTTCCAGCCTGAATAGGCACTGAAGATAACCCTGATTGGAAATTTCAAAACTGAGATTGATGGCTTTTCGTTGAGATTGGATATTAAGGGGTCTTGACCAAAGATGCACAGATTGAATTAAGAATCCGAGTAACCATGATCTAACTGAAAGACAAAACAGGCTTCATTCCTGAAAACTGACGCTCATACCTTTAGCTTTTGTTGTGAAACCGAGAACCAATTAACCTTCTCACAAAGAAGTCAAAAGAAAGAGCTCTTGTGATGCAGTGTTACTGTCCCTACCGCTAGGCTAGGAAGCCCACGTTCAAGTCCCACGTACTCCAGAAATGTGTAGTAACATCTCTGAATAAGTTAATTGGAAAATATCTATAGAAGTCAACAAGTCCCATGAACTATTTCAAATAGAGTAGGTGAGCTTTCCCTACTGTCCTGACCAAGATTTGTCCCTGAACCAATATCACTTAAAGAAAAAGAATCATATGGTCATTACAACAGTTCTGAACACAGGTTGGCTGCCAGTTCTCATTACAGCAGTGACTACATTTCAAAAACATGTTTCATTTTCTGTAAAATTCATTGGAATCACTGAAGGTTATGAAAGATGCTTTATGAAGTTCATCTTTCTCCCTAAATTAGATAGGATTTTTTTTTTAAGAAAGCAAATTATTGCAGGCGATGGAAATCTGAAATAAAAACAGAAAGTGCTAGAGAAACAGAATATGTCTGGCAATGTCTGTGCAGAGAGAAGCAGTTGATGTTTGGAGTCCTGCACATCTCTTCATTTGGGATATTGGACTCAAAACGTTAATTCACTCCACAGGTGCTATCAGACTTGCTGTGCTTCTCCATGATTGTTTGTCTTACATCGTTCAATACAGACTAATTGTGCTGTTTTCATCCCTGCCACAGGGGGATAAGGACTTTCCCCCAGCTGCTGCCCAGGTTGCCCACCAGAAGCCGTGCCCATCAGTGGAAAAGCTGCCGATTTCACACCAGATCAATCATTCCATCCACCAGCCTCGCAAGTGAAGGATGTGACTCTTCGAGTGAACGTACCAAAATCTGTGGGAAATGTTGTTTCGTTTGGACTCCTGATATCTGATAATTGAAGAAATCTTCTGATTTTAAGAAAAGAGCTGCAGTTTTAAATTTTGTAAACCTTTGTTGAAACACATTTGAGCAAATAATAGCCATTTTTAATTAAATTGGCATCTGAGATAAAAGTTTGTTTTTGGTATTTCAGAAATAATAGATAAGTATTTGCTTCTGGGATAAATGGGTCAAACACTCATGCAATATATGTGTGCAGGTGCTCCTGTGTGTATGTTATGCATGGTGCATGCACGTTAACCTCATGGACAAATTTAATGCTGATCCACACTGACTCAGTATACGTGTTGAGAATTTTGTAGAAGGCATAACTGAGGACAGCGCTGTGCCAGAAGAAAACACAAAGATCACTGAAAGTGCATGCTGTGAAATTGGAGTATACTTTCCTGAATCTTGAATTCCCATTTTTTCTCAATCTGGCCATTCCTAGGTCTACACTTACCTACAATGGCATCAAGAGGAGCTCTCAGTTGGCTCATTTGATGGCTTTCTCTGTGGGTAGTGTCATGTCCACAGGTGTATGACTGCGAAGGCACAGTGATAGTGCAGCAAATAATATAGGGGATGGTGAAGAGGCCAGAATGAGAGGAGAGCCAATATCTTAGAAGGTTCAGGGGCCGGAGGTGATGATAACGATAGAGGAAGTCAAGACCATGGAGGTATTTAAATACAAGAATAAAACGGCCCACCTATCTTTCCCAGCCCCACCCCTCTTTTCTCTCTTTATTTCTGAGCTGCCTTCCCCTCCCCCATTTCTGAAGAAGGGTCCTGACCCGAAACGTCAACTTTCCTGCTCCTCTGATGCTGCCTGGCCTGCTGTGTTCCTCCAGCTCCACACTGGCGGGATTGTTGGCAAGAGAGACATGATGCATGTGTTCAGGTAGACAGTGAAAATGATAACTATCTGTCAGAAAGGCAAGATGAGGGTTTTAGCAGCAGCTGAGCTGGGACAGGAATAGAGTTGGACAATGTTATGGAGTAAGCAATAGCCTCTCTTAGTGATAATGTGGCTGGCAAGCCTCTCTCAGGGTCAATATAGCAACAAGTTTGCGAATGGTCTGGTTTAGTCTCAGACACTTGCAAGGGAGAGAGATGAGATCAGGAGCTAGGCAAGTGAGTTTGTAGCAGGGACTGAGATCAGCAGCATCAGTTTCTCCCCATTGTTTAATTTGAGAAACTTTCTGCTCCTCCAGTGCTGGATGCTAGACAGGCAGTCTGACAATTTTGTGATAAGAGCATATTGAGGAGGGGCCTGGTGAAGTAGAGCTGGGTATTGTTAGTGTACATGCGAAATGCAGTATTGTTTGTTTTGAATGATGTCACAGGAACACCATGTCGATGAGAAATAGGAGGGGACCAGCGTAGGTCCTTGGGAACACCAGAGGTAATGGTGTGAATTTGGGAAGAGAAGCCATTGCAATTGGCATTGTGAATACAATTAGATAAATAAGAATGAAACCAAGAGTATGGATGCCCGTCCAGGCAGGCAAGAGAGGTATTGGAAGAAGATAGTCTGGTCAACTGTGTAAAAGCAATCACACCAATTGAGCAGGAGGTAAGATTGTTACTTTTCTTTTGTCCAACTCAGCAATTTATAGAGAACGCCTGATGTGATTAAACATCTCAAGATGCTTCATTGGAGCATTTTGAGGCATGTAAGGAGAAATTGGATGAGGTGGTTAAAATCTCAAAGAGTGAAGTTTTAAGGAATGTCTTGAGGAAGGATGAAGTCTGAGAGCTATAAGATGAGACTAGCGGAGCCTAGGTCCTAATAGACTATCACCAGGAAACAAACTTCTGCTCGTCTTCAAAATTGTGCCACAGAATCTTTTGTGTCCACCTGAAACAGTAGATAGGGCCTTGGTTTAACATCTCAATCTGCAAGATGGCATCACAATGGTGTCACAGTCCTTTAGTACTGCATTGTGAGCATCAGGCAATACACACTCTGCATAGATCACTAAATGATGAAGTCATTCAACAGGTTCAAATAAAAACAGAATATGTGTAAACCGCGAAGCAACACTATAATTTCAGGTAGTTGCCAGTTCAATTGAGCAGGAAGAAGGTAGAGATTTAACATTAAGAAGAAGTGCAGAGCCAGGGAAAATGAGACAAAGAACAAAAGTGGAAGAGATTAGTGGAGGACAGGAGTTGTTAAATTGTAAAAGGTATGATGGTACAAGGCAAAAGGAGGTGGTAATGGGACCGGTATAAATGAAATAAAATCCAGTGGACCTTTAAATGGCTACAGCAAGATCATAACCAGTACTGCTGTCTGGAAAAAATCGGAGCATGGGGATAATCTGGAATGATCAAAATCAATAATGAAGCTTGAAGGCTGTATAATGCCTTTTTGAAAGATGAGGTTCTATTCTTTGAGCTTCTGTTGAGTTTTATTTGAACATTCTTAAGGGGCCAAGGTCAGAGTTGGAGTGGGATCACAGCTGTGAAAAAAAGGAATGAGACCCAATTACCTGCCACTTGAGTGAGTTTTGTGCATATAGACTGCAAATGGACTCAATGAAAATGACACTGATTGTAATGCACTCAATACAATATGTTCCACAGGGACCAATGCAGAGATACTGCAAACAGTTAAGCAGCTGTGTTTATTTACTAATTTGCTGTTTACATTTTCTAAGTGTCATACATTTTTGTTGTATTTACCCATTGTAAGCACAAGTTGGGCAATTATCCATGTATGCAAAAAAGCTCTCGTCAAGTTGCATCTGTGAGGCTTTATGCTGTCGGGAAGACATTGAGCAGCAGATAGCAATTCCCATAAACAAGGAAGCTGGCACTTTAGACTGCTCTACAGACTCCCATGGCTCTCATAATCTGATAGTGACAATGGCAGATGAAGAGAGGAACTAACCTGCTCCCTAGACTGGTAAAGGTCAGGGACAGTTGACATCAAGAAGCTAACTTAGAATTAAAAACAGAAATTGCTGGAAAAACTCACGAGGTCTGGCAGGTACTGTGGACAGAAAGCAGAGTTAACATTTCAGGTCCAGTGACTGAACAAATCCTGAAGAAGGGTCACTGAATCCAAAATGTTAACTCTGATTTCTCTCCACAGATACTGCCAGACCTGCTGAGTTTTTCCAGCAATTTCAGTTTTTGTTTCTGATTTCCAGCATCCATAGTTCTTTGATTTTTTTTTTCTTCTTGCCTACATTAGAATGTTGATTTACTGGATTAGATTTGTTGCTCTTATTCAAATGACCAGGTTTTAAAGCACTATCAAAGGATGTGCTCTTTTTAATATTCTTAACAGGCAAAATAGGCCACAATCACTATATTTGCTGAGAGTGAGCGTGAGAAAAAAAGAGACATTCACAACCTGTTCTGAAACTATATTCAAATGGCTGGCAATTTTCTTTTCACTCAAAATAGTTTTTGTGCTGTGTGAATCAGAGACAAAGTTAAAGAACAAGTTAAAATGTCAGCTGAAAATGTCTTCTGCATAAGTGTAATAAAATTGTCCCTATTGAATGGGCAGTGGAAGCAGCTGCAGTTGTTGCTTTCGAAAGGGAAATGATACACATGATGGGTGAGAGCTGGGGAGATGGATCATTTGCAAAGCTCTGTCAGAGTTAGCACAGGCAGAATGCTCCTCGTGGCGCCCTCTTGCCTGTTTGGTTCTATTGCTACCTCCATTGATGGGAAGTGGCTGATAAATGACCATAGAGAATTTGTTATATTATCTAAATTTCTCTTGCTGCAAAGTTAATTACATACATTTCCATGATGGACATCCAGATTGTCTACACTCTTATCCTCTGTCAAGATGGCCCATAGGACTTTCACATCTTCCTTGTTTGGTTGCCCAGTCAGATTCCATCCACCACCACCCAACTTTACCTGGCTGAACCTGTGCTTATATTGATCTACTTCTTTGACTTGTTTTGTTTCCAAGTGAGAACCTATACATGTCCTAGTTATGCTTGCTTTTTCATGAGATAAGTGAAATATTCACTTCAGTCCAGTCCACTCCTGTGGGTTCACTCTGTGAGCACATTTATAACTATTTTGGTATCACTTCTAGCTCTTACGCAAAATAGAAATTTGCATCAATTTTGCTTCTAATTTCTTTCCTTCCTTCAATTGTCTCCATAAGAAACACTCTGGCTCTCAACCTGTCCACCCACATTTCTGTGGGCAGACTTTAGCGAATGTCTGTTGTCAGTCCACCGCTCGAATTTCTTGCTAAAGTTAAGTATCTTTCATTCTTAATCAGATATGAAGAAGCTGGAGAGGCAGCTAAGGTTTAGTTAACTAGGAAGCTAGTTTGAAGTACTTTATCTTGCCAACTGTGCTCACTCATCTTTGTAGTATTTCAACTCATATAAATACGGGCGGTTTTGCTAAGCACACAAAGTAACCAGGTATGAAGAGAGCAGCTCATCATTGCCTGTGGCTAGGCACAGTGTGTGAATTTGAGAAGTTGGCAGGTGAGGGAATTTGATACTGTCAGGGAGGAGGTGCTGACCATTTAAGTAGCTATCTTATAAAGATAATTAGTAAAAGACCATGAAACTATCACGTCAGGAGACATCATGAAAGAGTTCAATCCATGGCTTTAAAGTGAATTTACTGAATTCTGGGAAAATCAAGCGCAAAGTCACAAAAAATGACAGTTGATTGGTGATATTTTTCTCATTTACCTTTCAAAACTTAGGTACATTAGTAAATGTAAGGTTTTATTATTAGTAGTCAGATTTGCTAATAGTCAGCTGATTAGATTAGTGGGTAAGCGTTTCCTATTTATCTTAACTGGGAATTTGAGTGAGGCTAAGTAGAACTTTTAACGACATAAGAATATAAGCATAGGAGGACAAGACAAATGTATTTTAACTGATTAAATGTTGCTTTTATTAATTAAAAATGGAAGAGCAGGTGATATATGAATGTGGGAGCTTATGAATATCTGTGTGATCCAACGCAAGCATTTCGGCAGTAATTTTTCTGTGGTTGGAGGACCCAGCCATGAGTCATTGAGTTAAAGATCATTTCGCAGAAAGTGTATCACACCATGGAGGGAGAAAGTTGCTGGGCACTTTGTCCTAGGGGGTAGTTGCACAACTTTGTGTAGAGTCATCTGATTTGATCCACAGTCAGAGAGGGAGTTGGGACGGAGACCAAGGCAGATAAAGGGAGTGAGAAGGTTGAAAGTGGCAGAGCCTCAGCCCTTGCAGTTGTCCATTGGGTTTGAAGTTCTTGCAGCCTGTACAAACAAAAGCAGGGTGGATGAATGAACTGACTGCAGCACAATGGTACAGAAGGCATTTAAATGAGAGAGTTAATTCAAATGTGTCAGTAGTCAGGGATAGTATAGTCAAATATATACACAGCTCTTCATCCAAGAGCAAGTATCCAGAAGATTGTGTCGCAAGCCTGGTGCCAGAGTTCAAGACATCTTCACTGGGCTGCAGAGGAACTTGCAGTGGGAAGGTAAGGATCCAGTTGTAGATATCAATGACATAGGTAGGACTGGGGAACAGTTTCTGCTTATTTAGTCACAGGAGAGGTCCCAGAGGGCTGGAGAACAGCCAACATTGTTCTTCTGTTTAAGAAGATCAATAGGGATAATCCGGGAAATTACAGGCCAGTGATGCTTATGTCAGTGGTAGGCAATTTATTAGAGAAGATTCTTATGGGTAGGATTTGCTCACATTTGAAAAAATATGGACTTCTCAGCAGCAGCAGCATGGCTTTTTGTGGGGAAGATCATGTCTCACAAACTTGATTATTTTAAGAAAGTGACAAAGGTGACTGATGAGGGCAGGGCAGATGATGTCGATATGGACTTTAGCAAGGCCTTTAACCAGGTCTCTCATGACAGGTTGATGCAAAAGGTGAAGTCACATGAGATCCGCGGTAAGATGGATACAGAACTGCATTAACCATAGAAGACAGAGAGTAGTGATGGAAGGGTGTTTTTCTGACTAACCTTGGGTGACCGTTTGTGTGGAGTTTGCACGTTCTCCTTGTGCCTGGGTGGGTTTCCTCCGGGTGCTCCGGTTTCCTCCCACAGTCCAAAAATGTTCAGGTTAAGTAGATCGGCCAGTAGATTGCTAAATTACCCATATTGTCCAGGGATGTGTAGGCTAGGTGGATCAGCCATGGGATGTGCAGGGTTACAGAGATAGGGTAGGGGAACTGGGTCTGGGTGGGATGCTTTTTGGAGGGACTCGAGTTGAATGGCCTGCATCTACACTGTAGGGCTTCTGTGATTCTATAGATCTGTTACCAGTGGTGTTCCACAGGGATTATTGCTGGGACTCCTGCTGTTCGTAATATATATATAAGTGATTTGAAGGAGAAGGTGGGTGGCCTGATTAGTAAGTTTGCGGATGACACAAAGATTGGGGTAGCTGCGGATTGTGAGGAGGATTGCCAGAAAGTATAGCAGGATCTCGATAGGCTGGAGACTTGGATGGAGAAATGTCAGATAGATTTTAAACTACTCAAATGTGAGGTGATGCGTTTTGGGAGATTTAATGCAAGAGGGAATTTACAGTAAATGGCAGAACAATTAGTAGCATTGACATGCAGAGGGATATCAGCATACATGTCCACAGTTCCCTGAAAGTGGTAACACAAATGAATAAGTTGGTCAAGATGGTAGACAGCATGCCTGCCTTCATCGGTCAGAGCGTAGAGTATAAAAATCGGCAAATCACGTTGCACCAGTAAAGAACTTTAGTTGGGCCACGTTTGGAATATTGTGTACAATTCTGGTCTCCACATTACAAGAAGGATGTGGAAGCTTCGGAGAGGGTACAGAAACGGTTTACCAGGATGTTGCCTGGTTTGGAGGGTTTTAGCGATGAGGAGAGATTGGATAAACTTGGTTTATTTTCACGTGAATGTTAAAGGATGTGGGGGCAATCTGATAGAAGTTGTCTTTTTCCCAGGGTTGAAATGTCGATTATTAGGGGACATAGGTTTAAGGTAAAGTGGGGTGGGGGGGGTGGTAACTTTAAATGAGATGTGAGAGGCAGGTTTTTATACAGAGGGTGGTAAGTGCCTGAGCACTGTCAGAGGAGGTGGAAGAGGTGAATGCAACCACAACATTTAAGGGGCACCTTGATAGATAAATGAATAGACAGGGAATTGAGGGATACAGACTGGAGACGCAAAAGTGTTTTTGTTTAGAAAAGCATCATCTATTGGCGCAGTCTTGTTGGACTGAAAGGCCTGTTCTGTGCTGTACTGTTCTTTTGAGTGTATAAGCAGCACGGGGCAAAATTGAAAAGCAGATTGTTACCTGAGCTAAGTGCAAATAGACATAGAATAAATAAGATTAGAGATTTAAATACATACCCAGAGATTGATGTTGGAGAAATGTGTTCATGGGGCACTGTACAACTGGGACAGTCCTCACCTGAACTGTGTAATCCCACTGTAACTAGGACAGTAGAATGATGGTAAACTATTAGTAAGTAATAATGAACTAAAAATAAACTAAACGGGGATGAGGTTGCAAACTATCATGTGAGGCAAGTTCTAGAGCTAGGACAAAGCAAGACTGGGAAGGAAATAAGTGCAAAGGCGATCAGAATGTGGCAGGAAGGGATAATGTAGATATTTAATATTGTATCAGTAAATAAGACTAGAGGTTGTGAAAATGCTAAAAGGAAAATGAATTGGTGGCACAATCAACTCATATCTGCTTACTTCTAATTCCCATGGTGGCGATGTGGCAGCTGGTAAACAAAGCTGGGAACTAAATGTTTGAGGGTATTCAATATTTAAAAAGGATAGGCAATAAGGAAGAGGTAGAGTAGCACTGTTGATAAAGGATCATTATATTAGAGCGAGGGGATTGGTTAGCTGAGTTAACTGGATGACAATGCAGAGTGATGCTAACAGTATGGGTTCATTTCCCAAACCGGCTAAGTTTACCATGAAGGACTCTCCCTCTCAACCTCTCCCATTCCCTGAGGCATAGTGACTGTCAGATTAAACCACCATCATTTGTCTCTCTGTCTCTACTGAGAGAGCAGTCCTATAGTCCTGTAGGCGAATTTGCCTACATATTAGTGAAAGGATCTTAAGTCACGTTGGTGAGGGTCACAGTGTCAAAATATGAGAGTAAACCACTTAAGACTGGAGCTGAGGAAGAATTTCTTCAAGGAGAGTGGTGAACATTTTGCAATTCTGTATCTCAGATGTGAAGGCTCAGTCATTGGGTTCGTTCAAGACAGAGAACATTAGATTTCTAGACAGTAGATATATGAAACAAAACCGGGAGAGTATGTGAAAGTGGCATTGGGGTAGAAGGTCATCCATGTTCTAGTTGAATGGCAAACCAGACTTGAGGAGCCTCCTATTTGCATTTATATCAAAAGATGTGGCCTTGCTTTTAAATCTGATCCACCAGCTTTAGTACACCACTTTCTGTAAGGACACTATTCTGTTCTGTGTATTTTACATGTATTTGCCACTTCTCCCCTTACAAACTTTCCTGCCTGTAAAGGCTTGCTTAAACCTGCTAGATCTTGAACTGTGACCAATTCTGAAGAAAGATTATTGAGCAGAATTAAGGTCAGAGGTCGGAGGTGTCACAGGGCCAAAATCCTGGAATTCCCTCCATAGGGGCATGTGGGTCTACCTTTAGCACATAGACTGCAACAGTTCAAGAAGGCACATCACCACCACCTTTTCATGGGCAACCAGGGACAAGCAATAAATGCTGGCCAGCCAGCCAGCAACGCCTACGTCTCATGAGTGAATTTAAAAAATATAGAATGGAAAATGAGATGGCCAATCAGGAAACAACCACCACAGAATATTGTGTCATTGTTTTTAGGACCCACCTCATGTGAAAACCCAGTCTTTTTTTAAAATCACCATGATGCTTCCAGACTTGTTGAGTTTTCTATCATTTTCTGCTTTTATTGTATGTTATACAGAATTTGTTTTCTGTTTTAAAATGAGTAGTCTTGGAGGACAAGGCATTACCAAGAACTCTGCAGCTCCCTTTTGTTTAAGGATTACCTTTCACTGACCAAAGCTAAGAAGTGAAAACCAAAGTTTATTTTGCCCAGTTGTATAGCACAACCGTGGCTTGAGACAGTAGACTGAAATCAATTGTCAGGTATTCCAGAAGGCTTAAAACTGGCTGACACAGCCTGCTGGCTGCTATATACCAAATATGCAGCAAAGGAAATACACTGGGACTGTGATTCTGCGGAAAAAGATAATACCTCAGTGACAAAAATAAGAATAGTCTGCTTTCTCAGCCTGTTTATTTTTTAAAGTCAAGTTTTCAACGTTAATTATAATGTGAGATTCAGTCTTGCATTTATGACATTCAGTGTTTGCATTCTTGCAAGTGCATACAATTATTGTCACATTTAGTATTTTTTTAACAAGGATCAACCTTGGAAACATTCACACCAATGCCAATTAAGCAAGTCTGTACAATTATTTTAAAATGCAATCCAAGTAGTATTGTAACAGCTGATACATTAAAAATAGCTTGTTATTGCACATTATTTAAAAAATCATATAAACATCTTACTCTCACACAGTGTTTGACCTTTACATTTTCAATAATGATCATACCTTAAACATTTCGCCTCTAACAAAACATCACAAAGGGGGAAAAGTGAGATCAAATATTTTTTAATTATTGCTATTTGGTGAACTAGCAGTAAAGACACCAAAATACCATGTACAGGTATCCAGTGTGCTATTGCTGGTGTAGATTGCCTCATCCCTGAGTTCCTTGCCTTTTATTGTTCAATATATTCCACCCTCGGGCTTAAAACATGCTACATCATTGATTGGAAATAGTGCTTGGTTTTCCGTGGGTCAGTTAGAGTTAGCTGCTGGCAATAAACAGAGAACACATTCCAAGTTCTTCTTCCTGGGACACTACTTGAGAATCATTTGCCTTGGAAAAGTAATAAAGCTTTTGTGGAGTGAATGTTGCAACCAATGTCACTTGTTTAGATAAGGATTTTTGGCTATTTCTGGAGGGAGGAGAGTCAACAAGGATTACAAAGGACACCTGATGTAGGAGATATAGTATAAAAACTATGATCTACAAGGTGCAGATGGACACTCTGCTATGACTATTAGTACATCTAAAATTGTAGTCCAGGGCTATAATAAATACTGTAACCTACACTAAAGATGTAAAGTGCTTTAAATACTCACCCTTGAACACTTAAAATAGTGGTCCTGAAATTCTGATGGCCAAAGAATCATTTCTGCACCACTGATGGAGTTGCATAGCAAGACCCTGAGGAATTACAAACATAGCAGACTCCTTGGCAATTGCCCATGAAATTGAAGGTTAAAATGGACAATCCTTCTGCATCTGGACTCCTCCAAAAAACTCTTTAATGCAGTGACTTCAGAGGGCTCTGCTTCCAGTAACTTAATAGTTAACCAGGAAGCCAGACATTTGATTGTCTGAATCCCAGGTAACTGTTAAGCTGACCACACATGAACTCCACACCTGCCCACCCAACAACCACTTCCTCGACCCCTTGTACTCCCGGGGCCTTGAACAACCACCTCCCTCAACTCAACATGATTTTCGCCTGACCCCGAGATCTTTTATATCCACCTAGGCAGGCAAACGCATCTCATCTGAAAGGCAATACCTCTACCATTGTAGTGCTTCCTTGGTACTGCACTGGAGTGTCAACCTTAATTTTAGTGCTGGTTTTCTACCCAGAACCTTACCTTTCACAGGCAAATGTTCAACCAGCTGACCCACAGCTGAGACCATAGCAATAGTAGCTTGGGATGGTCAATATTTATAATATTTCAATTTTACAATGCAGTCAGTTCATGGACATGCAGATCTGCAACTGGTTGCTTTTTGCTAAAGCCCTTCTAAATTACTTGGAAGCACATCATCAGCACCAAGTGATTTCCTCCCTAGAATATGATGAGTGCATTCCTACTAATAATGCTACCTGTAGAATGATATTGATAATAAAGTGACTCTTTACAGTGTAGGTTGCAAAGCTGCCACCATCTAAGAGCATACCTCATGGATAGCCTGATCTAACGTTGTCATTGTACAACCTCCATGGTAATGGGAAGAGATTGACACTACAAACTGCCTGAGGTGTTTCCAAACTGAATCAGGTGTCTCCAATGTGCTGGAGACCAATAAGGAACCTTTTATAGACTTGAAAATAAAAGGAGCATTTTATTCAAGAAAATACTTCAATTAATCTAAATAATTCAAGTGTTAAATTACCCAGATTCTCAAAGGTGAGAAGATGGTTAGCAATGATTCAATACTTTACATCTTGCTGAGCAGCAAACTTATTAACTGCTGGACTGTGACCAGCCTGCTCCATAGGTCCATGCTCACTTTTCCAGTATGGGAAAGTGCAGATTGTTGATTGGAGCCTTGTAATTTCATCCCCAGCCAATTTGTTTCTTTTTGTGGGTTTCGGGGGGAATAAAAAGTGGAGCATTTGAAAAACAGGAAGTGTCACAGCCTGAGTCTTATTGTGTGTGTAAAGTTCAGGGCTTTGATTTACCTGAGTTTCTGTTGCTGATTATTTTGTATTGCGCGACGTTGCACATTTTATAATTCTACTTCTCATTGACAGAAACAAAAAGGGAATTAAGCAGCACACCCTGAACATTTGACAACATATCACAGCAGTGGAGTAGAATGGTGGTATTTATCATTTGGCCCCCACTTATGGCTAAGTTAAATCTGCTGGGAACTCTGGCTGGCTTACTTGCAAGGGCACCTCCTTGACCCGAATGGCCATAGGGGATAGAGGTAGGATTCAGTCCGGTCTCCCATTCTTCTCCCCTTCAAGAGGTAATTAGAGGTCCAAAATCACAAGCAGTGGACGACTGAATGAGGAAGTGCTATTCAGACTTGTAGCTCACTACCTCTTGTGGGACACTTAGTTGGACCATACAGCCTTGAGCATGACTCTGCTCAATTTGTAGCAATAAGAGAACATTTAAATTCATAAACAGATTTCTCATTCGACAGATCTATTATGTGACACCCATTTTCACTCTGTAATCCTTCAGTCTTTGAGTGTTTCCACGTAGGGAGGCCCATTCTCTTCAATTGACCATCTTGTCATTGGTATTTCTGCTCAGTTTTCAGAATAATTGCACACTTTTTTAAAAAAAATCTGAAAACAGTTGCTGGTATTTGCATCTCATACAGATCTTTTGAAACAAAGAAATGGACAACATTGCTCTGTCTAACAGGCAGATGAGATTGCACTGAGAATGATGTGTGTTAAACTCCCAATCCTTAGTGAACTCACTTCCATTACACAGACATAGTCTCTGCCCTGGAAGACCTAAGGATAGACATAGTGCAAGGACAGTACTCCAAATTTCCAACACTGCCCTTTTGTTGTGAGAACCGAGCACAATGACTACATTGAGCATTAGTGAATGAGGAATTCAGCACGCACAGCAACACAGGGGAGATAGGAGGAGGACAATTATAGCTCAAAGAGGTAGATTTTTCTCCAAAACGTGGGAAGGGGAGAGGATTTTAGGAAGTGTTTTCTCTAAAATATACGTGCCAGTAATGCAAATAATTTAACACCGATACTAGCAGCTGGCTTTCCTTTAGCCATCTAATTGCTTCACAACCCACTCCATCATCCTCTCCTTTAAATATGTTGTGGCCATCCATAGTCGTCCTGCCAGTACAGTCTCCATCAAAACAAACGTACTTCTCTGGAGGCAAATATTCATTTGTGGTTTGTGAACCAGTGGTATTCAATAACTGCGGTTTCTAGACAACAAGGTGCAGGGCTGGATGAACACAGCAGGCCAAGCAGCAGCATAGGTTTCTACTCTATTTTGGAATATCAATTGATCGTACAGTAATGGGGCATCCAATTTAATTGCAGCACTGCACTGTACAGTTTACTCAGCGGACAGAACTCCTGCTGACATGCCCAGTTCTATCAACCAATTGAAGTGGTGTAGTGTGCGATGGCTATGCTGACCAGTATGTTCAATGCTTGAGAAAAATGAGGAGGGTGCGCCATCTGCGCAAGGAAGTCTGTAGAAAGCAGTCTCTTATGTGATCATACCCAGTGTATTAACCAGAAGGCTAAACTGTCCGCAAAAGATGTATTAAAGGTTTTTGACAATCGCAGACTTAAGCAGTTTTAAACTTGACATAATTCTCCTGGTGCTATTTAACAGGGGCTGATTCAGTGAGCTGAAGATCTCCGAGAATGTCATGTTATGTAAATGAACAGGAAACAGCTGACTGTATTCTGTTGCTAACATCATACTCTCCACGGTATTTCACACTTACCCATTACATTTTCACTGCTCAACACGACTCATTCTGAAACTTTCCCCAGTTCATAGCCCTCTCCTCGTGGTTAAGAATTCTTGCTACTGATCAGAGGAAGCGATCAGATCACAATTCCTTTGTTCTAGACCTACGTTCCTTTTTAAGAGGTCCAGTTGACTTTAGGACTTTCTTTTTGCTGCCAGCTTCGCCGCTCTCTCACGCTCCGCTTCTTCGGCTTTTCTCTTCTCCTCCTCCTCTGCCTTCTTTCTTTCCTCCTTCAACTCCTTGTACCTCCACTGGGGTAATTCCAGGAAGTTGCTGCTCCTCTTCGCACTGCTCTTTCTGCGTATTCTCTCAGGCTCATAGGTCGGCGTTGGTGCTTTAAATATACGCACCTTGGGTACCACTATCCCAGGCTGCACACTGCTCCACTTCATCATACTCAAGGGCATCAGGCTCCCCCTCCTGGAGGAAGCAGCTGTCCCATGCTTGGAGGGAGAGGTCATTGGAGGAAGGCTGGCTCTCCGTTCCTTCTTCTTCGGGACCATGACAAGATGAGAGTTCTGAAATAATTTCTGTTGTTTGGTGTACTCCTTGGCTGAAGCCTTCATGGTCGGAGATTTCTGCTTTCTCAGGATCTCTTGCACAGTGAACCTCCTCTTGCCCACACAAGGGGGGCTGCTCGGGCAGATTGTCCTACATCCGGTTGCAACAAAAGGGCTGGAGATGGCGGTGGTCATGCGGACCATGTGGTCAAGGGGCCCATCCTCTTCTGGATCGCGGGGAAAGTTGATGGTCAGGGTTGATCTAATTGTCTCACAGAGTTTTTCCAAGCAGTTCTTGGGCTCATTGGCTTTGGCTACGAGCTCTTTCAATTTTGGCCACTCGGGCTTGTACCTGTCACTGAATTGGACTGGACAAGGCCTGGCCAGGAGCTTACGCATGAGACAGAAGGTTTCAAAGCGTCCTGTAAACTGTGCCCACTGTTGTGGGGTAAAACCTCTTCCTGGATCTGTGGCATTCATATCTGCACCTAGAGAAGAAACATAGATAAATCAGAGAGAAAACATATATAAATATAATGTATTTCTCCTTTTGGAATTTAACATCATTGCCTAAACTCAATCTCAATGAAGTAATGTGGAATTGGTTGTTAGCTAGAATTAAGTGACAGGCTTGGCTAATTAAAATGCCAAGTTCCCTTACAATTGACTTAGATTCCATAACACTGCAGTGCAATGTACTCCAAACATATTGATTTCCCCAGATCACATTCAATGATCCTCATTCCATCAAAAGGCAAAAGAAGTTCCCGAAAAAAATCGATAGGATTCCTCTACACCAGGAATGCCTAAGAGGATAGAAACTGATTTCAGAATTCTGAACAAGATTAGAAGTGTAAACTAACCAAATTTGTTTGTTCTACAAGTCAGAGTTCCTAATCATGATGAGCAAATGGCCGTGCACAGAATCCTGTGGAATATCCCTCTTGTACTTTGAGAAAAGGTGATATCGCTGTTATTGATGAATGGAGTTAGATAAATAAAAATGCAGAGCAACAGTGTGAACTCAAATGTCAGTTCAGGTCATTGTCCAACCATCGTAAGGTTAAATTTCCATTCCTGGCAACACAACTGAGCTGCCCAAATTCACCTCACGTCCCTAGGCTTAGCAGTTGTTTTCTGTATATAAGACAATGAGGTTGTATGACAGTTCCTCGGCCAGTGAAGAGAGGACACATTGTAAAGGACATTGTCCAAAATGACTGAAGGCTCTGTAAGGACTCTGTCAGTCAATACCCCAAGGATGGATATACATTTGCATTGTACTGGCACCACCTCATGAACTTTTCCTTTCTTACCATGTCTGACTGTTCCCACCACAGCCAGGATGACGTGTCCTTCCTACTGTTGGACTATGACCTGGTGTTGTGTGATTTCTGACCTTCCTACTTGATGCCTCCATTTCTCCAATCCTATTTTGTCATATCCTGAATCCCTCCTCCATGTCACTGACACAACTACAACTCCCCCACGCCCCCACCTCCCCCATCCATGGCCACCTTCTCTTTCTCACTTCTGTTGGTGATGAGTCTCCACATAAGCGTCCACTCTCCTGCTCCCCTCTCCTGTGCCATGGAGCCAAACAAGGAATCTCGCAAAGCACAGCAAACATGCTACCGATGTTATCTCAGTGCCTCAACCAGCTGCTGAGATACTGAAACTTCATAACCTGCCTTATTAACTCAACCCGCACACCAGATTTCCTACTCCTGTGGGCTCCATAAAACTCCCCCCGCTAACAGGTGCCTCTATGAGATAGCGCAAATTGTTGAACATCAATTTCTAGCTCAACTTCAGTGGCAGGGTGTGAGCCCAAAAAACAGCCTCCATGGCTGGTAGTTATTGAGGTGAGTGGAGGAGAGGTTAAGGATCTCTCAAGTGCTGAAGGATGGAAGTGAAAAATAACAGACACCGTTCTGGCATAGCACCAAGTCAGAAGTGTCGGTTCCAAGTGAAATTACTGTGTCTTGCCAGATATTAGAATTTCGAAGCTGCTTTGCCTTGATGGCATATCAATCTACACTGTTATGATTGTCACTGATGCCAAAAAACCTCCCTTTCTCTTCTCCAAAAAAGTTGAACTGAGTTGAAGAATCGAGAAACACACCAGAAAGAGATGTTCTGCTTGGGATCTCTTTTTTTTCATATGTACTCACTGGATGTGGGTGTTGCTGGCTAGGCCAGCATTTATTGCCCATCCCTAATTACCCAGAGGGCAGTTCAGAGTCAAATACATTGCTATAGGTCTGGAGTCACATGTAGGCCAGACCAGATTAGAATGATTGATTTCCTTCCCTAACTGAGTTGAGTAAACCAGATAGGCATTCCCCCCCATCTCAACAATTTCAAGATCATCATAAAACACAATTCCAGGCTTCTAATTCCATCTGCCATGTTGGGATTTGAACCCAGGTCAACAGGATATTACCTGAGTCTCTAGATTAATAGTCTAGCAATAATACCACCAGGCCATCACCTTGCTGTAACAATCCTGCATGTCATTCAATCCCACCAACAGCTATGCTACAATCCTGCACAGAATTTTTGATACATGGGTCTGGAAGTGTGGAATAGAGAAGAAAGCAATTTAAGTCACTATAACTCTGCCTGCTTTTTGAAATGGTGGCTGTGCCTTTCTCTTTGGCCATAGTCCTGCAAATTCTTCCTTTACAAGTAAAAATCCAACTGTTCTTTAAAAGACACTGCTGAACATATTTCCATTGCAGTTTCAGGCATTGTGTTCTAGATCATTGATGACTGTGTAAAATAATTTGTCTTCACTTTCCCACCATAAGTAATAAGAACAGGAGTAGGCTGTTCGGCCCATCAAGCTTGCTCCACCATTCAATAGGATCATGGCTCATTCGACATTCCTCACATCCACTTTCATGCCCTTTCCCCATGCTAACTCAAGGACTCCATGACTGTGCCCACAGTTCTCTATGGCATGGAGTTCCAAAGACACGACCATTCCAGAGAAGCAATTCCTCCTCATCTCAGTCCTAAATTAGCATCCCTTTATTCTGAAAGTATGTCCTCTAGTCATAGACTCTTCCATGAGGGAAACATCCTGTCAGCATTTACCCTGTCAAATCCCTTAAGAATCCTGAACAAAAACAGAAGTTGCTGGAAAAGCTCAGCAGGTCTGGCAGCATGATGAGATCACCTGGCAGAATGAGATCACCTCTCATTCTTCTAAATGCCAGTGGGTAGAGCCCCAACCTATTTAGTTTTTGCTCACAAGATAATCCCTCCATACCAGGGATCATCCTCTCAACTGCCTCTAATAAAATTATATCTTGCCTTAACAAGCCTGCTCACGATACTCCAGATGTGGTCTCACCAGCACCTTGTATAGTTGCAGTAGGCATTCCCTACTCTTAGTACTTCAACTCCCATGAAATAAGGGCCAACATTACATTAGCCTTCCTGATTACCTGCTGCACTTGTGTGCCAGCTTTCTGTGTTTTGTGTCAAAGTACCCATCTTCTGCTCCATTCTGCTTTTACCTCCACCCAAATGGACTCTACATCATCCATTTCTGTTGAAGCTTTCTTTAGATTTCTCCACTTAAATAATATTCTGCTCTTTTGTTCTCCCTTCGAAAATGAACAACTTCACATTTGCCCGCGTTATGCTCCATTTGCCAACTTTTGCCCGCTTACTTAACTCACCAATATCTCTCTGTAAACTGATTGTATCCCTCTCACAACCTTCCTTTCCACCTATTCTTGTGTTGTCTGCAAATGTGGCTACAGTCCATTCACTTCCTTTCTCCACATCATATATATATATTGTAACAGTTGTGGTCCCAGCACTAATACCTGTGGAACCCCATTGGTCACAGGTTGCCATACTGAAAGAGAACCTTTTATCCCTTTTCACTGTTTCCTGCCTATGAGCCAATTTTCTAGCCATGCCAATATACTACCTCCAACACCGTGGGCTCTCACCTCATGACTTAACCTTTTCTGAGGTACCTTGTCAAATGTCTTCTGTAAGTCCAAATACACCACATCTTCTGGTTCCCCTCTATCCACTCTGATTTACACTGCCTCAAAAAGATTTTAATAAATTAATCAGACATAATTTCCCTATCATAAAGCCGTGCTGACTCTGCTTGATTAGATAATGATTTTCCAAATGTTCTGCTGTTACTTCCTTAATAATGGATTTGAATACTTTTCCAACAATAGAAGTTGGATAATAGATGGCTAATTGGCCTATAGTTATTTGCTTTTTGCCTCCCTCCTTTTTGAATAGGGGTGTCACATTAACAGTTTTCCAATCCTCTGGTACTTCTCTAGAATGCAACAATTTTTGGGAAATTATAACCAATACGATCACTGCAGTTACCTCTTTTAGGAACCTAGTGTGTAAGCAAGACAGCCAGGGGACCTATCTGTCTTTAGCCCCATTAGTTTATGTAATATTACTTCTTTAGTTGTGGTGATGATACTTAATTCCTCCCCTGCATTCTTTAGTATTAATTTGATGTTCAAAGTATCTTCCACTGTAAGGACTGATGCAAATATCTGTTTAACTCCTCTGCGATTTCCTTGTTCATGAAAACCACCTCCTCAGATTAATTGTCTGAGGAGCCTATGTTCACTTTGACCTCTCTCTTTTTTTATATATTTAAAGAAGCTCTTATTATGATTTTTATATTCCTCACTATCTTGTCCTTTTAGTTTAATTTCTCTGTCTTTATTATCTTCCTAGTCCTCCTTTGCTGGATTCTGAATTTATCCTAGCCTTCATGGCTATCACTGATTTTGGTCTCCTTATATGCTTTGTTTTCAACTTAATACTGTCCTTAAGTTGCTTGCTTAGCTATGGCTGGTTTATCCCTGTTTTAGAATCTTTCCTCCTTACCGGGGTGCATTTTTACTGACAGTCATGAAATATCTCCTTACATGCCCGCCACTGCTTACTGACTACCAGTCCTACTAATGTATCTGTCCAGTTTACTTTAGATAACTCTTACCTTATTTCATTGTAATTCCCTTTATTTAGGTTAAACATAGTTATTTCTGACCAAGTTTCTCACTCTTGAACTGAATATTAAATTATATCAGGTTATGATCACCATTTCCTCGGGGATCTTTTACTTGGAGGTCATTTATTAAACTTGCCTCATTACCCATTTCCAGATTCAATACAGTCTGCTCCATGGTAGGTTCCATGATGTATTGCATGGGAAACTATCCCTAATGCATGAATTTGTTGTCAAAGCTACCCTTCTTAATTTGATTAACTCAATCAACATGAAGATTAAAGTCACCCATAATTATTTGCTCTTTTATTTTTACATGCTCTAATTATTTTTTATTTCTAGCCTTGCTCGAGAAGTGGCTACTATTTGGGGGCCTGTACACTACACCTATCAATGTCTTCTGCTCCATTCTGCTTTTACCTCCACCCAAATGGACTCTACATCATCCCAGCCCACATCATCTCCCACAACAATGCTCATTTCGTTTCTTCGTAACAGTGCTACCCCACCACCTTTTGCATCACCCTGTCTCTTTGAAAGAACGAATGTCCCTGAACGTTAAGTTCCCAGTTTTGATTTCCTTGTAACCATGTTTCCATAATGGCTGTGAGATCAGATTCTTTTACCCTGATTTGCACCATTGGTTCATCTGCATTATTCTGAATGCTTCGCGGATTAAGGTACAAAGCCTTTAAGTTTGTTCTATTATTAAATTTCCCTACATTTTTATCTAAATTATTTCTCCCTGTTTGTCAAAACCTTTCTTAATTGCGAATGCATCCATTAAATTTCTATTTAACTTTCTTTGCTACAAGGATAACAATCTCAAGTATTCTGGCATCTCCATTACTAAAGATCCTCAACCCCAGTATCTGCTCTATTTTGTCTCCAATGCCTTGACATCCTTCCTAAAGTATGATGTCCAGAAACAGATTTAGAAAAACGCCATTTGGCCCCTTTAGCCTTTCCTGCCATTCAGCAAGATCATGGATGATCTTCCCCATGCCTCAACTCCAGTTTCATGCCAAATCCTTATAGTCTTCAAATTCCCAATACTTTAAAAACGTACCTACCTACGCCTTAAATACTCTCAACAATCTAGCCTCAATATACAACACGATGTAAAGTCAACCAATTTGTTGCAAGCTGTGTAAACAATGTAACTTAAAGTCTTAGCCCTCAAACACTTTCTGTGTTCTGTATGTTCTACCTACTTATCCAAATTAATGGTAACATGGCCCAAAAAGCACTTGTTGCCCATTCTCTTATTACTGCAACATGGAAAAGGGAAAATATTCTGGGCAAAAATATTGTGCTGTGGGCTGTTACTATGTTAGAGAAGTTCTCAATGGCTCACTAAGATCAATGGGCATTGATCCAATGTAATATAACCATAATAGAAAATAAAGATTTAGCATCTCTCTTACTTTTGTAACTTTATTCCCCTGTCTACGAAACCTAAGATTCCATATGTTTTGTGAGCTGTCTGATTGGCTTGTCCTTCCACCATTAATGGGGATAGTATTGGGAAGAGGGACACAACGACAAGAAGATTGTCAGTACTTACCCGCTAACATCAGGGCTCTGACACAATCTGTTTTTCCTTGCATTCCTGCTTTCATCAGTGCAGTGAACCCATGGACGTTCCTCCTCTCGATGTCAATTCCGGAAAAATAGTTCAGCAAGTAATTTGTAATTGTGATGTGTCCTGCAAAAAGTACGGTGCAATGCTGTTTAAAGACTGCAAATCATATAGAAACAACCACATGCAAGGGAGTGGGTCTCAGTCCACACCAACAAATATTTCAGCAAAAAGCAGTGTTTAAGGGGGTTACAAAAAAATCTTTATTCACTTCTAGAACTTGGCCTTGAATCCATTACTGAATGATGACCGACCTGACTATAAGCAAGAAAGAACACACATTATTGTTATGTTTCAAAAGCACAGAATGTCTTAGAAGTGTTTTATCAAATGCTTTTATCCCCTGTGGAGTTGAAGTGACTGTTGTACTGAAGGAAACACAGCAATTAAATTGTACAGCAAGATCTCATGAACAGGAATCTGATAATAGCCAGACCATTTGTTTTGATTGAGGAAAAATTATTATCCAGTACACCAGGGATAATTCTTTAGTCCTTCATCAAACTAGTATCATGAGATATTTTTACACCCACCTGAAACTATGACAGAAGGAGATGCACCTAATTGAATTTGAAAAAGCCCAACTTAGAGTATATTTTCCTCAATTTCCTACTGTGAGCAAATGAGGATCAACACAAATATAAATTGGGGGTGAAAGGGGGAAACAAATCTCCTTTACAGTCTTACCAGTTATATTTCCTAATGTTCAGTGATGTTGTTAATAAATTTGGCCCATTCTGAATGGACACAGGTCTGTAGAAGGCAGCTATTTGTCCCCTCCAACCTTTCCCACCATTCAGCATGGTCATGGATGATCTTCCCCATGCCTCAACTGCTCTTTCATGCCAGCTCCTGATAGCCCTCACAGATGTGACTACCAATAAGGTCGCTGCAGCCCCAGGCTGGTATGGTAGATACTTTTAATCAACCTGTTCAGATGTGTTAGGACACACTTCGCCAGGAGGTGGGATTTGAAGCTGAGCCTTCTGGGGCACTACCACAACAGCCCCAAAGACTGGCAATGGTAAGCTTTTGCCAATTTGGATGAGTTTATCATATTGAGCCCAGTTGGATTGGGTGTAGAGGTATAGAGATAGGGCTGGGCACGAGAATCCAGTGTTATTTACTGAATGTGCAGGGACCAATAGATCAATTGCAGACTGACGTAGGTATGATATATTTCCAGTGGCTGCTACTACAGTTTAACTTACTTATAGTTCAACTTTGATTAATTTAGACTATCTGCCTTTGGTAATCAAGGACCTGTGACCAACCCGCAATTAAAAGCTACAAGGGTGTGTCTTCTGTAGCAGGAATCGGTTAATTGAATACTGCTGTGATTAACAAACAATTGAAGCCAATTAAAAAGTATGCAAGATCATCAGCCAGCTAGGGGGTGGTAAAGTTCCTGGCACTTCAGCTGCTCTTTGTGATGCTGAAGGATATTGTGTTCCAGCCATAAATTGATTATGCTGTTCAAGTGTGCTGATTCATGGGAGATGGCCAATTCTAACCTATGCTAACAAGCAAGTGCAGAAATCTGGGTGTAATTTACCCTTGCAAACCAGGTACAATATCCAGCCCATTCTGCCGATGCATCCCCAGCAGAAACCTCAGCATTGTGAAACCTGTCTGTTCACAAGGGGCAGATTTCTTATGGCTTTAATAAACAAAGAACTGCAGAATCCGGAAATCTGAATTAAAAACAGAAATTGCTACAGCAGGTTGACTCTGCTTTCTCACCGCAGATGTTCCCAGACCTGCTGAGTTTCTCCAGCAGTTTTTGTTTTTGTTATTTGTTGTTTTGTCGGGTCAATTCATTTGGACCTCAGCTCACTGGATCATCATAATTTGTTTTCTTGTTTATATTATCTGTCTTGGTGAGCGAAGCAACCTTATTAAATTTTCTACCTGTAACCCCCTGATGACTGTGTAAGACTGTTCTTGGGAGCCCAGGTTTTCCTCTGTTCTAGTGAGGCAGGTATTAAACTGGATATTTCACCAGCATCTCATGGAAATAATGAATAAAAGCTTCAGACATGTGTTTAACAGTTAAGGTAGAAACATTTTTTTTTTCAATTTTTAGGATCAGCTCTATACTTTATCTTCTTGCATTTAGATCTATATAAATTCTTTCTAGATATGTGGATTTACATTCACAACAATAGATATACTTTAAATGAATTGGGCAAAAAAAACCCACAGAAGACAAGACCATTTTTTTCGTATGCAGCAGATTGTTATAGTGTCAGAATAGGTGGTGGAAGTAGCATTAGTAGTAACTTTCAAAAGGAAACTGGGAAAAAAAGTTGCTGGGCTATGGAAGATGATTGGGACTAATTGGATAAGCTCTTTTAAAGAGGCAACATAGCATGATGGGCTGATTGGCCTCTCACTGAGGGATTCCCTGATAACATTGGGTGGGTGGAAGGGTTATCATAGAAAGAAAGTTGAATCTCTGTCTTTCATCATAATGTATGAAACCATTTACGGTAGGATAGATATTGTAACGGTCCTGAATGATTGAATCATTGCCTCCATAGAAGTAACGTGCAAAAGGTCAATGAATGGTTATAGAGTCATACAGCACAGAAACAGACCCTTTGGTCCAACCAGTCCATGTTGACCATAATACCAAACATTATCCCACCCGGGTGCACTTGGCCCATATTGCTCCAAACGTTTCTTGTTCACGTACTTGTCTAAATGTCTTCTGAATGTTGTAACTAACCCCCACATCCACCACTTCCTCTGGAAGTCCATTCCACACATTCTGCGCTAAAAAAAGTTGCCCCTCATGTCTTTTTTAATTCTTTCTCCTCTCACTTTAAAAATCTGCCCCCTAGTCTTGAAACCCCCAACCCTAGGGAAAAGACACCTGCCATTCACTTTATCTATACCCCTCATGATTTTACAAACCTCTATATAACCTCAAACTCCTTTGCTCTAGTGAACAACATTCCAGCCTTTCCAGCCTCTGCCTAATCTGAAATGCTCCATTCCTGGCAACATCCTGGCAAAGCTCTTCTGAACCCTCTCCAGCTTAATAATATCGGCTGGTCAGTTGCTCCCTGTGACTGCCACCCAGATAATTTGAAGTAAATTTAATGGTGATTCTCAAAGGTCACAGAATCCAAGGCACAGAGTTTTACTGTCACCGTTAGACATCAACCAGGTATCATTTGAGTCCCCATTCTCAATCCTACAGAGGAAATCAGGAGCCAGAAACCATTGTGTGATCCCAGAGGTTCATGGTCATTTGTCCAGGAGAGACAGTGTCCAAACAGAACAGGAAGACTTTGCTCAGTTTGCTAATAACAGATCACACCACAGGTCTCATCAGCAATCCATCAGCTCCAGCGACAAACTATCAATCTCAGTCATGGTTCACCAACCATACAATGACTGTCCACCAATCAGACAGTGACGCAGACACCCAGTCTTGAGGTGCGTGCCAGCATTGAGTCTCCTACTTTTGTAGGGGTAAATGAGGTCAGGTATTTGTTAATGTCAACTGACTACACTGCCTCTCAATCATCATCCCTAGCTCCAATAACTGTAACTCTTCCCAGATCACTGTACCATTCACTGTCTGCCCCATTTCCTCCCTACACATTCCCTCTCTACCACTCTTCCGCTTTTTTTCCACATTCACACACTATTCCACTTCCTCTTTGTTCAGATTCAGTACCTTAACCATCACTGTGCTGCTTCACTTCTCTGGCCCATTCCTTGGACTCTTCCGATCCAAACAAGTTATGCTCCAATTGTACAGAGCTTTGCTTAAGTCCCATCTTGGACAGCATTTCCAGAAAGGCACATATTGTGGATTTTCTCTTCAACAGAGTTTTAAAGATATGATCTAATCCGTGTTTAAGACAATTTAATAGGACAAATGTAAAGAAGTTGGTTCCGATGGTGGACAGTCCAGAACAAGGGGACACAACCTTAAAATTCAAGCTAGACCATTCAGGAGTGAGTCAGGAACATGTTCATACAAAATGTGGGGAGATCTGGAAGTGTATTCTCCAAAAAGCTATAGAGATAGGTCAAATATCAAAACTAAGGCTGATATGGATCAAAGGCAGGGGAATGGAGTTGAATAACAGATGATACAGGATGTAACTGAATGGTGGGACAAGTTGAATGGCCTATTCACTCCCTGGGCTTCTTTAGGCTCTAATGCTTCAGGCTAACAATTTTCAGCCCCCGCTTGAGAAACTGCTTTGAGTCTTAAAAAAAAACATGGAAACGCTGTGAAATTAAGATCATAAATCATTCTCTGGATTCTACTGATGAGCATAAACCACCTGAGCTTTGCTTCACAGGTTTGCAATCTCAGCACAACTGCCAGATTAAATTACTGCTTTATAGTTTATTGTTATGCTCCTGTTAACTGGTATCTGTGTGTTACAATGTCATGGCATGTTCCGTCAGTTTGCACAGCCTACTTTAAACTGCCTCTAATATATATTTTCTGCGCAACACAAGCCTCAGCTAAGTTTTCAACCTTTAGCAAGATGCTACCAAGAGATATGAGCTGCACAGTCGTGTGATTTCCATTGGCCAATTTCTTTGCTTGAAAACAATACTGACAATTGTAACAGCTATCTGATTACTATTGATCTCGAGGGCAATTATGGATGAACAGAAATGCTGGCCTCATCAGCAACACTGTCATAAAGAATTTACAAAAAAAGTGACACAAAAGGGCACTTAACAATTATTTTAACTTAGATGACTATATAAGTAAACTGATCCGAGCCCCTGTGTCACAATCTCACTGAGCTCAGCGTTTTGCTGGCATTGCTAAATTTCTCCCAATGTGTTCTCTCCTGGGCTGCACTGAAGCCAGATTGGTACCAATGGTAACTGTATACAGCCCATGTGTATATATTTGTGTGCACGCATTTGCCCTTGACTTTACCTCCAACCTAACAAAAATACTAAGCAATGTGATTTTCCAGGCTGGTGTCTTTTTTAAGAGGAGACAGATATGCCAGCTTGGAAAGTTTCCCGACTCAGCCTTCCCAACTCATCCACAAAAATCAGGACCAACATCTCAAGTTGATGGGCTTACATCAGATTATTTCACAGTTTTCGGTTCTCCGAACTGGTCATATTAATGAAGGTTAATCGCTGACATCTAAGTTGGTCCTGTCTGACTGTCATGATATAAGTAGTAACCTAAAGGATTATTTGACGAATCTTGGTTATTAAAAGCGTCATGAACCTACCTACGAGAGGTTCTGCACAAATGTGCTGTTTGGGTGACAACCATTTCCTGGCACATCAGACAAAATACAATTGCCAGTGAACAAGACCCAAAGCCAAAATAACTGAGAAAGTCAAAGATCCTTCTTTTTCCATCTATGGTTTATTGCATCCTAGTCCTAATTAATGCAAGATAAAAAGATTCAACTTCATTTCTCCTTTTACCAAGTTTTAGATATAAACTACTAATCAACCATTTGCTGTGCCTGCATACTAACATGTTATTGCTCATGTACCAGTTCACCCAGATCCCTCTATAATATTGATTTCTACATATTCTCCACACTTAAAGGTGATAATGGTTTTCAATTCGTCCTGCCAAAGTGGCCATGTTCACATTTTCCCAATTATACTTTACTTTTTTTTTTGCCAACTCATCTAACTTGTCTATATCCTTTGCAGACTATCATCTCTTGACAAATTACTTTCCTGCCTATCTTGGTATCATTGGCAAATTAACTAACATACAACAGTCTCCTCAATCATGTCTTCGATATAGATTGTAAATTGTTGAGACCCAGCATTGTTTGTGTGCCACTCAACTTGTTACAGCTTGCCAACCTGAAAAAGACAGATTTATCCCTACTCTACTTTTTGTTAGCTAACCAATCCTTTATTTGTGCTAATATGTTATGTCATATATCTTGTGTTCTTGCGTAATATCACTGGATGTGGCACCTTGTCAAATAATGTTTGAAAATCCAAGTACCACCACATCCATTGGTCCCCCATACATACACTGTCTGGTATATCCTCAAAAGACTGTAATAGATTAGTTAAACACGATTTTGCTATCCCAGTACAATGTTGACTCTGCCTGATCACATTATGATTATCTAAACATCTTTCTCTAACCCCGTTAATATTGCACATTAGCAATTTCCCCACAAGAGACGTTAATCTAACTGACCTACAGTTTATTGCTTTCTTTCTCCCTTATTTCTTGAATAAAGTTGTTACATTAACTACCCCCCCCCCCCCCCCATCTATTGGGACCTTCTGGAATCTGAGGAAGTGTGGAAGATTATTATCCCTGTCATCTATAAGTCCCTCAGGTGCAGGCAACATGGTGCTGGAAGCTTCCCAACCTTTTGGGATAATAATTCTCAATGCACCTACTCTCTGACTATGTTGATGGTTTTACATTCCCCCAACTCACTCACCTTTTCATTTTCAAAGCCAGAAGTCAAATGACACCAAGTTATAGTCCAACAGGTTTGTTGGAAACCACAAGCTTTCGGAGCGCTGCTCCTTCGTCAGGTGAAATGGGAAAATCACTTCACCTGATGAAGAAGCAGCGCTTCGAAAGCTTGTGATTTCAAATAAACCTGTTGGACTATAACCTGGTGTCGTGTGACTTCTGACCTTGTCCACCCCAGTCCAACACCGGGACCTCCACATCATGGCTTCTCATTTTCAAGTATCTTTGGGAAGTTTTCTGAAACTTCTACAGTGAAGCCAAACACAAACCACTTTGCCACCACCATTTCTTTGTTGAACATTATAAATTCACCAGACATCCTCCAGAGGTTTTATTCTTTTCCCACTGAAATAGTTGTAGAAACTCATTGGTTTGATATTACTAACTAGTTTTCTCTCACACATTTTCTTCTTCTTTACTACTTCTTTCATCATCCTTGCTTGTTTGTAAAATTTGACCAGGCTTCTGACCTACCATTAATTTTTGCAGATTTGTACTGCGTTTATTTCAATTTGCTACTATCCATAACTTAAATATGTAGCCACTGATGATACAAACTTCTCAATGAGTTTCTCTCTCACTGAGTTAAATCTTTGCTGCAAGTGATTAAATATTGCCTTTAACAGTCTGCTCCTGCTACCATTTAAACTAGTTTCGCACTTATTTCAGCCAGCTCTGCCTTCATGCCCCTATAATTACCTTTATTCAAGTTTAAAATACTACTTTTTAGAACCTGGCTTCTCGCCTTTAAACTGAAGACAAAATTCTCTTTTGAATACACTGGTGAGAACTTTAACTTACACTGGTATCCCACCTTGATAGGAGTGAACACTATCCTCAGGAATGCTGTCCTCAGGAGTCAGATACTGAGTGATGAGCAAAGTGGACAAAACACAAACAAGTGCATGCAGTGTGCAAGCAGAATGACCTCTTCTGTATTCAGCTTGTTACAACCAGGTCATGCCCAGTACACTAGCATGTCACTTCCATTCTCCAACAGTACAGTCTGTTAGGCATTAATTATGAATGACCGTACTTGCCTGAATTAATCATTAGCACTGATATAAAACACCATTGATCACAAGCCACTTCCATCATTGCAGGACTATTACATCACAGGAGACAGAACTGAATGGGCTTCAGTGCATTGACTGCTGATCCAACTAATTAGTTTAAGCTTTTAACTAAAAGGCATTTGGTTATGTGTCAAGACTATTACTCTTGTTAAATGCTGAAGTCAATGATAAATTTCTCTTTGTTGCTGTGGCTGCAGTACTACAGTACATTGACCCACCCTCTGCTGGAATTGCTAGGTTTCTTTTCAGGGTGCTTTTTGGAACTAATACCTGCAGAGCAACACAAAGATGGAAGGGCAGGGGTGGTCATGGTAATTACAGCATCTGCATCGACTGTTGAACCAGAACAGCTTCAAAGAAGCAGCAACCTTCAGCTGTGGTTGCCAACAGTAATGTTGGATGTGTTTAATTAAAAAAGGATGGAGATAACCATTTCTTTTCCCTCTGTGTTCAGATTTCACGGGCATCACAGGGACCAGCTTTATTTGCAATCGCAATCAGAGGTTATCGCAATCAAATGGGATGATGGATTGGGACCACCCAGGGCGAGCAGATCAGTTGTATTGTGGGACCTGGGGCAGCCATTTTAGAAGTTACCAAGTACAAAGTAACATTAATAAGGCAGTGGGGGGGGGAGGATCCCCTTTCACACAACTGATGCAGCCAATGGAAATGTGGGATTGCACCTGAACAGGTCTGTCAGCAGGTTGGCTTCCAACTCCTCAACCACTGGGAACCAAAGTGGAAATAATGGAGGTGTGAGGCAGAAGCACTGGTGACAGAATGCACTGGGAAAAAAATAAATACATTGGACATTCCAGTTCTTACCTGCTTGTGACGCAATCATGAGAGCTGTGTTGCCTTCTTTATCCTGCCAATTGACATCAAGGTGAGGGCATCCAGCCAATAGGAAGACAATGTCCATGAATCCCTGGTAACAGGCCACCATTAGCCCAGTCTGGAAACAGAATGCATCCAGCAGTTTCAGAGAGAGGGAGTTTGGTGGAGCGCAGAGCAAACATCGCAAATTAACCAACCGTGCAAAGTTCGGACATATAGATGAGCTGGTACAAGAGAAACGTTGAAAATAAAGTAACACACAATAAATCAGAGAATTGGTGAGAAGCTGACAGAAAGGAGATGAGGAAGATTAAATAGTCCACAAGACTAACTGTAGAAATGAAAGCTTTGTCAGTATTCAAACAATTTCAAGCCAATATTTAAATGATTAACAGCTGACACAGAATTACTGAGGACTAATGAAGGTGAAGAGAGTCCAATGATAAGTTATCGCGGATCACAGAATCTCCAAACAAGGCTACTGTCAGCAACAAGTGGACTATTGCCAGCACAGTGAGGATTAAATAAAAATGGAGATGGAATTCAACTACAGCATTTCAATTTCCAACCGTGGATCAAAATGAGGTCTGAGAAGAAAGTCAACAAAGATCAAAATCCTGCAGATGCTTAAAATCTGGAATAAAATCGAGAAAGAGTGTCCTGAGAAAAAACTCAAGTCAGGTTGGGAGAGGAAGGGTAAGATAAAACATTTCAGGTCAGTGACCTTTGGTCAGAAACTACAGATATCATAGGCCAACACCAAAAAAAGAGGAACAGGGCCAGGGAGAAAGCAGGAGGAAGACAGGAAAAAATACCACACAGCGGGTGAGGATTTAATGAATCCACAGATGACAGTGCAGGACAAAAAAAAGGATGATAAAGAAAGAAAAAAAAAACAAAAATAATGTCGGCTGAGACATGGACATTTGAGAGATCTGAATAGTGCAGTTGCAAAACAAAAATTAAGTAGCCACCAAGTCATTCATGAAGAATGAAATGTTTATCTGACTGTTCAATTCCCCCTCCCCATCCAAGCTTAGCCCTGTTCTGTTCAGCATTGTTTAAAAATGAGCAATTTCCTTTCTATTTGTGAGCACAGGAGCATATTAAGCATGTGGATATATTGACACAGATTGGGCCATTGCAGCTTTTGCATGACTCTGCATCTTTGCGTATAGCAGTGAATGAATATTCTTCTGATACATACTTTGCACAACTCAAATCTATATCAAACTCTAACAGTTAGAATTCCTTTAGCTCCGAAGAGGGGTGAAACAGTTTCTCCTCACAGATGCTGCCAGACCTGCTGAGTTTTGACAGCAATTTCTATTTTTGTTTCTGATTGCCAGCATCTGCAGTTCTTCAGGTTTTTTTTGGTTAGCATTGGTAACTGAAGTTCATTACACAAACAGCTACGAGCCTTGTGTCAATCGTATTTAGGTCTGTGCAGATTCCTTGTGCTAATAAACTTTTACGACATAAATGTTACGGGACAGTTAATTGTGCTTTTAGAGCAACCACCAATGAAGTAGCAGGAAAACCACTGAATGTATCCCTGGGAATGTTTTAAATGATTTATTGTTAACTCTCCCAGCTCATCCACTGCTGTCTGGACACAACTTAAAAAGAGATAACAAGGTGTACAGCTGGATGAATACAGCAGGCCAAGCAGCATCAGAGGAGCAGGAAAGCTGACGTTTCAGGTCTGGACCCTTCTTCAGAAGGATCCTTCTTGGCCTGCTGTGTTCATCCAGCTCTACACCGTGTTATCTCAGATTCTCCAGCATCAGCAGTTCCTATTATCTCTGAAACAACTTAAAAAGAGTTTTTTAGATTTTGAGAGATTACTGTCTGCAGGAGGTCCTTTAAATTCATGCATTTTTTTTCTGTGGAGGAGTCCGGTCGGTCCCACTCTCCTGCTCTAGCCTAGCAATTTTATTTCCATCAAGTTTCTTTTGAATATCTTCTCAAAATCAAAGCTAGCCCCCCCTTCCACTATTCTCAAAGTCAGTCAGTTTCAAGTGGATTAAAATCACTGTGATAAAAATTCCCCTTCACATCTCCTTTATAACTCTTGCCCAAAGCTTTAAATCTTGTCTCCCACCCCTTGTATCATCAGCTAATGAAAAAAAAGCTTTTCTTTATCTACTTTTAACTATCATTCTACATCCCTATCATATTCCCCTCAAACCACTTTCCTCCAAAGAGAACAATCCCAGTTTTTCAACCTAACCAGTCTCCCTTCCCTGGAATTCATTCTGGTAAATCACTTACTGGCCCTCTCAATCTTCCCACAGAGTACTGACCAGAACCAGATGCTGTACTCGAGCAGTGGCCTCATTGGAACTTCATATAGGTCCAACATAATTTCCCGGTTTTTGGATATACCTATATTTAGGAAGTTCAAGAAATTGAATACATACCTGAAGGGAAACATTTGGTGGACTATTGGAAAAATCAAGAGAACGGGCTCAATTTGATATCCCTTTCAAAGCTCTGGCACAGGCAAAACTGACTGAATGGCCATCTTCCGCTCCATATGATTCTATGATTAATATGACCACGTACAGTATCCACTCACAGTTCAAAAATTAAGGGGTCTCTCATTTAAGATAGAAAAAAAAATTATATTGTTAATCTTTAGTATTCTCTTCCCTAGAGACTGCTGGAGGCTGGGTCATTGAATGTATTTAAGTTAGAGAGAATTTTTAATCGACAGGGCAGTCAAGGATTCTGGGGGTTAGGCAGGTGAGTGAGTCAAGGACCCTGTTGGTGGCATGATATGTATCACAAGTCAGAGGGACTTTCTAACAGTCCTGTTGACACCAGATTGGAATCCCCAAATGGAGGGGCTTTCTGACAGCAGGCACAGTTTCAGAACCTGACTCATTTATTTTATTGTCTGCCTTTCTGTTTATTACACGTGGGTACTCACAGTAAAACAATAGACATGTGTCAGTCAAAAATGACTGATTACAGAAAAGCCCTAAAAACTTTAGAGAGTTGCAAATTTCATGAAAGGTTATGGTCTTCTAGAGGAGAAAAAAACAACAGAACAAAGTAACAGAGTTGGGAGAAATAAAAATTGTCTGCATATTACTAAATGGAGGGGCACAGATGCACCTTTTATTGTCATAATGATGCATAAACTCAACTTGGACTCCACCCTCTGGCTCAAAACATTGAGGAGCAGTCTAATTAATGTTTCAAATGAAAAAGGGATAAAATGAAAAGAGTAGATATTGGAGGACGGGGATGGCAGGTAGCTCAAAAGAAATATGACATGTGGGTGATTTAAATAAAACCACAGGGCTACTCTCTCATTAGAGAGAGACAAATGCTAGTGGTTTAAGCTGAGGGTCACCATGCTTCAGGTGAGGGGAAGTGGTTGAGAAAGAGAATCCTGCATGGTAACCTCAGCCAGGGTGGGAACTGAACCCACACTGTTGGCATCACTCACCAGCCATCCAGCCAACTGAGCTGTACTCCAGGTGTGGCCTCAGCAACACTGGTTGTAGCAAGACTCTAACCCTTAGCAATAAAGGTCAAAGTTCCATTTACCTTCTTAATTACATGTTGCACTTGCACCTTAACGTTTTGTTTCATGCACATAAACATCCAGATCCCTCTGTGCTGCGGGGTTTTTTCTTGGAATCTCCCTCCATTTAAATAATAGTCTGTTTTTTTGATTTTCCTGTCAAAGTGCATAACTTCACGCTCTGCCGCACTAAATTTGATCGACCATGTATTGGCCACTCATTGTGTTCCCTTGTAGATTCCTTACACCCCAAATGTCCTACCACCTGCTTTTGTATTGTCAGCAAATTTAGATACATTGTACTCTGTCCTCTCTTCCAAGTCATTAATATACATAATAAACAATGGAGACCTTAGGACCAATATTTGTGACACCTGACTAGTTGCATCTTTCCAACCTGAAAAGACCCATTAATCCCAACTCTCTGTCTTCTATGTGTTAACCAATCTTCAATCCATGATAATACCTTACCCCCAGTGCCGTGAGCTCCTATCCTAAAACAATAAAGTTCTATGTGGTGCATTATCAAATGCCTACTGGAAATCCAAATACACAACATCTACTGGTTTCTCTTTATCAACTCTGCGTATTATATCCTCAAAGAACTCCACGATATTTGTTAAACATGATTTTAACTTTCAAAAATCATGCTGACTTAATTGTTTTAATCTTTTCTAAAGAGCCTGCTATTTCTTCCTTAATAAAGGTGTCAAGCATTTTCTCAAAAACAGATGTTAGACTAACTCGCCTACCTTCCTGCCTTCTGTCTCCCTTCTGTCTTATAAAGGGGCATCACATTACATTCAAATCCACTGGAACATTTTGACCAATGCCTTCTCTATTTCTGTAGCCACCTCCTTTATAACCCTTGGATGCAGGGGATTTATTGCCTTTAACTCATTAGTTTGTCAAACATTTTGTCCCTTGTGAGAGACTGTTTCAAGATCTTTCCTCCCATTAGCACCTGTTCATCTGTTATCTTTGGGATGTTTGTGGTGTTCTCTACCACGAAAACCAATGCAAAATATTCGTTTAAATTATTTTCCATTTCTCATTATTAATTCGCTAGTTAGATTCATAGAATCCCTACAGTATGGAAAGAGGCCATTTGGACCATTGAGTCCATACTGATCCTCTGAACAGCATCCCACCCAATCTCTATAACCCCATGTAATCAACCCTAACCCACCTACCCTGTACGTCCCTAGACACTACGAGCAATTTAACATGGCCAATCTACCTACCCTGCACATCTCTAGACTGTGGGAAGAAACCGGAGCACCCAGAGGAAACCCTATTAGACATGGGGAGAAGATGCAAACTCCACACAGACAGTCACCCAAGAGTGGAATTGAACCTGGGTCCTTGGTGCTGTGAGGCAGCGGTGTCATTGAACCACTGTGCCTCCCTTTGTCTCTGCCAAAGGTTCTTCATTTAGTTTAGCTACTCTTTGTTTTTAAAATCTACCCATTGAAACTCTTACTGTTTCTTTTTATATTTCTTTCCATTCACTTTCTTAATCATTTACTCCATCTTTATTTGCTTTTTAGTCATCTGCTGTTCATTCCTAAACAAAAAAAAATCCTGTGATTTGCAAGAGAGACAGGCAAGGGTGATCGGGGAGAGGAAGACTGGGGCATGAAGGAGTAGAAGAGGGATCCAGGATATGAGAGAAGATTTGGTTGGAGACATGGAGAGGGAAAGCTCTGGAATCCTGTGAATAGTGGGAACAGCCTGTCAAGGTGGGAGAATCAGGGCCTAAAGTGTGGCATCAATACTTTGCAAACATGTCTCCACATCAAGCTGTTGGCTGACAGAGTTCTCAAAGGGCTTTGGGTTTACCAATATTTCATTTATCTCTACTGACAGTGATCCTGAACAATGTCTCTTATAATGCATTGAGAGGGCTAACTAAACCTGCAGGTTCAGCCATGTTCCACAGGGTGGTAATACACCAGACACCAAAAATCACATTCAATACTGAGTAAACAAAAAGAACCCAATCTTGTTTCTTCCACAATAAAGGAATTGTCCCGAACAGCCCATAACCGTCAATGCATGCTAACCATGAGGTGTACCAGTACAGTCAATTCTCTAAGCTAATCTCAACAAATAATGATGATGTAGATAAGTAAAGTGAAACCAATTTAATGTGAAATATTTCCAAGTGACATTTAATTTTGAAAAACATCCTTGACACCTTTGTGCTCTCAGATCTTTACGTTAATGGCAACGGAGTCGGGAAGGAAAATTTGTGGCCTAAATGCAATATTTGACAAGAAGATTCTTTAATAGGCTGCCCATCCTTAGCTGCAGCATTGTCAGATGGTAGAGGGTTTCAGCAACTCAAAGCATTTGCTGTCTGGCAACTGCATGGGTCGTCCTTGCACACTGCTGGCACTTTAGAACTAAACTGGGATCACATGGACAATGGGAAGAAGCAGGCGAGCACACATCCAGTTACCCCATTGAGGTACGTAAAATAGGTCAGATATCCAGCCCTCCCACCAAGCCGTGAGCTCACCCTCATAATGGAGTAGGCAGGTGCTGATATTAGCAGCTCACCCACCATATGTAAATATATAATTAAGAGTCTTTTGAGCTTGCTTTAAACTCGTTACACTGCTCATGCCATGAAACTGTTGATGTGGAAAGAATGTACAATAAAATCTTTGCATAATGGTGTCTTTAATATATATACACACACACACAACCATGGGTGATTTGGAGCAAACATAAACATTACTGCTGAGCCCTCTTGGGTGCAGTGATGGTGTGGGGGATAACATATACAAATAAATAAATAGAACAGTTGATGTGGGGCCTTGTGGCACAGTGGTAGTGTCCCTACCAGGAGGCCTGGGTTTATGTCCCATCTGATCCAGAGGTGTGTTATAACATGTTTGAACAGGTTGATGACAAAATGCTTAAAACAGTTGATGTGGGAATCCTTTTTCTTTAAAATGAGATGTTTAAAATGGTGGGGAGAGAGGAGTGCTACCTTCAGGGCAGCTTGCCTTTTACACTGGAGTGCACTCTCCTGAGAGCATAAGTATTCCCTGCCTTTTTACCCACATGTACTTGTAAACTTTACTGTCATATGTAGTCAAATGAGTACAGTGAAAAGTTTACAAGTCGGCATATACAGCAACTTCTTAGATACAAGGTAGCTAGGTACAGATTCTTCAGTACATGTTTTTGGCCCTGATGGGGAATTCAACACAATTGGATATGATCCTGACTCAAAGGCCAGCACTCAAGGTTGAAATCAGAAAGCAACTTTTTCACACAAAGGGTAGTGGATGTGCGGAATTTACTTTGACAAAAAAAAACTGCATGCTGGAAGCATTGAAACTTTTGTCAGGTTTTTATTTGCTAAGTGTGTCAGGGGAATCAGAAGGTACAAATCAACCACAATCTAAGTGACTAAAGACCACTCATAAGAGGACTCTATGTTTAGCGAAGCATCCTGGAATGACAGGAAACTCTGTACACACCCCACAGAAGCAAGAGATTTCCTGATATATAACTGCATAGATATAATCAAAAAATGAACTGTCTCTTTCACACACTGCCTTTCTCTCACAGCATCTATCTATCCCCATCTCTACGTCACACACATATAAAATAGTGTCACTCCCCATTTCCTTCACTCACATATAAAGTAAATGTAATCTTTAACTATTTCACAGGGACTGCCTCCATTCCTCTCTTTCATACAGTGCACATCTCTCTGTTTTACACACACACACACAGTGTTTCTTTCTTGCTCTCTTGAACACATACATGGCATAATGCACAGATCAGGAGCACAGTTAATGCCAGATTATTTCCTCTCAGCTATGAAGCCGTCACGTTCAATTGGTTGCAGGGGATTTCTGTATTTCCATCAAGCCTTTCTATTCTGACTTGTAATATTCCTTGTAATAGTATCGATCGCCTGAAATGACTGTCGCTGCTGTTATTGTGAAAATACAACAACCTATATCAAATGTCTATCTGCTATTTTATTATAGGTTATAAACACAGACAAACTTATTTGGCTCCAAATTAAATGATGTAAATATTTGTGAAATAAATAGTGTGGAATTTAGAAGAGTAAGAGTTGATTGAAACACATATAATCCTGAGGTGTCTTGGCAAGATGGCTGTCGAAAGGATGCTTCCTCTTAAGGGGGAATCTTGAACTGGTGTCGATGATTAAAAATCAGGGGTTGACCATGTAAAACACAGAGATTAACATTCTTTTAAGAGAAAAAAAAAAATTGCCGAATCTTTGGAACCCTCTTTCTGAAAAGGTGGTAAAAGCAGACATCTTGAATTTTTTTTAAGCCCAAGATGTGGAGGTGCCAGTGTTGGACTGGGGTGGACAAGGTCAGAAGTCATACGACACCAGGTTTTAGTCCAACAGGTTTATTTGAAAACACAAGTTTTTGTCACAAGTTTTCGTCACCTGACGAAGGAGCAGCGCTCTGAAAGCTTGTGATTTCAAACAAACCTGTTGGACTATAACCCTGGTGTTGTGTGACTTCTGACCTTCTTGTAAGGCAGAAGTAGATTCTTGTTAATAAAAAGAGATTGAAAGGTCATCAGAGGTAGGTAAGAATGTAGATTTAAAGGTTACAATTAGATTCCCTGCTCTTATTTGAATAGTGCTGTGATATTACATGCAGCTCTCCAAACAAGCAGACGATTCCTTAGTTCATTCTTGTTAAATGGTGGAGCAAGCTTAAGGGCTGAATGGCCTTCTGAAGCTCCTGACTTGCATGTTTGTACAAATTATCTTTCTGGAATGTCATGTGAGGTTACTAATATACTGCTTGTACTAGTCAAGTGTTGTCATTAACTGGCCCCAAGCGATATTGATGGGACTCTCCTGATTGAAATCACACCCATGGAGGGCTTGTTTCTGAGTATAGTGTGGGTTGTGCAACAAAAAAACTCAGTATACTTTAAACTAATTACACAGTATAGCTTGTTCCAGCTTCTTCATAATAGATAAACATAGCTGCTATCATAGTCAAACATGTCAGCCAACTTGCAAGTTGCAAGGTCCCATGAACTGCTATGAGATCATCTACCTTAGGGAGGTGTTGATTGAAGGATGAGTATTGGCCAAGAGAAAATAATTGCTTCCTAGGGTGATGAGTGAAAACAATATATTTGGGACTAAACCAGTAATGAAAAAAACTGTATAAGGCTATTCACAGGTTAAATATGTATGTCCTAGGATGGCCCAAAAATGATAAGACAATTTTCATGCAAAGTAAATAAGTTAGATTTTTAACAGCTCAGCCAAAGTGCAACCTTTTGTTGTATTTGTACACTTGAGTTTAATATTATTAATCAGGGAAAAATATCAACGCTTTTGATCACCCACAACTTTTGCGTGGAGCCCAAATTCAGAACTCTTCATACCGAGAATGAGAAGGGAAGAAATAATCAGAACGTGCTAAGTTATTTCACACAGTCAGTTAAATAATTCTGAGGTATAATCACTGGTAAACACAGCAGCTAAGTTGTGAACAGAAAACTCACACACTCAATACTGCACAAGGAGAATTCCCCTGCTCTTATTTGAATAGTGCTGTGATATTACACGCAATTCCCCAAACAGGAAGACGATTCCTTAGTTCAACAAAGTTCAGCTCTCACTCAGTACTCGTTGAAGTTTCAATGCAGATTGCTCAAATTCTGGAGTGGGATTTTACACAGAAGCCCCTAGACTCGATAGAGAAAGACCAACAACATGTGGAGTTACTAAATCTGACCGGAAATGTTCCTGGAGATTTCATCATGTGAATTTCTTTTTCCAATTTCTCCACCCGTTTGATCAACATTTTCCCCATCTGCAATATTTTACAGCCAAAAACAAGGAAGTGTTTAAAGAAAACTTTTCTTTTAAAAATGCTGCTTTTATTTCTGCCCAGTTTGTTTCTATCAGTGTCCAGAAAATTAATCAGAAATTTCTAGAGACTCCAGGTCAATATTGAAGGATTGTCAAACCTAGGTGCACATCAAACATAATGCTATCATCATTGATAAACATACATAGTAGGAAAAAAACTTGTAGGAAAAAACAACTTTGTTGCTTTTTAACCTTTGACAGATTACTAAATATAGTTTTGCATGATGTATTCAGCTTACTAATTATATATCCTCCACTCTAACATACTTTAATTTTATCAGAGGGCAGCTGATGCAGCACAAACTCTTCCTAGAGGGCAGCATGCAGGAGTCCTTTGGCTGAAGCTGCGTTCAGACATTGTTGCTATGGAGAGAGTTTGATGCTGATTCAGGGACTCTGACCGCCTGAGCCTAGCAGCACAGTGTGAGAAGGGAATAAAGAAAGAAGGAAAGGCTTTCATCTCAAGCTACCTTACAGTCAACTAATTACTTGATTCTAAACAGCCTTCCAGAATAAATTTCAGCACATAAAATATTTCTCTACTGACAGGCTCAGGACGACAGCTCTCCAATAACTAACTCGGTGGGTTTTGTTTCTGTGATAAAGCTACATGCATTCAGAGTCTGTCTCTCACTCATGGGTTCTCCCCTGATATTTCTCCACTGATGACGATTACATTATAAATCCAATAGGTCCTCAGGCTTTGGGTTTTAAATATCAATAACTTAATAGCTTAATCAGTGTTGTATTACTTTACCTTCAAATAACAATACAACTCTCAGCATTCTCTTTATCAGATGGCATACTGTTCAGTTGATTTGGGGCAATTAAGCTACATGATTCGTTGAGATTACAAACAAGACAGAAAGAAAAAAAGAGATAGAAAAGGGTAGCATCCGTGGAGGTAGGATTTTATTTCAAAAGGAATCAAACTGCACATAGTCACCTCTTTGCTAAGACACTGATCATTACTGATGATGTTAGCTGAAACCTTCAAGGAAAGGCAGAAAAATGGTCCTCACTGCAGATTCACGGATAATAGTAATTTCTGGAAGCACTGGACTGAAACAATCTGTCAGTTAGCTAAGCACACCACATTGTTCACAGAGAGTTTGCTGAATTGTTCAGTTTTATTGGACAGTTGCTGGTAAATGGGAGATTTGAGCCTTTCATCAGTCAAGTTGTTGATCATTCATTAAGTAAGATCTACAGCAGAAAGGTTCAGAGAGGATGTGTTGCCTGGGAACATGTCCCTAATCACTCTGCACTGTCAGGCTCGGCAAGGACCCTAATGCTGAGCTGGTTGTTCATCAGGAATAGTTAATTTGGTTTCAGAACAAATGTGGTGATTATTTAAACTGTTATTCATCTCAGCAGTGGAAAACTTACACAATAAGAAATTGTAATTGCAAACAATCAGCCTTGCCATTCTGTCTTTTGAACATTCATTTTGTCTTCTCAATAACGTACATTATTTTCCATCACAGTGACATTGTGGTTAAGTGATGTGGTGATGCTATAATGATTCAGTTATGCAAATAGAGTCAGCATGTGGGCAGACATTAAACGATTGACCAAAATGTTTAGGCAATATCTTCTAGAAAAGGTTGTTATTGGATTAGGAGCTATTGGAAGGAAATAACTGCAGTAGTCTAGTGCATGAAGCTCTCTTTAATAACAAATGACAACATAAGTAGACTCCTATAATCATCAAATTGTGGATTAGTTCATGTCCTAGGAGTTTTGTGAATTCAGGTTATAGCAAGGCAACTCTTTGAAACTCTGATTAAAGGACAATATGAAACTGCCAGGATTACCACCATTCGAACAGATTTTACTTTCTGAACTGTGCAAATGGTTTGGATAGACAATATTTTATATATTGGCAATCCACACAAAGCTTCAGATGCCTGAAGTGTGTATTGTATATTTGGGTGCCGGGTGCACTCTTCTTCCATTCTCACAGCCCTGATTTTCCATCTCTTAAAATTACTGAGGGAATGTCATTATCTGGAGGTCCCCTAAATTCCCAAAGCTCGCTGCCTGTGTGACACTCCACACCATCAATGGAGACCTGTAAAGTCACCCCTAATGTTCTTCATGATGAAAGTGAATAAAACACGCTTTTCTGTACTTCACCAATCAACCGCACATCAGCTGGAAGAAGTCATATATACAAGTGAAAGATAATATACTCCGTTTCCACCCACCTGTTTGGAAAGGAAGTTCAGGTGCCAGTTGTGGGTCAGCGGTAACATCTTTGTCTTAGAGTCAGAATTTGTACATTTAAGCTCCCATTCAAAATATACAAATACAAATCCATCCACTGTCACGGGTCCTACGTTTTGAATGAGACTTAAGCTAATGGCTCATCTGTTCTGTCAGGTGAATGAAAACAATCCTGCGCCACTATTTTTGAAGAGAACTTGGGAATTTTACTATAACCCAGTCAATGCTCACCCCTTCACCAACACCTTAAAAAAAAGGTTTTCGGGTGATTATCTGATTGCTGATTTTGAGAGATTGCTGTGTACGTTCTGGCTGCCATGTTTCCCAAATTAGAGTAGTGACTACACTTCAAAACTACTTGGAGATAGCAAGAACTGCAGATGCTGGAGTCAGAGACAACACAGTGTGGAGCTGGAGGAACACAGCAGGCCAGGCAGCATCAGAGGAGCAGGAAAG
>NC_063333.1:127551211-127554494 GCF_021869965.1 Rhincodon typus
TCTCCCCGCTCGCCCCCCCCCCCCAGCCTCCCTCCCCTTCCACCCTTTCACACTCCTCCCTGCCCCCTCCTCCCTTGATTGCCCCCCACCCGCTACCCCAGCTGTCTATAGGGAGCTAGCTGACTCATCTTCACCGTGGGAAGGGGGAAGAAAACAGCGTTTCCACCCTCCCTCTCCTCCACAGACCTGAAGGTCAGCTGCCCCCCCACTCCCTCACCACCCAGACCCCTGTGCCAGGAGGCCGTGACTGCGAAGGGATCTGCTATGTCCCATTGTAACTGGAAACACATTTACGCAGATATTTTGGTCTTGATTTGGGGAATTCCACTGGGTTTCCACCGTTATTTACCGCACGTTTCCCCGTGATGAGTTTCCAGTAAATGTTTAGTTGACTGGTTTTTTTTAAAGGACATATTGTATTGTTTTGGACTCCTTTATTACTTGGGACAAGTCGCCGTGTGGACAAGTCAGAGGCAATATTGAGACTGTCTGCTCTTGACCTCAGTCTGTCATTGACAGGCTTTGCAAGCCGCTCCATCGAACAGATGGGTAATCGGATGCACTGAAATTACTTTCCTCTTTAAGTACAGAAGTTTTTCTCTTTTTTTCGACAGCCTTGGAATAAATTAAAGTCACATTTTAATCGTGGGTTGACGGTGCACTTCCAGTTGGTTGCAAATTTTATAATAAATTAATTGTCGGGAAAAAGCAACTCAATAAATTCACGATCGAATTGGCTTATTTTTTTCCATTCAGACAGTCGGCATAACGAACGCGTTTCAGTTATTTGCACTGAATTTGATGTTAACTGTTTACTGCTGCACGGGAGTAATGCTATCTTGAGTGAAGCACGTGTGTTCAACTGTGATGCATATCTTAAGACTTCTTGGAGCAAATCGCAACCATTGTGGTCGCTGTATATATTCATGAAATGTCACAAATGGGAAGAATGTTTTCAGTAATCAAGTGAAGAAAAGCCAGTACTTTTCTAAAATCATATTACAATATCTCTCTTTAATCCTTCACGCCACGTGCGTCTGAGCAAAAACGTACACTATTTCTGCGATTATTTCCCCCCTCTATTGGAAACAATTATATTTGTCTCAAATAAGACACTTTTGAACAGGTAACCCAGTGGTCTAAGTCACTGGATTAAAGCTTGCATAATTTTAGTGGAGTGGTGGTAATGTTAACGAACAAGTATTTCAGAAGCCAGGCTAATTTTTTTATATTGCAAAAAATATACCTTATAAAACAAACTTTATATACATACACAGTTACTGAAGCAGTTCTGTACAGTATTTGCACACGAAGAACTAACAAACATTGGAATTTGGAATTGCCTGCAAAAAAACCCAAGGCACACCATATTTATGCAGGACTGTATTTACATACATTTGAGGCACCACTAATGCTTTAAGGACACAGCTCCAAATCTAACATTTGAGCTGGTGGAATTGAAGACCCTCTCTGGTCCTATATCTTGGTTCACATTCCACCTATTTTGGAGGTGTGACATAACATGTCTGCAAAGGATGGTTGAAAATCATTATTTTCAGAGAAGTTTTGCTTTGCAAATCAGTTCCAAATTCTCACACAGAAAGGGAATTGGTTGGTTACAGATAGCAGGAACTGCTGATGCTGGAGTCTGAGATAACAAGGTGTGGAGCTGGAGGAACACAACAGGCCAGGCAGCATCAGAGGAGCTGGAAAGCTGACGTTGTGGGTCAGGACCCTTCTTCAGAAATGAGCTTCTTCACACATTGTGTGCCCCTAAATCCAGAGAACCCACAAGCAGAGAACTAGGACAGTGAGCATTGTGCATTGAAGTCGTTACCACTGACCCATTTATGTGGGAGAGCCATCACACAAGTCAACCCACGATCCATTGATTCCATCTACACTTCTCACTGTCTCGGAAAGTCAGCCAACATCATCAAAGACCCCTCCCACCCCGGTTATTATTTCTTCCAACCTCTTCCATCACGCACAAGACACACAAGCTTAAACACACGCACCAACAAGTTCAAGAACAGCTTCTTTCCCACCATTATTAGACTTCTGAATGGAGCTCTCAAATATCAAATCTAAAGTTGATCTTTTTGTGCTTCTTCTTTGCAGGCATAGTTTTGTATTTCTCGGTCTGTTCAATCACCTATGATGTTTGCAGGGTACGATCTGCCCGAACTGCACACAAAACAAAACTCTTAACTGTAACTATATGTGATAATAATCAAATCAAATCAAATCAGGGTCTACATCTGAGTTGAAATGAAGACAGGTCTAAAGGCATGGAACAAGTATTAGCCAGCAAGTATTCTCGATTTGTTTAGTCTTTATAATACAGACACCATCTACTCCAATACAGATTATTGGTCATCAACATTTTAAGAAAGACATTTAAAAATCTGTGTCCTTGAGACCCCGTGGCCTGTTAATGTCTATGCGTGAAGACTATGGATGTAGCTCTTTCCCCACCAGACACACAGACTGCACCGTTTGGCAACAATAGACTTATTGAGTTTAACATCTCAGTTGTAGATATCGTTGTTGATCGGACAGAGTTATCTGATTATCATGTCTGCTTTTTGAATAAAGTTCACCCCTCCTCGGTGGAGTGACTGTAGGAAGCATGAGATTGGAAAACAGTGTTGGGGGGTAAGTGCGACAGGAGGGCTGGTCAGAGAAATTTGGGATGGAAGCTGGCTGCGTGAGAAGTACATCCCATTTGGACTGACGCAATAAATTCTGCAAAGGAAGAACTTACTACCCGCTCCCTCATCTCACCTCATTTTGGCAATGAATAGCTGTGGGAATTAAGGGTGTCCCTAGTAAATTCCACTGAATCTGACTCCTGATAGACTGTATGGAATCCTTGGCTGCTCACATTGGGTATGTTACCCGGCATTTGAAACCTGGCCTAACCATGGCTGCAATGGGTTAGCAGGGACCTCAAGAAATTTCACATCTTTGTCTGGTATGGCTCTGGAAAAGTAATAAGTGATGGGTCAGAATATTAGCTGTTCATTTCTGTAGTCATTTTCATTGGCAAGGAGTGCATAATAGTTTCATTAAAATGATATATCATTCAATGGCAGATTGTGGCAATTAATGCGGTCAGTTTCTATCACAGAATGCAGCAGTAATCTCTCAGACTATTCATTAATTTTCTCCATGTCACTGTATTCCTTTTAGTTAGCAGTCCCATTGGGGCTTCTCATCTTCTTGCTGAATGGTCTCTCCCAGATACAACTGTGCAGCCCGCAGCAATGGGAGATGATTT
>NC_063333.1:127554504-127564273 GCF_021869965.1 Rhincodon typus
GCCCTTCTGAAGAAGGGCCACTGGACTAGAAGCATTAATTCTGCTTTTTCTCTCTGTATAGATGCTACTAGCTATTTATAGTATTTCTTTATGATGCACTCAACGGAAAGCAAAAAGCATCTTTTATAACCTTAGGCGTCCCAATACTCCACTTCAAACCGGTGAATTATATTTTGAAATGTAGTCACTGATGTAATACAGGACTTGCAGCAATGTGATAAGCTGTTTTTCAGGGAAGTCTCTCCTGTTCTCATGATATTTTACTGACGTGATCAGAGAATGCTTCTAAATGGAGTCATCAGCAACAGGTACAAACATTCTGCTTTTGCAACAGGCTTTTGTTGATATTTTTAGCACTCTCAAGTCAATATATCATTTGGTCCCCATCATTAACATACAATATCAGCTTAATGGAGTGGCATGTTTTCTTGTCAGGTATGCATAATCGATGACATTTGGAGTTCATCCAGAAGTGTTTTCTTTTGATGTTGGACAGCAGTTGTTAGGGATGACTCTACTTTTTCATTTACAACTGCTCTGAACAGGTCTTGTTCTTTTTCTTGTCCCTTTCACCCTGCAGCATTTTTTTTTCATTTATTGCTTCATCTCTCCCCTTCCTTACACAACTCTCCTAGACCATTTATTCTTTCCTCCCCCCTGCAACCACACCACCCCAACCCTTTTCACACTCCTGTTCGAATAGCTGAGTAGTTACAGTCTGACAAATTTGCCTGAAATATTAACCCTGTTTCTCTCTCTCAACAGAATTTGATGGACTGGCTGACTATTTCCAGCATTTTCTGTTTGTATTCTACTTAGAAAAATCTGGACTTTAGGAAATCTTGCCAGCCAGCAAAACCTCTTTGTCTCCTTGAATTGATTTCTTCTCTCCATAGCGAAAGTTATTGAAGTGCTTCCCAGGGTGGGCATGATATCACAAACTTGATTCACAGTCAAGTGAACTGTGGACTGGCTTCTTTGTACTAGTCGTCTGTGATACCCTGTGCACCATTGAATCCTCAATACCATTTATTACCTTCAGAATCATGGGAAGACCAAGCCTTATCATTTTAGCTTTATACAAGTCAGAATATAGCAGATGGCACAGTCTAATTAATAACTCCGCAATGGGGGGTAAACAGACTTGTCCTTTGGTATATTCAGTATAGCCATCTATATTTACAGCTCTTTAGATATGACTGAAGCAAGTATTCTGCTTATGGGGTCAACTTTCCATACATGAAAGGGTCCTCCTTCGGCAACCTATGATGCATAACATTCCTCGCTCAAACAATTATCAGCTTAATAACATTTTAGTTGCAACTTTTTAATGTCAAAGTAACTAAAGAATTACAGAAAATTCTTACCTTCCAAGGTGAATGGTTTTGTAAAGTGTACAAGGAAGAAAAGGGTATACATAATATTAAATGTACAACCTGAATTCACTGAACTACTGCTTAGCACTACACTGGTGATTCTTCCACTTAGCTTGGGAGCTATACCATCATGCATCTCAGTCCTAACCGTTGGAAGTTGTCCCTTATATGTCACTGTCTCTGAATTTCTCTTTGTCTTTAAAATACTCCTTAAAACGTTCTTCTTTGATCAAGTATTTGGTGACATGTCCATAATGGCGTTATTCTTTGGTTCAGTCAAATTTTGTTTGAGAATAGTTCCTGTCAAGAATTTTAGGACGTTTGAATATGCTAAAGACACTTTATAAATGCAAGCTGTTGTTGGCCAATATGAGGACTACAGGTTTGAAGTAGTGGTTTTATACATTTAGAACAAGAAATTTTATTTAATAAAAACAATTAAAATTTTGAAATAATAGTTAATAAAAACAGCCTGTGTCCAGTGATTGAGGGGCATAGATGTTCAATGAAAGATTCAGGACAGGGAGAGGAAATTTTTGTTTTTACAGAGGGTTGCGAGGCTGAGGAAAGTACTATCAGAGTCAATGAATAAAGTATAGACTGTCAACTTTTAAGAATAGGGTGTTGAAGAAAATGTGGTTAAAATGATATAGGAGCAGAGCATTGTATATGGATTTAGATGAGCTGCTAGTGTGCTGGATGGACACCATGAGAAACTTGTTGGCTGAGTGCTTCATTGCTGTGTTTTGTAACTTCCATTTTATTAATTGTAAACATGGAATAAATGTTTGCTGTCAAAAAAAAACTGGCAACTGCTCACATTCAACTGCAAGACTAATTCCTTTGCTTTAAGGATTATACTGAAGCAGGTCCAACATTAAGGAAAGCCATGTGCCCATGTTATGTTGCAAGGTGTGTGTTGGGGTGGAGCTTGACTCAAATCCTTGGTATTTAACATAGAAGCTCCTTTAAATATTTCTTTCACTTGAACAAGCCATTGACTTAGCTGATCCTCAGCCCTATTTTGTCAGCAAACTGACACCCTGTAAAAATGTTATGAGACATGTAAAAATGACTCGTCACGTCCATTTTTGAAAGCCCAAAACCCTCTTTGATTACACATTACGAATGGTCCTGCTTCACCCTTGAATGATGACAGACAGTAAAGCTACATTGCAGAGAAGTGCCATATATTGGAATTTAGGAGAACTCAACACTTGATGAGCTCTGATGACAAGTCACCAGACTCAAAACGTTAACTCTACTTTCTTCCAACAGATAGCTGCCAGACCTGCTGAGCAATTTCTGTTTTTGTTTCAGCATTTGATGTACTGGTTCAGAGAGACTGGGTGGTTCTTCAAGTTAAACAAGAGGAGGAAATTACAGCACAATTGCTTCCAGATTGAGGAGATATCAGTAAAACAGGAACTGACTGAAATCAAACAATTAGTACAGTCTCAAGTCAAGGATAGTGGCATGCAAGCCTGAGATGTAGGCCGTGATCAGTTGGGACTGATTGACAGCTGAGCAGCCACTTAAGGAGAATTAAAAGCTTAAAGACAATTACTGAACATTGCCATCCTCAGAACATAGTTAGAAGACAATATTATGTAAGAAATTGTGCAGTTTGGGAAATAAATGTGGCAAAAGATTATAACTTTGAAAGAAAAATAACATGCAGGTCTGAGTTGCTAAATTATAGGAACAAACAGTAAACCAATTGTGGTAACTCTAATTAGGGATATTATGTCAGCTATTACAATATCATTTAGTAGAGTGTCTGTCAGTAATGTGCATGTATATGGAATTTACAGCACTAAAACAGGCCATTTGACTTGATTGGATATTGCCTGTGTTTATACTTCACAAAAGCCTCCAGTCTCTTTCACCTAACTTTTAATTTATGAGTCAGGAAAAGTAATTCTGTTAAGTAAACCTGCATCTGAGATAACAGGAGATAAAAAGAATAGTTAAAGCTAGTATACAGTGTAAGACCATGAGACCAAAGCCTTTGAAAAGTAAAGAAGTGGACTGTAGATAAAATCTTCCAGCAAAATTAATTATCACAAGGTTAGGTTAAAAAAGAATCCATGATAACTGCTAGAGTGTGGTTAAAAAGACAAGACACAGTGATTAAGATGCACAGAATAGATTAATTAACTTTCAGTTTACTGTCTCAGAAGATTCTGCCCATTATCACAGTGTGGCTCCATATGTTTTGTTGGCTGTGTTATTACAGGTGGTTCATATTTATGACAGAATATACGGACAAGTAATGACTAAGCTTTACCAAGTCTTGTATAGGAAATATTAAACCACATTTAGAATGGTACATACCATCCTTGTTTAATATGCATTGCATATGCAGAACTTGGCTGCTTGATTTTTTTCGTACAGTCAATCTATTCTGCAGTAATTAGCTTGAATGGAACATTGTTTAATGCACAATAATACATTACAGCTGGATCAAATTCAAAGTAGAAAATGCAGACTTGGAATTAATCCAGAGGCAATGACAAGAGTGACATCATCACAGCAATATAATTCCAGGTTAGGAGTATATCAGAAGCTACATTCACAACAAATCCAAGAGGTTTGAAAACTTGTACACACCAGTCAGGGACTCTCACCTCTAATGAAGGTACACACACTGACTAAAATGTGTGGTGTTGTTCCTAGGGTTTGAGGGAGGTTGCCAACCAACAATAGATATTCAGCAAAGATCCTGGTTCACATTTGCAAACTTTCTGTATGGAGAACAGCATTGCCCAACAGATCCTCCATGCACACCCAGTCTCTGTGCACCACTGCCCATTGCCCTTGAAGTGGCTGCAGGAAGGAAGAGACTATCACACATCTCCTTCCAAAATGTGCCTTTGCAAAGAAGGTCTGGTGATAGAAGCAGACGTTTTTGTCAAGGTTTGCCCCAGGCAGCTCTGTAACATGGGACTCTGTGCTCGACAAGCTGTTTCCCAGGCTGCACACCAAGAAAAATATTGTCTGAGTCTGGAAGACCATGAACTTGGTGAATGACACTTTTTGGTCTACCTGAAACTTGTTCGTCTTCCAGTGCAAAGAGTTGACCTTGACCTTGAGTGTTGCAGACTGGCACATTCCAAGATCCAGGAGCACATTCTGAGGGACGCACTGAAGCTTGCGGCAGCTACCACCAAGGCACAGTGGGGAGAGAGCACCATTTAAGGACTTTCTACCAAAGTACGGTGGGGGGTCCATCCAGTTATCATACCCTCCTGGTGCCTCAAATATATTTAAGTATTGTTCAGCATACATAAGAAATGCCTTGGGTTTTTGGGAACTGCAGGGAAAGCCAAATTCCAATGTTTGTTTGTTCTTCATGTGCAAAGACTATACAGAACTGCTTCAGCAATGTATATGTGTATAAAGATTTTTTACGAATAAAATATACTTCTGCAATAATAAAAAAAATCTTTCTGTATCACTTGTCCTTCATAGAAAAATTTGCAAAGGAAAACACCATTGACCACAAGTCCATCAGCAAGTGGTCAGCATGTAGCATCCTCGAGACCCTGTGGGAAAAGGACACTGTCACTTGGTCTCCTGAGCAGGCTATCGAAGTCATTAGGCGCAGTGCCTGATCACCAGAACCTTCCAACAAGCACCAAGACAGAGATTGGCTAGCGGTGAGAATGGCACTACCCATCTGAACCTTCATGCAGCACATCCAATCTCTGTGCACCACCACACCCTGCCCTAGAAGCGTCTGCGCTGGTGAAGACACTGTCACACATCTCCTTCTGAAATGTGCCTTTGCAAAGAAAGTCAGGAGTGAGATTGTTTTTGTCGAGGTTTGTACTGTGCAGTTCCGTGACACAGGACTCTGTGCTCTACAGGCTGTTCCCAGTACAAACATCGAATGCGCCTGAAGGACCATCAACTCGGTGAAAGACGGTCTTTGGTCTGCCCAAAACCTGTTGGTCTTCTACTGTAAAGAGTTGAGCTTGCCCGAGTGTTGCAGGCAGGCACATTCAAGGCCCAGCACTAAGCTTGGGGCAGCTGCTGCCAAGGCACAGTGAGGAAAGACCACCGTCTCTGGTGTTTCTGCCAAAGTATAACAAGGGTTTGTTCAGTTGTCAGACCCACTTGGTGCCTCCACATGAACATAAACAGTTACCTACAGAAGTAGGAAATAGCTTTGGTTTTTACAACTGCAGACAACCTCTGAGAAATGTCAAAGTTCCAATGTATTTTTTCTCTGCAAAGACTAAATAGATAGGATTTAGAAAATTTGTATAAACTTATAGATGATTTTATGATAAAGTATATTTTTGCAATAAAGAAACTTCGAAACAAAAATAATGGTAAAATGGAAACCCTCTATTTGGGCAGTTTGAGATGACTTCTGTAAGACTATACAAGCAGTGTAGCCAATAAACTGACTCACCACAGTTTACCTGGAAAATTCTGCTTTCATCCTGCTTCAGAGAAACTCATGGAAAATATTCGAGATTCAATGTTCTTAATATTTACCTGAAGGTGAGATGCATGCAGCTATAAAATATTTAATTGCCACATAAGAATAGAAATGAGCATCACCCCAAGGGTAATTACAATTCCTGTCACCATGTACTTGAATAAATGAAGAATATTTAATAAAACTTCAGAATCTATGAGAAGTTCTGAGCAAATTCTATTTTACTACATCAACAATATGCATTGTTAACTGCACATACAGTTAACCATTCTCCTCTGGTTACAAAAAAGATAAATATATTGAAAAAGCAGGTTGAAGTTAATGTTTTAATTATTGCACTATTTCATTACACTTAAAAAGCAGTTTGTGAGGTTGAAAACAAATCACCAGTCACTGTCACATAATCTGAGAAAATAATAACATTGAATTTACAGCAGACAAACAGGGCATTGGGCTTAACTGGACGAAATTGGTATTTACACTCTACACATTCTCTAGTTGTTTCTGTTCCCCTCTTTCTTCATGTTCCCCTCTTTCTTAAAGCCATTTATGCTATTCATTTCAACTATTAGTGTCTTTTCATACGACAGCAAGTTTCATATTCTAAGCATTTTCTGAATGCAATAGAGTTTCTTCTAAATTCTTCATTGCACTTATTAGTGATTATCTTATTTTGATGATTCATAGTTATTGTCCAGGTGCGAAAAAAGCCCCACATAATGGCTCCTCAGGATGTCCTCAATTTCTTTACAACAAATGGATTGATTTTTACAGTCAGCATAGAAAATAACAGTAAAATGTACAGAAAGCAAAACCAAACTGCAAATCTTTGGAACAACGCAACTTTATTAACCATTAAAATGATCAGTGTGGAAGATGAAGATTTTTTTAGACAGGTAAATTGTTGCTTGTTCTCTGTGGTAAGTTATACTTTTTTAACCAACAATAATCTTGCAGGAACAGAAAGATTATGTTTAGTTATGATGGCACTTTACTTGCTTCAGGTTGTTTTTTATTAAGTTTTTTGAAGTTTCTAGGTTGTATCAATCCACCTTGCTTTTTCCTAAAACAAAATAGAAGAATCAAGTGATTATTAAACAATTTACTGAATTCTCCGATACGATCTGAAAAAATAATCAAATTCAGTTCTCATAATCTAAAATACAATTTTATTGCATTCCGTCACTTGCCATGTTACATGCTGTAATTTTCTATAGGGAGATATCAAGTTAAAAATAGGTCTAAATATCTCTCTCCTAAAAATTACAAAAATGCAATTGCAAGGTTATGTCATTGTTAAGGGGGGATTGCTAATGCTAGCACCTTACTTAGTGAACAGGGCAGTATTAGAATAGGTGGAGCAAAAGGACAGAAAGGATATACAATATACATTATCATCAATAGGAATCATTGCATCAAGAAACTCTTAAACTCATGTAAAAATTCCTAAACAAGAGTTGTGGGGTAGGGGAGAGATACTGGTAACATTTTTTTTCAAATATGTCCATACAGTTTCTTTCTAATGTTGCATGGTAGTCTAGTGCCACAGAGAAGAGTGGCTATTCATGGTAGTTAGGTTAACACAAACGGTAATGCTACAGACTGCTTGATTCTGTCTATGTGGGTAGCAAATGTCATTACAGTGTGGCTCAGGCACTTAGGTAAAGTTCATTTGGATGAACACATTGCTGACAAGTATTTTCAACTGCACAGATTGTCCATAGATTTGAAGCTGGAAAAACACAGCAGGTAGACAGCATCCGAGGAGCAGGAAAATCAACATTTTGGGCCAAAACCCTTCATCAGGATTGGGGAGCAAGGAGGAGCCCAGAAGTAAATAGAGGGAGGGGTTGGGACTGGGATAAGGGTAGGCGGGATGGTGATAGGTGGATGCAGGTAGGAGGTTATTGCGATTGGTCAGTTGGAAGGGTGGAGCAGATAGGCGAGTAGGAACGTGGACAGGTTAAATCAGGTCAGGGAGGTGAAGAGAAGGGGGAGGGCTGGACATGGGATAAGGCTTGGACTGGAGGGATTTTGAAGCTGGTGAAGTCAATAATGAGGCCATTGGGCTGTAAGCTCCCAAAGTGAAATATCAGATGTTGTTTCTCCAGTTTACATTTGGCCTCACTCTGACAGTGGAGGAGGCCAAGGATTGACATGACGTCAGAGAAGTAGGGGGGCAATTAAAATGGATGGCAACCAGAAGATCGGGTTGGTAGGTGCATGCAGAGGGCAGATGCTCCACGAACCAGTCACCAAGTCTGTGTTTGGTCTCCCCGATATAGAGGAGACCACATCTGGAGCAATGGATACAATAGATCAGGTGGATGAAGTGCAGGTGAATCTGAGCCCGATCTGGAAGGATTGTTTGGGGCCTTAGACGGAGGTGAGAGGGGGAGGTGTAGGGGCAGGAAGTGCAACTCTTGTGGTTGCAGGGAAAGGTATCAGGTGTGAATCAGAAGTTGGTGGGGAGTGTAGAGCTGACGAGGGAGATTGTCAGCTAAGCGAGAGTTGGGTTGCGATAGGTAATCAGCAGATTTCCTTGCCCATATTTGATCTGATGCCATGAGACCTTGTGGGATCCAGTGTTCATGTTGAGGATTCCCAGAGCAACTCCCTCCCACTGTGCCGCCACCTTTTGTAAGGGACACCTCACTTCCTCTTTATCTTAGAGCATATCTGCATAGAAGATTGCCTTAAGATTAAAGCATTTTGACAGCAACAAGAGAATTAGCACATAGAAATGTCCCCAATCATTTACAGTGGCACCTTAATTCAATAACAATCCCTTTGTGGTCATGTTGGATGAAAATTGGTGAAGCATACTTAGTGAGACTTGCATTAGAAGAACACAGGTGGGTTTATAGGACTGGATAATGTTATAGACATAAAGCAACATTTGTACACAATGATGAAAATATTAAAATAAAGATGTTGTGCACCATGAGCTTATGTAGGTCAGTGAACACAGCAAGTAGTGAGATCAGAACTTGCGTGGTAGAGTGAAAACCTGACTGATCAGTCAGTTGTGTGAGCACCAAATTGGCTGATACTGTAAGTAGGCTATATTGTTGCAGCTGTGATCCACCTGACTCCATTGTTCTGCCAAACACTTCTTGCAATGGCCCCTTGTCTTCTGGGATCCACCTGTGAAACTTAAATCATCTATGCCATTGAGGTGGAAGGGTATACCCACCGAGCTTCTGTAGCTTGACAGCTGCAAGAGACTTAAGGCAAGACTGCTAGCCCAAGCCTGGTCATTGTGAACTGCCATAGCTCCCCACTCAAGAAATATCTCAATTTTAAAATTCTCATCCTGGTTTTCAAATCCTTCCCAGGCCTCAAATGTTTCTATTTCTGTAACCTCTTCAAACTTCATAAACCTTTAAAATACCTACATTCCTTTAATTCTGGTCTCATTTGCATTTCCAATTTTAATTGTCCCATCTTTATGACTGGGTCTTCAGTTTTCTAGCTTCCAAGCTCTTGAATAACACGCCCTACATTTCTCCGACTCTCTGCATGGCTTTCTTCCTTTAAGACTTCTTAGGTCTTGGTCCTCTGGCCTAATATCTTCAAATGGCTCTCTGTGATATTTTGTTCTATAATACTCCTGTGAAGTACCTTGTGATATTCTAAAATGTTAAAGCTGCTGCATAAATAGGTGTTGGTGGTGTTGCGAACCAATTTCTAGGACTGTCATAAGAATAGATATTTGATTTCTGTGGATAATTTGAAATGTATGCCAAAATAGAAAGAAATGTTTAAAAGTATGAGAATGGAGAAAAAATAAAATGGTAATGTTTCTGGAATTGTTGTTCATCATTTATCTACTAGAAGAAATTATGTTTATCTGATACCTAGTATTTCTCCATGCCACTATAGTAAATTCTCATGCTGTACTCAATTACTCATGCTTTGCTGTAAGGAGCAACAACAG
>NC_063333.1:127567273-127601163 GCF_021869965.1 Rhincodon typus
CACTCCACACACACACACACACTCACTCCACACACACACACTCTTTCTCTCTCACAGATCACTGATATTTACCCGATAACGTGGAATAATTTCCCAGCTATGTTCTGTACACAAAAGGATAAATCCAACTTGATCATCGTAAAGTGATGGAAGGTATTATTAACAGTACTTTAAAAAACCGTTTGCTCAGCAATAACCTGCTCTTTGATTCGGTGGGTGGGCGTGGGCAGGGGTGTGCCCTCTGACTGGTTACAGTCATACTTGGCATAAAGGAAGATGGTCATGGCTGTTGGAGATCAGTCATCTCAGCTCCAGGAAATCTTTGCAGGAGTTCCTCAGGGTACTGTCCTCACCCCAATCATCTTCAACTGCTTCATCAATGACCTTCTCTCCATCATAAAGTCAGAAATGGGGAGGTTCATCCATGATTTCACAATATTTAGCACAATTTATTAGTCCTCAGAATTTGAAGCAGTCCATGTCCAAATGAAGCAAAACCTGGACAATTCCATATTTGGGCTGACCAATTGCATTAGGTCCTGAGATTTTGAAAGACTTGCAGAGTACACCTGCACATTATGCAGGTCTAAAAGTATATCCATAAAACAAAGGACTAAACCAAACATCTTCCTATAACTTGAGGTACAAAGCAAAATATTTACACAGTCAACGCGACTAGAAAAGTCAGATTGAAATTAAAGCCGAACTCTGCAGAATATTGAGCCTGCTATCATTAGTCAATATCAGAGAAAAACTAAAATCACCTGTGGTTTGTTCACCTTATATGAGCACTCAGTACTACACTGATCACTTTCAAAATTTGAGCAACACTACCAATCAGCGAATACTTTGGAGCAACTTACTATAATAATATTACCATTAGATCAAGGCGTAGGACCCCAATAAGCATCAACAACTATATTCTTATTCTCCGGATTAACTTGATCCCATTCCAAAAAGAAAGCATGCGTGTCACCTGCATCTTCATGCCTTAAAAGATTTCTGGCTTTAATGTTATTTCCAACACAAAAAGTATAACATTGTGGTAGGTTTCTGCAAAATCTCCGATGCTGCTTGGCCTGCTGTGTTCATCCAGCTCTGCACCTTGTTGTCAAAGGAATAAGTAACATTTTTGATCAAGAGTGACTTAGATTTCACATGAACCCAGCACAAACTGCACTGGATTCATGTTTATGAAAGAGGTTAAAAATAATGATCATAATTCTGAAAGAGCAATCACTCTTTGCTTATCTATCTCAGCAAAAGTTTTTAGGGTGCATTTTACCATTACCATGTCGGTTCTCTTTAGATCTGAAATTAAATGGTAGCATTGAGTTCTCAAATGGAGGATTGGATTAATAAAGTAATGGGGGGTTGTTCATTTGAGTGCAGATTTGTAAGCCAGCACCATAGGGAGGATCTGATTACAGACACTCAGCCTCCTGTTACTGAACCATGAAGACAGACAAATGGACATTGCTCTGTCAATAAGATGGAATGCATTTGCTGGTTTACCAGGTAAAGGTAAAGTCAACATAGTCCCACGCTATCTCTACAGAGAGATAACGGATGGTGAGTTTAACCTGAGGGTCACTGTGCCTCAGGCAAGGGGCAAGGTTGAGAAGGTGGGTCTTTCATGGTAACCTCAGTCAGTGTTGGAATTGAACACACTGATTACTCTGCATTGCAAACCAGCTATCCAGCCAACTGAACTAACCGATGCCCCAATCAACAAGCCATACAATGAGTTAGAAGATAAAAGGAAAATGATGAAATTCGTGATGTTGTCCTGAAAGTCCTGCATTTACAATGGAGAGGTGCGACAGTGGACAGTGGCCATCACTGGGGTTCCGCATGACCCCAACTTCTGCCACCGAGCTGCAGTTCACAGACAGTGCCTGTGAGCACGCACACTCTCAGAACCAGCTACAAACCATGACTGATGCATCTCTTGAGATGAATGAGGACCTCACACTAAACATCGTGAAAACAAAGGTTATGTACCAGCCTACTCCTAACACACAACACTGCCGTACCCCGCACCCCCATCAAAATCCTCAGTGAGCCCCTGGAAAATGTGAATCATTCCCCGTACCTCAGAAGCGTCCTCTCAGTATGAGCAGATATTGACAACAAAATCAAGCATTGACTCCAACGTGTTAGCACAGCCTTTGGATGCCTGAGGAAGTGTGTTCAAGATCCGAGATCTCAAACCCAGCACGAAGCACATGGTCTACAGAGCAGCTATGGTTCCCACCCTCCTGTATCCACCAGAAACATGGAGCAAATACAGCAGACACCCTGGACAGTAATCCCCAGCACTGCCTTTGCAAAATCCTGCAAATCCCCCGGCAGGATGAGCATTCTCTCCCAGGCCAATATTCCCAGTATTGAGGCACTGGTCATACATGACCAGCTGCAATGGGCAGGCCGCGTTTTCTGCATGTTCCACACAAGACGGTCTAAACAAGTGCTCTACTCCGAGCTCTGCAATGGTAAGCAAACGGTAGGAAGGTAGAGGAAACATTACAACGACGTCCTGAAAGCCTGTCTAAATAAATACAACACCACCAACACATTACTTGCTGTAAATGCACAAACTGGAGATGAATCACCCGCAAACGTACTCACCACATCGATCATCACGAGCAGAAAATGTGGAAGCGGAGTACAAGCAGCAGAAAACAGCATTCAGAATGCAGAACAGCCCACCCATCTCCCCACCCTCCATCAAACATCACCTGCCCTACCTGGGGCAGAGTCTACAGCTCCAGGACGGGAATAGTTAGCCACCACTGAATGCACCCCACTGGAGTGGAAGCAAGTCATTTTCAACGCTGGGTTTCGACTGGATAACGAAAAAAATTTAGATGATATGGGTGACTCAGTGGCTCAGCTGGCTCCTCCAACTACTTGATCCTGCTTGGTTCCATTCACCCATCACCCCGGTGCTTGCTGAGCTACAATGACCCCTGATCAAACAATACCCTCATCTTAGAAATCTCACCCTTGTTTTTCATATCGCTCCATAGAGTGTCACTGGCCCACTCACTCCTCTCCCTATCCCTTTAAATCTCCTCCAGCCCTACAACTCTTTGAGACATCTGCATTAACTTAGTTCTAGCCTCTCAAGCATCCCAGATGTAAGCCAATCCACCGTTGCTGCCCACGCTCTCAGTTACCCATGGCCTATGGTGCTGAAATCATTCCCCAAACTCCATCTCCCTTTCCTCGAAGATGCTCTTTAAAGCCTGTTTGATTAACTTTTTGACCATTGTCCCTAAAATCGCCTCCTGTGGCTGCATGCCAAGTTTTGCTGTATGAAGAAGCACAGAATCCCTTCAATGTGAAAGTAGGCCATTCATCTCATTGAGTCCACACTGACCCTCCGAACAGCATCCAACCATTCACTTTCATGAAGTGCCTCAGGAGGTTTTACCACATTAAATGTGCTTTACAGATACAAAATTTTTTTAACACAAATAAAGGAAATTTGCAAAAAATAAAAACTATCTGCAATGCTGATGAGAATGAGAGTAGCAAAGGAACATTTTTTGATCAGTTATAACAAAGTTATCTGTGATTATTATTTTTCACAAGCACAAGAAATGTTTGTGACTTCAAACATTTGGAATTGTGTTTTGGTTATGCAATGTTATTATTAGAGCAGGCAGATAAGCAGTAGGGATTAACAAACAGCCTAAAAACAGCAGCAAAACTGAGCTCAATCCAAATTCAGCTAAGCTCATCAAATCCAAATCTAGTCTGACCCAGTAAAAGCACTATTGTGGTCAGCAGCAATGTGAAAATTTGGTTTACTGCCAATGCATGCACATCACCAGGAGATGGTGGGCAGGGAAACAATGCGTCCCAATGCTATCTTTTTTAATGTCGCAACAATGTAAAAATTCTAAGTGCACTTTTATTTGCTGCAAAAATTATCAGTGATTTGTAAAGCCTTAATGATTCTAGTTCTGCATTATCAAAATAATACATGTTTCATACTCAATTTTTTCTGATTTGTTGATTGTACTTATTGACTACAAGACAGTTTCATGGTCTGTCTACTTATAGATTAAACAAAACAATAATTTCTCATATTACAGGTTATTTTTAAAAATCTGTACTAGGCTTTCATAACAAGTTATTCCTAATTCTGTCAATCCCCTTGATCTTCACAATCCATTGTCTAGTGTCCAAACCTTTGGCCTGATGCTAGGCTACTCTCAAAGGGTGCTCCAGCATGGGGGTAAAAATACTGTTTTCTTGAGGACTCTTTTTAAGAATTTCTCTTTTTGATTTTTGGGTGCTGCTTTCTTTCAGGGACTTTTTTTTTATTCTTTATATCACGAGGCAACATCTTCTGTATTCGTGTTGAATTTTATTTTAGGGTTTCCTTCTTTCAACAGACAAGGTTTCAAGAATTCCAAAGACTATTCCTGAAATCTGTGAGCCAGAAATCTGGAACTCAGTATCATTTATAAGTAACATGATTTTAATTTATTACAAATAAATTTTCTGTACTTCATTTCTAAAATGAGAATTCTAAATACTTAGCACTGGGAATGACATTCACATCAATAGCTCTTTCTAAAAGTGAACCACAAGGAGTTAGCACTCTCCAACATTCTTCGATGTTGTCCTGCCAAGTTTCGCCTCAATGCTTTTGTTTAAATTAAGTGGTGAAGCATAGATCAGGACACCGACTTCCAAGGGTCCAATTAGGCAGATTCTGCAGAACCAAGCTAACAAATGACTTAATTCACTTATACTTCAAATTTGATGAATTTTTCCAGTGCACCTCCACACTTTAAATGAGACATAGACTTGATGGAGCAAAGGATCATTGTGATTCTTTGTGCAAATGTCAAAAATGAAGGACAAGTGTTTTATTCTCAGGTGGAGCTGTTTGAATCAACCTTTAAAGAAATCAAAAGCAAAAGGAACTCAAACAGTACCAAGCTCCCAGTGATCAGAATGGTCAGATATTAAGATGTTAATACCTGTTCCAGTGTCTTCCTGTTCTATTAAAGCTTTACTGTTCATATTTCAGAGACATTTTGTGGGATTAGCATTAGGAAGCCTAATAAAGCTTAATTGTAAATTTACTGGACAGTGACTCCTTTAAGGGGACCCAAATGTTTTCAAATTAATTGGTAGTTCATTACGGGCTCTCAAACTCCTAACTTGCTATCTCTTTCTTCCTCTTTACCTATACTGTTGATGAAGGGGGTCTTCAACAAATTTTGGTACCGTCAACACTTTGTTACTGGGTTTCCAGCCACCTCCTTGTTTTTTGTTGCCTTCATCTCTTCCACTGTCTCTCAAAGTGATTTGTAATGGTGTAGGCCGACAATCTACTACATGGTGGCAGCGGGACACACCAGAATAACTGGTCCAGCTTCTCTAATCACAAGCTCCCTCCCTCCTGCTGCTCTTCCATCATATATTCTGGGTTGAATTTTTTGGCTAACTGTGAGCTGCATCATGGCATTTCTCACCACGAGGCCTAGCTGGATTTCTTGCCATATCTTACCCAAACCTGCCTTATTATCAACACACCCTGGCCCAGCAGTATTCCTCATGGTCCACTCTATCCTATCTTACCAAGTGCTATTCGCAGACCAACTCTCCACTCACTGGGCTTCTACCAAAAGACCAGCCTCCCTGGTGCCCCTGCTATATTTAAAGGACTGCTATGCAGCCAGATGAGCACTGACATTCAGAAGGTGCCCTGCTCATTGACGGACAGATTATGAATATGTCGGAGAGGGTTGATGATGCCACCATTCTCCAACAGGGACCTGGTGGAGGGGATGGTGCAAAGGAAGGGGATCTTTTGCTCGGAGGAAGGGGAGAAGAAGCTGTGCGACAAGGTTATGGCAGCCTGTTTCAAGCTATTTGACCTCAGGTGGGTATCATACCAGCAGCATCCCATCTCCTCAATGGAGCTGTCACTCAATAGAGTGCCTGGCCTCTGATTTTTTTTAAAAAAATAATTCACGGGATGTGGGTGTTGCTGGCTAGTACTGCCCATCCTTAATTAAAAGTCAAACACATTGCTGTGGGTCTGGAGTCACATGTAGGCCAAACCAAATAAGGATGACCTATTTCCTTCTCTAAAGGACATTAGTGAACCAGATGATGTGTTAATGACAGTTGAAGTGGTTACATGGTCACCATTAGTCTAGCTTTTTAATTCCAGATTTAAAAGGATTTAATTCAAATTTCACCACCTCTCATAGAAATATAAAATCCCAATAGTGTGGAAAGGGGCCAGTCGGACCATAGAGTTTTCACCAACCCTCCGAACAGCATCCCACCCAGAACCAGTCCCCAACCTATACCTGTAACCCCATATTTCCCAAGGCTAATCCATCTAACCTGCACCTCCCTGGACACTAGGAGGCAATTTAGTATGGCCAATCCACCTATCTTGCACATCTTCGGTGGGATTCATAGTTGGATTCAAAACATTCTCAGCCCATTAGCCTGGAGTTCTGGATTACTCGTTCAGTAACTTTACCACTACACCATCTCTTCACCTGTCTGGTAGCTCTTAGCCCCTGGGGTCCTTGATTTTCTGGGACAAGTCTCACTGTTGTCCTGAGAAATGCCTGAATGGCAAATAGAGATGTTGCAGGGATCTCACTGCTTCTCTAGCTAGTGGCCAAAAGCTCCATTGCTTCCAAAAGATACTGCCATGTGCTCAGATTCCCATCCTCCTGGTGAGTTAGTTTAAAGTCTCCCTAACTGCTCTGGAAACAGCAAAAAAACCACAGTACTGATTGCTGCAGGGAGGATGACTATTTCCTGGACTGTATAAGGGCAGAGTTGGAATAAAAAAGGGTTTTCTGAGAGTTTCAGAGCTGGAGCAGATAACAGAGTCATGGAAGGGCCAGGACATGAAGGGAGTTGAAAACAAGGAAGAAAACGTTAAAGGTAAGACATTAGTTGAACAGCAGTCAAAGCAGGTCAACAGAGGTGATGGGGAAAACAGACTTGCTACAGATCAAGACACAAGGGCAAAGTTTTTGATGATTTGGTGTTTACAAGGGGTAGAATGTGAGAAACCAGCCAGTGGTGGAAATGTGGAGCTTGCTAACACAAGGAGTAGCTGAGACAAATAGAAAATGTCACATTATTGTATTATTTGTAAAGAAATAGGATCTAATCATCATCCAAATATACATCCTGGATGCCACATTTACTACTGCATTGCAGTCAGGTGCCGATCAACAGTATATCAGTCCATCAAGCACATGCAATGAAGCTATAACATTTTCACGCAGCATGTGATTATTTACGGTAACTAGAAAACATAATAGTATAGAATTATTTAAGGGCTAGATAAATACTTGAGGAAGAAATAACTAAAAGGATTAGCAGTTGGTTTTGTAAAGTAGGCTAATAGAGGTTCTATCATGACAATGGATCATAACCCCACAGTGTATTATGGTATATCAAAATTTTAAGTACAACATGTTTTTTTTTAAAGAGACAAAGAAGCCAACAGATGGCTTAGGATGTAAAGTCAGTGGTTGTCTAAAATCCTTTTGTGTCTTACAGTAAAAGAATCATGGAATGTTGCACCTTAAGAGTGTCAAGATGACTTCAGACAGCAACACTTCAAAGAGAGTTGCCATTCAAAAACTGAACTGAATTCTCCTGTAGATTGTGTCCCAGGCTGTGAACATGATTTGAGTTGACAGAAAGGTAATTCTTGGTGAAAGATATGTTTATGTTTTATCCCTCCTGAAAAGGAGCTTAAAACCAATTGCTTGCCCTGATCTCTGTGTATTAGTGTGCTATGCAGGGCCACAGATAAGAAGGTTTCACTAGATGCCTCTGGATGTACAGATAAAAGGAAACAAGGTCTCTTTCTGATTGCTGAAAACAAGTCCAAGAATCACCACTAAGAATCTCCAAACAGCCATCCAACTGTCAAAGTCAGCACTATGAGAATCATCCACATTTACAATCTCAATGTTTCACACTACGTGTCATGGGCAAGCCAAAGACTGATTCAGATTGTTTTTAAAGTTTTAGTTTCTGGACTCGCCTTTGATTTCTAATTTGTGTGCATGTGTCACATTTTATTAATTTTTTTTCGTGGCTTATTAAGATAATGAACATTGCATTTAGCAGCTCTTTTCAGTCAAACTGGATTTGAAATATTATCTCTATTTCTGTTTCCACTGATGCTGCCAGACTTGCAGAGTTTCTTTAACACTTTTTGTTTTTATTTCATATTTCCAGCATCTGTAGTATTTTGCTTTTGGATAATAAATTCTCTCCTTTTTACCTCAAGAAAACCCGGTTAAATTAGTTCCTTTTAAAACATAAATATATTTGGACTGGGAATAGGAATCCCTGGGAGGAAGGATAATTTTAAAATTAATTTTGTTGCAACAAACTGAGGGTGGGGTTGAGCAAAGTAGTGTCGCCTTGTTTACCCTTCCTCACCGAGGAACATAACTATTTTGGGGAATGGGGGTGTTATCCCATCCAGCATTGTCACAAATTGAGGACTGTTGTTGAGGGACGGGTCATAAAATTCAAGTGCAGTATCAACACTGGCATAGATCAGTCAGACTGAATGGTCTCAAATCTGTCCTGTAAAATCTGTTATGTAGTCAAATAACCAAGGTTTGTAGGTTGCTAATACAGATCATTTATGCTAACAAAAGCAAAACGGTATAAAATCCACAAATGCGGAAATTGCCCCAAACCTCTGGAACAGAATATTTTTAATACATTTTTAAAATACAGTTTTTTCACTCATTCATTCATTCATGTAACACCATCTTCATTTATCCACTTTAATATTATGCTGCGCATTCCACATTAGTATAGACTGCCCTCTATTGTTCAACATGGCTTATGCATACCTCTGGGATATGGGTTCCTTTTCTCTCTTACCAAGCTGCTGTTGTATTTTGTGAGTGATGAAGCTGACCAGATGGGAGGGGTAACTGCATAGAAATATTAGGAGTAGACATCTTAGCTGATTTTCTGCTCATCACTGAAGGACGGTGGCCAAATTAGCATCTTTGTGGCCATGGCAACTAGGGTTTCATAATTTTCGTTTTTATGGCTCAGAGGTTTAATGCATAAACATGCAGAAACATTGAATGAATGAACGAATGATTTATTGTCACGTATATTTTACAGTGAAATACAATAAAATAGAGTAAAATGCTTTCAATTGTCGCCATAATCTGGCGCCATTTTGATAGTTAAAGAATAAAAGACAATGAAAAGATGTGGCTTAAATAGAAGTCCATCTATGTACAAGTTTTGAGCTGGCTCAGACCACCTCATCAGACCCAACCAGGCCAGGCCCGCTCTCCCCCTGCCGAAGACACCAATAAAGGCTTTTAAAAAGAAAGGAAAAATTATCATCTTCTGTTTTTAATCTCACAAATATCCAGCATCCATTTTCACTGTAGCTCACGTAAAGAAATCCAAAACTCTCCTGAAGGCATTTAAATATCAAAAGGGTAACAGTAAAGGAAATGAGGAATCAAAAGGAGGCCTAGGCATAAAGGCAGAGGCTGAGGTACCAAATGAAAACTTTGCAATTTTCTTTACCAAGTAGAAGATGCTGCTGAGACACAATGAAAGAGGTTACAGTTCAGGCACTGGATGGACTAAAGTTGATACGGAGGAGGTATGAGAAAGAATAGCTTTCTTCAAGTAGATAAATCACCAGGTGAGAAAATATGAAGATACTGAAGGAAGTAAGAGTGATCATAAACTTCCTATCTTCTTTAGATATAGAGGTAGTATCAAAAGACTGGAGAACTGGAAATATTTCACCTTCTGCCCTATAACCATTCTACCACCTGGAGTTCATTATGAGGAATTAAAGCAAACATAGAAAGGCAAGTGATAATGGGATTCTGTTGATATGCATGTCATTAGTAATCTTTAATGTAATACTGTCTTATAGCTATTATTCTGTATTCAATTTTAAGTTTACAATTCAACAAGTGTCATTCTGCACTTTTCTTTATCCGTTTAATTCAAGTTACAAATCCCCAGAATGTCGTAGTTGGCCTATATTTATACTCACACATCTTCCTGTAAAGCCTGAAGAGTTGCTTCAATTTCAGACTCCGTAATTTCCTCATCCATCATTGCTAAGTAGATATACAGAGGCTTGAAGGTTTCAAAAGAGATGTGGGCAGCACCTCCCGTTGGGTCAGTTGTTAGGATTTCACAGGCATATTTCAGGGCACTGAATAGAGACTTTAGAAGAATTTTATGTATGTATACATATCTCTACAAAATGTGATCATAGTGTTCTACTGATGTTTATATCATTAGTATCTCTCAATGTAGTACATTGCGAACAGTGTCTTTGGAATTAACAACTCTGCAGCTGACAAAGGTTAGCAGCATTTCCCTGAATAAATGACTATCCATTATAAGCAAGGCTGATATAAACGGTGGTAACTATAATAGAAAACCTCAATACAGCACGCAATTAATACTGTACTACAATAAGATTTGCTGAATATGCAAAAGTGACACAAGTAAATGTCAAGTTGACTCCAACCTCAGCAACATTTTCCAAGTCCCACTTGTTCCCATCTTGGTAAAAAGGATTCTAACAATCTGTACATTGGATTACTAATTGGACAAATAGGGAGAAGTAAATCATTTCAATGGTGGTATGAAACAGTTGTGAGTGATGGCCTCATTCAGGTCTCAGTTTTAGCACTCGCTCCCTGCCATGTATGACATATAGATAAGGTATGGGCAGAATTTTAGAGTGAGAACCGTGCCATTAGGGTCAAATAGAGGTCCCTACCTAATAAGGCTGGAAAACAATTCACCGGAATTGGACAAAACTAACCCTAAGGTTCAGAGGAAGGGTCACTGGACCCGAAACGTTAACTCTGATTTTTTTCTTCACAGACGCTGCCAGACCTGCTGAGCATTTCCAGCAGCTTCTGCTTTTGCCCCTAATTTACAGCATCCGCAGTTCTTTCAGTTTTCGTCTGTGTGGAGTCTGTCTGCATGGGTTCCCTCTGGATCCTCCAGTTTTCTCCCACAGTCCAGAGATGTGCAGGTTAGGTGGACTGGCCATGCTAAATTGCCCGTAGTGTCCAGGGATGTATAGGTTAAGTGAATTAGTCATGGGAAATGCAGGGTTACAGGGTAAGGGTTGGGGGGGTGGGGTGGGTGGTGGTTCTGGGTTGGATGATCTTCAGAGGGTTGGTGTGGAGTCGATGGGCTGAACTATCTGCTTCCACACTGTAAAGATCCTATGATTCCCAAGCTATTAGACACCTTCTTCTTGACATGCCCTCTCAGCAACTTTTAAACTAAAATAAAAGCGAAAGCCGACAAGACCACTATCACAGGGGAAAATCCTCTCCACAGATTGGCCAATGGCCACAGCTGAAGGTGGGTGGAAAGAGTGAGGCCACCTATCCTTGATGCCTCACAAGCCTGGAACCCTTTCAACAACTAGCCTTAACTGGCCATGTGCTCGCTTCAATTTGTTAGCCACTGCTTGAGGATATGCATCACCGGGAAAATGGTGCAGGATTAAAATGGTCCTGGCTATCTGGCACACCACCATGGTATGGAAAAGTCTGAACGTGGAATGGTAAACTATAGAAAGTGGAGAAATGGAAGACAATTGGGCTAACATACAGTGAACAGGGAAGTTTCATACAAGAAAAAAAATTTGCATTCTTTTTAACAGAATTTTGATCCTATGACACAGGCAATGGCCGATACTGGATGTTAAATTCAAGACTGATGAAGAGCATGATTGATGATCATATTCTGGGAATAGCATGGCTCCTTTCCCACCAAAAGGAAGAATAATATATTTTAAAAACTGCTGAGAATAGCAGAACGGATATGGAAAACTCCTTTGTACTGAAGCAAATGAGAATTTATGGCTCAAGATATCCAGAGATAAAATAAATCACAGGATTAAATAAAGGATGATTCTATATCTGCAGACTGTCTCTCCTTCCAACCCAATGAACAAGATTTCAACACCTCCTTCCCTTCGTATTTTCCCCCTTTTGCTTGGCATCATATAATTACCCTTAAATTGTGCTTTTTTAGAGTTCCCATTCCTGCTGCACATCCACCTTTATCATCTGATAAAGAGACTGAAAAACTGGCACTTTTCCTGGAAAGGCTGTAGAAGACAATGTCAATCTAACTAAGATTAATTATATGGGAACTATGGTTTTGAATCAACAGCTGCTTAAATCAGTTAATCAAGACAAGATTACCTTTTCTTCAAAAGTAATATTTTATAATTTACTTCTTGTTTTAGATTACTTTGACATTCAAACAGGAAACATTTAATTACGAATGGTGAATGTTTGCTGCTGAATGCCAGGATTGTGAAACTCCATCGTCTGACTGGAATGTAACACTGACGACTTGATTCAACGGTTCAACTTAATTCAATGATTGTCAAATGTTTGGAGCTTACTGATATTCTGAGAGGTGCTAGCTAAACACAAATTCTTTATGAATGCACTTTATAAATGTGTGAGTTTCATAAATTTCTGATTACATTTGCAGTATTTTAAAAAGATATTAGAACAGGGTGTTAGACAGAAAGAAACGAAACACCTCCAGGGTCAACAGCACTACGCTGGGTCATAAGCCATAGACACACCAGTGAACAAAGGCTTGAATATTTTATAGATAATGTGAATACTCTAAAACAATCTATTGTCTTATGTTAAGGCAATACATGAAAGTGGACAGTTTCAATCAAATTGACCATTATCATATTATTATCAAATTATATTTTAATTAAGATGGGATGAAACATAGGAATAGTTAAAGAATGGCTCCAGAGCCATTTCCTAAGTACATCATTCATCCTGTAGACAATTAGAGACTATTCCTGTATCAGGCTGGGAATTAGCCTTGCTTTTAGGGGCAATTCTTGGGGCATGTACCTCTGTCCACAATTTGGGCTCCTGTCAGCAGTATTTTGCCTCAAGGAAGGAAATAGTTCCTTTTCATGACCATAAATTTTCAAGTCTGTCCACTGTTACTATAAATATAACATTTTGGATCTTTTGTCAGACAGTTAAATGGTCCTTAGTTGTTAGATGAGTGCACTGTTTGTTTTACAGTACTTAACAGAATTTGAGTTTAATGATTAACTCAGTGTATTAGTCTTGCCCAATGGATATATTGCTGTGGAATTTGAAATATCTAAGCTAAACAAATTGAAGAGGTGAATTCAAAACTTGATTAGGCTTGCACAAACAAATTGAATAAGTATTAATTACCTAGACATCCTTTCCAAACTTATAAGTCCTAGTGCTCCAATGCAATAAATTTTTTAAATGTCGTGCTTGTCCACAAGCTCCTTTGTGGCCTTTCTCACTCTGTGACCTTCTCCCAGCTTATATCCAAACCCATGCCTTTGTTTCATCACTGGCAGCCAAATTTTCAGTTGTCTTTGTTCAAAAAGGGAATAGATTTGTATTGCTATCATTTGATTAGGATGTATGTAAATATCTTAATCTGTTGAATGCTAACTTCCTCAGGCAGTCACCTGGGTTGCCCATTCATAAAATCCGAGAAAAATATAGAGATCCATAAAGACACCAGGAGCATATCATTTGAAACTTTAAGTTCTTTTATGCAATTTTGAGGACCCTACAACTCTCTTCCCATTGGGATGGAAGCCACAAAATTCCTTCTACTCTTTTATTCTGTTTATCAGAGTGGCAGGATATATCTTGAGATTTTCTCCCCCATTAAGAGCTCCCAATTAAATCGAAGCATCTTTTCATAGAAAAGTTCATAGAATCCCTACAGTGTAGAAACAGGCCCTTCCACCCAGCAAGTCCACACTGACCCTCAGAGCATCCCACCCAGACCCATCTCTCTATAATCCACCTAATTTACACCTCTATAACCCACCTAATCTACACATCCCTGAACACTGTGGGCAATTTAGCATGGCCAATCCACCTAACCTGCACATCTTTGGACTGTGGGAGGAAACCAGAGCACCCGGAAGAAACTCACGCAGACACGGGGAGAACATGCAAACTCCACACAAACAGTCGCTTGAGGGTGGAATCGAACCCGGATCCCTGGCGCTGTGAGGCAGCAGTGCTAACCACTGAGCCACCGTGCTGCCTGAAAGGATGACCAAAATACTTGCCTTGGTCTTTGGGCAGCAATTTAAAACATGCCCTGAAATTCTCTTCTTCTTAATGGTTGTCAAGCCCTTTAGTGTAAACTTAAACTAGTCATTGGAGTTATACTATTATACGGTCTAGAAATCGTTGTTTACTGACATCAGTGTTAAATGATGTAATACACTTATTATGAACATCATATTTATCACTTCAATTCATGCCGTTTATTATAACTCTTTGTTTGGTTATTAGCACAAACTAATACTGCAGAAAATAAGAAATTCAACAGGTAATGCACCATATGATGTTCTTTGAATGTATGATGAATATTTCATTGTCTACTTGGCTCATAGCTTCGCTGTTTTAGGCATTTAAGATCTGTGTTAGTTGTATAGATATAAACAGTTTACAAAATTATACGTACCCCACCCAAATCACTGCAAGCAAGTGCCAAGAATTTCATCCATTCAATCTCATCCTCTAAATTGCCCAGGTGCAGAATCTTTTGTAGTTGTTGGTATGGCAATCCTAGGTCTTTCCATTTTTCCACTAACTCAACCTCATGAACAACATGCTTTGGAGAGAGCTAGAGCACATAGGTACATGCTTTTAGATATTGATTGTTCAGTACAGCAATATTTAAAAACCGTCACAATTGTAAACCAAAAGTCAGTTCATATCTAATAGCAATCTAATACAGCTACTACAAACGGGTTTGGACAAATATAAAAAGGGAAGGAACATTCCTTTAATTATTGAGGTATTCTCATTCATTAAGATATAGGTTGAGGCAGAAGGCCCTTCAGCCCACTTAATCTTAACCCATTATAGCACTTAGTTTCTTTTTTTTATTCAATATTCTGGCCCAACCACCCTTCCTAGCAATCTGTTCAATACTCTACTTATAAAGAATGACTACCTAATAATGGTCCTAAATTTAGAATTGAAATATTGGCAATGAAGATAAAGACCACCTATTTCAATGCCAGAAAACATAATTGTCATTAATTTTCACACAAAGGATTCAAACTGAATTATTCTGCTGAGGTTTTCTCTAATCTGTGATCAACACAAGACTCTCAACTGCATTCGCCGCATGTAATGTGGTCCCACCTCATGGTACCTCTGGACAAGTCAAATCCCAGAATGAAACCTGACCTGATAGATTACATAGTTAATTTTTATTTGGTTAGTTAATGTGGTAGTTAGTCACAAACATATTCACTCAAGACTGCAAGTATTCTTTAACAACAGAATATATATTTATTACAAAAATAGAAAAGAAACAAAATAATTAATGTTGACATATAATAGTTAGAAAGATCCGAACCGAAACAGCAAAATAAAGTTTCTATCTGTTCTTCAAAGCTATCTCCAACAGAAACTGAAGTCCAGAGAAATTATACTGTTATCACAACTCTAAGTTTCTACTTAATCGACTCCTAACTCAAGCCGGAATGGCTTCCCCATAACCTGAGGGCCACCCAGCCAAACAATATAGATAATTTGGAAGACAGTTTAGAAAGATCTTAACACAAACAGCAAGGGCAAACAAAATCCCTGCATCCAATCTGCCCAGCCCTGTCAACTAAAAACTGGGAACATTTAATGAGTATAAATGCAAGCAGGGAATTATAGTCATTTTTGGCAGTGACAGTGCATATTTTCAGATTTTTTTTAAAACAACGGTCTTGAAAAATATTCTTTAACATTCTAGTATAGTACCTGATTATGCAGAATTTTTAGAAGTCCTGGTGTAAGACCAGTGTTATTTTTCTGAGTTGCCACTGGCATTTCATACCGTTCCTTCACTGGAAGGGTTTCACCTTTAGACAATGCTGAAAAGTACCTAAATTAACAAGTGATCAGAAAGTGACATTAATTTCAGCTATATAGCAAACTATAGGATAGTTGTGAATGCACCATTTTGTCATTGGAAGAAGGGAGTATTTCTGATAGAACCCCTCATGCATTTTCTATATTTTTTCTTTTAAAGTTACCACTGTGACTCCCCGGGCATAGCTGAGACGGAAGGACTGCAAATTCTATTCTTACTCAGAGCAAAAACGATTCACCAATGGACGTCCTTCTTGCAGGAAAGGGGCAGTAATGAAACTAATGGTTTTAGTTTACTTAAAATGTTTGTGTGCTTTCATTGTGATTGATGTTCTCCCACCTTTGGAAGCTATGCCTTCATCGGCATCTAAACCACATATTCTGGAATTCCTTCTATCAGTCTAACAGTCTCCCCATCTGCTGCAAGTCCAGGTCCTACCTCATCCCTCCTAATAACTTTCATTTATATTTTTCAACTCAAGCCACACTGAAGTACCGCGGGATAGATTTTACATTAAAGGCACGAGATAGGTGAAAGTTCTTGTTGTTGCTAATAATATTAAGGGCTATGGAATGTCAGATAGAGACCGGCCAATTTCTAATTATCAGTGACATCAAGGGATTATGGGAAAGCATGACAGAATGGCATTGTGGTAGGTGATCAGCCATAATCTAGAATGACAGAGCAGGCACAAGAGGCTGAATGGCCCACTGTGGCTCCTATGTTTTTTGAACATTCAAATGTCATGACATCACAATTTTAATTTATGCCCACTAGCTCAGGTTGAATTTTGAAGTCATATAATGAAATGGCCATCTAAAGATGAAGTAAATTGGAGAGTAACTCATTCTGCGCTAGGTACATTGTGTGTGTGAAATATGTGCTGCTCGGCTTTAGACTTCAGAAGGAGCAAAAATCCAGTTCCAGTGAGACAAGATAAGATTCTCCAGAACAAATGAAGACTAATTAAAACTGAAGATAGAAATTATATTAATATGAGACCCAAACCAATCTCAGATTAAATTAACAACTTGTAAGAGAAGGCCAGGCAATGACTGCATCATTACAGCAAACAGTATAAATTAAGGCAGCAAAATGTCACAAGAGGGTTATCAAATAAAACACTGAGTGATTTAATAAATTATTAGAACAGGTGTCCAAACCCCTGATCAGACAGATAGGTTTTAAGGAGAATCTTTTTGGTGGACAGAAATGTAGAGAGGCTGAGAGGTTTAGGGAGGAAATTTCAGAGCTCAGGTCCTAGACAACTACATTTGCAAATGTTGATGGAGGGCAATTAAAGTGAAGAGGTGGAGGAGGCCAAAATTGGTGGAATGCTGAAATCTGAATTGTAGAGGTGGAGAACGTTATCACAAAAGGGACGGAGAGACCCAGAGGGATTTGAAAATAAATGGTAACTTTAAATTAATTTCCTGACTGTCAGTCACTGTAGCTCTGCCAGCGCAAGAAAAGTAGTTGAGTGGTACTTGATATGATTTAGGGAATTGGCAACAGAGAAATGGATAAGCTTAAGTATAAGGAATAGCCAAATATAAAGATAGAATGAATGAGGGATTCAACGGTAGACAAGCTGAAGCAAGGAAGGAGATGAACAATATGACAGAAGCGAAAGCAGGCTGTCTTGGCGACAGACAAGGTTAGCAGATTAGCTGACTCTGGCTGAAGTAGGAATGTAAACAGTCTGGTTCAACATCAAACAATGACCAAGAAAAGGCAGCAACTTGCTCACCTACTCTGAAGCTGAAAAAGACTTTAGGGATAACATAAACACCTTATCCATACAATGCGTATTTTGTTAAATAGATAATGCCTCAACTGAACAAACATTTTAACTACATTTTTTTTATTCCTCCATATAAGAATAGTTATGCAATTTAAGAACTGAGTGGCATGAAAAACAATGTGAAGAGCGAAATATTTTCAAGGATGCACACAGCAGCATGTTGAAGAGTTAAAGTCTCTGAAGGGTGGAAAAGAGGAGAGGCCAGCTAGGAAAGGAATAAAAAGCTTGGGTTAGAAGGAGATAATGATGTGGGTGAGAGATTCAGCAGTAGGCAGGTTGTGGCCAAGGCAGAGACAAGTCATGATAAACACCTAAGTAGCTGTTCTTTAAAGTGAGAGGGTTTCAATCAATTTGTTATTACACACCTCTGGAGGGACTTGAACCCAGGCTTCTTAGTCCAGAGGTAGGCATACTACCAATGTAGCACAAGAGCCCCTCTAAAGTAGCAAGTCTGCAGTCTCTTACTGGGAATTGAACCAGGGCTGTGGTGGTGAAAGCGTCAAACACTGACCACCAAGGCAGCTTCTGCGAGAATATACGGGGTCAGGAACTCAGATTAAGGTCAAAACATAAAAGAGACATAACAGATTTAAGGTAATTACAGAGCCTGGATTTTGTACGATGGAACCTTTTGTCATTTAATCTCTCCTGCTCGCCACCCAATCAGACACTTCCATTTGTTTTACTAATTTCCAACCCCCCTGACCTTCATTTGCTCAAAACCTATTATGGTTTCCACCTTTCTGAGTTAAAGGCCTGAAATATTGAGCATCTTTCCACACATGCTGCCTTACCTGCCGAGTACTTCCACTGTTTAAAACTTGTTTTGTATCTAACTTTTTTTTTTGTTCCAATGAGAGATTTTCAAGCCAGAAGGTTACCTATGTTTCTCTTCACAGATGCTGACTGAACTGCTGAAAATTTCCCAGCATGTTCTGTTTTAATTCTATTCTTTTACAATCTTGGCTTTTCAACCTGATGTCTCAAATACAACAAGACATGCCATTTTGAACCTGCTGGCTGATATAGATATTTATATAGGTGTTACTCACGCAGCAGACCACTGGAGAACATCACGTGGCTGGGTCCGGATGGCAGCTTTTGTAAACTGCTTTAAAATGTCCGGGAACTCAGGTGGGATTTCAATCTGCTGAGCGCAGAACATAACATCAGGAAGTGGCATGGCTGCTGTAAAGAAGAATTAAAATGAAAGACACCAGGTAGAAAAGGAACACATCAGGGAAGCACAAATCAGAACTACACCTAAAATCCAGAATTACAGTTGTGATCTCCAAGTCATTTTCGCACAAACCACATTAAGATTGTCTGATGATGTGAATCAAGCAATGTGATTAAAACAGAAAAGTGAAAATTTAGTGCTCAAACCATACATACGTAAGGAGGCCATTCAGCCCGCTGTGTCTGTGCTGGGTTGCTTCAAGAGCAATTGACATAGTGCCATTCCCCTGCCTTTCTGTCTTTAGATAGTGATGTAATTTATTAAAAAGCATGATTGAGTCTGCCTCTATCATACTCATAGAGTTATAGAGTCATAGAGACGTACAGCATGGAAACAGACCTTTCAGTCCGACTTGTCCATGCTGACCAGATATCCTATATAAATCTAGTCCCATTTGCCAGCATTTGGCCCACATCCCTAAAACCCTTCCTATTCATGTACCCATCCAGATGTCTTTTAAACGTTGTCATCGTACCAGCCTCCACCACTTCCTCTGGCAGCTCATCCCATATATGCACCACCCTTTGCGTGAAAAAGGTGCACCTTGGGTCCTTTTTTTATCTTTGCCTTTTCACCTTAAACCTATGCCCTCTAGTTTTGGACTTCCCCAGCCCTGGTAAAAGACCTTGGCTATTCACCTTATCCCATGCCCCTTATGATTTTATAACCTCTATAAGGTCACTCCTCAGCATCTAATGCTCCAGGGAAAATAACCTCAGCCTATTCAGCCTCCCCCTTGAGCTCAAACCTCCAAACCTGGCAACATCCTCATTAATCTTTTATGAATACTTTCTAGTTTCACAACATCCTTCCTACAACAGGGAGGCCAGAATTACACACAATACTCCAAAAGTGGCTTAACCAATGTCCTGCACACTCGCAACATGACCACCCAACTCCTGTACTCAATACACTGAGCAATAAAGGCAAGCAAACCAAATGCCTTATTCACTATCCTATCTACCTGCAACTCCACTTTCAAGGAACTATGAACGTGCACTCCGAGGTCTCTTTGTTCAGCAACACTCCACTGGACCTTACCATTAAGTGTGTAAGTCCTGCCTTGATTTGCCTTTCCAAAATGCAACACCTCACTCAATTAAATTCCATCTGCCACTCCTTGGCCCATTGGCCCATCTGATCAGGATTCTGTTTTACTCTGAGGCAACCTTCTTCACTCTCCGCTACACCTCCCATTTTAGTGTCATCTGCAAACTTACTAACCATACCTCCTACGTTCACATCCAAATCCTTTACATAAATGACAAAAAGCAGTGGACCTCTCAGCTCATACAATCCAGATCCCCACTTGCTGCGCAAGAAAGTTTCTTCTCATGTTACCTTTAGATTATTTTATCAATCAGCTGAAATTGGAGCCCTTGGGCTCTCAATCCTTTCACCTAAGAGAACGGTTGCCCTCATGATTTTGAGTACTTGATCAAATTTCCTCTTGACCTTCTCTTCTCCAGAGAGAACAGCCCCAGCTTCTCCTATGGTGAGATCCCTCATCTCTGGAAATATTCTAATAAATCTTTTATTCAAAATCTCTAATGACTTCCTTCCTTCCTAATTTGCAGCTGAGAGTTAGATGCAATACTCCAGATAGGGTGAACCAGTGTTTCGTACAGGTTTATTATAACTTCCTTGCTCTTGTACTCTCTGTCCCTTTTTGTAAAGGCTAAGATCCCTCATGCTTTATTAACCGTTCTTTCAACCTGCCCTGTCCATTACCCACTTGTGTGGTAGGCAGAGCATTTCTGTCTTGATGACAGCATCCTGTTGGAGGAAAATACCACTCATTACTGCTACATTGTAGCAGCCTGAAATGGCTAGATTCAGCTCTTGCTCCAAGTTTATTTAAAATTCTTACCATTCAGCGTAATTTGAGATTGAATGGAAACTTTTCTGGGGTAAAGTGCTGGTGCGATGCCAAGTATGTCTCAATAACTGGCAAATTGGATCAAACAGCATGTCCTTTCACAATAGGCAGAGTACTAAGTGCACTGAACTGAGCCATGTTTGCAAAACTCAGAGCATAATGTCTGAAGTTAAAAATTATCCCATGATTGGACAGTATTTATCAAACAATCCTGAGTTGTCAAGAATGATCCAAATAATCAATTGAAGGTGATCAGTCAGGATCACAATGTATCCCACTTGCACTTGCTAGAAGCAGGGACTTGCTGATCACAGGCAAAAGGAAAGAATTGAGGTATTTTGCCTTCTTGAATTAAACAAAAGACCATTAATCAATTGTCCACTGGTGCATTTACAATTGATGAGAGTTGGCTTGTCAATGAATCAGTCATTGCTCCTTTCGAAATTTGGCTTTCTTACATCAATTCTGATGAGTGCGAGATAAAAAGCTATAGCAAAATGTTTCTTTCTTTTTCCACCAATAATGCTTCCTTTTTGTTCATTTTAACCTTAATCAAACTTTGAATGTGACTTTAATATGTGAATTAGCAGATAATCTGAATAAAGCAATGTTGACTATAAATGAATTGTAATTTGGAATAAACTGAGTACTGAACAGTCAAACACTTCCGTAAAATAATTGTCAATGGCTGCATGATCAGTATGATATCTACTAAAAAATAAGTAGAACAGTTGCTTTGCTGAACTTCATGCAGAATTGGCAATCGTGTATTATATTTTATAGGGAGTTAAACCAGAGTATGTGGTTCTGGCATGTGCTGTCAATTGCCTGAATAACTGCTCCTACTTACTGACTCGGATGTGATTCCTGCAGGGTTCACGAGGGCATGACGCGCAGTATAGAAATGAGATCCATCTCAAAGAGGGATAATTCAACAACGCCTGGTATCATTATGCATGTTTACTCCTGGTCAGGTCGTGTCAAGGGAAGCAGCACCCAACCTTCACACGGCCTGCTCTTTACAATGACTGGAGCAAATGGTTTCACCTAAGCCTGCTGCTGACTGGCTGCATGCTCATAAGCAGGACTCAGCAAATCGAGACGACCAGTACAACATGCTTAACAACGCCTCTGAAATGAGATCTGTACTTGTGCAACAGGAGCTACCATAACAGTTTCAGAAAAGCTTGGCCAGAAGGTCAGGACAGCAATTGGAGCAACCTGTCAGAGAGAGCTCCCAGGCTTTCATGCGCAACTCTGAAGGCTTCAGTGGTGGTGTGTGAATGGACGAAGTGACACCATGTTTTCGCAGGGCCAAGGAGTGTCAGATGAGGGCTTTGTGGGGGGTAGTAACCTAGATAATGCTATGGGCTTCTATGACATGATGCTTGCTGCATTGGTACAGCTGCTTCAGAGTCTTTGTAGCTGTTGAGACATATGCAGCAGCCTGGCTCCAATTTTGCACAAGGCTTCACTCAATATTCGGAACCCTTCCTTTCTGGCAGGGGAAGCAGCAGTTAACTCCATGGCAGCACTTGCAGATCCTGCAGTCATGAAGTAGCGTGTGAGAGCCAATGCCTCAGCTTCCAGTGCAGAACCACCCAACATCCCAGCATTGCGATACTGGAAGCAAGCAGCAGTGGTTGGTCAAATGGAGATCATGAGGGCCATACGGGCTCCCACTTATCAATGTCAAAAGACGCCCATCAGTCAGATGAATGAGGCAAATGGCAATAGTTTCAGGGATTTAAAGGTCTGCTGTCCTCATTCAGAATGTGAGCATTATATTTCTACCACTATGATTTACCAGCTGGCTCCTAGTAAGTCATCCCAGCATGCTGCTGTCGTCCAAGAAAGGGTCCTCAGGGCCTTGAGCAACTCAAAGTTGTCCTATGAGGTCATCCGCGGTCTTGTCAGCCAGGCACTGTAGGAATACGACACATAGGTGCACTAGGACAGGCAAGGTCACCGGTAAAACAACGACCAGGGAATGTACCAGTGTGGGTAGTTAAGCTTTGTACGTATTATTGGAAGTACTGCTCGGTAAGATTGTTATGAAATGGGTTTTTTTGTCAGTCGCTTTTATTTCAGAATTTTGTTCAAGATAACAGTGTTGGCACAGATGATGGATTGAGAAGTTCGGAAATTTAAAGCAGTTGTGATCAGAGGATGAGATCTCAGGAGGACTGGAGTCTGAGCACCCATTTATAGACAGTTTGCCCATTGAGAAAGGATCCCAGCTTCCTCTTCCCTTCCTCCTCTTTCTCTCAAGACAGCCTCCACAGGGCTGGTGACAAGGCTGTGGCTTCATGATAGCGAGGTTGTAAAGCACACAAGAGATAACCATGAACTTGAAAACACCTCTCCAAGCAATGGGGAGCTCCCACAATTGGTCTAAGCAGCAAACCTATTGTTGTACAATGCTGATGGCTTAGCTTGCTCCACAATGCTCCTGACTGGTTGACACAGTTATCCATGCATCATCAGGTGGCGGAGAAGAGTCTTGAGACAAGGTTGGGGTGGTCATACCTTGTCAGCTAGCTGCCAACATCTAGTTCCTTGCAGCAGACTGAAGGTGGCTGGTCAGGATAACTGGATGAATGCACCAGGATAGCAAGTATTCAGTGAGAGAATCTTGGGGGTTGTTACACATCTATCAGATGTTAATGAGTGTCCTCCCTTGTAGTTGTGAATCATCCCCCTGTTAACATGTGGGTCCTGCAGATCCGTGTGCATCCCAGCAATTGCACAGCACTATGTGTCATTGTGGATTCCCCCAGTCTGGAAATTCCACGGGCTCTTTCCTCTTGTTACTGGCTCATTATTGAGAAGGTGGTGAAGTCTCTACTCATTCTGTCACCTCCCTGATGCAACAGTGGATTACAAACTGTGACAATCTGCTAATGTCACCCGCTCCGAAGCACAACAATCCACTGTGGCTATGTTGACCTTGATGGTCACTGGCAGCACCTTCCTGACTGTGGTATAGCTACAGGGAAGCTGGGACACAGTCCAGTCACCATACTCTTTAGCCAAAAGCAGACACCTCACGTGCTTCTCCGGGCTGAGGTGGAAGTAGGACAGGTGCTCATTGGTGGGTCCGGTGAGAGTCTGCCATTTCCTTCCTCTGTTGCATTTGCTCCATTTGTGAATTATTCCCCAGCCCAAGAATTACTGCAGCTAACAACCCTGTTATGATCTCCTGACAGTCCTCCCGAGGCTTCTGACCTAATTTTCAAGGTCCACCTCCTTCGTAAATCATAGAATCCACCTAACCAGAACATCTTTGTGACTGTGGTTGGAAACCAGGGCACCCAACAGAAACCCATGCAGACAAAGGGAGAACGTGCAAATTCCACACACACAATAACCCAAGGCTGGAATTGAAACTGTGACCCTGGCAGTGTGAGGCAACAGTGCTAACCACTGAGCCGCCCTTGTCCAAATCCAAAAGGTTCGCAAAACTCCTCCATTAACACAGACCACAGGACTGCCACTGACTTTGCCAGGAAAAAAACTCAACAACACTTCACAGAAAAGGTGGATGGCTTATGGAATATTAGATAGGGAAAATCCTTCATGTAGCTGATCACATGCTCAGCTGGGAGTAATGGTTGGGATCGAACTATTATCTATAACATGTAGTGCAATGGTAGTACCTCCATCTCTGAGCCAGCAGGCCTGGGTTCAAGAATAACCTGCTCCAGAGGTGTGTAATATCATCCCTGAAGAGGTTGCTTAAATAAAAAAAAGGATTGTCACAAAATCCAAGATGGCAGATCATGTATCAAATGTATTTTGAGCCTATTTGACATCACCCTGACAATTAGAAAGTAACAAGATGTAACAAATAACAAGTGACAATTTTTTCTTGCAAATCCCACTCCCCCACCCTCCCAATTTGCCCCACTGGTGAATCTGAAGTTAGAGGTGCTCATTAAACACAGGGCATGGCTAATCCACTACCTTCCTCAACCTGTTCTCTATACTGCAAGTAAAGTGACCAGCAGTTTACCTGACCTTAGATTTGATGAAGCAATTAAGTTGGCAATTAAGGTACAGGCCTCAAACCACCTCCAGCAATAGCAAATAGTCCAGTATCTTGACTGCCCCTGACTGCGGTTGTTCAGTACGGGCAGGGGAGGGGTCAGGGGGAACACGACACTTCTGCTGTTCCAAGCTTCTATATCAATGGAACTCACTTTTGAGGGCAAAATTTCATCAGGACCTGGCCTATACGTTCTTTCTCACCCTCATCCAGGGCACCAAACCTTTCCTGATTTCAAATTGAGGTCTCTCTGTTTCAAACCCAACAGTGGGTTTTGTTTCACTTCACTTTTTGTCCATTGTTTTTTATTTTTTTTTTAATCCAGACGTGCTTTTACACACAACGGAACATTTTTTTTAACCCATCATCAAATCATCCATGGTATTCCATTGCTTTTTAAAATTCTTTTCAGAAATCCACCACCAACTCACTTGTTTGACTAACTGAAGAATTAATGAATTACAAGTACTGCCCACTGGCAGCAGTGCTCCATTGTTTTTGCCCTGAAAGAGGGTCACTGGACTAGAAATGTCAACTCTGCTTTCTCTCCTCAGATGCTGCCAACCTGAGTTCCTCCAGCAATTTCTGTTTTGTTTCAGGTTTCCAGTGTCCGGAATTCTTAGTTTTATTATACCATGTCATTTTATTGACAGTTGTATATGCAAAAACCCTTTATACATCACGATACCCTGATTTACCAATAACCTCCAAGCTTGTTACTAATGCCCCGGTTACAGGAGTTAAAAACCCCCAGACTCCTTATTTTACCAATACCTCTGGTATACATGTAATACTGCTACATCACATGCCCTAATAACAATGATAACGGGTGAAAAGTTATAGGGACCTGAACGACATGGGCTACGTTGAGACTGAGACATGGCAGGGTTGTGTGAGATAGCCAGTGAGGGCTTTCTCAACATCAGGAGCAACTTGCTGCATTTTTTATGGGGTGTTACTTGCTAGGCAGCAATGAGTTGTGAATTAAAGGGGACTATAACTTGTTAGTTACTTTAACATCGCAGGGCACAATCTACAGCCCCGGCTATACGCATTGCTCATCCACAGACTTTGGTATCTGACATTTGCCAACCCCTCAGGATCCTCATGGCATCCCTTCAATCCACTTGCAGGACACTGAGGAAGCAAAAATCTGCATTATGCCCCAGAGCTACTCACGTGCTCTCTTAATGCTCAATCACCTACATGCTCATAGCATCTATGCCACACCATGTCCATTACAGTATGCCACTTCAGCCAAAACCTAAAGGCTATCAGTACTGCCATATCGACAAATTCTTTTGCGATTGTCAGTAGAAATCTACTGTCCGGTGGGAAAGGACATTTTGCTCTATGACACACCACACTGTCAATCAAACACCTACACCGTGTAACAGATACCTGCATGGCAAACACAGTACGCATTTATACAACCATGTTGGAGAGTGGGTGGAAAATACTCTTCAGTCCAGTCAAGTGGGGATGCTACCGTCCGGGGCGGGTGCCGATTCCTTCATTCACAGGCATAGTCTGCGCACAATCCAGGAGCTCCGTCACGGTTTTTCGTTTGCTTGGCCTGGGCATGGTCAGGGGATCTGTCAAACTACAGTCTGGGGAGTAGGTAAGAGTCAGCCCTGTAGGGCTATCACAAGCAGTTAGGGGAATCACATATTGTTAGTTGGGGATAACCAGGTGCGGAGCTGGATGAACGCAGCAGGCCAGGCAACATCAGAGGAGCAGGAAAGCTGATGTTTCGGGTCTGGACCCTTCCTCAGAAGACTCCAGCCTCAGCAGTTCCTACTATCTCCCTGTTAGTTGCGGAACTGCACTGACAGTAATCTGGAGTCTGGTTACTCACATCTAGTGGCTCCTTGTCAGAAGTCAGTCAAAGGTCTTGGGCAGATACAATCCTGGGAGTCCATGCATTGAACTTTGAGGAGGATGCGAGAAGGACTTCTAGGGGCAGTGGGAAGATTACTAGCAAAAGAGGTGGGGGAGTCAATGCTTGGAGGGTGCAGGGAGCAGAGGTATGTGCAGAGGTGGGAACAAGGGAGGTGACATGGGAAACTTCAGGTGTATGGAGATAGGTTGATATACCAGCATGGTAGGCTATGGGAAATGGAATTATTAGGAACTATTACCACAAATTGAAGGGGGAGTCTACAGGACCAGGTTAGGCATCATCACCCTGGCATGCCACATCATCCTGGCGTGCGTTGCTCTGTACAACTGAAGCAGGCAACGAGGTTATATGATAAATGTTGAAGAACTGGGAGAATGGGAGAAGTCTTCTCAAGAGGATGATGAGGATACCGCAAAGGAGAAATCTCTCTCAATGTAAGACATAGCTTAGGTGTGTCAGAATCCATAAGACAAACAGGACCTGATCGAAACCCAGTTTCAGTAGATGAGATCTGGGTACAACAGACCATCATCAACTATAAAATGACTGTAGCCATTGGTCATCATATCGGCATTTGGTGGGGGTGAACTGCAGCCTCTATTTGTTTCATTTGTGTTCCCTTTCTGCTAGCTGTAAATAAAAGCCAATGTTTGAAATTGTCCAATTGTTTGCCTGTAAATGATGTTCCCGTACTCGGCAATGACAAGCTGTGAATCTCCTGTGAGCATTGGGAACAGAGTAGCGTTGACTTTGGGGTGTTCAGATGGGATAGGTGAACTGTGGCCTTGTGGTGAAATAGCAACCAGGGTGAGAGAATGGGGTTATCAGTGCAACGGAGTATCAGCCATGTTCTTATGTGCTACCAGCAATGTGACATTGTGGTTGCTGTGCCATTTTGTTACCAGTGAGGGGCAATGCTGGATTGCCAATGCTTATCTGGGTGCACAGCAGCTGGCAAAGATTGGCTCAAGGGATGACAGCCCTTTATTGGAGTGGCAAGTTGTTCTGGAAACAGTGCATGGTAAAATGGAGCTGGAATTGGGCAGAGGGATATCATAAGGACAGGGTAGGTAGTTAAATTAGTGAGTTTGATAAGATGTGGTGATAAATTTTGCTGTGTCTTGCAGCAGAAAACCCTCCAAAAAGCTGGATGCAAACAACGCTTAGCCGAGAAACGCAAAGTTCAGCCTAATATCCCTGTCTACCACAATCTATTTCACTATTTATCTCTTATACAAGTAATACTCTGTTACATCACTAATATTCCAATTATACTGCAAGATCACAGATGTACTTGATATATCATTAATACCATTTTACCAGTATGACCCATTACATCACTAATATGCCTCTTATAATGCAAATTGCCCATGATTTCACTGATGCTTTATTGTACTGTTAACGTCCCATTATATCATAAATGTTCTGTTATAACAGTAACACCATGTGAAAACACTAATGTTCTTGTCATACCTATAACATTATGTTATATTACCACTATACCTGTCACAACATGAATAACACAATGGTATGGCTATAATGCCCGCATTATGTCAGAATTGATTATTGAATACCCTGCTTCTTTTGGTATAATCCTGTTAAAGAAACCAAGGAACTTACATTCATATAGTTTTTTTTTCGTGAGCCTCAGGACTGTTGTGTTATTTTTAAATGTTGTGTTGCTTTAAGAACCAATATGCCACTGAACCAAGGATAATTTCGTAACTTGGCAAACTTCAAAAGGTGATACAGTATTGCGCTTCAGAGAAGATACTATTCCATCAATTTATCCTCCCAGAAAATATGGTGCTCACATACACGAGCAGCTTAAGACTGAGCTGGATGAAATGGAACATAATGGTTTAAAGTATCACGTACATCAACGCACAGACAGGTTCAGTTCTATTATGTGCATGCTGAAGGAAGATGACACAATCAGTGTATGTTTTGACCCAAGACACCCGAATCTTTTTCTGAAGAGATGCCCAAGTAGAATTTCAACATCAGAGAAACTGAATCCCAAATTCACAAGAGCTAAATTCTCCAAGATGGATGTCAAATACTGATAGTGAAGGTCACTAGGCAAAGGAACCTCAAAAAAAATCACTACTTTCAGAACATTATCTGGAAGATATTGGTTCCTGAGGTTACCTTTTGTTCTGTCAGTCAAGATGTGTTCCATCAGCATTTGGGCAGTATTACAGAAAGTGTTCCTGGATGTGTCTGTTTACTGATAATATCACAGTGGTGGGCAAAACCAAAGAAGAGCATGCCCGAAATCTACACTCAGTAATGGCAGCAGCTCATCGTAAAGGACTTATCTTCAACAGCAAGAAGTGCCAGGTGAATGTAGGTTATATCATTTTGCTTTGGCTCTGTTCTATTTCAGTTATGCGATCCATATTGACCCAGGCAAATCTGAAGATGCAAAGCACATGTCTATTCCTCGAAAGAAAGGAGACACGCAGAGATATCAAGAATATTTTAGTTTCCTGGCATCATATGTACAAACCTTTCCTGACAAAGCATCATTGTTAAGAAAACTCTTCAAGAAAGATGTACCCACAGGTACGGCAAGAGGATAGACATCATACCTTTGAATTACTCAAACAAGGACTGTCAGCAGAAATGTACATCCTACAGTACCATGATCCAAGGAAGAAGACTACCTTAGAAGTCGATGCATCTCAGAAAGGGCTAGGAGGTGCATCATGCAGGATGGCAAGCCAGATGCATTTATAATCTAATGGTCATTCCCAATGTCAATCTGATTTTTCCAACATTAAGCATGAAACACTTGCTCTAGTGTTTGATATGACAAGATTCCATACCATGTTTCCTTTTTTACCAAGCTTCCAAAAATCGAAGCCAATGTGTCAGCACACTGATTGGCATGCGCAGAACCTCCCAAACACCATGGCGCTTTAAGGGAATGTTGTTCCATACAACCTATTCAGTTAGCAATTCACCATGGATAGAGATCACAAACCATTGGGAATTATTTGGCACAAACCACTGACAAGTGCACCAACTAAACTACAATGACTTCCAGTAAAGTTACAGGGATATATCATTTGATATCTGTTACAAACTTGGTACCAAAATAGCTATAGCTTTGGATATGGACTTACCGTAACCAGCAGAAATCACGACTGGAAGATAAATTAGGACAACCCTGCCAAGTCATCACTTGTTTATGTCTGGGATACAGAGGGAGGATGAAGATGATGTGTGACCAATGTGCAAACATGGAACTGCCTAATCTGTACATAGGACAGAAGGTCAGAGTCACTCTGCCCCGGAAATGTGGTTACCCACAGAGATATCCAAAATGTGCAGCGAGCCTAGATCCGACAAGATCACAACACTGAATGGAGCAACATTGAGGAGAAACAGAAGCTAACTCATGGAACTGTACAATATTCCAATTGTAGACAGAACATACACAAAACTAGCTCTGAGAATACAATCAGGACAACAATCAATATATTAATAACATGCAAGGCTCTAGGGTACCTTCAAGTCAAGAACACTCAATCTCCAGAAGGTTGTGCCATCACATGATCTGGAAGGGTCATCAAATCACCTTAATACCATATAGACTCTTAAAATCAAAATCTCAAGTTTAATCAATTCTTGTTTCTGCATAAATAGACTTGCAACTATCCTAATCATCTTAAACATATTTAACTTTCTCTTTGGAAAAAGGGTACGTGGGTTATTGCTTGAAGATCTGTGTTATTTTAAGTACTAGATACAGTAATAAGCCAAGGACCAGGAATGAAATCATATGACCATCTTGCCCGTGCTGTTCAGAAGAAGCAATGGTAGGAGATTGCATACAGTATCTCACACTGAGCGTTCGAGTTTGATCTATAAATTAAATGTCCAAGAAATTTCCAAGTACATTGAATCCACTCTCTTTAACCTGTTACGTACCAATGACACAAGAAATACAACAAAGACGTCCCAAATGCCTTCAAGCCAATGAAGTATTTTGCAGTTATTCACTGGGGTAATGTAATTTCACTAATGTCGTTATTATATAAGTAACAATCCCAGGTGATATCACAATGCCCTGTTTTACAAGTAATTCCCCATTATTTGGGTAATGTTTTACCAGTAACAGTATGTGATATTTTGACTGTATTTGTTAGGTCAGTAACACCACATTACGACACCAATGTCCCCCATATCAGAGACACTGTTACTTTACTAATGTCCCTTGTTATGTGAGTTACACCATGCCAAAAGAATTAAATATCATAGGAAAAGGAGTAGGAGTCACCCATTCTTGATCAGTTAAGCAATCAAGGGTTATGAGGAAAGGGCTGAAAAGTGAGCTTGAGGGATGTTAGATGAGCCATGATTCTATTTCTTCAAAGGCCCTTTGAGTTTGGTCCACTCATTCAGTAAAATCAGGTCTGAATCTCTACTTCAACTTTATTTTCGTGTTCTGTCCTCATATTGCTGATTCCATTACTCGCCAAAAATCTATCTATTTCAGTCTTAAACATATTCATCGACTGAGGATCAACAGCTCTTTGGGTTAAAGTCCAAGATTCACAAACAGTAATTAAAGAAATCTCTGCTCATTTCAGTCCTGAAGGGCCAACCCTTTTTGTGAAACTATGGCACCAATTTTAGACCCTTCAGCCAGCGGTAAACAACTTTACAATGTTTATCCTTTAAGAATTTTTTGTTTCAATCAAGCCAGTCTTCTAAACTCCAGAAAATACAGACCCATTCTACGCAATTATTTGTTACAGTAAAATCCTTTCATTGCAAGAATTAATTGAGTAATTTTGATGCATTGCCTCTAAAGCATGCAATCATTTCTTAGGCTACATAGTATGTCCAGATGTCGTTTCATCACAATCCTAGAGAACCGCAGAAAGATTTCCTTACTCTGAAATTACAACCCCCTTGCAAACAGAGACTAGCAAACCACTTGCTCTTTTTCTTTCATGATAACTTGCTGTGCTTCTAATACAACACCCAAAATACTCTGAATCCCAACATACTGTTCATACCACATTTGCTAATCCTGATACCACTCCATCACTACATCAATGCCCCACTTTACACCAAGATTTGGAGGTGCTGGTATTGGACTGGGCTGGACAAAGTCAGAAATCACACGACACCAGGTTATAGTCCAACAGGTTTATTGTGTCCAGTGTGTCCACTAACACCTGAAGAAGGACTGAGGCTCCGAAAGCTTGTGTTTTCAAATAAACCTGTAGGACTATAACCTAGTGTTGTGTGATTTCTGACTTTGTCCACTTTGTACCAGTAATACAGCACTATTTCACTAATATCAAGTTGTATGAATATTAGCCCCTTACTTCACTAATTCACCCTTGCCCCCTTTATTAGAAACGTCCCTGCTATTATTACAAATGTCCCACTTATTTCACTGATAATTGTCTCTGATTAAATCTCGCTGATATTCTTTGCTGTCATTACTATTTACCCTATGATCAGCACAAAGAAAACAAATGTGCCAGCCTGCTGTGGGAAGACACTATCTTGAACTCAAGTTTTTAGACAAAGGCCAGAACCTCTCAACAGTGGAAAGGTTCACGTAACACACTCTCTCCAGCTGTTTAGATTGATGACGACACATGCAAAAATTACCAAAACAAGCGTATCCTTTGGCAGACTTCAAAAATCTGGAACTAAAAATTAATAAATCCTCTTATCAGACCACAGTAGTTTAAGATGGCAGCCACCACTGCCTTCCCAAGAAGGACAGCTAGGGATGAGCAGTAAATGCTGGCCCACATCCATGAATGAATAGTCACAAAACAAATTGAAATTCTATACAGCAATAGTCTTGCCCTTTCTACTCTATGCAGCAAAACCTGTACTAAGCACCAGCCTCAGAACACAGCAACTTATACTTCTGCTCTCTTTGGAAGCTTCTGAAGATCAGCTTGCAGAACAATATACCAGATACTGAGATGCTGACCTGAGCTGGCAGGTCTAGCGTCCACAAAGTAATGAGACAGTCACCGAATTGGGTTGGTCTGACACTGACTTATCGAAGCATATTTTCTGAGGAGAGTTTGAATCAGAGGTTTGGTCTGAGGGATTCAAAGACCAGGCTACAAGGGTACTGAAGGCTTCACTTTGGAGTTTTGATATCAACCTGGGGGACGATCGCTCCGGACCGAACACCTTGTGCAACCAAATAACAAAAATGGTGTGGTCTCCTTTGTCAGCCAGTGCGTTTCAGAGGCTGAGAAAATCTCAAGCCAACAACTCATCTAAAAATCAATTGCCTATGGTATCCTGTCCTATCTGCAGTAGCACCCCTCAGACACTGATCAGACTGAGCTGTCATCCAAACACCCCAGAAGATGAAACATGGTTGCCTTAAGCTCATAGGGTTTTTTTATATATATCCACTCACAGAATGTGGCCGTTTCTAGATAGGCCAGCATTAATGCCCAGAGGGCAGTTAAGAGTCAACCACATTGCTGTGGGTTTTGAGTCACATGTAGGTCTGACCAGGTAAGGATAACAGATTTTGTTCCCTAAAGGACGCTATTGAATTGAATTGAATTTAATTGCATTGAATCATTTATTGTCACATGTATTCGATGTAAAAATAGTGAAAAGTCATCTTGTCAGAAAGGACATTAGTGAACTAGGGAGGTTTTTCCAACAATCGACAATAGGTTTCATGGTCATCATTAGACCCTTAAACCTTAACTCCAGATTCTTCAAGAAGAGGAGTTAGCAAAGATGGTGTAGATCTGGAACTCATTGCCTAAAGAAATGACAGAGGCACAAATCCTCACTGCGTTTAAACTGTAACCTGCAGGACGAAGGATGAGGAACAGGAGAAGTGGGATTAGGCAGCAGGGGCACAATGGGCCGAACGGACTCATTCCACGATAACAAGGTGTAGAGCTGGATGAACACAGCAGGCCAAGCAGCATCAGAGGAGCAGGAAGGCTGACGTTTCGGGTCTAGACCCTTCTTCAGAAACCCGAAACGTCAGCTTTCCTGCTC
>NC_063333.1:127606163-127633025 GCF_021869965.1 Rhincodon typus
GGAAACAAAGCGGAGGCTTGGGGACTGCTTTGCAGAACACCTACGCTCGGTTCGCACTAAACTGCGCCTCCCAGTCGTGAACCATTTCAACTCCCCCTCCCATTCCTCAGATGACATGTCCATCCTGGGCCTCCTGCAGTGCCACAACAATGCCACCTGAAGATTGCAGGAACAGCAACTCATATTCCGCTTGGGAACCCTGCAGCCCAATGGTATCAATGTGGACTTCACAAGCTTCAAAATCTCCCCTCCCCCCATCGCATCCCAAAACCAGCCCAGCTTGTCCCCACCTCCCTAACTGGTCCTTCCTTCCACCTATCCCCTCCTCCCACCTCAAGCCCCACCCCCATTTCCTACCTACTAACCTCATCCCGCCCCCTTGACCAGTCCATCCTCCCTGGACTGACCTATCTCCTCCCTACCTCCCCACCTACACTCACCTTTACTGGCTCCATCCCCGCCTCTTTGACCTGTCTGTCTCCTCTCCACCTATCCTCTCCTCTATCCATCTTCTATCCGCCTCCCCCCTCTCTCCCTATTTATTTCAGAACACCCTTCCCCTCCCCCATTTCTGAAGAAGGGTCTAGGCCTGAAACATCAGCCTTCCTGCTCCTCTGATGCTTCTTGGCCTGCTGTGTTCATCCAGCTCTACATCTTGTTATCTCAGATTCTCCAGCATCTGCAGTTCCTACTATCTCTCACTCCATATGTTGTAGTGCAGCATAATTCATTACAACTCACTGTAGTTCAATGTAGTAACATTCAGTTCAACTCCATATATTTAAGTGCAGTATAATTCAGTACAATTCAATAATAGCTCAGCACAGTTTAGTCTCAGCCTCAAGCTCAAGATGACCTAAGTCAGACTCAACCCATCCCAGGGCAATTTCCAGCCATCCTTCCATTAAAATCCACACAGAAATCCTCCTAAATGTAGGACATTTTCCCTGGTCAGGGAACCACCTCTCATCTCAAGGCTGATACCAATACAGTTATCCAATCTGTGAGCGGCCATCAAGACACTCCCAAGTAGGAGAATCTTCCATGATTGCGGCATCTTTGCTGATAGCAAGATCCTTGTAAGGCCATAATCCTTCCGACTTTTCTACTTGGATCTGAAACTTGGACTACACATTGACCCCCATGTCAAGGCCCGTTAGAAGTACCATCAAAGCTATTTGAGATAGATTCTCTTGCATCAGTTGGCAGGATGGGTAGACAATCAATGCGCTTGAAGGAGGAAATAGCACCACCATCCAGCCATGATCATCTGAAACCAACTCGAACAGGCTAACCATGTATTTAGGATGCCCCACGTTCTGATTGGCAAAGCACATCTTCTTCATTCAGCCCACAGAAGGCGCTAGAATGGCAGGAGGAAAAAGAGTTTCAAAGATTCCCTAAAGGTTTCCCTCAAGACACGCAATGTAGGTGCAACATCAACGTGTGGGAAGACTCTCATTCAGAAGAAACAAACTTAGGAGGAACCTCCTTTATAGTCAGACACAATTCTTCGAGAACACCAGTCGGCAAGAGGAAAAGGAATCTGAGAAAAGAAGGCCAGTAATCTCAAAGGCCAAGGATGACTTCCACTTCCTGGAAGCATCTACCACATGTGGTTGGAGATGTGGCTCTAGGATTACGCTCATCAGCCATGCAAGAATCTGCAGAACCCATGACCAGTGACACAGAATTTCCTGTGTGGACAATCTCACTTGTTAGTGAGTGGTTGTCAATGATGAGTTCAATGCAGTAATTCCATTCAATACAGTTCAGTGCAGTACAATTCTGTACAACCCAATACAATGCTGTACTGAAATACATTGTATTGTATAATTCAAAACAACTCAATAGTTTAGTACAGTCTAAATCAGTAGAGGTCAATACAGTTCAGTTTGGTGTAATGTGGAGCAATGCACTTTAGCACAATAGAGTATACAATTTAGTAGAGTTCTGTTCATGGCAATTCAATACAAAATTCAGTACAATTCATACAAGTTCAGTTCAGTATAATGTACGTGTTCTGTGCAGTATTCACCTCTATTCATATTGCCTTGTCAAGTGTAATTCATTACACAGTGCAATTCATGCCTTTGCAAGTGAACTTCAGCATAGGATGTCAGCATGTATAACCTAGGGTAGATGAGTGATGCTAGGATCTGCAATCTGGCCATAGCAACATGAGCAAAAATCTTCTCTACATGCTTAACACGGAGATGCCACTGTAATTGTTACTGTCAATTTAATGTAGTTTGCATTTTCACAAGGTGACTATTTTTGCATCACACATGTCTTGAGACAATTCAATCAGCAGATATATAGAATTAAATATTACAGGATACTTGACTTTCATAAGTGGCAGGCAAACTGGAGCAGATGGGGTAGTCCTGGTAATAAAGTTGGAGACGGAATGTAGAGAAAAAAAAGAGGTGTTCTGAAATAATCAAACATAGACCATCGCGGCTCCAGAAAATTTCTGCCCAAGTTCCCCAGTGTTCTTTCCTAGCCTCAACCATCTTCAGCATGACCTCCTTCCATCATGAAGTCAGAAGTGTGGATGATCATTGATGATAGTAAATTGTTCAGCCTCATTCGTGACCCCTCAGATGCTGAATCAGTTCATGTCCATATGCAGCAAGAGCTGTACAAAATCCAACCTTGAGCTGACAAGTGACAAGTAACATTTGTACCATAAGTGCCAGGCAATCACCATCTTCAATAAAAGAGAATCTAAGCATTTTCCCTTTCATGGTATTGTCATCACTGAATCCTCTACCATCAACATCCTGCAGGTTACCACTGCCCAGAAACTGAACTGGGCCAGACCAGTCATATAGATACTGTGATTACAAAAGCAGGTCTGTCCACCATTTATAAGGCACAAGTCAGCAATGTGATAGATCATGCTCCACTTGCCTGGACGCATGCGGCTCTGACAAGAAGCATGACATTACGCAGGACAAAGCTGCTTGCTTGATTGGCAAGCCATCCATCAGATTTAACATTCATTCCCTTCACCACCAACATACAGTAACAGCAGCATGTACCATTGACAAAATGCTCAGCATTAACTCATTGAGGTTGCCCCGTCAGCACCTTTGAAATCCATGATCTCTACCAAAAGGGAAGCAGAGGCAATGGCAGCTTCATCGCCTGTAAGCTCCTCTCAAGCCACATACTATCCGATTGGGAACTATGTTGCTATTTGTTCATTGTCACTGGGTGAAAATCCTGGTAACTCCTTTCCTGAGAGCACTTACACTCGAAGGACTACAGCGGTTTGTGAAGGCAGCTCACCAGCAGTTTTTCCAAGGCACTTAGGGATTAGAATTAGAATCCCTACAGTGTGGAAACAGACCCTTCGGCCCAACAAGTCCACACCGAACCTCAGAGCATCCCACCCAGATCCATCCCTCCATGACCCATCACCTCCCTGAACACTACGGGCAATTTAGCATGGCCAATCCGCCTAACCTGCACATCTTTGGACTGTGGGAGGAAACCGGAGCATCCGGAAAAAACCCACGCAGACACGGGGAGAATGTGCAAACTCCACACAGACAGTCGCCCGAGGCTGGAATCGAACCCAGGTCCCTGGCGCTGTGAGGCAGCAGTGCTAACCACTGTGCCACCATGTCGCCCAGGATGGGTAATAAATACTGGCCTCACCTGCAACACCCGCATTCTGACAACAAAACAAATCATTTTAGATGGAGCTAAGAAACACAGGGCAGAAAAATATGATGGTAATAAATCAAAAGCTCCCTAACAGTAATAGTGGCATCATCCAGAGTCTAAACATGTAATTAAGGAACCCTCTTCCTACAATTTCAGGTTGCCTAGCCTAAGAAGATCAAATACCTGTGATTACGGCACAAATGTGTCAAGATGAGTTCACGGAATGTTTTCAAAAATGTTCACTGGATAAGTATGTTGAAGAACTAACTACAGAACAGAATATTTTAGTATTGTATTGGTAATGTGCATTGTTACAGGGTTAATTCATAACCTTGTCATAAAAGAACCTCTGGGGACAAATTATCATAATGAGATTTTTTATTTGGAGTTTGAAAGTGATTTAGTTAAGCCTTAATTGTGAAAGAAGGAAATTACATAAATATAAAAGCTAAAGTGAGTAAGGTTAATTAGGCAACTGAATTGAAAGGTATAAAAGACAAATAAACAATGATAAACCACTTACAAGAAATTCATAATTTGTGACAATTAAATAACATCACATGCAGTCAGAGTGATGCCAACAATTCAGGTTTGATTCCCATTCCAGCTGGGGTAGACTTGGTAGCTGCATCTTCACTCAGCCCTGAATTGGAGAACAATGGAACATGACTACAACAAAAAGGGGCAAGAAAACAGCTCAGGATGAACCATCATCAGGTATTGAGTCAAGGACCTGCCTGCAAGGGAGACCATATGCTTGAGATAATGATCTCATGAATGTTAGGAATAAAAGCCCCATGAGAAGTATGGTCCAACCATGGTTAATAAAAAGTTAAAAATAGTCATAAAGGAAGAGGCTGAGAGTATTGCCAAAAAGTGGAGGATATAACAAGAAAATTAAGAGAAAAACAGAGGAGAATACAGGTAAAAATAATGGGGGGGGGGGGGGGGGGGGAGGGGAAGAGAGAGAAGAAAACGTGTTCTATGCCAAGAAAGGTCTTGCCTATATCCAGACCTCGGTTTATTATGCCATCTAGCTTCTTGAAAAGGTAGCAAAAATCTCACAGCAAAAAATGTTGTGTGTTACAATCATAAACGCAACGTTAGGGCACAAGCCTACTACTTTTAAAGCAATTGTTTTTAAAGCTGCAACAGGGGGGGATAAAGTGAAGTCAACACGAAATAAATAAAGCATAATACCATAATATTGACTTTCATTCTGACATTTTTAAAGAGAGAAAAGCAGAAGGAATGGAAAGCAACATCTGAACATAGACCAACAATCCAGTGACATTTTATTTGAATTTCAGTTATTTAAAGAGAGAATGAGTCTTCACTTCATAGATCAACAGTTAACTGATAAAGAAAGTTAGACATTCCAAACTCTTGTATCCTTTGGGCGATGAAGAATAAAATCCTCCAGTATTTTGAGAGATGATCACAAACATCCTGACAAAATGTTCCAATTTTCAAAAGATCAGCTTATGGTACACATTAACCACAGGATTCACAGGCTCAAGTTCATCTCATACCATCAACATCCTGGTGAAAATATCAACCGATTCATAGGCAGGCATCAAGGCGAAGGTATGGAATGTGAGTTTACCAATGCTAACTTAGTTGTAAGGTTGGTAGAACTGATCATTGCTTCTATACCTATCAATTGTTTCCAGAAAGGTACTACTGGACAAATCTAAAAATCTAAAGCATTTACATGTATTTTGAAAGGCAAGGACTGATTAGGGATTGTCAACACAGCTTTGTGCATGGGAAATTGTGACTCGCTAACCTGATAGTTACTTCTTCAAAAAATTCAAAGAGGATTGATGAAGGCAGAGTGATGGACGTGATCTATATGGAGTTCATTAAGGCGTTTGACAAGGTTCCTCACGGTAGACTGGTTACCAAGGTTAGATCACACGGAATACAGGAATAACTAGCCATCTGGATACAGAACTGGCTCAAAGGTGGAAGACAAGAGGGCGTTGGTGGAGGGTTGCTTTTCAGACTGGAGACCTGTGACCAATGGTGTGCCACAACGATCAGTGCTGGGTCCATTGCTTTTCATCATTTATATAAATGATTTGGATGTGAACATAGAAGGTATGGTTAGTAAGTTTGTAGATGACACCAAAATTGGAGGTGCAGAGGACAGTGAAGAAGGTTACCTCAGAGTACAATGGGACAATGATCAGATGGGCCAATGGGCCGAGGACTGGCAGATGGCATTTAATTTAGGGAAATTTGAGATGCTGCATTTTGGAAAGGCAAATCAGGGCAGGACTTATACACTTAATGGTAAGGTCCTGGGGAGTGTTGCTGAACAAAGAGACCTTGGAGTGTGGGTTCATAGTTCCTTGAAAGTGGAGTTGCAGGTAGTTAAGATAGTGAAGAATGCATTTGGTATGCTTGCCTTTATTTGCTAATGCTTTGAGTACAGGAGTTGGGAGGTCATGTTGCAGCTGTGCAGTGCATTGGTTAGGCCACTTTTGGAGTATTGTGTGTAATTCTGGTCTCCCTGCTATAGGAAGGCTGGATTCAGAAAAGATTTAGGAGGATGTTGCCAGGGTTGGAGGTTTGAGCTGTACGGGGAAGTTGAATAGGCTAGGATTATTTTCCCTGGAGCGTCAGAGGCTGAGGGTTGACCTTATAGAGGTTATAAAATCATGACGGGCATCGATAGGTTAAATAGCCAAGGTCTTTTACCAGGGCTGGGGAAGTCCAAAACTAGAGGGACTAGGTTTAAAGGTGAGAAGGGAAAGATTTAAAAGGGACCTAAGGGAAACCTTTTTCAGTCAGATGGTGGTGTATAAGCGCATTAAAAAATTTAGCAAAACTGCAGATCTGGACAGTCTTGTCTTTGCAGCAACTATTGTAACATACCTCGGGTCAGTAAAATATCCAAATCTTGTACAAGATGTACATCCACCAAAACACTGTGCAGCATTTTGTGACACAGTCAGCTATATTCTTAAAGCAGACATTGAGCTAAAATTTGCAAGAAAACCAAGTGTTTGGAGAAACCCAAAGTGCAACACATGGAAAGGCCAAATCAATGAACAATGTCAGCTGTATTTTCAAACTTCCATCCATGGCATGCAATCATGTCAATGAAGTCCACAAGGTAACTGCAATGTTGCAGCTTACAGACCCAAGTCAAACAGTACATGAGGTCAAAGTGATAGATTACATTGGTGCCATCAGAAAGGCTGAAGTCTTTACCTGCATCCTAGTGATATATCCCAAAAGAATGGGCAACATGCACTAAATGACAACATTGACACTGGTGCAAGTGCAAATGTTAACTCTTTATACATCTTAGATCTAACTGTAAATATTTCTTCTCAGGATGGATATCAGAAACTTTTCTGTCATTGACAAGGAGACCTTGTATTGTTGGTCTATCAGCATGTACTCAGCAATGTATCATCACATTCCACAAGCTAACCAATATGGCAATTCCAACACCAGGCCGCGATGAAATCTACCAATGACCTGAGCAAACTCTACACAGAGCCATTTGATCCTATAAGCAACTTCAAAGGCAGCATGACATCTAAAAGAAGATGCCCAATCCGGCATTGGCTCTCCTCATAAATCAGCATTCACATTAAGACTAAGCTCACACTGGAATTGGATTCCATGGTTTAAAAAAAACATCATTTGCAAAGCTGAACGTCTCACTGTTTAGTGAATTCTCATCATGTGTTTTGAAGAAAGATGGCACTCCATGAATAGGTTTAGATCCAGGGTGACTAAACTGTGCACTAATAAGATGTCCATACAAAGTTCTCCCCGAAAATAACTTTTTTTTATTATTCATTCACAGGATGAATGTGTTGCTGGCCAGGTAGCATTTATTGTCCATCACAAATTGTCCAGAGGGCAGTTAAGAGTCAACCACATTGCTGTGGGTCTGGAGTCACATGTAGGCCAGACCAGGTAAGGATAGCGGTTTCTTTCCCTAAAGGACATTAGTGAACCAGATGGGTACTTTCCCCAGTAATAGACAATAAATTAATGGTCATCATTAGATTCTTAATTCCAGATTTTTATTAAATTCAAAATTTAACCATCTGCCATAGTGGTATTTGAATCCGGGTCCCAGAACATTTCCTGGGTTTTGGGTTTAAAGAGGCCAGTGATAATGCCACTAGATCATTGCCTCCCCATCATCACTTAATCCCAAGTTTTCAGGTATGAAGCGTTATCCAAGTTTGATGCCATGAATGGATATTGGTCTATGCATGTGTGGACAGACAACTTTCGGAACACCTTTCAATTGATATTGTTTTCCAAGGTTACCTTTTAGATTATCTGTCAACTAGGATATATTATAACAACATATGGACTGCATCATAGAGAATCCAGCAGCCTCTATATCACTGATGGCAATGGAGATCTCTGGAAAATTAAACATGAGCATGACACAAACCTGCATGAGCTCACAGCAGCTGAAGAGTGTTGTTTTCAACAGCAAAAAGTGCCAGTATATCAACATAAACGTCTTTGGTCCAGTCTACACCTCAAATACTGTTAGACCCGATCCTATCCAAAACAGAAGATGTATGAAAGATGGTTTTCATACTGCAAAACAAAGGTGGTTTACAAAGGTGCTCAGCTTTTTCAACTTCTTATTCCCATATATTCCAGACTTTGTGACCAAAATATCTCTGATGTGAGATTTGCTCTGCAAAGACACACCATGTGGGAGAAAGATTGTCAACATTGCCTTCAGTTTATCAAAAATGCTTCATCTGCTAGCTGATGTATCTCTAGTTTTATGAGCACTCCAGACTTAACATGCTGGACGTAGATGCATCCCAGAAAGGCTTAGAGCAAGTCTATTTCAGAATGACAAGTCTATTGTGCATGGTTCTACACTCCTTATGACAGCTTAGACACCACTCTAATATTGAAAGGGAACCTCTAGCTTTAGTTTTCTCAAAGTTCCACACAGGAGTAAGCACTTCATTGTTCATACTGACCACAAACCATTGGAAATGATTTGTTGAAAACCTCTTACAATTGCACCTCCATGACTACAATAACTAGTTGTGAAGATCCAAGGATACAATTTTAAAGTAGAGTACAAACCAGGCTCACAGATAACTACTCCTGAGAGCTAGCAGACTTCCAAATCCCACTAACAGGAAAGATATTCCATGAGACCTACAAGGGGATATTGTCAATTTCAAGTTGAAAGATGGTCTCCACATCAATCTCATTTATTTTGGTCAAAACCACACAGAGCAGATTCAACAAGCTACATGTGATGATGTTCAGTTGCAAAAACCCAAAACAATCATGATCAGTAGGTGGACTAAACACATTCAACAGGTTCCTGAGCAAGCACGTTCTTTCTGGTTATTCAAAGACAAACTAGGACTCTCTAGGAATGCAAGTTTTGAAGGTAAACAAGTGATTAATGCATAAGCCCTATATTAAGACATGCTTCACCATATGAACAAAGGTTACACGAATGCAAAAAAACCTCAAAGTATTGGCACGTGAATCTACCTATTGGCCCAGCATCAATAAAGACATCGAACAACTGATCAAGAGATAACAAGGTGTAGAGCTGGATGAACACAGCAGGCCAAGCAGCATCAGAGGAGCAGGAAGGCTGACGTTTCGGGCCTAGACCCTTCTTCAGAAAATGATCTTCAGAACAACTGATCAAATTGTGTGAGATGTGTCAACTCCATCAACCTCAACAACTGAAGCTCTTATTCCGCCCAAAATTCCTTCTGAACTATAATGCACGATTACAACTCATAATTCCCACGTCCAAGGGCATGATCACATTCTGATGACTGATTATTTCACCAAATATCCTTTTATGAACTGAATCAATGATACTAGTAGTGCACGATAATTGCCATCTTAAGCATGTTTGGTGTTCCTCAGTAAATTTTGTCTGATAGCTGTCCACAGCACAATACTGCATCTTTCCAAGACACACGCAGGAAATGAGGTACTCAGCACATTACTTCCTCCCCTCATAATCCTCAATTGAATAGTCTCATAGAGAGAAGGTCATTGATGAAGTAGCTGAAGTTGGTTGGGCCTAGGACACTACCCGGAGGAACTCCTGCAGAGATGTTCTCGAGTGAAGATGATTGACCTCCAATAACAACAACCATTTTCTGACGTGCCAGGTTTTACACCAAACATCGGAGAGTTTGGTTCCAGATATCTATTGACTCCAGTTTTGCTAGGGCTCCTTGATATTACACTCAGTTGAATGCAGCCTTGATGTCTAGGACTGTCACTCTCACTTCACCTCACCTCTGGAATTCAGCTCTTCTGACCATGATTGAACCAAGACTGTAGGTAGGTCAGCAGCTTAGTGGCTCTGGCAGATCCCAAACTGAGCAGGTGCTGCTCAATAGCACTGTTGATGACATCTTCCATCGCTTTACTGATAATCGAGAAACTGATGGGGCAGTAATAGGCTGGGTCAGGTCTGTCCTATTTTGTGTATACGGGACATACTTGGACAATTTTCCACATTGTTGGGCAGATGCCAGTGTTGTAGCTGTACTACAACAGCTTTGCTAGGGGAGCGATAAGCTCTGGAGCACAAGTCTTCAATACTATTGCCAGAATGTCGTCAGGGCCTGTCGCCTTTGCAGTATCCAGTGCCCTCAACACTCTCTTGCTATCAAGTAGATTGAATTGAATTGGCTAAAGACTGGTATCTGTGATGCTTGATAGAAGACAAACACATTCTGACGTGCGAGCAAGAATCCAGTGAAAATGAAGAACTGACAGCTAGGCATAAAGATATAGAAAGAGAGAAATTAACGGGCCTAAAAGCCAACAAATCCCTTGGTCATTATTGCCGGTCTTACAAGAGGTGTTAAGAGATGGTATGTGCATTGGTTTTGATCTTTCACGAATTCCCTAAATTTCAAGATGATCCCCATAAATTTGTATGTTGTGAATCCTGACTTTAAAAAGGAGAAAAAATATGGTCATGTCCTTCAGCAAGTTTAACACCAGAACTGGAGACGATGCCAGCATATTATTAAGTATGTGGTAACTGGGGCACTTAAAATGACAATAATGAATTGATAGAGTTAGCAGTGTCGATTCAGTCAACAGTGTAAAAGTGTTTCACAAATCTACTGAGCTTTTCTAAGATCTTGAGTAAAAAGATGAGCGGTCAATATATTGATGTAGTACATTTGTATTTTCACAAAGTATTGATAGAAGGTTTTAAATTTAATTAGCACTTTTCATGAGCACAGAACACTGCAAAGCATTTTCTAGCCTATGAATGTAGTCACTAGTGTACTATAGGAAGTGTCATAGCCAAATTGAACTCAGCAAACTCTCACAAAGAGCATGGTAATGATAACCAGACAGAGAGAGATAATTTTTGGCTAGAATATTGTATATTTTCCCTGATCTTTTTCAAAATATTGTGATGGGATAGCTGATAGGGCAGTCAAGATATCTGTTTAACATCTCATCCAAAAGATGACACATTCAACAGTATAACGTTACTCACTGGATTACCATCCTTGATTTCAGCACTCAAGCCTGACAGTAAGTCTTAAATCCATAATTATCTGACACAGACTAGAGCACTACAGTGACAATGGCTCATTTAAAAAATGCCACCTAATAGGCTATTATTCAAAATTAGGGCTCATGGGATTAAGGAATACTCAAGATAAAAAAAGGGTGTAACAATAAATGGTTCATCTTCAAGTTAGAAAGTAGCATCTATTGGGGTATTACAAATTTGAACCTCAGTCATTTACAGTCTATCAATGGCTTTGATAAGGGGACCAAGTGTAAAGTCTAAAGACTTGTGGATGATACAAAGTTAGGTAGTAAAGAAATTAGGCTTTGTGAAGATGCAAGTCATCTACCAAAGGATATAGACAAGTAAAGTAAAAGAGCAAGATGATGGTAGGTGGAATATAACAAGGATAACATCGAGAGATAACAAGGTGTAGAGCTGGATGAACACAGCAGGCCAAGCAGCATCAGGAGGAGCAGGAAAGCTGAAGTTTCGGGTCTGGACCCTTCTTCAGGATAACATCAAATTATCCACTTTGGCAGGAAAAGAAAAAAGAATCTGTTAAACAGTAACAAACTATGACAAATAGATATTATGGTTTAGCAATCCTTGTCAGTAAATTATCAAGTAGGTATTGTAAGCAATTTGGAATGCAAATTATATATTAGCCTTTATCGCAAAGGGATAAAGTAAGAGTATAAGTAAGTCTTACTGGAATTATATGGTGACTTCGTGACAGCACAGTTTTGCACTGTATGTAATTTACCTGTCTGAAAACAAGTTCAACAAAAGTTCATTCAAACAATGGAATGAAAAATTGCCCTACACAGGAATATTGAGTAGACTGGGCCTACATTCCTTGCAGTCAAATAAAACCAAATTATTGTAGATACTGAAGATCTGAAATAAAAACAAAGTGCTGAAGACACTCAGCAAATCTTGCAGCATCTGCAGAATGAGGAGGCTAGTCAACGTTTGAACTTCGATAATTTTCTTCCTTGGAACAGAACTTTGGTTCCAAGGAAGTTATATTGGACTCAAAACATCTAGATGCTGCCAGACCTACTATTTCCAGCACTTTCTATTTTTATTCCCTTCGGTTAAAGTAATTTGGCAGAATACCTCATTACATACAAGGATCAAGACATAGCTCTACTTTTGGGGAGAAAGGCCTTTCTTGTCAGATCCTTCGTGCACGTCTAGAGTCTCACCATTGTGCCCTGCCATTAAAGTGGCTGTTGCAGCTTTACCACACAGGTATGGAGATGCAGTAGTTTTTATTGAGATTCACACTGATTCAATACCCTCAGTATAGGTCCCTAGAAGCAACCTCAGTGGAACATTAACTGCTGCTAGAGCTCCATAAACTCGGTGAGATGCTCATTGGTTTGTCCATGGCCTTTCAGTGCAAACAGCTGTTGATGAGTGTTGCAGATTAACATGCCAGGATATAAGCCCACATTGAGTGATGCAATGAAGCTTAGAGCACTGTGAAGAATCAGTGGAAAAGTCCACAATGCCCTCCTGTTGGAGTATACTGAAGTGCTAGAAGCATGTAAAAACCATTGGGATGTATGAAGCAGAGGATGTTTGACATGAAATATAACTACATTGTAGACACCACTCCTTACTGTAATGGTACATTGAAAACTCCCTGTACTTAAGAAGAATGAGGTGGCCTAACTGAAACATTAAAAAATAGGGTTTTTTCACATATATCTGTGGAATGTCAAGAACTGAGGACACAGTCTCTGGATAAAGAGACAGCTATGTGGGACTGAAAAAATTTCTTCACGTATGATTGAGACTCCTCGTAATCTCTAACTCAGCAAGCTGTAGATGTGCAGTCATTTAATGTGCTCAAGACAAAGATCAATGTATTTTTAGATGAAGTAATCAAAAGAAACATGCATGAGGTAGGAAAGACAAATAGGGGTAGACCATAAGTCATAACTTAGTTGTTACATTAGGATGTAATGTTTCTGTTAGAGGATGTTAGTGAGACCACATCTCAAATACGGTGTACATTTTTCATCTCCTTATACAAACGAAAGGGGTGGTTCAGATGAGGTTAACTAGATTTGTACCTGGAATGAGAAGGCTGCCTTATGAGTAAAGTTTGGACAGGCTGGGCTTACTTTTCATTGGAAGTCATAAGAACGAGGGGTGAGATTTGATTGAACTTTAAAAGATCCCAAATGGTCTCAAAATTTATGCTTGTAAACCTAGCAATATCAAAACAGAAAATGCTGGAGAAATTCAGCACATCTGGCAGCATTTGTGGAGAGAGAAACAAAGTTAACATTTCAAATCTAATTGAACCCAAAACATTAACTTTCTCTCTACATAAGAGGCTCGGCCTGGTGGGTTTCTCCAGCATTTGACAAACCTGCTTAGTGCATCTATTAATGAATCAGCCAGGTAAAAGATCAAGCTTAAAAATCAGTTTCACAGTAAAATTCTCAATCATGAAGACAGAGGGATTACTAAATGACTGTATTAATTGGAATCAAGTCTAAATCAGCGAACATTCGCACTTATTCAGGCAAAATGTTTTGGCAGTGATCAATAAAGTAGTTTTCCATACCAAGCAGAAAAATGCAGAAATGTATTCATGTTAGGTAGTTACTTTTGAGTGGCATGGGCTTGCTTAATGGGCCAAAGGACATTTTATTGTGCTGTAGATCTCTAATGACATGGCCCCAAAGCATTTTCCATCACAGCTTGAGCCATTTTGGAAATAATGTTATATCAAGCAAGCAAATGTATCCAGATTGCCTACCATTTCTCACTAACGACAATCCCTCTAACAATCACAGCATGATTTTTATCCCTACAGCAGGATTGCCTTTGGGTTGGAAAGCATGTATTGAAGTAAAAACTGGTCTGTAGCGATAGACTTTCCTCAAGCAAAATCAAATTGTCTGATTTAGAGATCACCAGCAACTCATTTCTGTGGCATCAGGTAAGTTTTATTCCATTACATCTTGAAGTATCACTTTTTAAAAAAAATCATGGCCCAGTGGCTAAAGCAATGTCAGTAGATTTTTCCCATCCCCTGGCAACTATTCATGACCTGTTAACTTGGCACATGGACTGAATGCAGGATTTTGATCTTATTTTTAAAAGAAAAATCTTAGATCTCATGGGTGTCACTGCGAAGGCTGACATTTATATTGTTCATTCCCCAGTTGCCTCTTGAAGACACTGCCAGCTTGTGGGAAGTTGCTACAGTTAGGAAATGTGCTCAGAAATATAAATGACTGAATGCCGAAAAATCCTTTAATTTTAAACTGAGCAAGATCAATAAACCAAAGTGATCTTACTAAGCAGGAAGCAGTATATACTTAACTAGCTCTTTACTAAGAATCAGCATCATTGTGGCATGCTACGTGTAGATTCTATTCCCTGCAAGTGCTCATCCAGTTTTCTTTTGAAATCGTTAATTGTCTCCAGTTTGATTAACATTGTAGGTGCTGCCTTCCTTCCTTACTTGCCACGCATCTTACTCAAAACCTTAAATCTATGGACCTAGCACTTGCATGACAAGCCAACAAAACAGGTTTTCTTTGCACAATTTATCAAAACCTGTCATGATCTTTTATGGTTCCAACAAATCTCACCAGAACCTGTTACTCCAAGGAGAACAAGGCCATCTTCTCCAAACTACCCTTGCAGCCAAAATCCCTCATCCTTAGAAACATTCTGATAAATCCCCTCTGCACCCTTTCAATGATGCTCACATCATTCCAAAATTATTTCACACGTCTTTTGGGTGGAGTGGGGAAGAGAAGAGACAGGGGAGGGCATTACAAAAGTGTCACTTATATTACCCTGGCTATAGTCTTTCAACAATGCATGTTCTATACTTGTATTTCAAAAGGCATTTGATTAGGTACCACATAACAAGCCAATACTAAAGCAAGCAGTGTCACTATGACAATGCGTAGAAGGCTTGATAATCTTCCTACAGTTTAATAAGAGTGTATTAAACAGATGCAGAAGTAGATTCTAGGGCTCTTCGAGCCTGCTCCACCATGCAATATGATCATGTCTGATCTTATACTTTAAGATCACTTTCCTGTGTATTCCCCAAAGAAGAAGTGACAACAGTAGAAAAGTGTACCTGATACAATTTCAGGAGTAAGACACTAGATGAAACTTAAAATGTTGAGAAATGGTAGGCAAAATTATGGGAGAATTAAAAAATATACATTGTTAAAACATTAAAAAGTACAGGAAACATTTGGGGTTCAAAATGCACACATTTGTAAAGGTGAAAACATTGACAGCCGTTGAACAGAATACCATATCCAAATTTTGCAAATTGGAGGGCAAAATCAGAAGTGATGTTTAGCCTATATAAATACTACTAATTAGGTCAGTCAGGATAACGTGTCCAATTTGGGTCTCTAACAGGAACTCAATAAAATGACACCAGGAATTTATGTGCAAAGATGAAAACATACATCTCCTTTCATGAAAGAAAATGAGGATATCTGCTAAAAGTGCTAAAGAGAGGGCTCACAATGAGATTAATTGGCAAAAACAAGATCCTGAAATTGGTTAGTCAGTATCTAGAGTATAGGTACAAAAATTGGAACAATGAAAGAAATGTTCTGCCTTGTATTTCTAAAGACACAATTTCCTCATTATGAGATGACTTTGCAAAACAGAAATCATGTTTTCTTCAAGCTTTTCCATTAAATTAATGTAAATGTGAACGTGTATTTAAACTGGCAGAGGCAGCTATTCAAACCCCCACTGAGCAATGCTTGGTCTGGACTAGAGCATCTGCTGCATGTTTCTATCAACTGTTCCCTCGTGTTTCAGGTCAAAAATTAAGACATTGCAGCTCAGGTGGTCATTCAGCCCACTGGCCCTGCACTAATACCAACTCAACTACAATCTCTTAGTGATCCTATTGCTAACCTAGAATTTGATACCACAGTTAGCACATTCAAAATGAAATAAACTTCGATTACAAACACCATACTTATTGATAATCTACATGACTTCTAACTTGTCATGTATGTCTTCCAATGGACCAACTTATTGATCAGAAAGTTTATTAAAATCACTTTTGGCTAGTTTATGCTCAATTATTAATTTCAATCTGATAGTCTAGTGGTTAGGATTCGGCACTCTCACTGCCACAGCCCCGGTTCAATTCCTAGTCAGGGAATGCAAGCTCGTCTCTGCTAGTTTTAGGGTGGCTCAGTGGTTAGCACTGCTGCCTCTCAGCGCCAGGGACCGGGTTCAATTCCAGCCTCGGGGGACTGTCCGTGTGGAGTTTGCACATTCTCCACGTGTCTGAGTGGGTTTCCTCTGGGTACTCTGGTTTCCGCCCACAGTCCAAATATGTGCAGGTGAGATGGATTGGCTATGTTAAATTGCCCATAGTGTCTAGGGTGGGAAATGCAGGGACAGGATAAGGGGTGGGTCAGGGTGGGATGCTCTTTGGAGAGTCAGTGTGGACTCGATGGGCCAAATGGCCTGCTTCCACGCTGTAAGGATTCTATGATCTATGAACAAGTATATTCCTGGTGAACAGGGAGAAAGTCAGAGTTGCCGTTTGAATTAACTGCAGAAGAAAGAATGTGAGTGAGAAGAGAAAAAATTATGCAGAGTAACGGTCTATTAAATGGTCTTAAGGCAGACGTCTTGTTATATACTGCAAAGTGGGGTGCAAACAGAGAAAGCATCTGTGACACATCATATATTAAAGATTTTATGATACCATCCTAAATGTCACCTTTGTAAATACAAAATTTTAATATCTGTATTCAATGTTAAAATAAAAATTACATTTACAGTTGACAATTCAGTACATCCCAGAAGTCATCTTCATTTGTTCACCAGTGCTGAGGTCTGCTTTCTTTGATCAGATGGAAAAATCATTCCAATCCAGAGACAAAATAGCAACTGGACAAATCTTCAGAGATCAGCAACATCCGCAAACATTATATTGCGGACACATGCTTATTGGAACCATGGCAAAATTATGGAAGCTAAAACAGTTCACCCCCCAACCCCTGCTTAAAAACACTATAGTAACAGCTCCTCGCCTCACTAAACCCTCCCAACTGCTATCACAAGGAAAAGCACTGAAGACCAAAACTTGCACTGACAATTATTTCAATTAGATTTATACTCATGCAGTTCTGAATTGAGAAGAAAGCCCATGATCAAACAGGATAAAGCAATTCCATGCAAACGGCAAAAGGGTGAACTTACTCTTTACTGCATGAACTCACTTTCCAATTGTTTACACCTTCAAGACAAGTTATTTTGAAATCAGGAAACTGACACTGATATTGCCCTTAAGAAAATAACTAAGTTCACAATAATGACATTTGTTGAAAAGTCAGTAGTCAGATTGATAGAGCACTCGCTTGCTGACTGGGAATTTTAAATCTGAATCTCAATGTTAGATGACACTTATCCTGAGCCTCCAACAAAGGCTAGACTAAGCAGCTGGTTCTGAAATTCAAGTCTGCTGTAATGGTCAAGGAAGATCTGAACTAAGAAAAGGAATAATCCCTTTTCAAAAGGCTCGTCTCTTTCTGGCTGATAATTAAACCAAATAGTGCATACATCTGAAGGTGCTGGGGTTGATCCACAGAAAACAAAAGTTTGTCTGAGAGGAAGTAAATTTGGACTGTTAGCCTTTGCCGTGGACTTTGTCATTTTTGAAATTTTTAACTTGTCAGTGTTGCAAGATTTTGTTAGTACTGGATACTTACTGCAGTAAAGCTGCATAACATGGTTGCACACAAGTGCAGTCACAAGTTTAAAGCAGCTGCACTGTACAATATTTAAGAAACAATTTTTCATCGTTTGATAATACATCATCCTTTCACTAGTAGCTGTAATGAAAATAAAGTTTATAGATCAAACAATAGCTTGTGTAAACATGCTACTTCTGCAGATTCTTTTAAAGTATATAATATCAAAATAAGTTGAATATAATCAAATTTGAGAAAACTGCATTAACTAGTGCCCAGATCTAGCCAACATCAGATTTCATCACCTAGTGATATATAGCTTTAAAATGACAAATTGTTTTTAAGCATATGTATTTGCAATAAAGTTCAAACTGAAATGTGCTCTCTCTCTCTCACACACACACATTTGGTCTTATGTAAAATATACCATAGTCTACAACCAGTAAAGGCAGTATCACCAGCTGCTCAGCATTATATTCTGCAGAACATAAACTCAATGAACACTCTGATTCACAGTGCTTGACATTTATGGAATGAAGATGATCATTGCTAAAAATCAGATTTCTGAAAAACTTTAATCTAAGTGTTGACACCACAAATTACTAGGTTGTAAGTCTCTGCCTCAGATAGACAGCCTGAATCTCAACCATAAGTGTACTTTACACTGCTGAAAAGACAGCAAGTGAACAAGTTAAATGAAGGTATGGCGAAAGAGATCCTAAAACAGAGGTGTTTTAGAATTACATCTGCAACAGATCGCAAGGAGATTTTAAGATGAACAATACATTGTTGCCAAATATAATCAACCTACAAAAAGCATCTTTTGAGGTATTACTGGTATAACACTCCACTATAGACTGCAATGCTGCAGATCTCAAAGGATTTTCTTCCAAATAAATTTTGAAATTGTCATGTTATTTAAGTTTGACTATTGCATGAAGATGACGAATCATACAGAGAACTTTAATTGTTGCGATTCCTGCGCAGGTTTGTTTTGCTTTTCCCTGTTTAAGAGTTATTTTATTTCAGAGTATTAAAACACCAGTCAATATGAACATTTCTTTTAAAAAAGTGAGCTCATGAAGTCTTCAAACACATCTTCACTGTATTGCTTCTGTGCCACTGTCACTCCCAAAACGTAGGACAACAGTTCAAATAAAGTGATGACTACATTTAATAAATTAATATACATATTTTAAGATTTACAATGCACATTCATTTATCTTTAAGGGGCTCAGAATGTTCATTCTATTTACACATATACAGTTATCATCATCAGCACTGGGGAAGAAAACAGGACCAGGTGGGGCCTTTTTTTTTGCTGGACCTTAGCAAAAATTGCATGGGAAGATGGGAGAAGAAAAATAGAAGGAAAAGGAAGGGCACATAGGAGGGATGGCAGGGTTGGTCAACACCCACTACTCTTCAGAAGGTGATGGTGCCGTCATGGTTTGTTTACCCGTCCTTCGCTCATAGTTAACAAGCCGTTGGCCAACGAGATATCTAGGTTTTAGAATAAAGAAAAAAGGACACAAACATTACCATAAAGCAAGTAATGTTTTTAACTAATAATGTAACACTTAAGGTACATTTCTGAAGATACTGATAAAAATATTTAGCCACATAGTTAATTGAGTTAGCCATGTGTGACATAAATGACAAGCTGGTTTACATATAGTGTGCATTAGAGAAATCCAGCCCACCCCTTCTCTTTTTACAACTTCTAGACTTGCAGACTTAAAAATGGCCATTTTACAAAAAAAACAACTTTGTGCTTCTCAACAACAGAGGATAACAGTTAATGAAGATACAACGTCCTGACGTGCACGAGATATTGACACTCATTCTGGTTGCCATCTAGGATGGAATCATTGCAGAAATCGACTCATCTTTCATTTAATGAATCCTTTTGAATCCTGGGAGGCATCACAGTCATAGTTATAGTTATAGTTACACAGTCATGATGTATGGAAACAGACCCTTCAGTCCAACGAGTCCATGCCAACCATGTTCCCAAACTAATCTAGTCCCATCTGCCTGCACTTGGCCCACATCTCTCCAAACCATTCCTATTCATCAACTTTTAAACACTAACTACCTACATCCACCACTTCCTCTGGCAGTTCATTCCACACACGAACCACTCTGTGTAAAAAAAAAAAAAAAAAAAGTCCCTCATGTCATTTTTAAATCTTTCTCCTCTTGGAATATGCCCCTTAGTTTTGAGCTCCCCCACCCTAGGGAGAAGACCCTTGTTATTCACCTTATCTGTGCCCCTCATGATTTTATAAACCTCAATAAGGTCACCCATGTACCTCCTACGCACCAGTGAAAGAAGTCCCAGCCTATCCCGTCTACTTTTATAACTCAAACCCTCCATTCCTGGCAATATCCTGGTAAATCTTTTCTGAACCCCCTCAGGTTTAACAATATCCTTCCTATAACAGGGCGACCAGAATTGCACACAGTACTCCAGAAGAGGCCTCAAGATCCTGTACAACCTCAACATGACATCCCAACTCCTGTCCTCACAGGACTGAGCAATGCAGATAAGCGTGTCAAATACCTTCTTAACCACCCTGTCTGTATGTGATGCAAATTTCAAAGAATTACACACTTTACATTTATCAGGCACCTCAAAACCCAGCCATCCTTAATGGAAATAAGTCATAAAGTCAGAGTCATACAGCACGGAAACAGGCCTTTCGGCCCAACTCATCCATGCTGACCAGGTTCCCAAAACAAAACTAGTCCCATTTGCTTCTTCAAACCCAAGAGACTGCCTGAGGCAGTGGTTAATTTGTATCCATGTTACTTTCCAAATGGATTTAAAACATCTATCCCCAATCAGAATGACCCAAAGTTGGAACATAATAAATAATTCTATTACACACTGAGGTTGCTACAAAAACACTCAACATGCAGTGCATCTGTTTAAGCAGCTTTAAGGCCTTTTCCAGACAATGGGGTCTAAACAGTAGCAATTTCTGCTAACTTTTGTTGGGACGCTCAAGGTGAAACATCTGTATTGTATCATGACAATTTTACAACAGAACGCATCCACTAGCATGTTTTGTTGTATAGCTGCCTGTGAAGTGTTTCAGTCTCTGCAGGCAATTTCCCCGCAAAGCTTCCCGACAAATTCGTTTGAAAATGCCTTTCCTCTTCATGCTTCCAACGTTTTGCCTACTAACGTTTCTGTGCCATGCAGTGGTGCCTGCAGCTCAGCTGCTTTACTTTTCAGCTCTTGTGGTTCCCTCCTTATGTTGGTTAGAAGCTGTCGATGCACAGAGACTGGGGCAGAAATTGCTTCCACTAAGTATTAGCGGGTTAATTGACACCCACTGTTATATATGGGTAAGTGGTGCAGCAAATTCAGCCAAGAGACAAATGGATATCAGTTTTCAACAAACCAGTGAAGACAAGAAAGCAATACCCTTTTGTTCCCATTATTGAGCAGCACACAGATGCACTGTAAAAGTGATGGTGATCCATACCAACAGCAGTTTCACTGCTCATTTCTCCACAGCTCAATAGGCTGCACTCTCCTCTTCATGTGCTTTAGATGATTTCCATGCTCACAAACATGACTGGGAAAAGGAATACATGGTGCAGTTTCTTGGTTGTTCCTTCACGTTTAAGGAACCACAAGTCACTTTTTTGAATTGTATACTGCCTGTAGGAAGTTGTTGTACTTTGAGGTTTTAACACCTTAGTCATCACTACCAAAAATGCTCCATTGGCCATGGCTCCCAATCTTGAACAAAAATCCTTCCCCTGATGGCATGAAAATGGGATGGCACAACTGAGGTCTCAAATGACCCGGTTACTCAAAGTTACAACATACACTGCCAAATCAAAAACCTATGAAAAGCTCATTTAAATTTTCACAGATTTTAATAAACCATGAATGAGAGTGTGAAAGGCCATAATCTAATCATAAGAACAGATGAAATTTCTATGTAGGTTAATATTAAAATTCCATTAGTGAGTTAACACACCTTTGAATTCAATCCTAGGTATCCATTAAACCACATCTGGATCTTTGATTGAACTGAGATTCATGTTGAGAAAATAATAGAAATGTTTTACTATTTTTATTCTCTCGTCAACGGTGAGCTGTTCAGTAAAATACCTACTTGTCATTTTTAATGTGTTCATAGAGACGCTTGAACTGGCGGATTTGGAAGGACAGGACTCCCATTAGTATCACAACCATGAGGAGCAAAGGATAAATTCGACGCTGGACTAGGTTCTGCATCTCAGTAGTTACACCTATATATTGCAGTGGGAACAAAGAGCAACATAAAATTTATACTGAATATATTGTGTACACAAAAATTGGGAAAACAAAGCAATTCATTTCTGGGTTATGATTCAAAATCACTGGCAAAGTGTGAAACAACAGATTCTGTACTCAAATTTAAAAAAGGAACTACGGATGCTGGAGATTTGAAATACACAAAAGCCGAAACAGCTTGAGAAACTCAGGTTTGGCAATATCTGTAGAGAGAAAGAACATTGATCTGAAATCGTTCTGGAGTGGGGCAGGGGGGGCACTGGACTCAAAACATTAGTTCTGTATTCTATCCATCAATGCTATCAGGCCTGCCGCATTTCTCCAGCAATTTCTACTTTTGTCTGTTTCAGATTCTTTACTCAAACATTTTAATCATGTCCGTTAATTCAGTTTGTTTCAATATTTCAAAGCAGAAACTGTCTATCATAGTGATAAAGCTAAGTAATTTGTCTGTCCCATGCAAACATGTGAACCATTACGCTTTCAGAACTTTGGGTAACCAACCAGGCGACTTGATGAAATATACATGAAGACTATAAATGTTTAGATAAAAAGGATTTACTTATACTGTCTTATCTGGAGATGGTTTCAACTATTACAATGTCTATTATATTTATCCAACAAAAATATCCAAGATAGCGGTGACTTCACTATGATAATTCCTAAGAAAACTGTCACCCCTTGGAGGGAGTACATTACACATTAACAATTCACACTCCATTTTTGAACTTTATTATCTAAATAAAGAAAACCTCAGACAGCAAGTTCTCAAGCAGAACAGTGTATCAATAAACACAATGTTAAGCAAGCAATCATTCTCATAAATTGTTTGGAAAAAAGCATTCTCAGGCAGATGGTTCAGTACTTACCCAGTAGGGGTACAATTCCAGCAGCTATGACGTATGGCAGACAGAGTGATAGCAGCAGCACTGCAATAACCGGTGCTGCAAGTTTGCAAATTATAAAATGCAAATCAATATTTCGAATTCCATTTGCATAGACCTAAAAAAAGGAAAAGTTTATGCTGAATTTATACGTTCACACACAAGCAGCACTGTATTACTTTGACTACTTAGGAACATAATTTATTGTAAACAAGTATGAAAACCTCTTCGTGCAGGACAGGTATGCTGCGACTTCAAGGTAATTAGCTGGCAACATTTGATTTCCTAACCTTAGCAAAGAGGGGTCAAGAACAACAGAACACAAGTTAAGAGGCATTCTAATCACTGATGCCGACCCGTGTATAAAGTGACAACTGGCAAAAATCTGGGGGTGTAGTCTATCTTTCCAGGAATTTCCAGAAAAAGCTTGCACATGTTGTAGTGAAATCAGAGTAGGTCACAGTGATAACTCAAAATAATCTGAGCTTGAATATATAAATTCTACTTTAAAGAAACACTACTTCAGCATCCCTGCAATGATGACCTCCACCTAAACAAATTAAATCAAACTGCAACTATTTTTTAAAAATTTAAAATGAAGAATCAGCTCCTTCGGTATCCAACAGTAACAATGGAAAAGTCTTTACCTTTTCACAAGTTTCTATCAATACTGGTAATTTAGTTTCAATTGAGACGTTGCAATCAGTTGCTGACTTGGAAAATAATTGAGAATTGATTGCAACATAGCAATCATGTCCTCGACAATTTCTATACATATTTTAAGTTTTTTCCAATTGTACCTGCTCAATGACAGTTTTCAGCCACCACTGAGGTCCCATCAGTGTTATAGCAGCAATTATTTTAGCATGGAGAACACCAAGAGCCCAATCCTGTTACAAAAACAAAACATCAGAATCCAAAGAAGTGGAACAACAGATAGTTATATATTTAATTAGAATGCTTATCCTCTCACAAACCGCTTTCCCGAATAGAACATCTTCAAAACCTGAACATGACCCAAACTTACTGGATGAAGTTCTCTGAAAAGGAGTAACCAAGAGCATAATCAACTGAAGACGGGCCATTTTCAATGTATGCAAGTAACAAATGGTTTATAACTTTACATATGTAAGTGTTGGTTACCCTGTAGAGAACTCTTGGAAAGTTCAGCGGGTCTGGCTCAGAATTTCTCTTCACAGATGCTACCAGACCCACTGAGATTTTCCAAGAGTTGTTAATTGTTAGCTCATGACTTTACCAGAAAAATCACAGATGTGCAGGTGCTACAAATGGAGTTGTGTTGCAGCACAATCCTCCACAGCCTTATCAGCCATTGCACCTAAGAGCCAGACTTGCACATAAAGGAAGACCAACTAATGGAACTTTTTGTTCTAGAAACAGCCCTGGCAGTTTAATGTTTCCTTGAAAAGTTTCCAAAACATTTTAGCTCAATTCAACTGGTAGGAGTCCAGACTGCCCAGTGCACCAATGAAAAAACAGTGCCTTGTCAAAGGTGCTGATCTCTTGAATGAGACATTAAAATAGAAATTCCCGCTAGTCCATTTGGTCAAATGGTAAAACACCACAACATCTTTCGAAAAACCAGAGTTTATCAGATGTTCCTTTTCATTACATCCTCAAACAATGCTAGAAACAGATGAACTTGAATTTGACTGTATGGCATGAAACACTTAAAATGCAAGCTGCATGTGCCTCCAAAACTAATGCACCGGTTATAAAGTGCACAGCAATGAAAACTGCACATTTCTGGAGCCTCCAGAGGAGGCAAAGAAGAAATGCAAGTTCTTTTCCTCTGACTCTGCACTTTCTGTCTAAAGTAGCTTCTCACGATAAGAGTCCAGAAACGAATTCAGACGCTATACTGAAAGAAACCAAAATAACTTGACTGACATTGAGAAATAACAGACTGAGTTTAATTTAGGTAAATGTGAAGTGTTGCATTGTGGCAAACCAGGGCAGGACTTAAACAGCGAACGGTAGGGCCCTCGGAAGTGTTGCCAAACAAAGAGGCCGAGGGGTGCAGGTGCACAGTTCCTTGAAAGTTAATTCTTAGGTAGACAGGTTGGTGAAGGTTTAGCACACTTGCCTTCATTGGACAGAAGATTGAGTATATGAGTTGGGACATCATATTGTGGCTGTACAGGACATTGGTTAGGCAACTTTCAGAATACTGCATGCAATTCTGGTTGCCTTTCTATAGGAAGGATGTTGTTAAACTTGAGATGGTGCAGAAAAGAGTTACAAGGATGTTGCTGGGACTGGAAGGTTTGAGTTATAGGGAGAGGTTGAATAAGCTGGGGCTTTTTCCCCCTGAAGCATTGGAGGCTGAGGGGTGACCTTACAGAGGTTTATAAAATTACTAAGGGCACGGATAGGGTGAATAGCCAAGGTCTTTTTCCTAGGCTGGGGAGTCCAAAACTAGAGGGCATAGATTTGAGGTGAGAGGGAAACAATTTAAAAAGGATTGAGGGATAACTTCTCCATGCAGAGGCCTGTCTCTGCATGGAATGAGCTTCCAGAGGAAGTGGTAGAGGCTGTTACAATTACAACATTTAAAAGGCATCTGGGTCTGTATACAAATACGAAGGGTTTGTAGAGATACGGGCCAAATCCTGGAAAATAGACTAGGTCAAATTGCTATGTCCGGTCGGCATGGATAAGTTGAACCGAAGGCTCTGTTTCCATGCTGTATGACTCTGAATATGACATTTCTTTTCATTCGCCATGCAAACTACTGATTATCTAATAGAGGTTTAATCATAAAGAGTTGTTCAAGGAATTAATTTTTCTCATTTGGAGCATACGACCAAGATGGGCTTGATGATATTTACATAAGAAATTATAAACCAGCAGCAAACTAGAATCAAAAAACAATTAAATGAACTATACATCCAGGATCAGAAAGCTCCAAGCTCTATTCAGCACCCACTTAACGGATGTTTTAGTATTTGATGTGGGGATTACAATAACAGATTTCCTTGTCATTAGCACCAGAACAATGTGCAAAAATAAAAGAAAGTCCTTGCCATGACTTTCAATAATGAACCAAAACTTGCAATTGTATAGCACCATGTATAACTTCAGGATGCCCCAAAGTACATTTTTTTAGCAGATGAAATACTTTTGAAGTCTCCAGCGTTACGGAAAAGAGAGCAGACATTTTCAAGGGTCCTACACGCAGTAAGGTTTTAAATCAGGCTCAATACAAATGAGCAGATAAGGTTGCTTTTCCTTAGTGCATAACAAAAGTGCTTAGAAAATCTTATAAACAGGGTTCTACAAGTTTCCATCCTGTTTCTAAGATCTTATATGTCTAATGAAAATATAAATCATGTTAGCCTTAAACTGACATCAATTTGATTATTTCTAAAGTTCCTCTGCCAAATGTTTTGTGGAATGCGCAAGTTATTTTGTGTAGGCAACATTATAAAGAATATACTCAAGACATGTCACATACCTGCCATGGGTAAAAGAGTGGTGTCTGATCCAGAGGGACCCTCAAAGGGGCAACAATAACCAGTTCAAACAAGAGTCCTAAAAGAAGAGGTACCATTCCAGCTAGAAGCAAAGCCACGACTAATGTTTTCACTATCTGCAGAGAAAACAAAGCAAACTATTTCAGAGATAGTAGGAACTGCAGATGCTGCAGAATCTGACATAACAAGGTGCAGAGCTGGATGAACACAGCAGGCCAAGCAGCATCACAGGAGCAGA
>NC_063333.1:127633425-127686587 GCF_021869965.1 Rhincodon typus
AGAAGGGTCTAGGCCTGAAACGTCAGCTTACCTGCTCCTCTGATGCTGCTTGGCCTGCTGTGTTCATCCAGCTCTGCACCTTGTGATCTCTTAAAGCAAACTATTCATGCATTTTTAGTCATATTCTTCTTCAATCGTCAGCTATATATGTACTAGAGGAAATACACTAGTGGTATTACTGCTGGTCTAGTAATGCAGAGATCCAGGCAAAGTTCCATGGAGCCGGGTTCAAATCCCACCACAGCTGATGGTGGAAACAGAATCAATAAAAACCTGGAAGCAAAAGTTTAGTGGTGACTATGAAACTATTGCCGATTGTTGTTGAAACCCAAATGGTTCACTAATATCCAGATGAACGGTAATGTGGCTGACCATATTGAACTGCCTTCTAAAATGGCCTAAAAAGTTATATGGACTGGTAGGGAGCCTCAAAAAAAGAAAGAAACTGGACAGATCTCCTAGTGTCAACTTTGGCACTGAGAATGACCTGTCGATGCCGCAAAGTCCTCCTGACCAATATCTGGGGGCCAGTTGCAAAATTGGGAAAGCTATCTCACAGTCTACATAAGCAACAGCTTGACTTGGACATAGCTCAATATCTGAGACAGCAACAACATCCATGGCACAGCAGACCCAGCAAAGGTGCCAGCACGGTATACAGTTGGGAGGGAGTTGCATTGGGAGTCCTTAACGTTCACTCCAGACCCTATAAGGTCTGATGGCATAAAGTCAAACATGGGCAAGGAAACTTGGCAATTACTGCAGGGTCACTCAGCTCCTCATCTCATTACAGTCTTGATTCAAACATGGACAAATAAGTTGAACTCCAGTGGTGATGTGTAAGTGATCACCCTTCACGTCAAGGCTGCATTACAGTGCGGCATCAAGAAGCCTGAGCAAAACTAGAAGTAATGGGAAACTGAGGGAAACTCTCCAACGGTAAGAGTCATACCTAATACAATGGAAGATGGTTGCAGCTATTGGAGATCAGTCACCTTAGCTTATTTTTGAATTCTTACTTGTTTGAATAGTAGATTTAACATACTACTTTTAAAAATTGCTTCTGATTTCCACAATATGTGCCTCAATTACAGCAAAGTTACCATTCTACAGTACTCCATGCGTCTCCTGAATATTTACTTAGTAAGCAAAAACAGGAACAATTTAAATTCAACAGGTGAAGTGACTCACCATGAGGGACCATTCTTTAAGTTTCTGAAAAATAACATCGCGCCCCTGTGGCATCCATGCTGCTAACACTGTAATTGCTCGTATCGTCAACCAGCAGATATACAATCCACAGGCAGCTGTATATAGCTCATGGATTTTGGCACTGCCAGTCCAAAACGACATAATCCAACGGCCTGCTGAAACTGGAAACAAAATAAATGCCAAGAGGGTGTGATTGCTTGAATGGAAAAAAACAAGTAATATAAAACATGATAAAATTAACTACATTTCAGACTGACAAGAAACTAAAGGCCTAGAAACATCTTTCAAAAGCCAATATTAATTTATGTAATGAAGGATTCAACTAGAGCCTTTAAAGCTTTGATGTTTGGGTCACAATTGACCCAAACTAGTTCCCACATTCTGAATGTCTGCAGAGGCATTAGTTCCAGTTTGCCTGGAAGATAAATTTAAACAAACATTTACAATGTTGAGCAAAACGAAACCTAATTATTTTGTTATTTTAAATTGATTGAATCGTGTTACTCTAATCTTAATTAATATAGCGTCCAATCAATATCATTTTAATATTCCATTTTAAAACCCAATTAACTCTCCTGTTAATCATGTACTCTCCACAATTTTAATTACTTTAATCTTTCCTCACAGTCTTGTGTATATACACCCACTCTTGTTGATCTTCCAAATCCATTTCTAATGTATTAATGTTACTTTTGGAAGGGTGACCCACATTGAGATGGCTCAAGATCTTGAACATTTATTAGCATCTACAAGCACATGCCTGAAACTTGAAATCCATACTATTATATGTGGCCATGACTACTAAAGAAGAACTATTTACATATGACCACTGTTCATTGCTCCCTGAACTCCGAGCACTTAAACATATGGCTATGTTTTAAGGACTGTAATAAATACAATATTCTCTATATAAATAATACATAAAAGGATTACCAATAAAGAATACTTATTCTGGAAAAGTTTAATGATAAAATGTAAGTATGCTTGTAAGAGTTATACAAAATGACATTAAATATTCATGTACCTGGTAACGTGAGACAGATGAGACTGGCAATCAACAATGTCACACACATGAAAATTACCAACAGTAGAATCTAGATGAAATAAGAAACAACTTTGACTAAACTACATATCAATACAAAAAAAATTTAATTCCAAGCCAATGAGTATGCTTGCATCCAAGTAATTGTAATGGTATAGCCTTGGCTTGAAAGCAAATTACAATATTTTCATCAGAACTCTTATGTATACCACTGAAACATCAATTGTGGAGGGCAGGCCAATTTTTTATTGATAGCTTACTGACACAAAAATTCAGTTCTTGGGTTACAGTTTTTGTGCTGGACACAACTGAGAAATTGTCAAACTAGAGTTCAAGTTTCTGATTAAAAAGTATTTGCATAATCACAAATGTAAAATAATGTATGTACCAGTGCAGTGAAATGGAATAATTTGTTTTCTCCTTTCCACTGAAATGTATTCATTGTTACATTTAAGAGCAGTAGCCTAGCTCAAATTTTATTATAATAGAAAATGGATTAAATTCAATAATGATTTTTCTTTTGGTGTTGTGTCCAATCCTCGATCAGAGGGAACAGGTTTTGGAATCACTGAAAATAACTCTCAAAAGCTATACTGGGCAAATTACTACTTTCATTGGCATCCACCAGTTTCTTAGAAAATTAAATAATTGGTAGTGCTACTGCATCCTAAAGAAAATCACAGGCTCTGAATCAGCAGAACTGCGTGATGCTGACTATCAAGCTTTCAAAAATGACTTGTTAAATATAGGACACTATGGATTTATTAACTTGATAAAGGTTAATCAGAGTCGACTAACTCAGTCTTCTGAACAGCTTGTTTGTGATGCAGAGTAATGCCAACAGTTCAATTCTTGCACTGGCTGAGAATATCATGAATCTGATGCATAGTGACACTCAGGTTAAACTCCCCACCAGTTGTTTTTCTGAATCTCTAATGAGAACACAACCCTGTGGACCTCTGGGATTTAGGCAACCTTACGAGTACAAATTCGCATGAGAAATATACTCGGGTATTGCTTTCTTTTGAAATGGTTTTTCGCACTTATTTTCAAATATGCACTACAAGTGAATGTATTTATTCACTTACCAAAGAATAACAAATAAACAACATTAATCTAAAAAAAATTACCTCCCAACGTGTGGTTTGAGACCATGATTTTGGGCATAAAGCCAATTATTTATTAACTGAGGTAGGTGAGAAATTCCTACACAAAGCTTTTTCACTTGGCACATCTGCAATGCATCGAGAAGTCAAATTTACCCACAAAGCAAAGCAGGAATCTGAAGTGAGATTTGGCAGCCACAAGCAGCCTACATCTCGGATACTCATGCTAACAAACTGGAAAGACATCAGGATCAGGTGCGCAGGCACCAGCAGCATCAGTCAGGGCGAGAGGACATGCTCAACAGTTCCTGATGCTTTCTGATTCGCAGTGGAATTAATTCAGAAGGAATTATCGTCAATGCTGACATTTTCTTTATTAGAACATAGGAACATGCCCTCAAGCCCACCAAGTCTGTGCCGACCATGATGCCATCTGCCTATACATCGCCCACACCCCTCCATTTCCTACCTGTTTGATTGTCTAAACGCTTCAAACTTTGCTATCGTATATGCTTCTACCTGGCACTGTGTTCCAGGCACCTACCGCTCTCTGTGTAAAAAAAAAAAAACTTGCCTTGCACATTGCCTCAATACTTTCCCCTCCAAAATGACCTAACTAAAGCTTTAGATAGCTGCCACACAATTTGCCAGCTTCTTTAGTCAATGCCCTGACCAATGAAGGCAAGCATATCGCATGCCTTCTATCCCACTTTATCCACTTGTGTCATCACTTCCAGGGAGTTATGGACTTGCATTCACAGATCTCTCTGAACAGTAATGCTCCTAACAGTCCTGCCATTTACTGTATACTTTCTTCTTGCATTTGACCTCATAAGATGCATCACCTCTGACTTGTCCAGATTAAATTCCATCTGTCAATTCTCTGCCCAACAATCCAACTGATCTATATCCCTGCTCTATCCTTTGAGAGACAAAACCTTCCCTGCACAAAGGTGTGCTGACTATCTCTGATGAATCCATTCCTTTCTAAATGTGAGTAAATTATGTCCCTAAGAATCTTCACCAATATCATCCCCACTACTCATGCAAGGCTCACCAGCCTATAGTTTCCTGGATTATCACTGTGCCCTTCTTAAGCAAGGGGACAACACTGGCTATTCTCCAGTTTTCTGAGACCTCACCTGTGGTTAAAAAGGACACAAAGATCTCTGTCAAGGTATCTGGTATAGATCCCATCAGGGTCTGGGGATTTATCTACCTTAAAATTGTCCATGATACCCAACACCATCTCCTTCTGAATATTAACATGCCCCTGAATAACATATCCCTCCCTAATTTTACCATTGTCCATGTCCTTCTCCTCGGTGAATATCGATGAAAAGTACACATTTAGGACCTCACCCACTTCCTCTGGCAATACACATCAACTCTCTCCTTTGTACTTGAGTGGGCCTACCCTTTTCTGGCTACTTCCTTGCTCCTAATACATGTACGAAGTGCCTTGGGATTCTCCTTAATCCTACTTGCCATGGACATTTCAAGACCTCTTTTACAGGTCTTTCCTATTTCTTTTATTTCCCTCAAAGGCCTTGTTAAATTTCAGCTTCCTAAACATTACATCTGCTTCCTTTTCGACTCATTTTTCAAGAACTCATCATCCAGGGTTCCTGAATTTTGCCATCCTTATCTTTCTTCCTCACAGGAAGATGCTGATCCTAAACTCCAATTAACTGGCTTTAAAAGACTTCCACATATCATATGTAGACTGACCCTCAAACAGCCACCCCCAATCCAGTTTCTCCATTTCCTACCTAATACTATTGTAATACTGCCAATTTAGCACTTTTATCTAAAGACTAATCTTACCTTTATCCAGAGCGATGTTTAAACTTAAGGTTAATATTATGATTATGATCACTGTTGCTAAAATGCTACACCATTGTTACTTCAATCACCTAGCCAGGCTCATTGCTCAATGCAAGGCCTGGTATAGCCCTTCGTTAGTTGGATTATTTACATATTGCTTCAAGAAATCCTCTTGGATGCACCAAACAAATTCTGCCCAATCTAAGACCCTGGAACTAAGGGAGCCCCAGTCAATACTGGGGAAGTTAAAATCACTCAATTTTTCCGTGATTTGCTCAAATATCTTTTCCTCTATCTCCCACTGGCTATCGGGAGGCCTGTTGTTCAACCCCATCACAGTGACTGCACCTTTCTTATCCACAAGTTCTACCCATATTGTTGTATCTCTTCTTCAAAACTACAGTAGAAATGTACTCCACAATCCTGCAAGGGGGCGAACTAAATACTATCAGTCCTTTTTAAAAGAGGGAATATGCTCTTAAAGCATTATGATCTTGTAACACACAGACACACAAAATTTACACATGCCTATGTTGGTAGAAAGTTGACAATGATTTAAAAAAAACAGCATTGAAATTTTAGAAGTCACTTACTCTAAGAGGAAACTGTAAAGGTTTCCGATAAGGTTGAAAGCCTACGGGCCCACCCTGTTGCAGTATGGCCTGGTGAGCTGCGTGAAGTCCTTCCCCTACTACAGGAATGGCATTGTTATTACGCGCTTGTTGGTTATTGTTCACCTGTTGGTTGGCATTGTTCTCATTTTCCTCCTGGTCTCCGAGCAAGTATGAATGGAGGTCCCTATCAGCATGAAGAAAATGCATTCAAGATATTAAATAATGAGACATCCTAAAGTTTTATATAACCTGTTTTTCAGCAAACTGATTTACTCAGTACTTATTGCAGATAATAGTATTCATTCTGCTGAATTTATTCTTAAAGATGTCTAGCTATCAATGATAACAAAGTTCAGATAGTCTACATCTGGATAGACTACATCAAAACAGCATGGTTATTATTGCTCCTCTGAAACTGAAAGCTGCAGAATCTGCATACTCGCAGTTAAGTGTGTTAGTCCAGAGATTGCTGCTGCTGATTCTATGTTTCTTCCGAGAGTATGCTGTTGTTTTTTTTAAAACATTTTTACAATTAACTTCTACCGTAGTCTGATATGTATACCACGATCTGAATATCAAATAACATTTAAAATTAAATGCAAAGGGACACAGCTGTTTTTAATTCTGGTTTGCTGTCTGCATGAATAAAGTTATTAGCTGCCCGTTGGTTAACCACATGGTTGCTGGATGCAAAGAAATTCTCTCAACTTGCAGCTAGATTTGGACTGATCTTGTGAAAGGAGAAAAATGTGCCAGCAATCACTAGATCAAAGTGAGCAGCTTTCCACAAGCACAGCAGCAAGCACCAAAACTGTGCTGTTGGTGTTTTGCAATCATCACACAGCAATTAAATCTAATCTAATTTGTAAGATAACGAGTAAAAGCTTCCTTTTGTCCTTTGAAATCGAAGTGTTATCACTTAGAAAATCCCCTTTAAAGGAATTGGTCATAAGGGAACAATCTCATTACATTAGATTGTTCAATTACAGCAAATATTTCCTACTGCTGACAACGTACTTTCCTAAACACTTAGATGTGGGCCTGCATGAATCTGTTATGTACAGGGCCTAAAGTAGAATTCAAGGGCTTACCTATTTTTTATTATCAAAATGTTGGAATTACTTACAACAAATATCCAGCTGAGACTGTCCAAGCTCGGACCAGCCCCTTCAACCACTGCCGAGTATGTCCTTGTTCCAGTAAAGCTGGCAATACAACTTGCAGTAGCAGAAGCTCTAGAGACAGTTCACTGACTGGGGCATCACTGTAGAGGAACCAAAAAAGCCAATTCTAAACAGTTGATACATGTTGTTTTAACAAGATTGCAAATTAGAACACAAAAAGATAGAAATCTTTCCTATCAGCATATAGCCAAGAATTTTCCCTTCTCTTCAATCCCCTGGATATCATTTTTCTCTACTTTACAAATAATGATTATTGGACCCTAATCAGTAGGAAAATTTGATGGTATGGTCTGGGATTATAACACGGTTTCTAAACTCACTGCAGTGTCTTGATCACAGGAATCCATCATAAATGGGAAGGTGAACAAGAAAGCAAAGATCGCAATTAGATACCAATTTCATACTGCTGAATATAGAAGGTATTGTTACTCTGTGACTGCATCATCAAATAAATGAATCAGAGAATGAAAAAGCAGCTCTTGAAAATCAAAAAAATAGCCAGTGACAAAAAATCAAAAGAAACCTTCAAAAGAACTGATCCCTGCTGTCACAGAACTTTCAATGAAGCGTGCAAACAGGCTACTAATTATTATGCCTGCAAGTATCCATAAGACCAGGTATTACCTGTAAAGCATTACATTGTACGGTAGAAAATCAGGGAGTACAGTCTTAATAATACGAATTGGCAACCAAAGCATAAGGAGGACAATAGAGCCAAAGACAATCTGCAAAGAATAAGATAAGAATCTTAATGAAATTATACATGAAAAACTAAAATAAACATTTTTGAAGATTTACATAATTTCAAATTACTACACTCCGATTGTTTCTGATATTTGTCAACCTATTTATGTGAAAGTTTTGTGTAAGCATAGCTGTCAGTTTATAGAGATTTTCAAGGATTCAGTATTTGTACAAAAAAAAACACTTCAGTTTCACTAACGTTCAAAATGCTTGATTGCAATTCATTTGTTGAAAAGTAGTGATCAGTTACGATAAAATCACCCGATGGCATTAGAAGCTTCATTCATTTCCCTGGTGGATCTCCATCGACTCTTACAATGTCAATTTTTTTAAAAAATTGAAATATTTAGAAGTTCAACGTTCACACATCATTCCACCATGTATACTCGATGGATCCACACTCACCTGAATGCAACCAAATTCTGAGTTTCCAAACAGAAACGCTTCCTGATCCAGAGGTTGCTCGTCCCTTTTTAACCTGGTATATCTGCCCATTCGATTGTACAAGGCTACTATTTCCTATTGTGCATTCTTAGGTTAAATTCTCTCTTCATAATAAAAGAATTTAATTTCAAGAGTAATCAAACGTGGACACCACACTTACCACAGATAGTATAAAACGTCTGAAATGCCTATAAATAGGTAGATGAATCATCTCTTGGACTGGATTAAAATCTGGATCATTCAGATTTCTCAAAAACCATAAGACACCTGGTCTTAACACCTGAAACAAAACATTAAACATTGCTCATAGGAGCATCTATAAAGCAGTACAAGAGGTATTTTACATCAAAACAATTGAGTTAAGGAGAAAAATTTAAAAAACTTGTCAATTACATCTAATTGTTCTGCTAGCAGATGGTGGCTTCTTTAGCTGTGTGGCTGATCAGGCTTCCCCAGCTCAGGAACAGCTAAGTTTCTGAATTTTAATCACTCTGGATTACCCACATCCATTATACCACAGCAAAGTATCAACAGTATTCAGCATGATCCTTTTAAATAACATATTTGAAAGTGCAAACACTAACTCAAACAAAAAGCAAAATCTGCAAAAGCTCAAAATCTGAAACAAAAACACAACTTGCCCATTTTAAATGGTCAATCTAAACTGCATAATTTAATGGTCTTGTTCCCTGTCCTGGTGCTTCAATCTCATTGCTCAGAACCAGCCCTAACAATACTTCCTTCCCCATAAGGTTGGAAACATGCCAAAAGGTTCTCATGAACACACCAGAAATTTTTCACCCGCTCTGCATTTCCACGATTAAGTTTCTTCTGTATTGAGAGAAGCCAATTTTTAAAAAAATAACAACTATTGTGTACAGTTTGAATACCTATGCAAATTTCCCTGAAAATTTGTTTCTCAGAATCCATTTAACTAGCTGGAAGTGAACATAACACACCCAGTAGTGTAGCGGTACCTGTAATGCTTGTTAGCTTTAATCAAATACATTATTGTGAATAACCGCTCCAGGAGACATCCTTTCTTTAGAGTGCAACATTATCTTTAATCAATATTACCAATGTTTCACTTTGCTTTCTTTCCTTCTGCATCTTTCCTGGACATCTCGTATTCAAGAAAGTAAAGTACCCAATCACACTCTGTTTGGCCCATGTCTGCATTATCACAGCATCTTCCCATGCACGTTTGTGTCAGCAATTTGCCAACCTGATTTACAATGATTCATGCATATTCACACATGCACTGAAATGGTCTTAAACCTTCCTGTATTTGGGTGTTTGGATATTTAAAAGCATTCCATCTTACATTCATCATGACACTTCATATGCAATACCAAAGGAGAACATAATTTTAAAATGTGTTGACTGGTTCCCAAGTAGGCTTTGATCAATAAATGTGTTATCTTGAAGAATTCACTAGTTAATGAAGACAGATAGTTAACTACCAAGAGTTGTTCAAGTTTCAAACTAGGGAAGATCGACTCAGGTTGGTCACAACATTGCCCCAATAAATTAACCAGACAATTTTTTTTTTCTGTTGAAGCAGGCAGTATGTATACATGTTCTACTAATTGCAAAGAACAGGGCCCTGCACATTATCTATGTCACTTCCAACATACACAAGTGTGGCATATCGCAAGCCTGACTGAAAATCCTATCCTACAATGACTTGAAAACAGAAAGTGTCTTTTTATAGCAATATTCAAGTTTTGGACCACCTTCTTATATTTAGTTGATGCCTCCAAATACCATACTATTTCTTAATGTGGTACCCTCCAACTCTCCTAATCCACATTTATATTTTGTTTCTGCTTTCTAATTGTGCAACCACTTTGCAAATTAGCTTAGACTCTGCCCAATAGCACTAGTGAACCTTTAAATGAATGACTAGCTCAAAAAACAAGAACGAGATTTTGTTCAACTAGCAGGATAAATCTCAGTGCATGATTTATCCGAAGGCAAGAAGAATGTTGCAATACAGCCATAGCTGCCTGATACAAAAAAGCTTGACACACCATAACTTGGCTGAGAACACAAGTTGCAGAATCAAACTGTTCTCAAATGGTGTAAGCATAACACACTAGAAAGACACAAGAAAGGCACTCAAACACTGAGGCAGAATTGAGAAGTTGTGATAGTGGCCCCTATCAGAGAACTGAGTGCATTGCCATTATATTTCAAACATCTCCTAAAACAGGTGTTGGAATCAATAACTTGATTAAAGAAATCCCAGCAGAACTTTAAGTCTATCAGTAGCTGAACTAAGATCTACCCACCTCTCTGAGTAGAAGAATGAAAGATGCGAAGTAGAACACATAGACCATGCCCACCAGCCAGTGGAGGAACATTGTGGTTCCAGGTGCAGATTGAAAACTCAGCTCTCTGTCTTTCAAAGTAGCATCAAACATTTCCTGCAGCAGATTAAAATCAGCAAGATGTCAGATTGATCATTGCAACTAACCTGCATTTCATGACAGCCCGGTTTTTAAAAATACACATATTAATCCAGGCAAAAAAAAATTAAAGGTCAACATCCATTTCACTATTAAGAGACGGAAATAAGAACATGACTGTTATCAAGTCCTTTTACATATGTGGGTCTTCTTCACTTACAGATGCTAGATTTCTTTTAGCTCAGCAAATCTGAAATGAAATTATGAAATCTTACTTCTGGTTTTCTGTAGTCTGCAAAGACCTTAATTTTTGTTAACAGCAGATATATTTTTTCCTGGATTAGCAACATGATTCATGCAAGTGTAACAGAATCAGGTTAAATTATACATTTGTGCATTTACACTATTCTCAGATATACTGAGGAAAAATGGTCATGAGTATTATTCAATTACATATCAGAGATCAAGCAAAAGAAAGTAGCTGTTTACAGCTGTTCATTTATATGACAAGCGTCATGAGATACGCACATCGAGGAGGACTGGATTCAACAAAAGACCTTGTACAGAGTCAGAACAGTCTTGCAGAAGAATCCAGAAAATAGTGTGCTACCCCTCCGAAAAAATACTGAGGCTTCCTGAAAATGATTAAGTTATATCTTAATTCTTTCTACAATGCACTAGAGAAGTACAGGAGAACATAAATAATCACAGACCTGATCTCTCTTACGGGCTCTAAGCTAGGTCAACCATTCAGTCCATGTCATCTTTTGAAGCAGGCATTTTAAAGATGGGTTCACAGAGTTTCAAACAGTTAATCTTGTCAAAAGTATTACCCCAATACAAAAAAAAAATAAATGGAACAAAAAAAGAACGGAACAAGAAAATTATGAACATGAGCCTCAACTTAAACGATCCTTGGAAATCTCGCCTCCCCAGTGTTATTAGCTGATTTTGAGCATATTGAGCAGCTCCTGGAGGTGGTCAACTGGTTAAAATGCTCTTCACTCAGATTAACCCAGCTGGATTCAATTTAAGAGCTGGTGGGGTAGAGAAATGGTCAATCACCATCAGAGAAACATATGGACAAATGGAATGGCCAAAGTGCCTGTTACTTAAGAGTAACAGTGCTAAATTTCTGTTAAGATGCTCCTGGATAATTAAGACCGTTGAGACCTTGCATTGGTGGAGATTAAAATCAGGTGAGTTCAAGATACCAGTCTGGTATAGTGTAGAAATGTTGGAATATTGTGGAACCTGGAATACGTTATGGATACAGGAATGGGTGAGGTTACAATGGTATTTGAAAATGAGCATGTACGACAAGTAAATCAAAAACAAAAATGACTAAATCACTTTTTTTAAATACAGGATGAAAGTTTGATCAAAGTCCCAATGAATCACTGATAAAGCTCCTGAGGGCAGAAGCGACTTACTAGTGAACAGATGTCAAGCCACCAGCCGCATATCAGGGGGAAAACACCAATTTCCACAACTACCAGTAAGGACACCTAAATTTTTAAAAAAAAGTAGACCTTGATGTTATGTATACTACAAAAAGACTCAGATAATTGGTTAAACACAATCTCCATCAAGACATTAGACAATTCTATATTGCACACTTGATCAAATTTTCTTATTAATTTTAACTCATTTTGCTGCAACTGTGGGTAATCCAAGATGGAGGACAGGAGAGCTGCTTTCTAGGAGCTGCTCCTTTTTCGAGGTGTTTTCAGTGTTGCAGCTGAGTTCCTTGAATTCTAGGAGCAGTAGTTAGTTCCATAAGCTGTTACATTGTTTTGGAACTTGGAGGGAAAAAATCAAAATGACACTTTAAAAAGGAGGAAGACAGACAAAGGCAGTGACCACATGGGAACTGAATGAACAGAAATAAACCTGCACTGCTGAATCTACACAGCTATCTGTTCTACTATTTGATTTCAAGCATCTATGCACATTGGACTTCATCTAAGAAAAGTTAACAAACAGTGAAATTCACGGCTGACTTTGAGAGCTCACAGCAGGGAAGCAGCTAAGTGTGCTTTTTGTTTTAAAAAGTATAACCTTACTATTTTTTGGTAAATCTACAAGTGAGTAGAGTGGGTTATTTTTTGTTAATATGCTTTATTGAGATCTTTCTCTTTATTAAACTTTAAACATGTAAAGCATAGGGACAAAGTTATCCTGGAGCAATGTCTTTTTTTTGCAGCAGTAAGACTGTGCTATTTTTTGGTTCTGCAGATTGTTAAGGTGCAAAGAGGGCCTTTAGTAAAGTGATGTGCTCTTCCTGTTGGATGTGGGAGATTAAGGAGAGTTTCTATGCTGCTGATGATTGTGTTTGGACGAAGTGTGTTTGGTTGCGAATCCTATCGGATCACATGGATTGGTTGAAATGACAGTTAATGGCATTGAGGAATTCACAGGGGCTAGGACATGTGATGGATGACAGTTGCAGGAAAGGAACTAAACTGAAGACACAGTCAGGTAGATGGGTGACCTCTAGGAAACATGGGAGACAGAGGCAGGTTGTGCAGGAGTCTCCTGTGGCCATCCCCATCTCAAACAAGTATGCTGTTTTGGAAAATGTAGCGGATGATGGACTCTCAGGGGAATGTAGCACTGACAGCTAGGTTTCCTATACCGAGACTGGCTCTAATGCAACAAGGTGTATGACAGGTTCCAAGCAATCGATTGTGACAGGGGACTCTCTAGTCAGAGGCACAGACAGATGTTTCTGCGGTCGACAACGAGACATCAGAATGGTGTGTTGCCTCCCTGCTGCCAGGATCAAGGTATCTCTGAGAGGGTGCAGAATATTCTCAAGGGGGAGTGGGAGCAGCAGGAAGTCGTTGTACACATTACAACTAACGACACAGGAAGAGAAACCGATGAGATTCTGAGGACAGAACATAGAAAGTTAGGTAGGAATTTAAAAATGAGGTCCTCGAGAGTAGGAATATCTGGATTACTCCCGGTGCCACAAGCTAGTGATGGTAAGAATAGCAGGATAGAGCAGATGAATGCGTGGCTGAGGAGCTAGTGGAGGGGAGAACAATTCACACTTTTGGATCATTGGAATATCTTCAGGGGTAGAAGTGACCTGTATAAGAAGGGTGGATTGCACCTGAATTGGAAGGGGACTAATATACTAGCGGGGAGATTTGCTCGAGCTGTTCAGGAGGATTTAAAATAATAAGGACTGAGGGACCCAGGGAGATAGTGAGGTAAAAGGTCAGTCTGAGACTGGTATAGCTGGGAAAAGGAGCAAGTCAAACAGTCTGAGCAGGCAGGAACAAAGCAGAGAGCAAGGTCGAACTTTATTTATTTCAATGCAAAAGGCCTAACAGGTAAGGCAGATGAACTCAACGCATGGTTGGGAACATGGGATTGGGATATCTTAGCAATTGCAGAGACATGGCTCAGGGATGGACAGGACTGGCAGCTTAATGTTCAGGTATAGATGCTATAGGAAGGATAGAAAGGTGGGCATGATAGGAGGGGGAATGGTGTTTTTGATCAGGGATGCTTAGGGAGGATATTCCTGGGAGAATGTCCAGATAAGTTACTTGGGTGGAACTGAAAAATAAGAAAGGGATGATCACCTTATTGGGATTGTACTATAGCCCCCCATAGGCAGTGGGAAATTGAGAAACAAATTTTTAAAGGAGATCTCGGGTATCTGTGAGACTAATACGGTGGCTATGGTAGAGGATTTTAACTTTCTATAGACTCGGATTGCTACAGTGTTAAGGGCTTGGATGGAGGGGAATTTGTTAAGCGTGTACAAGAAAAATTTCTGATTCAGTATGTGGATGTACCTACTACAGAAGCTGCAAAATGTGACCTATGCTTGGGAAATAAGGCAGGACAGGTGACAGATGTCAGCAGGGGAGTACTTTGGGGCCAGTGACCACAATTCTATTAGTTTTGAAATTGTGATGGAAAAGGATAGACTAAATCTACATTGTTCTAAATTGGAGGAAGGCCAATTTGGACAGTATTAGGTAAGAACTTACAAAAGTTGATTGGGGGTGGATGTTTGTCGGTGAAGAGAATGCTGGAAAATGGGAAGCTTTCAAAAATGAGATAACAAGAGTCCGGAGACAGTATGTTCTTGTTAGGGTGAAGGGCAAGGCTGGCAAGTGTAGGGAATGTGGGATGACTAGAAAAATTGAGGTTTTGGTCAAGAAAAGAAGGAAATGTGTGTCAGGATAGACATCACAGAACGAGTGATTCCCTAGAAGAGAATAAAGGCTGTAGCAGTATACTTAAGAGGGAAATCAGGAAGGCAAAAAGGGGAGATGAGATAGCTTTGGCAAATAGGGTTAAGGTGAATCCAAAGGGATCCTATGAATACATTAAGGACAAAAGGGTATTCAGGCAAAGAATTGGGCCCCTTAAAGATCAGGAAGGCCACCTATGTGTGGAACCGCAGGAGATGGGGGAAGATACTACATGAGTATTTTGCATCAGCGTTTACTATGGAGAAGGATATGGAAGATATAGAATGTGGGGAAATAAATAGTGACATTTTGAAAACTGTCCACATTACAGAGGTGGTAATGCTGGATGTCTTAAAATGCATAAAGGTGGATAAATCCCTGGGAACTTGAACTCTGTGGGAAGCTAGGGAAGTGATGGCTGGGCCCCTTGCTGAAATATTTGCATCAATAGATACAATGAGGGACCAGAAGACTGGAGGGTTGGCTAATGTGGCATCACTATTTTTAAAAAGTGGCAAGGAAAAGCCAGGGAACTACAGACCGGTGAGCCTGACACCAGTGGTGAGCAAGTAGTTGGAGGGAATCCCAAGGAACAGAATTTACTTGTATTTGAAAAGGCAAGGACTGACTAAGGATAGTCAACATGCTTTGTGCAATAGGAAGTGGTGCGTCAACAATTTAGTGAGTTTTTGAAGTAACGCACAAGATTAATGAGGGAAATGAGGCACACGTGATCTATATAGACTTCAGTAAGGCCTTCGACGAAGTTCCTCACGGTAAACTGGTTAGCAAGGTTAGATCACATGGAATACAGGGAGAACTAGCCATTTGGATACAGAACTGGCTCACAGGTAGATGACAGAGGGTAGCGGTGGAGGACTGCTTTTCAGACTGGAGGCCAGTGACCAGCAGTGTGGCACAAGGACTGGTGCTGGGTCCACTGCTTTTTGTCACTTATATAAATGGTTTGGATGTGAATATGGGAGGTATGGTTAGTAAGTTTGGAGGTGACAACAAAATTGGAGGTGTAGTGGATAGCGAAGGAGGTTACCTCAGAGTATAACGGGATCTTGATCAGATGGGCCAATGCACTGAAGAGTGGCAGTTGAAGTTTAATTTAGATAAATGAGAGATGCTGCATTTTGGAAAGGCAAATCAGGGCAGGACTTTATACACTTAATGGGAAGGTCCTGGAGAGTGTTGCTGAACAAGAGACTTTGCAGTGCAAGTTCACAGTTCCTTGAAAGTAGGGTCACAGGTAGATAGGACAGTGAAGAAGGCATTTGGTTTGCTTGTCTTTAATGACAAGTGCATAGAGTACAGGAGTTGGGAGGTCATGTTGTGGCTTTACAGGACTTTGGTTTGGCCACTTTTGCAATACTGCATTCAATTCTGGTCTCCCTGCTAAGGGAAGGATGTTGTGAAACTTGAAAGGGTTCAGGAAAGATTTACAAGAACGTTGCCAGGGTTGAAGGTTTGAGCTATCGGGAGAGGCTGAATAGGCTGCGGCTATTTTCCCTGGACTGTCAAAGGCTGAGGAGTGACCTTTTCAGAGGTTTGTAAAACCATGAGGAGCATTGATAGGTTAAATAGACAAGGTCTTTTCACCAGGGTGGGGGAGTCTAAAACTAGAGGGCACTGGTTTAAGGCGAGACGGGAAAGATTTAAAAGGGACCTAAGGGGCAGCTTTTTCATGCAGAGGGTGGTGTTTGAAGGAAATGAGCTGCCAGAGGAAGTGGTGGAGGCTGATACAATTACAACATTTAAAAGCCATCCATCTAAATCTGGATGGGTATATGAATACGAAGGGTTTAGAGGGATATGGGTCAAATGCTGGCAAATGGGCCTAGATAAACTTAGGATATCTGGTCAGCATAGATGAGTTGCACCGAAAAGTCTGTTTCCATGCTCTACATCCCTATGATTCTATAACTGAGGTGCATTCAGGTAGCCAAATACAGTGCCAGGAATGAAAAAAGCAAACTTGAAACCAAAATCAGTCGAATTTCTGAACTCAGTCAAGCTATGCATAAAAGCAATGAAAGAATTCCTAGTGTATTTCTACATGGGCAAGGAAATTAGGGCTAAATTGTCTGGTCTCCAGATTGTCAGAAACTGGACATATATCTTAAGATAGGTTTTGGGAAATCTGTGGATGTCCTGATGAATGGATCCACCAAAAGTTTCAATGTTTGATGGACAATCTCTCCCATTCCCTAAGATCATCTGTGACCATCTCAGTCTCAGTCAAAATTGGAGACTTGCCACAGTTCAGCTGTACCTACCTAGGTAGTTACTTGAAGAATGCTCAAAACAAATTGAAACCTCGTGTAAAATCCGAGTAATTACAGAATTGACCTCTCCAATGACACCCTGCTCCTCCAAAAGACCCCACTGCCTGACTACCCACCGACAAAGTAGAACATACTAGATTTCACTGGAGTCAATTAATTACCAATAACAAAAGCAAATTCAATGAGAATATATTTTGTACCAGAAGCCAAAAAGCAAAATAAATCAACAGCGGAAATGGAAATAAAAGCAGAAATGATGGAAATGTTCAGCAAGTTGAGTCATATTTCAGAACAATTAACATTTTAGTTTGATGATCTTTCATTAGCATTTACAGATGTAAAACATTTTAAAGCAATTGAAAGGAAAAGCACAAACAAGTGCCTGTAATAGTATGGAAAGCTCTCAGCTCTCCGAATTCAGATTCTTGAGGTGTTCCAATGAAGCACAATGCTCGCTTGAAGAACAGCACCTCCTCATTTGTTTAGGCACTTTGCAGCCTACTAGCCTCAACACAGTTCAACAATTTTTGACCATAACTTTTGCCAACTATTCCTTCTTGGCTTTGGCTTTGCTTTTGCTAGTTGTGTTTATTTTTGCTGTCAAACAACAGCTGTTCATCATTTGGTCATTTACAGCTCCTCTAGACCCATCTTTTGTTTCTTTACATGTTACAGCATCTCTCCTTTGGCCTTGCACTATCAACCCTTGTTAATCAGTCTTTCCGGCTTTCCAGCCTATCCAGACTTTTTATTCTTTTTCTCCAATCTCTCCGTTCACTTGTTTACAACCAAAGACATTTTTTTTTCCCCCCCAGTGCTAACGAAAGGTCAACCCAAAATACCATTTCTCTCTCCACAGATTCTGACAAACCTACTGGGCATCTTCAGCACTTTGTTGTATTTTGTCCAAATCTTTTCATTGTGGAGTTTCAATAAAAAGCTGTTTTTGAAACCTCCAAAAAAAATTACAAACATAGAATCATAAGAGGAGACAGTAATTTTGAGGTTAAAATTTATGGCTGAGATTTATTTACCAGCATGCAAAAAAAGACCCAAGACAAAACACATTGATAGTCATAACAATACAACAATACCTTCACAACAATATAACAAACGCCCAATAAACGTCGAGATCGTTGGAACTTCACCAGCGCAGCCAAACCCTGTGCACAGTTAAGTTAAACAAAAGCAACAAAATACTGCCTTATGTAAACAACCAATATCAGAGGGTGGCAATCCTGAATGCTGTGTAGTCAAGAGTACTCTTATTCATTTTGGTTCTGCAATAATTATATTTTTGTTTAATAGTGTGCTGAATTCTGCAGGTGGCGCTAAAGATTGAACAACCCCAAGCATTACAGACTAGGCGACTGCTGGTCAATGACCAATTTTGCAAGGCAGCCATAAACAAGGCCTCTATTTTTGCAAGGGAACTAAGCCAAGTTTAGGCATCCATCTGGAATGCCTGCATACCCATCCTTACTGATTACGGGGCTGTCTTTAAAGCAGTGCAGGGAGGGCAGAGGACATTGTACCCTGACCTAACCTGGTTCTACCCTGATGCATGAAGGTAAAGACCAGACTACTAGAGTAATTCCACTACATTTGCACAACTTGAAAGATCTGAACCATCACTGCTTTAAAGGCTTTTCTGAAGGGTTCAATCTGTTAGTCCAGTACAGTTGGTAAAGTTCACTGCAGCATTAACTGGCGTATAACACTCCATATTTTGTTTATTCGCTCATAGGGTGAGTGTTGCTGGCCTGGCCAGCGTTTATTGACCATCCCTAGTGGCCCTTGAAAAGATGACAGTGAGCTGCCTTCCTGAACTGCTAAATTCCATGTACTGTAGGTGGACACAATGCAGTTAGTGAGGGAGCTCCAGCACATTCACCAAGTAACACTGCAGGATCAGCAATATATTTCATGTCAGGATGGTGAATGGCTTGGAGGGGAACTTGCAGGTGGTGGTATTCCCATGGATCTACTGCCCTTGTCCTTCTAAATGGTGGAAAAGTTCATGGGTTTGGAAGGTTCTGTGTGAGCAGCGTTGGTGAATTTCTACAGTGCATCTTGTAGAGGCACACACCGTTGCTACTGAGTGACGGCGGTTGAGGAAGTGATGGGCTGCCAATCAAACAGGGTACTTTGTACTGGATGATATCAGACTTCGAGTTCTTGAACTGTTACCATCTAGTTATGAAGACAGCATTATTACTTGGGAGTTCACAAACCAATTCTCTTAAATAATAAAAAGGATACGTGACAGATTATCAGAGTCATAGCCAAGAGTACGTAGCCCACTATAGTTGTTATCAAGCCTTCAAAATGCGAAGCTTGAACCTGAAAAAAGAATGCCAAATTGGTACAGTGCTCAATAAAAATTACTAAAAGATCAAAAATCATAGGATCTTTTGTTGATGATCATTGTCTTTACATAAGAAAACATCTGTCTTTAATTCTAAGTCTAAGAATAGATTGTTAAGATTCATTACAGTTCTGTAATTGTGGCATTACCATTCATCAGAGCATCAACTTATTTCAATCATTTCTTACTCAATTAACAATAATTAACATAACACTCAATTCACTCAAAATATAGTGGAAATACTTGTATAAATTTATGACGTTAGGAAAATGCAACAATGTAGTAATTCAAGAATGAGCCAAACACAACCACTTATAAAACAGATTATAAATCAGATCTTTTCAGTTCTGTGTTTTCAGAAATACAGTACTCATGATAGCAGAATGCAGTGAACAACACAGGGGAGGGAAGTCCAAGTTAAATCTCTGGTTTGTGCCCAGGTAGCTAATGTTAACTGGGATACTAGTAGGTATGAAAGGTATCTGGGATAAGAAGGAAAATAATAATGAGATTGATTGGGCAAGGGAGAAGGCAGGAATATTGAACCCACGATAGAGCACAGTCACTGTGACACTGATTATTATGTAATGCTCCTGCTCAATGTTCATTTCTACTGGCAGCATTGTTTGTATTAACTCAATGGTATGAAAGGTCAAAATGACAGCCTTTGGCAATTTGGTCATTAGTTTCCTCTTGGACAATCTCCTCAAAGACTGAAGTACATTTTAAAAAAAAAATACTTATTTTAAATAAAGCTATTCAAAATAGCAAGCGCAGTGTGGAAAATACATCACTGTACTTGGATGTGTCACCAAACTCTTCAAAATACTTTGGCTTTTTAGTAAGCAAAAATTCCCAACAATTTGCAGCTTTTTTTTAAAAATGGGAAGGTCAATCACAATTGTGACTTACCACGGCATACAATATAAAGAATTACAATCACAGGAACAAATTTACACAATAGAAATACATTTACAAACGATACTGAGACATTGGTAATAGTTAGTTATACTAATTTCATACAAAGTTTTCTCAAAGAGCACGCACCGTATCATTAGTACTTACATACTCCTCAAAACCCAAACCAACAACCGAGAAGTGTCCAATATGGTATGGACAAAATGCTGAAACATACAACAGCACTAATATTACAATCACAGCATATTGACAAAATTCTACTTCTGGTAAGTCACACAAAGTATAGACAAAAGTAGTATTAGCATAGCAGTACAAATCCTTCTATGCTTTTTCACAACCTTCCAAACGTCTGTATTTTGTCTTGGTTCTCAGTTGTATGTATCTGACACTGTCTCAATCATTTTATTTTCATTTCCTTCTCCTTTTTCATGCAGGCAGCTCTGGATTGGTTTGCTCTCCTTTTATGCTTGGACTGAACCATCTCCCCTTTGAAGGTACTCCACTGTTCAACTTACAGGTCTTTCCATCAACTTTTTATTCCCCTCCATCTTGCCCAGCTCTGATTCTGTCTCATTTAAGTAGACTTCTCCAACAGTTAATTAGACAATCTAGACTAAGAACATGTTCTTTTCTATCATCACCCTAAATCTTACAAGATAATGATCACAGATTTTCTAAATGCTTCTCCACCGATACTTGATTAGCTTTGTCCAGACAATTTCCAAGAACTAGGTCCCGCAGTGCATCTTTTTAAAGGAGACTGGATACACACTACTGTACGAAGTTTATCTGAACACAATCCAAAACATTTACCTGTCTCCATTGTTACCGATACCACTGTCCCACGGTACATTCAGGTCGTTAACATCCCCAGTTGTAACCCTCTATAAATGTTGGCGCATCTAATTTCCCTTATCCTCTACATCCTTTCTGCTAGCTGTCAGTTTATAGTCTACACTGAACATGGTAATTGAACTTGTTTGTTCCTCAGCTCCAGCAAAATTGATTCTGTCTTTACACCCTTTGGGATATCTAGTTTCACCATTATTGCAATGGTCTCCTTTTCCGAACACTGTGGCCAGGAATATTTAGCATCCAGTACTACTAGCCTTTCTTGAGCTAGCTTTCCTATCCCCACGGCAATCTATGCCTATAACATCCCAATATTATTTACCATACAAACAAACATGAACAGCACCCTGGACTCAGGCTTCATTAATTTCTCCCTTCCAATGTCACCGATTGACTTTCTGTTCTCTATACTGGTGCTATCTGTCTCTCCGAGTGTTATGTGCATTCCAGTAATCCTCTAATATTCTTTCTTTTCTCCCCACATTCATGTTAAGTTAGTTTAAGACTTTGTGACAACACTAGCAAAATGGCCCATAAGAAACTCAGGTCAGCTCTGCTCAGGGCAACCAATTCAGTTTGTATAGGCGCCATTGTTTCCCCAAAGCTAGAACCAGTGTCCCAGGAATCTAAAGATCTATCTTCTGCACCAGTCGTCCAGCCACATGTTCACCTTCCTTATTCTTGTCGTCCTGTATTCACTTGCATGTGACAGTGTAATCTACCGATTACTACATTTGAGATCCTGCTTGTTTACTTTCTACTTAGCTCCTTCACTTCTGATTGCAGAACCACATCTCCCACCCTATCAAAGTCACTGGTACCATTATACACCCTGACCTTTGGTTGTTCACACAATTAGCTGGGTAACACAGACCAGAAAGGTTTAATGCTGTATTCTCAACTTGCGTTGAATAAGATGATTTCAATCAAGGCATAGGCCATGAGATAATTGCTCTCCGCACACTTTCTATAATGGAGCAGAAACAATGTACCAGGAATCTAGCTTCCTAATTGTTGTGCAGCAAACCCCCTTGATAACAAATTTGGGAGAGGATGAAATAAAATTTAGTTGTGTTGGCCTTATAGTTAGAGCAGTAGAAAATCATTAATCACAAGAAAAATACAAAAGAAAGCCTGTAGCACACAAGTGCACTCTCTGTGGAGGAGACACTAAAACTGGGCAAGAAAAAAAGACAAGTTATTTTAGCATTCATTTGTTATTTAATTCCTGTTTTAAGAGTTTTGGTGGACTCCAAGCCAAAATACCTCCAATGTATATGTTCATGGTTCTTTAATAACTGTCTTATCTCTCAAGATATCTATGCTGAAAAGGTTCGTAATCAATCCAATCTGAGGACAGATGGTCAGGCAAACTTAAGCTATAATCTGTCACGAGGACTCTCCAATCATTCAGTATGTCAAATAGCTTATTCAATACTTTCAAAATTAAAACATTTTTACCGCAGCATTACTCAATTCAATGTGGGTTTCTCATTGTCCAGTAAACATGACTAATTCTAAAAATTTAATTTTCAACGTATGCTGTGACATCAACAGTGTTACTGCTCATCCTTGTTTGACGACATTATTTTGGAAGATGTTCATGATAATTAGGGTAATAATGCCCTTTGAATGTATTCAGGACCATAAACACGTATCCCAAGAACAGTTTCAGCTTAAAACACAGCACAAAGCACTGGCAACTCTTTGGCCAACTATTTACACGCTTTTGGAACTGAAATTTTTTCCAATACTTTAGAACAATGCATTAGTACAAAGGAAAGCTGACGGCATCCCTTCCAGGATCGTATTTTGAATCAATGATTCAGTTTTTGAGAATGTAATAGAAATCCATAAGTTAATACTTTTGTACTTTTTGCCTGGACTATTAATCGGGGAAATGTTCTAGGGTGCCACCAGTACCACTACTGCAATCCCATGGGTGGACGTGTACATAAAACAAACTCCATTCTCAACTTGAAATTCAAGATTTTTTAATTAGATACAAGAACTCTAGATCAAGGGGCACTTACCAAACACAAGAATAAATAGTGTATTTAATGAAACCACCCAGAAAACATGCTCCTGTCAGAAAAATACACAGATGTTGGTTAGAATTAAAAGAATGACAGCTTTACTCCCAAAAGAGCTTTTAAAAAGCCTGATCTTTAAACTCTCTCTGTTTAAGCTATCACATTTAAACAGTAAAGTTTATTATCGAGTTAATACTTACAGGCCTAAATGGACTTTTTTTCTGATGAATGGGGCCATGTTCTTCATTGACCCTCTTCTGACCAGGCTAGCTTTGTATAAAATAACTACTAAATAGCTTTAAGCCAGCTAAGCTTAAGAAATGTTCAGTTTTAACCACAAGCCATAAATTCCTATAAGCACAAAACAAATTCTTGTGTATATGTATATAGGTTGTAAATGGGTTAACAGCATTAACAAATACAGCAAATTTTGTTTTGACTAGCACCTAATGAATCAGTGCTCTTGATAAACCAGCAAAAATAATATCCCTGAAATACCAGAAGTTTATTGTATCATCACAATCTCCGCAATGTTTGAGTAGTCAATTAATGGAGAGACTGAGAAGACTCTCTGTCAGTAAATTTTACTTAAATTATTAATTTAAGTGATTTATGCTGTAAATAAAGTATAACAGTGATGTGTATACTCCCTGCATTACAGTTCTATTGCTGGTGTGTCTTTTTACATTAATTACATGGACCTCTTGATCCAGAATACTTAATCAATTGGTGCACGCTTGGTCCCATAGATGCTGATTAATAAAACAAACTTCCTGTACATCAAATGCAGTGTTCTCTTCCAGTTTTGAATGCATACAGATGACTTTTATTTGAAATACTGGCACCGCCTTTAAAACTCACCAGGAATACAAGCGAACCATCCAACCCTAGCATCTATGAAACAAAAATGAATGAATTTAAACAGCACACATTTTAATCACAACTACTCTTGATTATTCAAATTTATTTTAACCACTCACGTAAACTTTATTTTGAATTTACCAATAATTCAAATTAACAAAGTGCATTTATGCAGCACAAAACAACACCATTAATTGATCAGTAATTTGAATTAAGCAACTTCAAATTAAATAGCATACAAGACCTTATTCAAATTGCAATATTCATTTTAAAATGTCATAGCATCTTCAAGAAAACAGCACACACTTGATGGACTGAATAGCCTTGGTTTGTGCTGCGATGACTTGGTGTTGACAGTTAGCCACATTAGTGATGGCTAAATGTGGCAACATAATCAATGATAAACTTCATAATACTAACAAAATAAACAATTATAACATAGTTCATTCAAAACATTTCCTACAATTGCAGACTGCTGCTCAAATGTCATCATGGAGCACCTCAGCTCTCAGCCCCCATTACACTCACCTGCAACCATCAAGGTACTTATAAGAAAAATGGATAATTAGGATTACTTAAAAACTATTACTCCAAACAAGTTACAGCTATTCCAAACTTCCGCTCACCAGAGCGCCTTATAACTTCCTTCCCAATGTATAAATAAACTACACTTCATTGCAACACAGTTGCATTCTCATTAACTTGGCTCCATACACAGACATTTCAGCTACATATGATGTTCATACTGCATCCCAAGTTAATTTTACTTCAGCTCGAGTTACACCAAAGCCCTGACCAATCCATTTTATTGAGCAGTTAAACATCCTTGGCCCACTTTCCCCTTCACAGAACCTCACAATGTGAGCAAGACTTCTTATAAGAGATTAGTCATGTCTAACCACAGTAAACCAATGATATCTATCAATTAATCTTGATTTACATATCCTGAACATCTGAAAATTCATGCTATGAGTCAATTTAAAGGCTCTGAACATCTTTCATCACCAAGACAGTTTGCCAACAAACAAAAAAGTAGAATACAGTATCACACTACAGTCAACTACGGGACGGTGCAGTCATATGAGGAGCAATGCGATCTAAAACATTCAGAACAGAAGTGCATGAATCACCTCTAACAGATTTTATATTGCAGTACAACCCTGTGCATGGGTATATACGGAAAGATGACCTGATAAGAATCGGCCTGTTTGAATCAGTACAGTCAACTAGCTCTTTCAAATAAAATTCTTCTACTTTGGAGGAGAACTTCCAAATGTTCATAAAGAATGACTACCCTTCTGCAGATCTGGCGAACGTATACTACAGGTCCACCTTCAGATGCTCGTCACTATAAGTAGGTACTGCAACCTTCCCAGGCCTGAAAAACAACCCAAGTGCTTCAATGAACTTCATGATTCAGAACTAACTGGGTTTTCTATACTAGGTGGGGAGGTCAAGGGAAAGTTGCATTTTTAAATGAAAAAATATCCTTGCCACCTACCCTTACTGTGAAAGCAATGGTTTATTTTAACTTTATTGCATTTGTTTTTAAAAGCACTGATGAAAGTCAGCTTTAACTTGAAAAATCTTCACAGCAAAAAAACTGAAGTAGACACTGATCACATACCCGTTCCCACGTAAGCTCTTCTGCAGCTCTGTCCCATTCCAGTGCGTTCCAGTTCATATCATCTGAAGACAGAAAAAGAGCTTTAAATCATTTATTGCCAGTATCTTGAACTTAGCTCATTTGTACAGTGATCTCCTTCAGCACTGAAGCCATCTACCAACTGCTTTGACAAGAGATTTGTCATTAATAATGATATGGAGAAAAGGGTTGGGAAGTTGCCATGGTGGGAAGAGGTGGGGGCAAAAGTAATTGCTGAAGCTGATCAAAAGTCAACTCAAACAAAACCAAGACTATTAGTTGGTGATTCAGAGTGCATCGACAATTCCAATCAACATGTTTCATGGAAGAATAGAAACAAAGTTGATCAGGTTTGATTATACAGCTGTGCTAACGAGATTGTAAGCAACAAAGTACAAGCCGATCAATTGTAGAAAGATTCAGATTGGACGACTGGCCTTGGAAAGTGCGGTGTATAATTTCAAGCAAATAAATGTAGTGTAATGAGATTCAGTACATGGAAATAAGCTGAGAGAATTTCAAGATGATTCACAATAACTCCAGAAGGCAGGACTGGCTGAAAGCTGGTTAACTTTTTTTTTTCCATCTGGGGGAAGCAGGCTCGACTAACCGGATTAACATTTAGTGCCCATCTCTAGTTGCCCTAGAGGTGATGGTACTGAGCCTTCTTGAACCACTCCAATCCATTTGGTGTGGATAGTCACACTGTTTAGGGAAGGAATTTGAGGAGTTTGTTTCTTCACAGTCGTTGGGTCAACATTAAGTTTCCAAGTCAGGATTTTGAGAGATTTGAAGGCAAACTTATAATTGGTGGTGTATCCGATGCTCTTTATTTTCTAGATGGCAATGGTCATGCATCACACTCTTGGCTATGACATTTGACCAATTCAGCTTCTGGTCAATGGTAACCCCTGCCGTGGGAATTTTGCAATGGTAATGTCTTTGAATGTCAAGGGACGATGGTTCAATTCTTTTATTGAAAAAGTTATTTACCTGGCACTTGTTAATGCAAGTCTGGATACTGCCTTGTTCTTTATGCACGTGGACATTAACTGTTTCAGTACCTAAAGGAGTTGGACAATGATGGTGTAGACAGTTGGGCGAGGGCACTACCCTGAGAAACCTCTACAGAGATGTCCAGCAACCACAATGATTTGCTTTTGTTACAGATATGACTGAAGGTAGAGAGTTTTCCCAAATTCCCCGTCTCTAGTTTTGCTTGGGCTCCTTTGTGCCACTGTGGAATGTGGCCTTAATATCAAGGCCAGTAACAGGCACTCTACTCTGGAATTCAGTACTTTTGTCCATGTTTGAACAAAGGTTTTAATAAGGTCAGAAGCTGACTGGCCCTGGCGCAAGCCAAAGTGAGCATCAGTAAGCAGATGACTGCTAAGCAAGTGCTGTTTCACAGAGGTGCTGTCATGACTTGTGAAGAGTGCCAATAATCATGCCCCACTGTTCCACAAGCTGTCACAAAATGTAAAAATGTATAAAGCTCAATGAGACAAAAATGACCAATTTAAATTTTATTCGTTCTTGTGATGTAGGCTGTACTGGCTAGGCAAGTATTTACCACTTATCCTCGTTGCCCTTGAATCGAGTTACTTGCTTGCAAATTTCAGAGAGCAATTTAGAGTCAACTACACTGCTGTGGGTCTGGACTCAAGCAGTCTACGCTAGGCCAGGATGGCAGATTTCCTTCCCTAAAAGGACATTAATGGACCAGACAGGTATTTACAACAGTTGGCAAAAGTTATACAGTCACCATGAGACGAGATTTCAATTCTAGATGTTGTTTTAATTGAATTCATATGCCATGGGAGAATTGAAACCCACGACCAAGAACTGTGATTTTGAATTATTCGCCCAGTGACATTACCACCATACAATGCCTCCTCATTTGCCTGACTGACTTCTACGCGGGTCAACATCAGGTTGCATCATTAGCAAAACGTAGTTGTTTACTGCAATACAATTTTAATAGGAGCAGAAAACAAAAAAGATTTCTAATCTTGTGCAACTTAAACTATACTCCTGTGAAACCCCAGATAAACACAATCCTATAGTCAAAAGACAAAGCAGTTTAACATATTCAAGTGGAAAATGAACACGGTAAACAAAATTCCAAAGATCAGAAGCTCATACGACAAGGTGGAATGTTATATTTCTCAGACTCCTTTTAGTTTTTGCAATGATTATGCATTGTTGTCTGAAGAACAATGGCTGATCTTTGACTCAAATGGTTGATCAGGAGAATTTAGGTCTTGTACAATTTTTTCTTTCAGCTTCCTGTTTTTCTGCCGTTTTGTCCCCAAGTAGACTGAAAGAGAGACAGATGCTTTTTGTCTACAGACTGTGTATGGTTGTTTCATTCTGCACTACTCGGGTCACATACAGCTTCTGAATACTCTGTAGCACAATGAATCAGAGGGCAGTTGTCAGGCAGAATTTCCTTAACTTGAAATATTCTGTGCTCTTCAAGCTCAAATTCTCCTTCTGCCAGCTTCTAAAAAACATTTTATTGCATGGCTCAACAGTATACAACATGATTTTCAAACTGCAAAATCTTCCTGGGATTTTAAGTCAGAGCTGTTCAACTTCCATTTCATATATAGTCCCAAAAGAGAAAATGTGTGCCCTTACACTACTGATGCCCTCTTCCATCACTTTACTGATGACTTAGAGTAAAATAATGGGTGCTATTTAACCAGTTGGATTTGACCTGCTCAATTGTAAATGGCATACCGGGATAATTTTTCACTAGGTTGGGTAAACAGTCTTTTAGCTGTACTGGAACAACTTAGCTAAGGGTGTGGCAATGTCTGCAATGCATGTCTTCAATCACCAGAATGTTGTCAGGGCCCATATCCTTCACAGTATCAAATGTCTCCAGCCCTTTCTTAATACCTTGTAAAATGAATTAATTTGCTGAAGTCTGGTGTCTGTGATACCGTGGATCCAAGACCGAGATGGATCGTACACTTAGTCTTTCCATTGAAGACTACTGCAAATGCTTCAGCTTTGTCATGTACACTGATGTGCTGGGCTCTATCATTGAGGATGGGGATATTTGTGGGGAAGCTTCTTCTCTTGAATTGTTTAATTGTTCACCACCACAACTGGATATGGCAGGACTGCAGAGTTTAGATATGATCCATTTATTGAGGCATCACTTAGATCTATCTTTTGTTGCTTCTGCCATTTGTGATGTAGTCATATGTTGCAGCTTCACCAGATTGACACCTCATTTTCAGACTGCTTGGTGCTGTTCTTGATATGCCCTCCTGCACTCTCCATTGAGCCAGGATTGTTCGCACTCTTGACAGTATATACCAAACGATGAAGTTGCAGAATGTGTTAAAAGTAGAATTCTGCTGCTGCTGACGGCCCAGTGCTGCTAAACCTGTTCCAAATCTATCCCATTTAGCACGTTAGTTTAACACAACAACATCGACGGCATCCTGAATGTAAAAAAGGGACTTTGTGGAGACAAAGACCATGCACTGGTTGCTCTTAGTACTGTAATGGACACAGATGCATTTGCAGCAGGCAGACTGGGGAGGATGAGACTGAGTACGCTCTTCTTTCTTGTTGTTTGCTTCACCACCTGCCACAGACCCAATCTAGCAACAGTGCTCTTTAGGATTTGGTCAGCTGGGTCAGTAGTGGTCCTGCTGAGATACTGAAAGGCATTGAATTCCCAACCCAGAGGACATTGTGCCCTTGCAACACTGTTTCCTCCGTGTGATGCTCTATGTACAATACTGATTCATCAGCGGAAGGGCACAGTATGTGCTTATCAGCAAGTCGTTTCCGTTCCCATATTTGACCTGATGCCTCAAGATGTCATGGGGTTCAGAATCAATGCTGAGGACTCCCAGGATAAATCTCTCCTGAACACTGCAGCACCACCCTTGATGAGCCTATCCTGCTGGTGGGACACAACATACTCAGAAAAGGTGATGGCAAAGTCTGAGACATTTTTTGTACAGTACAATTCTGAGAGTATGGTTGTCAGGCTGCTGCTTGACTAGTCTGAGACAATCCTTCCAATTTTGGTACTAAACCCAGATATTAGTCGAAAGAATAGAGTCTGACATTGTGATTTCAATGACAGTTGATCTGTTCTTTTTTGAGGCTTAAGCTGTTAGATACAGCGGCGTGGCAAACTTGGCCATTTCACAAGGCAGTGAAGATTGCCGTGGGCCTGGAGTCAGTTTGGAACTTCGCATAAACATTGACAACAAACCACTGGGGCATTTTGGAAAGGGGGACAGAATGAACGTTTGAGAAAGGATAAAGAACTTAATCAAAGTACTTGTTCATCCCCACTTGTGATTCTAATGTGGCATTTGGGTATATAGAAACATTGGCATTGGGCAAGATACAGAAGGCAACAAAACTACTGTCCACAGTTGGGCGAATGGCATGCAAAAGCAGGCACTTGTAGTCGTCACAGTTTTTAGAAAGACACCGATCATATGAACGGATTTATATGTCTGCCTTTTGACTGATCTGTTACCCATATAAACTATTCTTCTTTGACTTGGGAGAGAAATGTTTTGCACCAAATTAATTCAAAAAGTCACAAACCCCTAGGCCAGACCGCTGATATACCCATAATACCTTGAGCACCATTGTTGGCATCAGCGCCATCTTCTACTACAGCATCATCTTCATCATCATTTTCATCGTCTTCATTCTCGTCCTCGTCTACCCTAACGTTGGCGTTATCTGCTGCTGCAGGAGCTGCCCCAGCAGCAGCTGCTGGGTTTTCTGCTGCCTGATTTGCTGGTTGAGCAGCTTGGGGGTTCTCTGCTGCAGCATTGGGAGCTGCTGGAGGCTACAGGATTGAAAAATGCAAATTAATTACACAAAATTCAACAATTAAACATTTGAATAGACATCATTGTTTTGCTCCAAAGATTTCAGGTCAGTTGGGAAGGAGTAGAAAGGTCGAAAACCAATACATAATTCTCAACTTTGTATATCTCATTAAGCTTAGATACAGACTAAAGCACAAGAGAAAGTGGGCAGTTAAATTCACTATACTAACTTTGTTGCTGAGACATTCCCAATACGGTCAGGAGAGAAATATTTACTTGTCTAATTAATATTACTCAAAGTCTGTATCTATATGATGCAGGTTATTGCAGTCTAGAACCTTTCAACTCCGTTACTATAACAAATTTGCGAAACAATTGATGCTTCTGAATTTGCTCTACTATGTTGCTAGCTGGCATTACAATGAGCAATGTCACAGTGCAGCAGACAGGGTCTTGATCATGATTCATGTTTTGACCACCAAGCACTTTGCTGATGGATAACTACATGGAATAAGTGTAAAAACCTGAAATGATTATGTTTAAAAATAAATATATAAAATAAGCTGATATTTAAAAACATAGAAGATCAATTTGTTTTTAATCCCTAAACTGTATAAAATGGACAACACAAGGACACTAATAATAAAATGCAAACATGTATGAAGGAGGAAGCACATCTAAAAGGTTGAAATACATTGTCAATCATCTTCCTTATTACTTGCAGCAAAAATTAAAATATTTATTTCCATAGCTCCTACCTCATTTTGCCCAACTCCATTGGGTGGTTGGGCCTGGTTTTGTTCCAGCCACTGTGGAGCTCCACCATGCACAATTTGCTCTCGCAACCAGACAAGGCTAATGAACGCACAGAGTGTGCATGTTACCACGAAACAACCTTGCAGAGAGTCTGCCAGCAGATTCTCTCTGGAAGTACATAGAGCAGAAGTTAAAATATGCAGAATCAGTTCTATACAAGCGATTTGAAATTTTAATGCATGACGTACAACTGGGCAAATCTGTACATACCACGTGGCTCAAACAAAATGATGTGAAAACCCATAGCTCCATATTTGAATTAAAAGGAATCTTCCCCACATATGGGTAAATTTAAAAATAAACAAACAATCAAGTTCAAAATAAGCTAACTTTGGACAAAACTAGTATTTGAACCCGAAATGCTCTCTTAAGGGAGATCTAAAAAGTGCCATTGTTAAGTTGAGCAAAACATCAGAACTTGTTTAAAAACCAGAGTCTAACTGGTACTGATTACTAGAATTCAGCCACAAACCTTCTGAACTTGATTTCACAGAACCAAATTGAAACTGCTGACAGAAGGGAGATTTTTGAAACTGAATGGTGCACAGGGCGAGAAAATAAAATTGAATTTGTTTTAAAATAACAAGTATCACCAACAGTTGAATGACTACAGCAGCATTTGACAAGTCAGCAATGCAGAGTCATTCCCTTGGAAGCACATATGACAAAAGGAGTGAAACATAGCACTACCATACTGATGTGATAGAGCAAAAACTGTTGTGTTAATGGTACTTGTGTTTCAGACTAGAAATCCATTAGACTGGACAGGGAAACAAAGCTCAGCACTTTGCGCTGGCAGTCACCAGAACCAAAGAACACTGCAGAATGAAGAATGGGACACATTTCTTTCAAAAGCTTTGCATCATATCAGTAATCCTCTCAGTGATGCACAACTGGGTTTACATCATTGGGAAATGCTGAATATAATCGCTGTACATTAACTACGAAGAGTAAAGTTTTACTTGATGAATCATTTTGCAGGCCAGAAAAAGAGTAGTACAGTATTGACCTGCTCGCAACACAATTCCTTGCTCTGATAGTTCATTTCACGTGTATGACTCTCTTTTACATGTATATACTTCTTTTGTTGTTTACAGAGAACAGGGTTAATTAATTCCTTATTCTGTCCCAGCCAACATTTCCCTTCCACCCAGCATCACAAGAGTCTACCCACGAAATGATCTTTTTGCACGTGGGATTCCATTGTGTAAAAGTCAATTGCCCTGTTTCTCCAGACCAGAGGTGACTAAATTTCAAGAGAACTTAACTAGTGAAGTATTTTGAGACATCTCGATGTGAAGAAAATGTATTGACATAAAATGAAACTCTGAACAGGTTTAATAGAAAGAAAAGCCGGAATAAATGCCAGTTCTTAATGTACAAAATGATTCAGGAAGCATATAAAAGATGGAACAGAAAAGACTATGTTACCATGTATCATGTATTTAAGAATATTCCAAAATTCAAATCAGTTAATGAATGGAGACCAAAAACATTTAAAGCCTCAATATACTGAAGATCCAGATATCTTCACTACTTATGCTGTTACATAAAGCTACTTTTGAAAAAAATACAAACTTACGTGGATAACATATCTAGTGGCAGTGTCAACAGCGAGCTCACAGAGCCAGTAAACAAGCATTTGTAGATACGGCCTAAATAGGGAAAAAAGGGAACGTGAAATGTCACGAGCTATAGTTGTCTGATGGCATTCTCATCACTTTGCATATATACGTATAGACATAAACACACACATATATGTATATCTCAAAACGATGGCCATATGATGATCTCAGCACACTTCCAAATGTGATTTAAAAACTGTAGAAGAAATTATGCACAATTGGTAAGTCAAATTTTAGTGAAGAGACCAATCAAATCTGCAATACATGCCAAAGAACTAGCGCAAACCAGACCATGGCACTGGGGAAACTTCACCTTGAGGAAATAAAAATATATACACACATTAGAATTTTTCCTTTAAGCATGATAATAGATTTCCTAAAGATTAGAGGGAGAGGGCAATTAGGGGAATGGAGACCAGCAGTAGAAATTTTCAAGACTGACAGGCAACATTAAATCAACCATTTTCAGGTTTGCGTGTAGATGTAGTATAAATCTGCTATTTTGCAGTCAGTCATTTTCACAATCCAAGCAAAGTCATAATTGGTTGTTAGCTATGGGCATTTCTTGCATTGAGGAACTGATCAATTTAGATAACTATTTTGTCTAAGATCTTTACATCAAGCACACAATATCTACAATCTATTTATGTTTTCTGGATCTAAACCGCATCCAAATCACTGAAGTGCTCAAAGTGGAATAGTCATCAACATCATAGTGGTGTGATCCCAGACCCACCACACACTGAAGCTACGATCGCTTCAACGAAGGCCATGGTGGAGACTAGGGAGTGAAAGCATTTCTAATAGTTTCTACAAAATAGGAGCCATAGCCGAATTAAGAACAAATGAAGTTTTCATCAAAAATAATGGACAATGTCCAAATCCTGTCAGATAGATGTGAACAATCTAATGGATTAAATCAGGATGCAATGAGGGAAATTAATTTATAACACTTCAAAATAGTTCAATATTTATTAAGACTTGTTTATTTAGTAGAACAGGTACAAGCTGGAAGTTAATCACCACATTAATTAGGATAAGATAAATGAAATAAAATTAATTTTAGTTTCTCAAAATGCCTTCAATTGTAACGTGTTTCATCAACTTCTACAAGGCTCAAGACTCAAAGCAAGTACTGAAGAACTATTAAAAGCAATAGGAAAATACAATTTAAAAATGTTCTTTTTGAAAGGCTAAAACTGAAGAACCAATTTCCTAAGAAGAACTAGTTAGTTTACCAACAAACTGGCAGAGACATGATGGGTCAGAGTACCTTTAACACTATCATTCAAAATTTTATTGTACCTCTCTATGTAATTTAAGTTGACCAATTTAGTCTTAAATTTAATTGGAGTTTAAAACTTTCAGGTCGGAACTAATTGGGAGTCTTAAGAGGAAACAGAAAACAAATCAATTGGTCTAACATTATCCAAAAATACATAAATGCATGTTGCATTATCATGCCACTTGTAGATCTCAATAATGATTTAAAACTAGATTAAATGCTATAAAACATAGTTTAATGCTTACATGCTGTGAGGGGTACAACTCCCAGCCATGCAAAGGCCACCAACGTATAATGGAACCAGTATCTTATTGCTGTACCAATACTCGTAACCAGTCCTGCAAAAATATCCTGAATTGGAAGTCTGGATGGCATATCTGGAGAATAAACTGGAAAAGGAAACAGGTTTCTCATAAACAAACTTATATTTATCCGAAATCATTTTAAAAGACAATTATTTAGAATGCCTAACATCTTTTAAACATGTTTAGCTATGAAGTGCACATGGTAAAATATTCAGGAAAGTGATAGCTTGAAAATCCATTTCCAGAAAATGGAGTTTCATATGCTGCAACTTTCTTTTAAACTCGAATAATTTATGAAGTTTAACCTGCTGCATCATTTGTGTCTGTGGCAATCAAACTCAAAGTGAAGCTAGCAGCTTTCGATACATACATTGACACTACTACATTAACTGGCTCACAATGTTAAAATAGAACAAATGTGAAGCAGCGACTTATTGTAGTTATAAAACACAATTATAATCCCTGACACTAAGTAGTATATTTAAAGCTGAGAAAAAGCATAGTAATAGAATTAGATTAGACAGCACCAAGCAAGACATCACATAATTGGGTGAATGGGCTGTGCCATAATTTGTATGATTCTACCCTTGCTGAATAATTTTACAAAAACTGAAATCAAACTCAAATGGTAAATGTACTGTCCTTTCTTTTGTGCGCACAACATGCATACCCAGTCTTGCTTCAATGAAATGAAGCATTCTGGCTAAAGCTGACATCCTGGATAGGAGGAGTCAAAAAATCTTACGGATTTGCTTATAATGATTTTGGCACAAAGTGAGCACTTGCAAGTGACCTCGAAGAAACTGACCGACAAGAATACAGCAAATTCTTATGTGAATTTCACTTTTCACAATGTTAAAGAAATCTGATGCCAAGTCAAGGGATCTACAAATTTCTAGTAAAGGGAATAACAAAGCAGGGCAAGCAGCCATCACATTCAAGAATTCTCAGACAGCAAACCATAAAGTAAAGCTTACTACTCGATCTTCATTTTTTTTCAAATTGGCCATTGAGTGGACAAGTAGGACAAAGATATAAGAAACACGATATGAATATGAAACATACTTGAAAAAAATTCCTGCAATTCATCATAGTTGACATTACACAAAAATAAGTCGTCCATGGCCAGATAAGTCGTTCAGCCACGTGTTACCACACTATTTAAAAACCAAATTAATTCAATAATAAGGTGCAACTTCTGGAGATCTTTAAATGCTATGACAATCAAATTCCTCGATATAGCATGAAAGAATTGGGCTTTGATGGTTTGTGTAAAAATAATTTATTTCAAATTGCTGATATTGAGTTGTTTCTTTAAGATTATGTTTTAAAAGATTATTTTTAAACAAAGCTTCCTCCAAATCACATTACTGACCCTTGCTGAGGTCATTCTTGAACAGTGACTAGCTTGGAGAAAGTTTTTCTTTTATCTGGTTCAGATGGAGGGAAGTCTTTTAAGAACAAGACGCCAGCTGATTTCTCCCATTTCCGAAAACAATTGTTTTTGGAAAGAGTGATTGAGGAAAAATCTCAAGATTTTAATTTCCTGAAGAAGCTGCACCTGCAAGACTTCAGAAATATCAGTGTGTGATTAATGACATGACCACATGGAGCTGAACATCAGAGCAACAGACTTGGGAACGTTTGACGATTTATCCTTTTGCCTTCAAGGATATTCCACTGACCAAAAGTACTTTTATTCAGGAAGTCAACGTTCGCACAGCAAACAGGTTGAAATTTAGAGCTAATGCAAGTTTTGTTCTGTATTCCTGCGGAAGTACAATATTTACATGAAATCTTGGTACAATGAACATGAGCCAAAAAAAAAACACTAGTGTCAGATTGAGGTAGCATAAGGGTTGCATCAATCCACGTCAGAAATAGTAATTTGGAAGTTCGGTACAGTTGAATGTTAATTGAAATGAACTTCTTTGTTACACAATGTTCTGGCAAATTAAGATGGCCACTTTTATACATACATCAGCATTTTAATTTAAAATGGAACTAAAACTACAATGTAATTTGCTAGGTTCTCGAGATCGCTCACTGGCAATTAGCAGCCAAGCCTCTTCACCTTTGAAACCTAGGTTGGCTTGATATACTCTATCCATTGTTTGATATATTTATTCCACAAGACATTTAAGCAAATTTTAAAAACAACAGCTCTGTATAAAATGGAAGAAGCTGATGTTAAATGGGGCATTTTGTGTTGAAATTCTATTCAAAAAATTATTTACCTGAAAAACCAATTTGTTTTCTGACCAATATGGTACAAATGCAATAATGGCAGAAGTATCTGAATGTGTTAAATTGGTCAATTCACAGACTTTCAAAAATAAAACTGAAGAGGTGGCTGTCAGATAATAAAGATTCATTAACTTTCTACAGTTAAAATTCAATACTCCTCATAGCTAACATATGCAGCAATATTTTGTTGTATTTTACTAGCCTAATTACCGTCAAAACTCTAGCTCTGGTTGGCAAAAAGCAAATTCAATTTTCATTATAGACAAACCCAACACAAGGATGAAATAAGAATCCAGGGATTAGTAAAAAGTAAAATATATTTGCTGGAACTTGCTTCCACTCAAAATAGTAATGAGGTCAAAATGGAAGACCTGATTATTCAGCTCAGATTTGATAAAGCAAGAAGCACTACCTGATTGAAATATGAATGGCAAAGCAGTTATAAATTATGTAGTGCTGCCGCATTAATGGGTATGACTACAATGAATCTAAAAATCAATAGCTGGGTGGATCGCCCAGGCCTTAGCAACTGATCAGATGGACAAGTTTCACATAAAGCTCCTTAAAAACCACATTCTCAGATCTTGCCTTGAGATGAAGGAACTGAATAGAAAATATTGAAGTATTTTCGATTGTAAGAGAGATATTGATAAGCAAGCGGGTAAAATGCTGGCATAAAGAGTATAATGTGGGAAAATGTGATGTTGTTCATTTGGAAGGGAGGACAAAAGAAGAGAGTGTAATGTAAATATCAAAAAAACTGCATAAGGCTGCAACACAAAGGGACTGTGGGGATCGTGTACAAAACACAAAGCTAGCAGATGGGTGAAGCAGGTAAGCAGGAAGGCTAATGAAATATTGGCCCTTATTTCAAGGGGTTTGGACTACAATAGTAAGGAAATCTCACTGCAACTGTGCAAAGCTCTGGTGAGATATTATCTGTAGAACCGTGAACAGTTTTGGTCTTCTTATTTAAAGAAAGATAGTTCATTGGAGGCAATTCAGAGAGGGTTCTTTAAAATGATTGATGATATGCCTTGTGTGCAAAGGTTGAACAGATTGGGACTCCATTCATTGCAATTTAGAAGAATGAGAGGTGCTCATCAAAGCAGGAATTTCTTCTCTCAGATGGTCGAGTTTCTTTGGAACTCCTTGAAAGTTGTTGGGCGCAGAGATCTTACGTATATTTAAGGCACAGATGGATAGATTCTTGATCAGTAGAGGAATAAATGGCAGATCAGCCATAATCCTATTGATTGGCAGAGTAGGCTCAAGGAGCCAAACAGCCTACTCCTGTGCTTATTTCTTATGGTCTTCAGAATTACCATACTGCACAGCAGTACAACATTGAATTTTAGTAAAATTAACACAGGATTATTCATGTCAATATGCCCAAAGGTTGTGTTATAATGTTTATAAATAGCTGTGGATCATTCACTCAATTTGTTGTTAATTAGAAAGCCCTATCTTCCTTTCTGGGTGAATTTACAAAAATCGCACGGCACAATTTGGAAGAGAACTGGCATTGCTCCCAGTGTCCTGGTTAATATTTATCCCTTAGTCAATATTGAAAACAGGTTAACTGATTATCAGTTTGCTTTTTGGGGACGTTTGCCAAAGTGCTAATTGGTTGCCACGTTTTCTACATTTCGACAATGATTCCACTTCAAGAGTATTTCATTGTCTGCAAAGCACTTTGAAGTGTCCAGTGGCACCAAAAATCACCATATAAAATCTACTATTCTGTTGGTTTTTAATCAACATTGCCATTAGACAATTAATCACTGAACAATCAGGAAAAATTCACCCCGATTTTACAACTAGGAATTACTCCTTCAGACGCAATCCAAATTTTGGGGGAGAAAAATCCAACTGCACATTAGATATTTTTCAAGAGCTTCCTTGAACACAGTCACAGTTTCATACAGCATTTATCAAAATCCTGGTAGCAAAACTATCCACAGTCCTGTCGGCCAAACTGTTTTCAAGCAATTATTGCATGTTATTGAAAAGAAGTGTCAATACCACATTTATGATCCACATTTACAAACTGATGGTTCAAGTCACTTTGCACTATTATCCATTTCATTTTTTGACAATATGAAGAAAAGTTCAAAACTTTAGTAAAAAAGAAAAACTGGCAGTTTCCCCATAACATTATTAAGTGGTAATCCGGAGTATGGAGTAGTTATAACGTAGTTTTTTTTGACATCCCTCCAAGACGCAGAAACTGAATGGACAAATGTAGGGATATCAAGTTTGTCAACTGCTAAGGTCTTAACAGCATCAGTCAACTAAAGCCTGTAATTTTCTTGCAGGTTCATGTTCAGAATAAAGCGACCTCCCCTTTAGGACCATTTTTCACCTTGAGATTCACGCAATACGTATCACACGACAAGCCTCTCCTTTAGTCCATGCTTGTGACAGTGCAATTCATGAATTTTGCTTTTACGGTGTTTCTGCATTAATTATTTCTTCCCTTTGTGCTGCGTTTTCACAAATGCCCTACCGCACTTCAAACAACATCTTGTTATCTCCAGTACAGCAAAGCACTGCTGTCATGTTAACAGTTTACATGGCCTTGGACACAAAGGTCCTATGGTGCAGCAGTGGTATCACTATCTCTGGGCCAGAAAATCAGTGTTCAGTTTCACCTGCCAGAGTACAAAAGTAACAAAAAATTGTAGATTGGAGATTATGCCAGTTGAGGCCAGTGTTGGACACCAATACTTTAGGAAGGATGTGAAGCACGAGACAGGGTGCAAGAACAGATTCACAAGAATAGTTCCAAGGACAAAGTGCTTCAGTTACCTGGATATGTTAGAGGAGCTGAGGCTGTTCAGTTTAGAAGGTTAAGAGAAGATTTCTTGATGTGATTATGGTCTGAACATGTCCTTCCCTTTCAAAAAAAATCTTCAATTCCTCATTTGAAAGGGGAACACAAAACACCAGAAATATGCAGCTAGTTCACTAGAATTTGGAAACATACTCGTTAACTTCAAAACCGATTATTCACTGCACCCGAGTCATTAAACTAACTTCCACTTCCAGACGTTTACCATCCTCCTTACATCATTTTCTGTCCTTGATTTGGATTTCCCCTTCTTCCAAGATCCTTTATTTGAAAAGGATCAGGGTAAACAGCTATTTGATAACAGGGTTACCCACAAATTTTCAACTTTTATGGCGACATTTAAACTTGGCTGCACACTTACACCAGGCTTGGTAATTCTGCCCTATCAGTTTTATATTAAACAATCTGATCAGATTACATTAACCGTTCTTTTCAACATTTTGAAATGCTGAACCACCTGGGGCTGACATTTGACTGGAATTCTGTGGTTGGGTCTGACTGTCAATTAAAATTTGTCCCACTGAGCAACTATTTGGGAAGAAAATTGACCCCAATGGATGAAAGAGAAGCAGATCTTATGATGTTTTCAGTTACCCTGCAATGGTAAACACAAGCGAAATTAAGATCTGAAACAGGTTATCCACCACTAAAATAACTTCCTGTGATTCTGACAACCCTTTTGTAGATCCTGGAGCTGGCTCCAAGAAGTTTTAAGATCATTAGATATACATGTTGCTCATTCTGCGTTGGACTACAGACACTAGGAGGAGACTTCACCTCCTTTGAATGCAGTACTCTTAGGACAACTCCCAATCTATCACCTCTCCAATGTAGCACTAGATCCATCTCTTAACCCTGACTCCCAAATGCGGAATTGAGAATGGGAACAGTTACAACTGCTGTGCAAAAGGTCAAAATCAGCACAGGGATCAGTGGCATTCTGTGCCAGCAGAACACACATTCTCTAGGTTCAGCTAGTGTCATCAATCTTAATGATTGTTGGAACTATTGTGATCTATATTGAAAAGAAATCCCCGATCTTTTATTGGTGCATTTTCAATACGAAGTTGCACAGGGACAAAACTTTGCACCAACATAAGCAGCTTTCTTATTTTATATTCATATCCTTTATTCAAAGGATAATAGGCTGTTCCTCTTTTGATCACTCACATCAAGATCAGCTAGTTAAAAGGGAAGGTGGCAGAAGGTGAGGAGAGCTACCTCCCAATTTGGGAATGGGGATTGGGATGGAAGTTGGCGCGACGTGCTCCAGAAATTTAAGCCAAAGCCTTCTGGTAAACACACAACCGGGATCGAGTTTTAGCATTAGCAAAATAAGTTTGCAGATAGGGGAACAGTTGGACAACAAAGTGGCATTTATATCTGAGTAAATGAAGCCCAATACAGCAAGTTAAATTGATTTAGCATCTTTTAAGATAATTAAGTGTTTCAAGATGTTTCACAGGAACATTATACAACCTCAGGATTAAGCAGCACAAGATATGTCAAATACATCAAATCAGAACACAAATGAGGGTTTCAGCAAATTCCAAGGTAAAAGTTTATACGTAGTTGCTTTCCTAATTTATCTATCTAAAGACAGAAACTCAAAGTATTCTGCATAAATTAAAAAAGGTAATTATACTTGTAACTGCACTAAGTCATTAGTGAAATTTAAAAAGAATCTGCTAAAAACAAAAAGAAAGGTCCTGAGAAACAAAGGGCAATCTGTGAGGAAATCTCAAGAGGCCTTGAAAAAAATTTTGATATCTGTTAATGACACCTTAAACTAATAAAGTGGGACTAAAACAATATCCTGAAATTCATCAATTTAGCATCACCTTGGGAGCACCCATCACCAAGGTAGCAGTCAACCAAGCCATTTTTATAACAATTATTCCTTTCATAGGATGTGAGCATTGCTAGCTAGGCAAGCATTTTATTGCTAATCTTCTCGGAGGAAGGGTTTATTATTATTGATTTTGCCCACCTCCTTGATGACCAAGGCATGCTGACCGCCAAACACTCTGGACTACTCCAGTATCTGCAATGAAGTCACCCAGGAGACACAACTTACACTCCGAGTCACAGAATTATACGGCATGGAAACAGACCTTCGGTCCAACTTGCCCATTCCGACCAGATATCCTAAACTAATCTAGTCACATTTGCCAGCATTTGGCCCATTTCCCTCTAAACCCTTCCTATTCATATCTATCCAGATGCCCTTTAAATGTTCTAATTGTACATACCTGCACCACTTCCTCTATCAGCTCGTTCTATCATTCCACATACACACACCACTCATCAGGTCCCTTTTAAATCTTTCCCCTCAAACCTTAAACCTATGTCCTCGAGTTTTGGATTCCCCTACCCTGGGGAAAAAGACCTTGGCTATTCACCCTATTCACGCCCCTCACGATTTAATAAACCCCTACATGGTCACCCCTCAGCCTCCGACACTCCAGGGTAAAAAGCCCCAGCCTATTCAGCCTTTCCCCATAGCTCAAACCCTCCCATCCTGGCAACATCCTTACAAATCTTTTGAGACCAAAATTAAAAGGCATTATTCCAGAAGTGGCTTCACCAAAACCTCTTATTTTTCAGAATGTTTCTCAGAACATCACCCTGTGAAGGATACAGATGCTCTTCGGCTGAGCTGGTGATACATAGATGTGGTGCAGAGGTGCGCAAAGTGTTAACTGCACCTCAGTTATCGTCCATGGGGAGATGAGATGCTTCAAGGTCACTACTGGTGACTCAATTGACTTACAGCCAGTTTTGAGCTACAAGCCTATACCATGCTTGTGGTGGTCTCAGCACCTTTTCCATGCAGTCAGCTCAATTAGTATCACAAATATTGCCTACGACAACTAACCTGGTTTCTTATAAAACAGTGACTGGAAAAACTACAGATGCTGGAGTCAGAGATAACTCCGTGTAGAGCTGGAGGAACACAGCAGGACAGGCCGCAGAGGAGCAGGAAGGTTGATGTTTCGGGTCGGACCCTTCTTCAGATTTTCTGAAGAGTCCTGAGCTGAAATGTCAACTTACCTGCTTCTCCGATGCTGCCTAGCCTGCTGTGTTCCTCCAGTTCCACACTGTGTTACCTCTTCTTATGAAACAGTGATGTTGACACTGAAGAAGGGTCTAGACCCGAAACGTCAGTTTTCCAGCTCCTCTGATGCTGCTTGGCTTGCTGTGTTCATCCAGCTCTACACCTTGTTATCTCTGTTGACACAAAAGTTGCGTAGCTCATGGTCAGTCAGGACCATTTTACATACACTTGCTGGAGAATGTGGGTTGTCATTCATACCAGGTCCTCTCATTCCAGTTTCCAAGTGTAGCCTAGACATGGTTTTAGAAAGCCCAGATTCCCATAACATCTGTACCCAGCCCTTCGCCTCATCGACTGATATCCCGAGGAAAGACAAAAGCCTAAACGTCTGGAGCTGAGTTGGCTGCAGCAACTGGTGGAATGTGCTAACTTGAAGGAAAACAAACTGCCTGACCAGGACTCCACTGCAGATTTTGAATTTGTTTACTCCCATAGCCACTATCACTTGGTGTTAATGTAGAAGTACAATCAAGGGTCCAGATCAAAGACATAGATGTGATCTTGTTCTCCAGATGTGCCATTCCCTGGCCCTCCAGGGATACTCTGCCCCTTCATCCTATGGCTGCCAATGAAACAACCTAGCCAAAAATTCCCCTTAATAGAACACCCATCTTGACAAAATAATAAGCCCTGAAGCAATTTAATTCCATCAGTAAAACCCCAACTCCATAAAAAAAACCTCAATAACAATCTCCCCTACAACTCCTGACTGCATCACTAAATTCCAAGTCTCATCACCAATACGAATCCATCTAAAACATTCATATTATGCCACATGAACAAACCTATCCCCAATGAAGCCTGCCACAGCACTAAAATCCAACAAATGCCTCACTACAGAAACAAAAGACTTTACATCACTGAAGTTCCTAAAAATAACTCACTACAGCAAAATCCCTCCAAAATAAAGGAATGATTCCTCACTATTAACTAAATATAGCTCATTCAGCACTAAACCATGTGGCCTCTGATTAAATCGATGATGCCTCTCAGTCACAAGTGGGTCCAGCTGGACACAGTGTCAGGAGCTTGGCATGCAAGAGGGAAGGGCCCCCGCTCAACTCCTAGGGCTAATACAACTCTCCCTTTCCAGAGATTTACCCAGTCCTGCAATCAGGCCTCACACCATGTCAGTCTAGACTGCACGACTGGTAAAAACCCCAAAGTCCCACACACTGCCTCGTTCTTTATGCATTGTTGGCATTAAAATGATACGTTTTATGACTATGTACTTGCCAATAAGGATTCCCAATAATCCTGTCCCAAGAATCATTACTGATCTAGGTTAGTCATTCAAAAATGACTGGAATAGGAGTAATAGCATGTTTCTTACCATGGCAATATAATCTAGCAAATATATTTGACTCTCACAGAGCACGAGCTATTCCGGAGATTTATTACATTAGCAAACCACCCACGTTAACTCCATTTATACTGAATTAGTTTTTCTGCCTCTTGAAAAGAAAATCAACATCAGGCTCAAATGCATGCAACTTCCTGGTAAGCTATTCTCGCACGCCAACTCATGAAATATACATTTTACTACAGGAAATGAAAGGAAGAGTCAGGGAGGAAGAACAGACAATAAAATATACTAAATATTAATTCTGACTATCCAATCAAGCACAACTCCAGAGATGTACTGGTGCATTATTTCATTCAGCCCGTCACAAGATTTGTTCTCGATTGATGGCTCTCAGGAGGACAATCAGGACATTCCAGCATGCTCACTATATCCTCTGTACTATTCAGTCCAGACTGCCTGCTAAAGTTTCAATCACGGAAGTCAGCCAAAGTACAATAAGCCCAAGCTGATGGAACCCGCAGCAAGTCTGGGTGGGCCAGAAGTTAATGGGTACATGCACGTTCCACAATTTACTGAGACAAAGTCAGAAGGTCAATGCACCACTGACATAATAACGTTTCTCCATTCTGACCAGAAAATTCACTTCTCTACTTTGAATTTCTCCAGAACATGTATCAAGGGAGCAGAAGATTCACCTACTTCCTCATTTGTCGATCATTTTTAGCTCAGTCACATCCACAGTGCAAAGTACAATTGTTATACACAAACTTCCCCAACTCTCCTGCACTGAAATGTCCAAACTCCTCCATGTTTATCCCCAATAACAAAAAAAAACCAAGATTCACAACATCTGAAGGCTCCAAAATGAAACCAGCTCCATCCCTTTATTGAACAGCATGTTGTTGCACTGACATGTCATGCCATTACATTACTCTGTATTTGATATAGAAAATATGAAAAAAACACTGAAGTTTGATGGGCTTCCCTCCTAAATAATTTATTTTCATGAACAATTTTGCAGTTTAACATAAACAATCCAGAAAAAGAAAATTACAAATAGTTTTTAAAGGTTTGTCTCTATGAGTTACAATTAATAAAATGCTTGAAGGAACCAAGTACATGGTTCTTACCATGAAATCTAGCATTAATTTAAAAATGACAAATTCAGAAAAAAAAGGAAGTTTCAGGGGTAGGTAAGGAATGCAACTTGAGTTACTTAATGTATAAATACACGAATGAAAAACAAAAGTAGGCAACTTGGCTCCTTGAGCCTGCTCTGTCCTTCAATAAGATCAATCTGATCTGACTGTGGCCTCAAAACCATTTTCCTGCCAATTCTTGATACTCCGACTTGTAGTCAAAAATCAGTTTCTGTGAATAATGTTCAATGACTCTGCTTCTACTGCTCTCTGGGAATGAGTTCCACACGCAAAAAACAAGTTTTCCTCATGGGAGACCTCTTAATTTTAATTTGTGTTCCCCAATCCTCGTCTCTTCCACTTAGGAACACCCACTCTGTCAAGTCCTCTCATGATCTTAATCGTTCCAATAAAATTTCTTCTCATTCTTCTAAATTCCATTGGAAATTTCCAACTGTCTTAAAACAAAATGCCCTCAACCAAGGATCTGTCAAGTGAACCAGGCCTGAATGCATTCTAACGCAAGCATGTCCTTTTGTAAATAAGGAGATCAAACTGTATACAAAACTCCAGATGTCGTCTCACCAATGTAGCAAAGCTTTCCTAATTTTATGTTCTATTCTCCACTGCAATAGATGGCAATTCCATTTGCTGTAGAGCTGCACGTGAACCCTTTTTCACTCGCTCGTGGGGCATGGGTGTCGCTGGCTGGCCAGCATCTATTCCCCATCCCTAGTTGCCCTTGATATGACATGCCATCTTGATAATTCCTTTGTATTTGATAGAGAAAGTATGAAAAAAGCAGTGAAGTTTGTTGAAAATTGAATGAACTGCAGATGCTGCAAGTCGGGAACAAAAACAGAAGTTGCTGGAAAAGCTCAGCAGGTCTGGCAGCATTCGTGAAGAAAAATCAGAGTTAACGTTTTGGGTCTGGTGACCCTTCCTCAGCGAAGTTTGATAGTTTTTCTTCCTAAAAAATTTAGTCACACATTCAGTCTTTTCATTCAAACCATAAAATGTATATACTCAAAAAAGTGTTATGGCTTCCAAAGCTCGAAATTTAAATCCTGTTGGGACATTCTACCCCATTTCTGCATTTGATGCACAAACATATATTGACAAAGCATTGCTATATTCATCAAGAGAATTAAGACCAGTCATTAGCTTCTAATTTTATTCTGGGCAATTCCAGTAACAACTAGTCTATCTTAGTTTTGCCAGAAGACAACATGTACACAACTTCCTGATGCCAATTTGAAACAAGTACAAACCCGTGAAGACTGCAGTTCTAAACTGTAATATTTACACAATTTGAACAAGTTTAAAAGACATGATCAAGAATATATAACCTTTTCCATGTTTGAGAACCATTGATAATCTATGATGTCTATATTCATCCTGTTTATGCCATCTAAAGCAAAGTACAGTTGTTACGGTTATCAGTTTCCATTGCTGGAACTAGGGACAGCACCAACTAGCGCTCCAAGTTAACTTTGATTTGGTCACGAAGTACTGGAAGAAGTGTGAAAATTTGCAAACCTAGCTGTTTAATATGCAAGCACTTTATTCCACCTACCTAAGGAAATCTGAATGCTCTATTTCAAACCATGCCTTGAACAAACACTATCGAACAGTGCAAGAGTTGATGATCTACTTTGTCAAATTCTTGATCACATCATTTTACTACATGGAAGGACACTAAAGCAAATCAATTGACTGACAATAACTGGGCATCAATGGCTCCGAGCAACTTCCTTGCTCAACAAACTAGCTGCACATAATGTGTGGTTTAAGATAATTAGTGATAGACAATCAGCAGAACAGAAAGGATCTCCAAAAGCACATAAAACTGAGATATTAGTTACTGTACTTACTTGGTGTGAAAGCAAATCTGTGTTTGCATAGTTCACAGTATTCTTTTCTGCTGTGTTTGAGCCACTGAACTAAACTGGAAAAAATTGAAAAATATTAGTACAGTACTGTCAAACATGACATGTACTTTTCTTTTTACAAAAAAAAAACAAGATAGGTTCTCTCATAGCATAATAAAACACAAGCAGTATTATTCCCACATACACTTTTTAATAAAGTTTGTTTTAATTTTTGTTCAATGATTCCTCACAGTATGCCAATATAGTATGCACTAACTACCATATTCAAGCAGATATTTAACAGAGTATAATTTAGTTTCATATCCAGCAGTTGCAACTTCTATAAACAGCTGCATATCATTACTATATCCAAATAACCCGATCTACAAAGCCACCATTGATTTATTTGAGACTGATTTGGTCTCTTGATATCAATTTGTTTTTAAAAAATTTGTTCATGGGATACGGGCATAGCTGTACAGGCCAACAATTTTTGCCCATCCCTAATTGCCCTCAAAAGTGATGGTGAGCTATTTTCTTGAACCCCTGCTGTCCACATAAGGTAGGCACACCCAGTGCTTTTGGAAAAGGAGTTCAGCATTTGACCCAGTGATAGTGAAGGAATGGTGACACAGTCACAAATCAGTCTGGTAAACCTTCACGGCACTCGCTCCATAACTCATACATCCTTCCTTTAAAAAGAGACCAAATTGCCCACAATAATCCTGGTGTAGTCTCATCAAGGCTCTAAACAATTTCATTAAGACAACCCAACTCCAGTCCTCAAATCCTCTTGCTATGAAGGCAACATATCATTTGCGCTCTTCACCACCTGATGCACCTGCATGTTTATATTTAATGACTGGTGTACAAGGACACCCAGGTCTGCTTGCACCTCCCTCCCCCCAATCTTTTCCAATCTATCACCATTCAAAAATAATCTGCCTTTCCTTTTGCAACCAAATGTGGATAACCTCGCATTTGTCCACATTATGTTTCATGTATTTGCTCACTCACTTAACTTGCCCAAATCACGTCAAAGCACCTCTCCACCTTCATCACAGTTCACACTCACACTAGCTTTGGGTAGTCTGCAACCTTGAAATGAAGTTAGGAGTTAAGCAGACTGTAGCATAACCCAAAAGGAGTGCCAGTGAGTATATTACTAAGTGAGTGCTATTTGATTACACTGTCAAAAAACCCTTCCATTACTTTAATGATGTTCAAGGATGGGTGTACCTGGACAATTTTTTACATTGTCCAGGAGCAGAGCCAAGCCCGGAGCCCAATCTTCAGTGCTACTGCCAGAATCTTATCAACACCTTTGCCTTTGCAGTATTCAGTGCTTTAGTTATCATAAGGAGTGAAACAAATCTGCTAAAGGCTGGTATCTGTGATGCTGTTGCCCTCAGAAGGAAGCCATGATAGGTCATCCACTTGGCACTTCTGGCTGAATATTAATGCAAATATTTCCACCTTGTCTTTTGTGCTGATATGCTGACTCTCCCATCATTGCGAATGGGTTTATTTGTTCAGTTGCCACCTCCTGTGAGCTGCTTAATTATCTTAGATGTGATCTGCTGGTTAAGGGATCACAGCTCTATCAATTGCATGTTGCTACTACTGTTCGTCATGTAAACAATCCGGCATTGCACTGTCACCAGATTTTTTTTTTTGAAAAGGTATGCCTGGTGCTGAAGCCGGCATGTCCTCCTACCTGTTTCATTAAGCCAGGTGTGGTCCCCTAGTGTGATGGTAACAGTAAGGTGGGGGGTATACCAGGTAATGAGGTTAGAGATTGTGGTTGAATACTACTCTGTTAATCACCCCAACCCCTCATGGGTGCCCAGTTTTTGGTGTTGCTAGATCTGATCAAAATCTAATTCATTTAGTCGGTTGTTAGTGCCACATAACATGATAAAGGGTATCCGATTGATAAATGGTCTTCATCTCCATCAGGATTGTCAATGGTGACTCTTAACAGAACTGTCAACAATAGGCAGATTGGCAAAGACTTGTAAAGTCGGTTTTGTCCTCTTGTTAGTCCCTCACAACCTTGTACGTATCCCATTGAGCAGCTATGTCTTTTAGAATCTGGCTAGCTTGGTCAGCAGTGGTGCCACCAACACATTCTTGACAATGGACATATGAAGTTGCTCCACTCCAGAGAGCAATATGTGTCCTTGTTATCCTCAATGCATCTTCCAGTTTGTGTTCAACATGGAAGAGTACTCATTATCAGCTGAGATGGGCAGTGAGTGGTCATCAGCCAGAGGTTTCCTTGTCCAAGTTTGATCTGATGCTTAAGAATTCAGGGGGTTCAGAATTAAAATGTTGTAAATTCCCAGGACAACTCCCTCCTGAAGTACCACAACCTCTGGTGGGCCTACCCAGTCAGTGGTACTGCACATATCCAAGGATGGTGATGATAACATTTGGGATATTTTATGTGAGGTGAGATTCCATAAGTATGATTATGTTAGGCTGCTGCTTGACTGGTCTGTGGGATGGCTCTCCCAATTTTGGCACAACCTTCAAATGTTAGTAAGGAAGACACTGCAAGGTCAGAACAGGAAATGTAAAAGAAAAACAGGCATTCCTACTTAGAGGAGACAATCCCACATTAGTAAGACAGGATCTTAGAAGGCTCAAGATATAGGATCAGTTTGGGTGGAGCTAGGAAACAGCAAGGGGAAGCCAGTGTTGGTGGGAGTTGTTAACAGAACACTAAACTGCAGTGCTAATGTTTGACACAACTCACTTCAGTACGTAACTTGGGTAAAAAAGAAATAAATAATGAATTGAGTCTTTACACACACACACACACACACACACACACACACACACACACACACACACACACACACACACACACACACACACACACAGGGTTAACCAATTTTGCACAATTGCGGTACAGTACAAATTCCTAGAGTGTGCATAAGATGGGTTTCTGGAACCATCTATGGATTGGACAATTTTGGATTTAGTGTTGAGAAAGGACTAATAGCATTGCTGCAAAGGAACCTTGGGAAATAGTAATCATATTATGGGAGAATTTTACACAAATGTGGCATTGTTCATTTTGAAACTAGGGTCTTAAACCTGAGCAAAGAAAATTATATCAGGTATGAAGGACAAGTTGGCTATCAATGATTCACAAAGTTGGCAAAGATTTGCCAGTTGACAGGTAATGGCTAGTGTTTGAATAAATTTTACAATGTCTGCAACTAATAACATTTCTCCCAAGCTCAAATACCCCAGAGAAACGTGAATCAACCATGGTTTGTGAAATAAGTTCAAGACTGCATTACATCAAAGGAAGTGGCTTTTAAGAATGCTAGAGATAGCTCAAAACCTGAGGATTAGGAGAAATTTTGGTCCCAAAGGATGAAGAAACTGAAACAGTAAGGGAAGAGAAGAATGTAAGCAACCCCTTCCCCCACACCAAAAACACTGCATCACTTGACTTGTCATCTTGTACACAATCTTCTTCTCATAGCATCCTACCCACTTAGCATCTCGTCCCTTAGCCAACTGGCTGGCACCCTACTTGCGTAGCATGCAATACTCAGCTAGCACCCTACTTACTGGTATTCTATATCATTCTCCCCTGCTCCTATATGTACCTCATACACTTACGGCTTGACAGTAGCTGTCAAAGTGACTGCCAGCGCCTTTAAATTTCAGAATACGCAGCTGATTGTCTTGAAAAGGGTCAGAATTCACTGTCCTCTGTACAAAGAATGAATTGTCAAAATGGAAATACAGCTCTGCATGAGGTGGCCCTGAGTAAAGTCTCCTCTCAGAAACACAAAATTGTCTTCGCTCGTAAAAGAAGGGCCAGATTGACAATCTGCTCGAGATTGCCACTCCTCAGAAAATTGGGCCCCATTATCTCTTTGTCACTGCTTGCCCCCATCTCAGTTCTCAGCTTGTTTCAGTTTGTAGTATTCCCACTCAGACTAGAAATTTATAGGTTTACTCTTCCCTACAAACTTGAGTACATACTCCAGATGGATGCTTTAAAGTGGTATTAAGCAAGTGCTACAATGTTAGAGATTGTGACACATATTAACAAACAGTGGAATTTTCTAGCTGGTACCTTTTCAGCAGCACAGGTTGTGTTGAATGGCTTTCCTATAAAGTATTATCGTTTTACTTCTCCTAGGTTCAGAAAGAGGATTTTTGGCGGGGGGGGGAAGAAGAGGGGAAGAAAATTCCAGACCAGCAACAAGTCAAATATTTAACTAGAAGATACAAAGGATTAATCTTTCTTCTCAGATACTGATACAGTTGCTATACATGTCTAGTTCTTTTTTGTTTTACATTTCCGATATTTAGTTTTAAATTAAGTTCTTCCATTTAATGTCAATTATTCAAGTGCTTCAGTCATTAGATAAACACAAAATACTTTGAATCACTTTGGAACCGTCCAATATTCATGTTTTAGCTTCCCATCTCCACTGCAAATGGCTAGGTTTTAATTAACTACACTCATATTTCAAAAAGTTAGGTAGCACAATATAACTGAGATAATGATTTATATGACTGTATTCAAGACAGACAATATGGGCAGAAAGTTGTTTCTCGTTGTAATGTTTTTTACACCAATCTATCAAACAGTATTTTGCAAAACAGTTAAAACCTATTACACAACAAAACTTACCACTCTTGATGGATAAATTTGATACTGCCAGTGCACACACAAGGGTGGTAAAGTGGCTTGTCTGGGGTTCCTTCTGAACGACATACTCGGCATATATCTGTACGGAGAAGAAAGACATTATAAGATTGATGTTTTAGTAAACTCTTACACCATCACTTATTCTGAAAGTTCAAACTGAATGAATTTACTAAGTTGCAAATACTGAAGAATCCCAACTAACATTCAAAGTGCAGAAAAATATTGTTTTATAAAAAGACTCTTATTTAGAATGACTCAAGCAGTGCAGGACATATAAATAAGCTGTTGCAGATTTACAGTAAGAATTTTCCAAAACTCATCCTTCTACTTCCAACCACATTCAGGTACACCATCACTGCGTAACATCGCCTGAAGTCACTGTGAAATAAAGTATGTGGGCTGAAGTATGTGAGATTGAAGGTAAATCAAGAAGAAACAAAAGTACTGGATTTCTAACTGTGCTACCTGCCCATAATGCTCATTCTACTGCACTGTTGATCAAATATGTTGCACAGCTAGTAACAGCCAAGTATTACTGATACTTTACACTATCAAAATATGCCAACTGCAGAGTCTCAGTAAACAGATTAAACAAAGCTCCACTCATCTCTTTTCAGATGCAAGAAAAAGATGAAACTATGCTCACTTTCTAATGACACCAGAGTGATATTGACAGATTGTAACATTAGAAAATGCTTTGAATATAAACTTTAAAATAATGAGCTTTACACTAATTGCAATTACATGCCACATAACAGTATCACAAATGTTGATAAGGCTTCTTATTGGCTGGGATATTATATCACAGGAAGCTATCTGATCATTGCTTTTGATAGATGAGAATTATGTTGCAATTCCACCGCAGTGATAGCCCAACTGCAGCCTAACACTCAACTGAGCATCACCAGATCTCACAATTTTTTCACATAATGCTTCTAAACAACTAAGACGACTTCCTCAATAGCTATCACAACTTCAATTACTGGATTTAAAACTTTACAACAAGAAAACACCCACCAACGCTTGCACTGATCTCTCTTCATTCTGTTGACTTTTCAGATTATAGCTCAGGGAAGCAAAACAAGAAATGGCACAAAATGTAAACCCATTCTACAATTTTATGAATTTGAGTTTCATCATCAGCATTTGTGCTCTGATCCTCAACTCGGTTGTCTTTCTACGTGTTTCTTCTGATTCCTTTCAATTATAAATAACTTCCTTCAGTTTTCACGTCACCTACACAGTTAATCTGTCTCACCTTTTTCTTTGAAATCTTTCTTCCAAGATCACAAGACAGTTTCCACTGAG
>NC_063333.1:127687087-127698730 GCF_021869965.1 Rhincodon typus
GGTGGGGAGGGAAAGATGTCTTTGGTGGTGGGGTCGGATTGCAGATGGCGGAAGTGTCGGAGGATGATGCGTTGGATCCGGAGGTTGGTGGGGTGGTACGTGAGGACGAGGGGGATTCTTTTTTGGTTTTTATTGCGTGGACGGGGTGTGAGGGATGAGGTGCGGGAGATGTGGGAGACACGGTTGAGGGCGTTCTCGACCACCGAGGAGGGGAAGTTACGGTCCTTGAAAAACGAGGACAACTGAGATGTACGGGAGTGGAATGCCTCATCCTGGGAGCAGATGCGGCGGAGGCGAAGGAATTGGGAATAGGGGATAGCATTTTTGCAGGAAGGTGGGTGGGAGGAGGAGTATTCTAGGTAGCTGTGGGAGTCGGTGGGCTTGAAATGAATATCGGTTTCGAGGTGGTTGCCCGATATGGAGACAGAGAGGTCCAGGAAGGGGAGAGAGGTGTTAGAGATGGTCCAGGTAAATTTAAGGTTGGGGTGGAAGGTGTTAGTGAAGTGTATGAACTGTTCGAGCTCCTCGTGGGAGCACGAGGCGGCACCGATACAGTCATCAATGTAACGGAGGAAGAGGTGGGAAAAAGTAGCCTGCTTAATTGGCATCACAAACATTCATTCCCTCCACTGCTGACCAACAATAGCTGCAGTGTGTGCAACCTATTAAATGCATTGTGGAAATTCATCAAGGCCCCTAAGGCAGCACCTTCCAAACACACAACCATTTCCATCTAGAAAAACACGGGAAGCAAGTATATGGGAACACCACCATCTGCACGTTTCCCTCCAAGACAATCACTAAACTGACTTGGAAATAAATCATTGTTCCTTCGATGTCCCTGGGTCAAAATCCTGGAATTTCCTCCATAACAGAACAGTGGGTTTCCCTGCACCAAAGAAACTGCAGCAGTTCAAGAAGGCAGCTCACCACCACCTTCTTAATGGCATCTAGGGATGGGTATTATATGATGATCTGGCCAGCAATGCCCACATCCTTTGAATGAGCAAAACAAAATACTTTGGCTCATCCTTATATCAATGCATTTCCAGTGTTCAATTGAGCCAGTGTGTTCCTGTGACCTTTCATGCAGTAAAACTGATTAGAAAATTATGCTTTATATAATATTTTTGTTCATTATTCCACTGAAGTAGACTGTTTTCAAGGTGGTTGACCACTTTAAGGCCACAGAATCTAATTGTTGTAGGTAATCAAAATTCACAATCCCACAGTTTAATTGTTTGGGCTGAGAATTTTGAAATTTTCTCCTCATATTGCTGGAGATTAGAAGAACGCAGCATTTTAACATTTTGTTGCATTTGCATTTTCTGCAGTTTGATCTACCAACTTTAATATACTTATTTAATATCAGTACAAAAGCAAAATGCCTTGGATGGTGGCAATTTGAAATAAAATGGAAGTGTTCAAAATTATCAGCAGATTGGTCAATGTCTATGGAGAGCCAACGAGAGGATGTAGTGTAAATAAAAACAGAAAATGGTTGAAATACTGAGCAGGCCTAGTAGCATCTGTAAACAAAAGAACAGAATTAACAAGCTGGATTTAATCTTATCATTGTGGCACACACTGGTGGGCCTGGAAGTCATGAGTGATCTGGTCAGATTTGTAACAATTGCTCAACCCAATTGCTGTGGTAGCAATGTGGGAGATGCGAGCTTGCCACTTGATTAACATTCCATCTAACACCTTCAACATTCAGTCCCTCCGCCACCAACACACAGCACTCTACCAGCTACAGGATGAGCTGCAGAAACTCATAAAGGGTCCTTAAACAGCACCTTCCAAAGTGCAATCTCTTCCACCAGGAGGACAAAGGCAGCAGATACATAAGAGCATCACCACCTGCAAGATTCCCCTCCAAGTCACACACAATCATGACTTGGAATTCCATCTTCATTCCTTCAGAGTTGTTGGGTCAAAGTCCTGGAATTTCCTCCCTAACAGCAGTGTGGGTGTACCTACATCTTTCACCTCATGGATTGTTGCAGTTCAAAGAGGTTGGTCCAGGGCAGTCAGGATGGACAATGCTGAAAAATGGCCTAATAAATGATGCCCACATCCTATGAACACATAAACAAAAGTTAATCTACAGTTAATCTATCCCTGTATTGGAGTTTGAGCTGAAGGACTTATTGGAAGTTGGAAATAATATTTAGGACTGTGGAACAATTCACACAGAAATATATTTCTGATCTTCTTTTATGGAATGGATTAAATTCTGTAAACCAGAAGATAGAACATTGGGATGAGAAGATTTACAAGCATTCCAAAAGGGAAACGCTGTGATTTTAAACACTGACAGATTTAAATGGAAGATTCAGACTTGCCTAAAGGCTAACTGTTTGCCAATGTACAGTTACAGGTAATTGGTTTTACAACTTTTAGCTTAGCAAGTGCAATTGTAACATTGCAATATAAGCTATCAATTGATTAGCTGTCTTTCACAAACTACAACAGAACTTTATATAGTGAGCAGTTTTCTTAATTGTTAGTTTTATTAAAGGACAGAATTAATTGAAGGATGGAATCATGAGAAGTTAATTACATTTAGGCCAATAGCTGCTATTTATAGTACTCAATTAGTTCAGCCACAATTCATGTGACAGCATGCTACATAACAAATTGCCCACTACCCAGTTTTGTTGTTCTCAAGTTTGTTTGTGGTAAATCAGTTCAGCCAGCATAAGTGTTTTTGTTGAGGCATTTGATTTTCAGAGTTGGTCTTTGTGTGTTTTAAGAACCACTATCTATATGCAAACTTTATCTTCCAGAATACATACCTATAGTGACAATGTGTGTTTCCAATAGCTTATTCATTAATGGTATCCTCCAAATATTCAGATGATTATGTCATTAGAAGGTATATCTAAATAAATTTAAAAAGAAACTCAACAGTTGTGTCAAGATACTCTTAATGTGAAGCTGCTCATAATAGAGGGCACAAGTTTGGGGGGAGAGATACAAAAGGGTCCGGAGGGGCAATTTTTTTCACACAGGGTGGTGAATGTTCTGGAACAGGTTGCCATAGGTAGTGATGGAGTTGAGTACAATTTCATCATTTAAGAAATGTTTGGACAGGTACATGGATGGGATAAGTACGGAGAGATATGGGCCAATCGCAGGCAAACGGGACGAGTTTAATTGTGAAAACTGGTTGGCCTGGGCAAGTTGGGCCAAGGGGCCTGTTTCCATAGTGTAAACCTCTATAAGTCTAATAGTATTCTTTAGCACTGTGCTAGTGTAGAGGCAAGGAGCACTGGGGTGAAAGGGCATGGAAATGGAAGAAACAATGAGCTGTGCAAGAAACAGGTACTGGTAGTGAGGTAGAAATCACTGCTCTGAGGGATAAATAATCTATTCATAACTAACATAGGGAAGCTTACCCGACAAATGTTTGAATTAAAATGGAGAGGGGATCTTCAAATTGACTCAACTGTTCCTTTAGGATTACCGCCTCTGGTTGTCTATATTTCTAGAGGTTTTGTTACATTGTGTCACAGAATCGTCCCCTACACTCCCACCATTTGCTCGTACCCCCATGCTGATTTTAAAAAATACTCTCCTCCAATAAGATTAGTCTTGATTGTTAATGAAAATGGTCTTTATTAATGAAGACCAAAAGAACTGCGGATGCTGTAAATCAGGAACAAAAACAAAGTTGCTGGAAAAGCTCAGCAGCTCTGGCAGCATCTGTGGAGGAGAAAACAGAGTTAACGTTTCGGAACATTCTGAGGAAGGGTCACCAGACCCAAAACGTTAACTCTGTTTTCTCCTCCACAGATGCTGTCAGACCTGCTGAGCTTTTCCAGCAACTTTGTTTTTGTTCCTTTATTAATGAAGCTCCAATTGTGTTATCGCCAATAAATGAAATTGTCCCAAGAAAATGAAAAACTGCAACTTTGCTTAATGCTTCCATGATTTTTAGCTTGGTTTCGTTGATGCATAATCACAGAAATTAATCTTCCATTTCTGGAGAGTCCAGGACAGTCCTCAAGGGTTGGCCACTCTGTTTTGAATATACCCAACAAGAAAGAATGCTGTTACCAGATCTGTTCTTGGTAATGAGTCAGACATTGTACGCCTGAATAAGTCAAAGGACTGCAGATGCTGGAGATCTGAAACAGAGAAAAACAAATTAGTAGAGAAACTCAGCAGGTCTGACAGCATCTGTGCAGAGAAAACAGAATTAACATTTCAAGACAAGTGACCCTTCTTCAGAACAATTACCTGAATGTAGGAAAACATTTAGCAAATAATGACTGTACCTTAAGTTCAGGTTGAAAATAGATAAAGCAAAATTGGATTTGAGGATGAATGCATTTGACTGGGAATGAGCTAATGTCCATGAGAAAGGATATAGCTCAGTCAGGATGAGATTCTACAGTTGGGAAATTACAGTAAAACGTTAAGAGACTTATGACGTAATGATAGGGGAAATATGATGCAGAAGAATAGTATAAGATACATTAGTATTAAGGGAAGAAAAAATATTAGGAAGATAAAAACAAGCTGGTGGTCAATATTAAGTTAAAGGGGGAAGATCGCTTAGTAACAAAGAAATCTTGTACACAATAAAATAAGAAATGCAAAGATATTTACTAAGTATTCCACTTTAGTCTTTGCTAAAAAAAAAAGCACCAGCAGAGCACCCAATATTGAAGGAAAACTTCAAAAGGAAATGACCTACAAGGCCTGTGGGATTGAAGGTAGGAAATTCACTGGGGTCAAATAGTATATATAGCAAAAAACCACATGAGGATGGAAAGGAGTAAGTTCACGCAATAACCTATAATTTTCTAACAATGTTCGCAAACCGGAATGAGTTAGAGAACTGGATGATAACAACAGTCACTCTCATTCACAGGGCAGTTGAAGGGGGATCTGGTCAAGATCTTCAAAATAAGATTTTCCAAGGGTAAATATAAAAGGTTGTTTTTATTGGTTGGTGAGTCAGTAAGAATGAGAGTTCAACTTGTGATTCTCACACAAAGGAAGAAGTAGGAAGGAAAACATTTTACACTGCATTATTCAGACACAGTACTTTACCAGAAGTAATTGCTGCAGCAGACACTATAGCACCATTTTAAAGAGAGTTAAGTATTTGAAAAGAAAAGAAATAAAAACTTATGGATAAATAATAGGGAAGTAAGCTTCATTGGTGATTTTTATATTACACATTGTTACAATGATCTGTTCGTTATGCTGATTCTCAAGCAACAATGACCCACTTTCACTCTAACATCTTTGGAGGGAACTCCATTTGTGAAATAAATAAATAACACCCAGGCACATTTAAGCCCAGAATCCATTGACACTGTATTGTGGTGGTTTTATCACTTTTGTATCACTTTGCTGCATTCAGAGACCACAATTCCTGGAATATTATATTATTGACAATGATTGGATTTAGTTTTCCGCCAGTGTAGGTAAGATCAAAATGGACAAAGTGCATTTCTTAGATTTTGTACTACAGAGAGAAAATATTAACATGCCATGGAATCAAGGAACTGTTTTTCTTTTCCGAAAGCATTAAATGGCACAGTTCTATTGCCATATGTCTAATGTTTATGTCACAATAGACGATACATAATGTGATGTTGTATCCTTCTCCAGTCTTGCCTGCAAATTTCATTATATCCTGTAGTTTTGAACTCTTCAAAAAGCCTACATTAGTTTATCATCATCTACACAAGCTGCTTAACCTGACACCTCTTGATCTTGTTTTAAAGAAATGTTCAGTTTTGTTTTTTCTTCCAGTAATGCAAAGTGTTAAATCAAGGAAAAAGCCAAAGAATTGCGGATGCTGGAAATCAGAAACAAAATCATAAACTGTTGAAAAACTCAGCAGGTCAGGCAGTATCTGTGGTGAGAAGGCAGAGTTAACATTTCGGGTCCAGTGACCACTCTTCAAAATTTTTGGGTTACTGGATCCGAAATGTTAACTGTGCTCTCAGTAGATGTTGCTTGACCTGTTGAGTTGTTCCAGCATTTTATGATTTTGTTTCTTAAATCAAGGAATCATGCTTTCCTGTCTACTTTGAACCTTTTCCAGTATATTAATAATCTTTCCTATACAATTTTGAAACTTTATCTGAGGGAATTATCTCCATCAGAATATAACTTTGAAGCAGAGATTTTGAAATCTATGATGTATCTGTTAAAAATAATGGTGCTAAACTTGTCATAATGAATTTTTTCAAAGTCCATTTGAATTTTATTGAGTACTCGTGGCATTCATACACACATACATCTTACTGAATGGAAACACAGTCACCGTTATATGAGACAACAAGGTGCAGGGCTGGATGAACACAGCAGGCCAAGCAGCATCATAGGAGCAGAGAGGCTGACGTTTCGGGCCTCGACCCTTCATCAGAAAAGGGGGAGGGGAAGGGGGTTTTGAAATAAATAGGGAGAGAGTGGGAGGCGGATAGAAGAGGGATAGAGGAGAGGATAGGTGGAGAGGAAACAAACAGGTCGAAGAGGCGGGGATGGGGCCAGGAAAGGTGAGTGTAGGTAGGGAGTTAGGAAGGGGATAGGTCAGTCCAGGGAGGACGGACAGGTCAAGGGGGCGGGATGAGGTTGGTCGGTAGGAGATGGAGGTGCGGCTTGAGGTGGGAGGAGGGGATAGGTGGGAGGAAGAACAGGTTAGGGAGGCAGGGACGAGTTGGACTGGTTTTGGGATGCGGTGGGGGGAGGGGAGATTTTGAAACTTGTGAAATCCACATTGATACCATTGGGCTGCAGGGTTCCCAAGCGGAATATGAGTTGCTGTTCCTGCAACCTTCGGGTGGCATCGTTGTGGCACTGCAGGAGGCCCAGGATGGACATGTCGACTGAGGAATGGGAGGGGGAGTTGAAATGGTTCGCGACTGGGAGGTGCAGTTGTTTGTTGCGAACCGAGCGTAGGTGTTCTGCAAAGCGGTCCCCGAGTCTCCGCTTGGTTTCCCCGATGTAGAGGAAGCCACACCGGGTACAGCGGATGCAGTATACCACATTGGCAGATGTGCAGGTGAACATCTGCTTGATGTGGAAAGTCTTCTTGGGGCCTGGGATGGGGGTGAGGGAGGAGGTATGGGGGCAGGTGTAGCACTTCCTGCGGTTGCAGGGAAAAGTGCCGGGTGTGGTGGAGCTGGAGGGGAGTGTGGAGCGGACAAGGGAGTCACGGAGAGAGTTGTCCCTCCGGAAAGCAGATAAAGGTGGGGAGGGAAAGATGTCTTTGGTGGTGGGGTCGGATTGCAGATGGCGGAAGTGTCGGAGGATGATGCGTTGGATCCGGAGGTTGGTGGGGTGGTACGTGAGGACGAGGGGGATTCTTTTTTGGTTTTTATTGCGTGGACGGGGTGTGAGGGATGAGGTGCGGGAGATGTGGGAGACACGGTTGAGGGCGTTCTCGACCACCGAGGAGGGGAAGTTACGGTCCTTGAAAAACGAGGACAACTGAGATGTACGGGAGTGGAATGCCTCATCCTGGGAGCAGATGCGGCGGAGGCGAAGGAATTGGGAATAGGGGATAGCATTTTTGCAGGAAGGTGGGTGGGAGGAGGAGTATTCTAGGTAGCTGTGGGAGTCGGTGGGCTTGAAATGAATATCGGTTTCGAGGTGGTTGCCCGATATGGAGACAGAGAGGTCCAGGAAGGGGAGAGAGGTGTTAGAGATGGTCCAGGTAAATTTAAGGTTGGGGTGGAAGGTGTTAGTGAAGTGTATGAACTGTTCGAGCTCCTCGTGGGAGCACGAGGCGGCACCGATACAGTCATCAATGTAACGGAGGAAGAGGTGGGAAAAAGTAGCCTGCTTAATTGGCATCACAAACATTCATTCCCTCCACTGCTGACCAACAATAGCTGCAGTGTGTGCAACCTATTAAATGCATTGTGGAAATTCATCAAGGCCCCTAAGGCAGCACCTTCCAAACACACAACCATTTCCATCTAGAAAAACACGGGAAGCAAGTATATGGGAACACCACCATCTGCACGTTTCCCTCCAAGACAATCACTAAACTGACTTGGAAATAAATCATTGTTCCTTCGATGTCCCTGGGTCAAAATCCTGGAATTTCCTCCATAACAGAACAGTGGGTTTCCCTGCACCAAAGAAACTGCAGCAGTTCAAGAAGGCAGCTCACCACCACCTTCTTAATGGCATCTAGGGATGGGTATTATATGATGATCTGGCCAGCAATGCCCACATCCTTTGAATGAGCAAAACAAAATACTTTGGCTCATCCTTATATCAATGCATTTCCAGTGTTCAATTGAGCCAGTGTGTTCCTGTGACCTTTCATGCAGTAAAACTGATTAGAAAATTATGCTTTATATAATATTTTTGTTCATTATTCCACTGAAGTAGACTGTTTTCAAGGTGGTTGACCACTTTAAGGCCACAGAATCTAATTGTTGTAGGTAATCAAAATTCACAATCCCACAGTTTAATTGTTTGGGCTGAGAATTTTGAAATTTTCTCCTCATATTGCTGGAGATTAGAAGAACGCAGCATTTTAACATTTTGTTGCATTTGCATTTTCTGCAGTTTGATCTACCAACTTTAATATACTTATTTAATATCAGTACAAAAGCAAAATGCCTTGGATGGTGGCAATTTGAAATAAAATGGAAGTGTTCAAAATTATCAGCAGATTGGTCAATGTCTATGGAGAGCCAACGAGAGGATGTAGTGTAAATAAAAACAGAAAATGGTTGAAATACTGAGCAGGCCTAGTAGCATCTGTAAACAAAAGAACAGAATTAACAAGCTGGATTTAATCTTATCATTGTGGCACACACTGGTGGGCCTGGAAGTCATGAGTGATCTGGTCAGATTTGTAACAATTGCTCAACCCAATTGCTGTGGTAGCAATGTGGGAGATGCGAGCTTGCCACTTGATTAACATTCCATCTAACACCTTCAACATTCAGTCCCTCCGCCACCAACACACAGCACTCTACCAGCTACAGGATGAGCTGCAGAAACTCATAAAGGGTCCTTAAACAGCACCTTCCAAAGTGCAATCTCTTCCACCAGGAGGACAAAGGCAGCAGATACATAAGAGCATCACCACCTGCAAGATTCCCCTCCAAGTCACACACAATCATGACTTGGAATTCCATCTTCATTCCTTCAGAGTTGTTGGGTCAAAGTCCTGGAATTTCCTCCCTAACAGCAGTGTGGGTGTACCTACATCTTTCACCTCATGGATTGTTGCAGTTCAAAGAGGTTGGTCCAGGGCAGTCAGGATGGACAATGCTGAAAAATGGCCTAATAAATGATGCCCACATCCTATGAACACATAAACAAAAGTTAATCTACAGTTAATCTATCCCTGTATTGGAGTTTGAGCTGAAGGACTTATTGGAAGTTGGAAATAATATTTAGGACTGTGGAACAATTCACACAGAAATATATTTCTGATCTTCTTTTATGGAATGGATTAAATTCTGTAAACCAGAAGATAGAACATTGGGATGAGAAGATTTACAAGCATTCCAAAAGGGAAACGCTGTGATTTTAAACACTGACAGATTTAAATGGAAGATTCAGACTTGCCTAAAGGCTAACTGTTTGCCAATGTACAGTTACAGGTAATTGGTTTTACAACTTTTAGCTTAGCAAGTGCAATTGTAACATTGCAATATAAGCTATCAATTGATTAGCTGTCTTTCACAAACTACAACAGAACTTTATATAGTGAGCAGTTTTCTTAATTGTTAGTTTTATTAAAGGACAGAATTAATTGAAGGATGGAATCATGAGAAGTTAATTACATTTAGGCCAATAGCTGCTATTTATAGTACTCAATTAGTTCAGCCACAATTCATGTGACAGCATGCTACATAACAAATTGCCCACTACCCAGTTTTGTTGTTCTCAAGTTTGTTTGTGGTAAATCAGTTCAGCCAGCATAAGTGTTTTTGTTGAGGCATTTGATTTTCAGAGTTGGTCTTTGTGTGTTTTAAGAACCACTATCTATATGCAAACTTTATCTTCCAGAATACATACCTATAGTGACAATGTGTGTTTCCAATAGCTTATTCATTAATGGTATCCTCCAAATATTCAGATGATTATGTCATTAGAAGGTATATCTAAATAAATTTAAAAAGAAACTCAACAGTTGTGTCAAGATACTCTTAATGTGAAGCTGCTCATAATAGAGGGCACAAGTTTGGGGGGAGAGATACAAAAGGGTCCGGAGGGGCAATTTTTTTCACACAGGGTGGTGAATGTTCTGGAACAGGTTGCCATAGGTAGTGATGGAGTTGAGTACAATTTCATCATTTAAGAAATGTTTGGACAGGTACATGGATGGGATAAGTACGGAGAGATATGGGCCAATCGCAGGCAAACGGGACGAGTTTAATTGTGAAAACTGGTTGGCCTGGGCAAGTTGGGCCAAGGGGCCTGTTTCCATAGTGTAAACCTCTATAAGTCTAATAGTATTCTTTAGCACTGTGCTAGTGTAGAGGCAAGGAGCACTGGGGTGAAAGGGCATGGAAATGGAAGAAACAATGAGCTGTGCAAGAAACAGGTACTGGTAGTGAGGTAGAAATCACTGCTCTGAGGGATAAATAATCTATTCATAACTAACATAGGGAAGCTTACCCGACAAATGTTTGAATTAAAATGGAGAGGGGATCTTCAAATTGACTCAACTGTTCCTTTAGGATTACCGCCTCTGGTTGTCTATATTTCTAGAGGTTTTGTTACATTGTGTCACAGAATCGTCCCCTACACTCCCACCATTTGCTCGTACCCCCATGCTGATTTTAAAAAATACTCTCCTCCAATAAGATTAGTCTTGATTGTTAATGAAAATGGTCTTTATTAATGAAGACCAAAAGAACTGCGGATGCTGTAAATCAGGAACAAAAACAAAGTTGCTGGAAAAGCTCAGCAGCTCTGGCAGCATCTGTGGAGGAGAAAACAGAGTTAACGTTTCGGAACATTCTGAGGAAGGGTCACCAGACCCAAAACGTTAACTCTGTTTTCTCCTCCACAGATGCTGTCAGACCTGCTGAGCTTTTCCAGCAACTTTGTTTTTGTTCCTTTATTAATGAAGCTCCAATTGTGTTATCGCCAATAAATGAAATTGTCCCAAGAAAATGAAAAACTGCAACTTTGCTTAATGCTTCCATGATTTTTAGCTTGGTTTCGTTGATGCATAATCACAGAAATTAATCTTCCATTTCTGGAGAGTCCAGGACAGTCCTCAAGGGTTGGCCACTCTGTTTTGAATATACCCAACAAGAAAGAATGCTGTTACCAGATCTGTTCTTGGTAATGAGTCAGACATTGTACGCCTGAATAAGTCAAAGGACTGCAGATGCTGGAGATCTGAAACAGAGAAAAACAAATTAGTAGAGAAACTCAGCAGGTCTGACAGCATCTGTGCAGAGAAAACAGAATTAACATTTCAAGACAAGTGACCCTTCTTCAGAACAATTACCTGAATGTAGGAAAACATTTAGCAAATAATGACTGTACCTTAAGTTCAGGTTGAAAATAGATAAAGCAAAATTGGATTTGAGGATGAATGCATTTGACTGGGAATGAGCTAATGTCCATGAGAAAGGATATAGCTCAGTCAGGATGAGATTCTACAGTTGGGAAATTACAGTAAAA
>NC_063333.1:127699230-127708652 GCF_021869965.1 Rhincodon typus
TAAAGCGCCTGTCTAGTAAACAGGAGATCCTGGGTTCGAATCCCAGCGGTGCCTGCGCCTTGTTTTCCACTCCAACCTTACTGTTCGTCAAATTCGCAAGTTCAGCGTTTATGATGCGCGACGATTAATCTTTTAAATTAAAAATTAAGCATTTTACGATGAGCGTTTGGCTGGCCACAATTTTTTTTTGTCTTGAATGTGTTTTACACCAGTAAAGCTGTGACCGAAATCAGTCCGTGAGGTCGCTCTAATGAAGTTTCATTTTGAAGCGAGAAACACTTCAAAAGAAATAACAAGAACGGCATTTCTTCTTTTGTCTGCCGTTTTCTCAGCATTTCATCTGTAATAGTGGACGAGTCTTAGTTGAGGCACTGCAGAGAATTTCTGCAAATTAACTCAAATCTTGAATTCATAAAACAACAGAAAACCATCTCTACAGCTCCTACCCATTTACTTCTCAGGGCCTGACTACAGCAAATTGCAAATTATTTCTTTTTTCTCTTCGTTTGAAACTTTCTATACTTCAGCAGTTTAAACTTAGGTCAGTTAAAAGTCTGTTGGAAACAATTTAGCTCGTAATATAAATATACATAATTTATATAATATCTGAGAGAATATTTGAGCGCCTTAAACTGCATCTATATTTTTCATTTGTTCTGCTCGCCGGTTTCAAAGTAATTGGCACAGTATCTGCTAATTAGATCGTTACACCGGTTGCTTCATGGCTTTTTATGTTACATTTGAACATTTTCGCAGTGTCATCTCCTTAGAAACAGTTTCGTGGAAGCACATCCATATTCTGTGATATATTCGTGCAGCGAGATAGGAGACATTCATGACTTTCTGTTATTCTTTTTAATGGAATTTAATATAATTGTGGAGTCAGGGCCGGCTTTTCAGTTCTCCTGAAACAATTGGTGATAAGGTACAGGTATTACAAGATAAGTTATAAAGCGAACTCTCATGTAAAGTCTTTGTTAAAAATGTCCAGTACAGATTTCCTGAGACTTAATTAGGACTTGCAACTATATTTTATATGTTCCTAGGAGTTTGTATATTAGAGTAATCTAAATCTGTAATTTGATGTTGTTGTATCTTCCTGTAGTTTAAAGCTTAGGCCACAGTCTATTTAAGTTGCTTTTCGGTTGCTTTTCAGACTGGACCCCTGTGGCTAGCAATACGCTGCAAGAATCGATGCTAGGACCACTGCTTTTTGTCACTTATACAAATTATTTGGATGTGAATATAGGAGGTATGGTCAGTAAGTTTGCAGATGACACCAAAATTGGTAGTGTAACGGACAGTGAAGAAGGTTACTTCAGGGTACAATGGGACCTTGGTCAGATGGGCAAATAGGCCGAGAAGTGGCAGATGAAGTTTAATTTAGGTCAATGTGAGGTGCTGAATTTTGATAGGACAAGTCAGGGCAGGACTTGTACACTTAATGGTAAGGTCCTGAGGAGTGTTGCCAAACAAAGAGACCTTGGGGGGCAAGTTAATTGTTCCTTTCATGTGGAGTTACAGGTAGACAGAGTAGTGAAGAAGGCATTTGGTACTCCTGCCTTTATTGATCAGTGCAATGAGTACAGGAGTTTGGGAGTTCATTTTGAGGCTGTACAGGACATTGGTTAGCCCATTTTTGGAATATGGCATTCAGTTCTGGTCTCCCTGCTAGAGGTGGGATTTGTGAAACTTGAAAGGGTTCAGAAAAGATTTACAAGGAAGTTGCCAGGGTTGAAGGGTTTGAGCTATAGGGAGAAGCTAAATAGGCTGGGGATGTTTTCCCTGGGGTGTCAAAGGCTGAGTGGTGACTTTATAGAGGATCATAAAATCATGAGAGGCATAGATAGGGTGAATAGTCAAGGTCTTTTTCCCAGGGTAGGGATTCCAAAACTAGAACGCATAGGTTTAAGGTGTGAGGGGAAAGATTTAAAAGGGACCTGAGGGGCAACTTTTTCAGGCAGAAGGTGATGCACGTATGGAATGAACTGCCAGAGGAGATGGTGGAGGCTGGTATGATTACAACATTTAAAAGGCATCTGAATGGGTATATGAATAGGAAGGGTTTAGAGGGATATGGCCCAAATGCTGACAAATGGGAGTAGATTAATTTAGGATACCTAGTTGGCATGGACGAGTTGGACCAAGAGGTCTGTTTCCATGCTATACAACTGTATGACTTTAAGTCACTTACTAATCTCCAAAGTTAACGAATTCAAGTCTGAGCATATAATCATAGAAACCTAGAGAACAGGAGCAGGAGCAGACTATTCAGCCCATCGAGATCATTCTGCCATTCAATGTGATCATTGATTATCCTCTATTTCAATACCCTACTCCCGCTCTTCTTCCACCAGACTCCATGACACTTTTGATCTCTAGAAATTTATTTATTTCTTAAATATATGCCGGGACCTGGCTTCCACAGCTTTCTGTTGAAGAGAATTCCACAGCCTCTGAGTGAAGAAAATTCTCTCCATCTCAGTCTGAAATGGACTACTGTGTATCCTGAGGCTGTGACTGCTTCCTTCCTCCCGTCACGCACCCCCCCCAACCCCTGACCCCAAACAGAGAAAACACAATGGGGAAACACTTTGCATCTAGTCTAACCAGCCTGGCATTTTTTTTGTTTCATTGAAATTCGTAGAATGTAGAACATAGAACATTACAGCGCAGTACAGGCCCTTCGGCCCTCGATGTTCACTCTCATTCTTTTAAACTCCATTGACTACAGGCTCAATCGGCCCAAAATCTCCACATACACTGAACCTAGTCCCTACCTTTGGGCCAGGCAGCCTGGATTCAAGTTCCGTCTGCTCCACAAGCATGTCATAACATCTCTGAACAGGTTTATTAAAAAATATATTCTCATACCTGCCATCATAGGAATCAGTCTGGTAAAAATTTGCTGCACTCCCTCTATGGCAAATCTATCTTTTTTTAAGTAAGGAGAGCAAAACTACACACAATACTCGAGGTGTGGTTTCACCAAGGCCCAGTACAACTGTAGCTAGAATTACTTCTGTACTCAAACCTTTTGACAATGTAGGTCAATGTATCACTTGTCTTCCCAATTGCTTGCTGCACCTGCATGCTTGGCTTCAAAGACCAAATGCAAGAATACCCAGGTGTTTTTGGACAACATTTCCCAATCAATCACCATTTAATAATAAAAACCAAAAGAACTCCGGATGCTGTAAATCAGGAACACAAACAGAAGTTGCTGGAAAAGCTCAGTAGGTCTGGCAGCATCTGTGAAGGAAAAATCAGAGTAAACGTTTCGGGTCCAGTGACCCTTCCTCAGAACTTCCTCTGTTCTGAGGAAGGATCACCGAACCCGAAACGTTAACTCTGATTTTTTCTTTATAGATGCTGTCAGACATGCTGAGCTTTTCCAGAAACTTCTGTTTTTGTTCAGCATTTAGATAATACTCTGCCACTCTGCTTTCCTACCAAAATGAACAACTTTACACTTGTCCACATCATACTACATCTACAACACATTTGACCACTCACTCAACTTATCTAAATTGTCCCAAAGCCTCTTTATATCCCCATCACTACTCAGAATTCCACCATGTTTGTGTTGTCAGGAAATTTTGAAATATTACATTTGATCCCCTCATCCAAATCATTGATCTGTATTGTGAATAGTTGGGGCCCTGTGGTACCCCACTTATCACAGCCTTCCAGTCCAAAATTGGCCTGTTTATTCCTATTCTCTTTCCTGTCTGCTAAACAATTCTCAATCCATGCCACTAAATTACAACCGATTAAGCGTGCTGTGAAAATGCACACCAATCTCTTATGTTGGAATTTGTCAAAAAGCTTCATGAAAATCAAAATACAGCACATTTACTGGTTCATCCTAATGTTTTCCACTAGTTATATTATCAAACAACTCCAGCAGGTTTGCCAAACACAACTTCTCTTTCATAAATCCATGTTGGCTTTACATAATTCTTTTGGTACTTTTTAATTGTTCTGAGATCAATCCTTTAGAACAGACTCCAGCATTTTCCCTACTACTAATGTAAGGGTAACTGGTAAGTAATTCTTGGATTTCACCCTCCCTCCATTTTTAAATATTGATATTACATTGTTAACCCTTCAATCTACCAGCACTGTTCTCACATTCACACATTATAGATTTTAATCTACAATTAACCTGTGATGTTGATATTCGTGCCCTGGGAGTTATCAACTTTCAGTTTCATTAATTTCTTTGGCACTCTATTTAACTAATACCAATATCTTTAAATTCATCTTTTCTAATAGACTTTCTTTTATCACTGTGAACCAGCCACCTAATGCCTCCTGAAGGCTATTAAAGCATCAGAGAAGGAAAACTGAAAAACAGCATCATAATCAGTACAAGAATCATCTCAGCAGATTTTGTTCTGCAGATTCTGCTTTCTTCCTGTACCTTAAACACCCATATTATTTTCCTATGCATATCTGGGCAGTTCATTAGGAGGTTAGCAATTTAACCAGTAAAGTTATATGCTGATGATTTATAATTGTATTCCTGTAGTTACTGTATAGTTATTAAAATAAATAGTAATTTTTGTTATATACAGAAACCTGGTCCATGTTTTCCGTCAACCTGGGTCTGAAATACAGGAAAATCAGAAAATTCTGTGTATTTAAAAAAGAAACTTTAACTTTTGTGATGACTCTGGAAATAGCAGCACACTACCCCAGCGAGGCATTGTAGTGCCAGTGGACTATACATGATTTGTCACTGTTTGTTTGGGTCTCTCAAATACAACAATGCCAGATGATTCCTAACTTCATGTTTACACAGGATGTATCATGGATTGATGTCTCATATTGAGAGCCTGATGCAGCATGTGGAAACAAGATAAATAAGCATACACAGGGCAATGGATTCTGCCGACACCATTGCTCCTCATCATACAACATCCTTAATCTTTCCCAGATCTCTGTGCCCAAAACAGTTGGTGTGAATAAAGTGGTAGTTGATGCCTGGCAAGGAGATACATGTCAAACATGGAGCCAATGCATTAGGATGGCCAGGGATTAGGGGCTCTGCAGGTACAGGTACTGTATAGTGCATGAGTCAATATGCAATGTTGTTTCCCTTTCCTCACATCAGTGGGTCCTGCAACCAATTTGCTCACAGGTCAAGGAGCTTACCCTTCCAGGTGTAGTCACAACCATTTTCATCACCGTTGTTTACTTTCCCATTGCACCACAATGGGAGGTAATAGTGAGCGCTGTTCGGACACAAACTTTCAGCTTCTGTCTCTAGTGAGGCCCCGAATGTCCTGATACCCCTTCCTGTGAACCCCAGAGGCTACACTTCTCCCCAAATACCCAACCAATCCATGTACATGAGCCTAAATCTGCCCACCTTTCTGGCCCAGTCCATGGTATATGTAGTGACCATGCCAACTGTGATCATACACTATCCCCTCCCCTTGAAAACCAGGGTGCTCCTGACCATGAAAGAACCTCCCTCCCACATGACCCCCCTTCCCATTCATGCTTTACTGTATCCCCCTTACATATGCCGTTGCAATCCCCAATCTTGAAGAATAGGTATCCAACTCTCCTTCCCACGACATGGTCTCCCTTTGTTCCAATCACCACCACTCCTCCACCCCCACCACCAACCGGTTTCTTTGAATGGAACCAATGGATTGACTGACATCGAGCTTGTTGGCGTGATTGGTAAACTAGACAACCGAACATGAATGAGGGCCATTAATTTAATTTAACATTTAATAAGCTATAATCCCCCTTAATGGAAAACATAGTCTGACAACTTAGCGTAGTCGGTGGCGATGCAGCCTTGTGAGCGGCAGTAAAGCCTGGCAAGCATGACTGGGTCTTTGCCCAGCGCGGGAGAAAGCATGCCCAGTGTGGGGGAGAACGATCCCACATGGGGAAGCCCAGCTTGGAGCATCTACAGGCCCACGGCTCAAGAAAGGACTGGAATATTCAACATTTTAACTGCATTTCTCTATTTTTCTACTTTTATGCTAAGAAGACTACAGTGCTCAAATTTTAACTTATTTGTTCATTCTCTATTTCTGTAACTAAGATTTTATGTACGTAATGCACCCAAGATCATGGTTGAGACCATCCTCATGGGTACAGGACTTGGCTATCAGCCTCTACTCAGCGACTCTGCATTATTGCAAATCCCAAAGGCCGCCTTGGAGGACGTTTACCCGAAGATCCGAGGCCCTTGACCGCTGAAGTCCTCCCCCACTGGGAGGGAATATTCCTGTCTGGCGATTGTTGCACGGTGTCCATTCATCTGTTATTGTAGCATCTGCATGGTCTCACCGATATACCATGCCTCGGGGCTTCCTTGCCTGCAGCATATGAAATAGACAATGTTGGATGAGTTACACGAGTATTGCCGTGCTTGTGGTGCATCGTGTTCCCACGTGTGATGGTAGTGTCCATGTCGATGATCTAGCACGTCTTGCAGAGGTTGCCGTGGCAGGGTTGTGTGATGTTGTGGTCGATGTTGTCCTGAAGGCTGGATAGTTTGCTGAGAACGATGGTCTGTTTAAGGCTTGGCGGATGTTTGAAGGCGAGAAGTGGAGGTGTAAGGAAGATCTTGGCGAGATGCTCATCGTCATCGATAATGTGTTGAAGGTTGCGAAGAACATGGCGTGGTTTCTCTGCTCCCAGGGAATTACTGGATGACGAAGTATACCCTATCGGTCATATCAGGTGTCTGTCTTCTGAAGAGGTTATTACGTTTTTTTGCTGTGGCCCATCGGAACAGGTGATTGATGAGTTGAGCATCGTATTCCATTCTTATGCGGGTATCCTTCAACAGAAACACATTCACAAACACACACTCACACAGACCATCCCTCACACACATATACTCCCTCACACTCACACTCACTCTCTCTAACACATGCGCGCGCACACACACACACATGCACACACATAAATCTATGGGGTGTGAATGTGCATTTGCAGATACATTCTACTTCTTTCAAAAAGCACACAATTAAGAGACACATTCAGTCAATAAGGCATTCTATAAATTCCTGCTTTGGAAATGAAACCAGTCTGACTCCAGGTTAAAACACAGACAGGTTCTAAACAAGGCCTCACACCTAAAATGCATTGTCTGACCAGTGAATTTACCTTTTGTGTACACTTTTAAAATCTTTAGTTATCTTGGAGCCATGACTTGAAAGAAATTCTGGGATTTGCATTTTAATCAATCGAAACCTGCATCTCCTTTCTAACTGATTAAAGACTTAACAGGTGGGAGTCAGCGAGCCATTTTAGGTTTATTCAATACATTCACATCCGTTGTACGATCTTTCGATCTTTTACTTATAAATTCTCTGTCTTGATGCCTCTCTCACTACACTGAGGAAGGAGCAACACCCCAAAAGCTAGTGTTTTCAAATAAACCTGTTGGATTATAACCTGGTGTCGTGCGATTTTTGACCTTGTCCAACCCAGTCCAACACCGACATCTCCACATTAAGATTTTGTATCTAAGATGGTGCTGTGTGTGGCGACATTGTACACTTTTCACTGCACTCTTTTACCTTGTACTTGAGTACACGTGACAATAAAACCTAAATCTAAATGTAAAAATACATGCTGCATCCTGGTGAGAAACTCACCATATTTCTCAGCAGAAGCATGGAAGATGCAAGGAAATAATCCTAATAGTCTCAATGGACATGTCATTTGAGTCTGCCACAAATCTTACTTAGATCCCCAATAAGGTTCCACTCAACACATCACTTTATGCTTTACATTTAATTTCATCTGCTGTGTGTCTGCCTATTTCGCTGGTCTGATCATGACCTCCTGTTCACATCAATACTTTGCTACATTTCTGAGATCTGTGTCATTTGCAGATTTTGAAGTCATGTTCTCTATGCTAAAGTCTAGATCATTAATATATTCCAAAATGAGCACTGCTCCTGATATCAACCCTGCTGATCAAATGGAAAATATCTAGAGCAAAAGCCCAAAATCAAAACTCCAATCAAAACAAACTTATTTCCTTGTATTTAAGCAAATCACAAATTTCATTCGAAATCTTTTCAGGGGCTTTTGTGTTCTTCTCTTTCACTCCCTCAGTGTGGTGATCAATGAGAGATTGTCTAATTATAATAAGGTATCCAAAAACTAGTCTCACACTGCATTGGAATCTGTAATATAATCATTTCTTATGGGAAATCCAATGTTAAAAAAAATCAATACTTAAATGCACCTATGCTGCCAGTAAAGCATTATAAAGACAATTCCCCCCAGTCCAGGAACTCACCATCTATGTCCGTGACACCACCCACGCCCTCCACCTCCTGCAAAACTTCGGATTCCCTGGTCCTCAACACCTCATCTTCACCATGGACGTCCAGTCCCTATATACTTGCATTCCCCATGCAGATGGCCTAAAAGCCCTCTGCTTCTTCCTCTCCTGCATGCCCGACCAGTCCTCCTCCATTGACACCCTTATCCGCTTAGCCGAACTCGTCCTTACCCTTAACAACTTCTCCTTCAACTTGTCCCACTTCCTACAGACAAAGGGGGTGGCCATGGGCCCCCATATGGGCCCAAGCTATGCCTGCCTCTTTGTAGGATACGTGGAATAGTCCCTCATCCGTGGCTACACTGGCCCCATCCCCCACCTCTTCCTCCGTTATATTGATGACTGTATCAGTGCCGCCTCGCGTTCTCACGAGGAGCTCGAACAATTCATCCACTTTACTAACACCTTCCACCCCAACCTCAAGTTCAGCTGGATCATCTCTGATACCTCTCTCTCCTTCCTGGACCTCTCTGTTTCCACCTCAGGCAACCACCTGGAAACTGATATCTACTTCAAGCCTACCAACTCCCACAGCTACCTAGAATACACCTCCTCCCACCCATCTTCCTGCAAGAATGCCATCCCCTATTCCCAATTCCTTCGTCTCCGCCGCATCTGCTCCCAAGATGAGGCATTCTACTCCCGGACATCCCAGATGCCCTCGTTTCTCAAGGACCACAATTTCCCGTCCACAGTGGTCGAAAATGCCCTCGGCCACATCTCTCGTGTTTCCCACAACTCATCCCTCACACCCCCTCCCCGCAATAACAACAAAGACAGAATTCCCCTCGTCCTCACGTAGCACCCCACCAACCTCTGGATCCAACGCATCATCCTCCGCTACTTCTGCCACCTGCAATCTGACCCCACTACCAAGGACATTTTTCCCTCCCCGCCCTTATCTGCCTTCCGGAGGAACCGCTCTCTCCGTGAATCCCTCGTCCGCTCCACACTCCCCACTAGCCCCACCACACCCGGCACTTTTCCCTGCAACTGCAGGAAGTGCTACAACTGCCCCGACACCTCCTCCCTCACCCCCATCCCAGGCCCCAAGAAAACCTTCCACATTAAACAGATGTTCACCTGC
>NC_063333.1:127713652-127769518 GCF_021869965.1 Rhincodon typus
GCTTCTCCCACCTCACTGACCAACCCCCATCCCCACTTCCTACCTACTAGCCTCATCCCCGTCTCCTTGACCTATCCGTCTTCCCTCCCACCTACCTGCCCCTCCCTCCCAAATGACCAACCCCCATTGCAACTCCCTACCTACACTCACCTTTACTGGCTCCATCCCCGCCTCCTTGACCTGTCCGTCTTCTCTCCACCTATCTGCTCCTCTATCCACCTTCCATCATCGCCTCCCCCTCTCTCTATTTACTTCAGAGTCCCCTTCCCCTCCCCCATTTCTGAAGAAGGGTCCAGGCCTGAAACGTCAGCTTTCCTGCTCCTCTGATGCTGCCTGGCCTGCTGTGTTCATTCAGCTCCACACCTTGTTATCTCAGACTCCAGCATCGGCAGTTCCTATTATCTCTCATAAAGACAATTCCAATTTCTTTACTCATAACGGTTCCTCGTCTCACCATGAGGTGATGCTATAGAACTTCTGTTTCATCTTATCCTTTGCATCATCTAGAGTTGGGAAGTAATATACTTTACCTTTCATTTTATGAAATTTTAGAGTAGATTTTTGGTTTTATTGCTTGGACAGTAAACTGGAAGAAAATCAAGTGGGTACTGTAATAGGCAAACAATTGTTCCACATGTCTGTGTTTACTAAATAAAAGTCACCATAGGTTTAAAAGGACTAAGTATTGTCTCAACTGGCCTAAACATAGACCATTCAACTCCTCCATTTAGTATGATATGGCTGATCTATCTCTTAACACTATCAGCTTGCCTCTATGGTGTGTCTTGATCTCCTTTCGTCCACTTCATTTGGGTATAACCGTTGGCCAAGTGTTCTTATAAAAATTTTTATTTGACACTGAATTATTCTTGGTACGTGGGCATCCTGACAAAGTTGCCATTTATTCCTTGTCTTTAGTTGCCCTGAAGGTGGTGTTCCTCCAATTTCTCCCTTCTGCATTTAAAAAATATTAGCATTGAAAACGCATGGAATTAGTGATAATCAATTTGCCTTATTGGTGTTTTTATTTAAATAATCAATCAATTTCATTGATTAACAGAAGAAAAGTGCTGCTTTGAGTTGACAGTCTCGATCTAGATTAAATGAGATTTGAACTCAATCCACTTACTCAGAGGTGAGAATACTTCCTTTTGAGTCATGGCTAACCATACAGATAGCTAGCTAATTTTACTCATACACGAATGTTTTGAAAGTGATTTTTCTCTCTGTTTAAAAGTAGTTTTAGAGTTAGGAATAATATATATAAATGAGGTCTTCTCAAACTATTTATAGTTGCACTTTATAGTTTTTCTATCAGGAGGAAGCTCAAGCTGAATTATTTGAAGCAGTCGTAAAGTACATTAGAATTGTCTGGAACATTTTACTGCATTATCTGCAATTACTGAGGAATTGTTTTTCTCCCAGAGGGTTGTGAGTCTTTGGAATTCCCTTCCTCAAAAGTCAGTGGATGCAGAATCTTTAAATATTTTAAAGGTCGAGGCAGATTGATTCTTGATTACCAACGGAATGAAAGATTATCGGGGTATGCAGGAATGTAGGTTTGAGGTTAAAATCAGATCAGCCACAATCTTATTAAAAGACAGAGCAGGCTTGAAGAGCTGAGTGATCGATTCTTATCCTTGTTCATAAACTCATAATTCATTTCAGATTCACAGGCAAAGGAATGGAAACTGCTTTAACCACTTTCATTGTTTTGCATGGCAATTTAGAAAAGGTCTGGTATTTTTCCGTAAAATGAGGAAGATGGTGAAGATCTGCTCTACCATCCATTGTAGAAAACCTGGCTGATACTAATTGTTGAAAAATTCAGAAGTTTCTGAATGAGAAATCTTTAAGAGCAAGGTTCTCTGAGGTTAGTTGGTGGCAAAACGTTATAGTTCTGAGTGAAATATCTCCATGGTAAGTGACACTGCCAGGATCTTCCAGGGTTGACATCACTGGTGTCTTATTTAAAACAGACCTGCAAGCCAAGAACTGTCCCTCACACCGTTGAGGCCCAAAACAAAGCAAAGCTCACTCTCAGTTTTGCAAACAGTGACCTGAAGGCACTGGTGGATGGGTAGTGGAGAGGAAATCTGTCCTTTTTCCAGCTAACTGCTACAGGAGGCCACGACACCACACTCAGCCAGCCAAAGTACAGACCCAGTCAGCACTGTGTCCTGGGTGAAGTGGGATGACCAGCAGGACAGGAAAAAGGTCTTCTGCGCTCTGTGAGTGAAGACCACCATCTTTTCTCTGCTACCTCACACTCACAGGGCCACCACTCACTCTAAATCTGCCACTGCACATGCTTCTGTTGTGATCCCAGCTGATGAGAATACTGGACAAGTCAGATTCCAGAGTGAAATGATCCCTTAGAGTCATAGAGCATGGAAACAGGCCCTTCGGTCCAACTCATCCATGTTGACCAGGCATCCTAATCTGACTTAGTCCCATGTGCCAGCATTTGGCCTAAATCCGTCTAAACCCTTCCCATTTATATACCCATCCAGATGCCTTTTAAATGTTGTAATGGTATCAGCCTCCACCACCTTCTCTGGTAGCTCATTCCATACACGCACCACGCTCTGTGTGAAAATGTTGCCCCTCAGGTCCTTTTAAATCTTTCCCTCTCTGCCTTAAACCTATGCCCTCCAGTTTTGGACTCCCCCACCTTAGGAAAAAGACCTTGGCTATTCACCCTATTCATGCCTCTCATGATTTTATAAATATCTATAAGGTCACCCCTCAGACTTCAACGTAACAGAGAAAAAAATACCCAGTCTATTCAACCTCTTCCTATAGCTCAAACCATCCAGTCCCAGCAACATCATTGATTAAATAATAGCCTCAAATGTCAGGGATCCTTGAACCATGACATTGAAGACTGCAGCCAATGCATTGCACTTTATACACTGCTTCTGGGTATCATAGAATCCCTACAATGCAGAAAGAGGCTATTTGAGGCTGCATCAACCCACCCAGGCCCACCCTATCACAATAATCCACATTTGTGATGACTAACCCACCTAGCCTGCACATCCCCTGGACACTATGGGCAATTTAGCATAGACAGTCTTTGGACTGTGGGAGGAAAGCAGAGCACCCAGAGGATACCCCACGCAGACATAGGGAGAAAGTGCAAACTCCATACAGACAGTCACCTAAGGTGGAATTGAATCTGGGTCTCTGGTAGTGTGAGGCACCAGTGCTAGCCAGCTAACTGCTACAGGAGGCCACGACACCACACTCAGCCAGCCAAAGCACAGACCCAGTCAGCACTGCATCCTGGGTGAAGTGGGATGACCAGCAGGAGAGGAAGAAGCTCTTCTGCGCTCCGTAAGAGTGAAGACCACCCTAAATATGGACAACACATGGGTTAAAAGCAATGTGCTCGGGCATGGCCTGCAAACAACATTACAAACGTAAACTGTGCATGTGAATAGGACTTATGGAGTCAGTGTCAACTCCGCAGGTCTCTGGGGGGAAAGGTTCAGCATATACATCAGCTATTGCACTACCATTTAAGGCTCGTCAATGGGTTCAATGCTGACCTGGGGGGTGCTTAAGTATTTATACGTTCAGTCAAAGTGCATTCTGAAACATTGAAGTGTTACCAATGAAGGAAAAATCCAGAAGGAGATTAGTCCAGGTTCTTCTTTACTTGCTAGTTATCATGAGATTTCATTGTGCAACTGTTGAATATGATATCCTGTTGGAGGCCTTCAGAGTGAACTACCTTTAGCGCCATGCAATATCCCACTGACTGCTTCCTTTTCTCTATGTGTCAGAAGGACACATAATATGTAGACCCTTTAAACATAAAGGGGACGTGATGGCCTAGTGGTATTATTGCTGAACTGTTAACACCAGAGACCTATGTAATGTTCTGGGGACCCCAGTTCAAAACCTGCCATGGCAGGTGGTGGAAAATCTGGCATGAGGAGTCTAATGATAACCATTGTTGATTGTTGGGGGGAAAACCCATCTGATTCACTAACCCCTTTTAGGGAAGGAAACTGTCACTCCTTACCTGGTCTGGCCTACATGTGACTCCAGAATGACAGCAATGTGGTTGATTCTTAACCCCACCCTGGGGAATTAGAGATGGGCAATGAATTAAGAGGAAGCACGGTGGCAAAGCAGTTAGCAATGCTGCCTTATAGCACCAGGGACCTGGGTTTGATTCCAGTCTTGGGCATCTGTCTGTGTAGAGTTTGCACATTCTTCCCACTGTCTGTGCTGGTTTCCTCCCACAGTCCAAAGATGTCCAGGTTAGGTGGATTGGCCATGCTAAATTGTCCATAGTGTCCAGTGATGTGCTGGCTAGGTGTATTAGCCATGGGAAATGCAGGGTTACAGGGACGGGGAGGGTCACTCTTCAGGGGGTTGGGGTGGACTTGATAGGCCAAATGGCCTACATCCACACAGTGGTGATTCTATAACTATTACTGTGCCACTTTACTCCCAATAGCATACAACTTTGGAAATTACTTGTTGGCCCCAACCCTCCTATACAGGCAGAGCTATTGTGACCTGTATGAAACCCCCACTCCCAATGCCTTCCTATTCACTATGACGTCCCACCCTATGGTCTCCAACTGGCCCCTGTTGATCACCATTCCCAGAGCAACCCAGTGAAATGAAGCCTTTTCCCAGATTTGAATTGTCTGCTTTCCCTAGGACTTCACAAAATACCCCCTGACTATAATTGACCAAACACCCAAGACTGACTGGGCTGGACAGCCCCAGTTTCCATGACCCAGCCCCTGGACTAATGTCTCAATACCTACTTGACTGACCTACCAACAATCCTCAGAATGGTCACACTTGACCCTCAGTACTGGCCAGACATGGATTCCTGGATCCTGGTAGGACGGAGTGCCTGACAGACTGTGGCTATCTCCAAGACACAAATTGGTATCCTTTGATTGAATGTCGTCTCCCTTCACCCCATTAGGGACCACTGCATCTTGAGCTTTGTACCTGGCCATTTGGTTGAAGCACATGTAGTGTATTTGCTCCATAAACTGCTGGTACAAGCTGCAGGTATGGAGTTGATGCACTGTGCTACTCAGCAACATGTCTACCCTTTTGACTGTTGCTCTCCCCTCTGTGACAAGCTGCTTGTGTCACATTCTGTGCTAAAAAAAACACTGCAAACTATAAAAGCTGGCCGCGTGGAACTGATCTCTAAATACGTTGTGTGCTAAAAAACAATATGAGACACACAAAAGCCCATAGACAGTGCCAAAGTCAGTGAGTGTGTGCTAAGAAAGCAATGTAAACTTTACAGAGGCTGGCATTATCCAATTAAACATAGAGTGAATGAGCAAGCAAGTGAACAGCCATAAGATCCATCCTGTACAGATGAATGTGAAGTGTATGTATCTCTGCATGAGTCTTAGATAAAGCTTGCAAGTCCTAGGTGTCCCTGAACTCAAAGTAACATGGTGTTTGTGTAAGACTGAGAGCAGCCAGAGGCTGGTGGCTTGCCAATCTTGATTTGCATAAATGAAGGGTTGAGGAGGATGGTGGCCATGGAGCATTCCAAGATGTTGTTATGAAGAAGTAGTTGAATTCTTGCTGGAACAAGCATTTGGTGAGTTGCAGCTGCCTGGTACCCACTCTGATGGAAATTAGCACCATCTATAGTTTCTTGGAGAAGGCAAGGATAATTGGGAGTGATGCATAAAGCAGGTTTATTGGGGCTTTAATGAGATGCAAGTGCATGGAAATGACGAAGTCCCCATTCAATTTGCAGATTCTGAAGTCACCACTGAAGACTTGAATGGAATATTTTTCTTGACAATGATTTTGGTGTTTTAATTCTTTCCATTATTTCCCACCTTTCTCCCCATTGCTCCGCCAAACCAGGAGGGGGAAAACTCTGCCCGTATCTATCTGATTTTGCATGTGTTTTTGTACAAAGTATTAAATGCTAAATGTCTTCTAAAGGTTATAATTTGAAAGAAAAGTGTAAATTACACTGAATAAAACAACATAAAGGAGAAAGCTGATGTGTACAAAACTTTATTAACAAATGCTTATTTTAGTCACAGCAGACATAATGAATAAATACTTAAAAATCATGACTTCAAATAATAAATACCTGTTACAATTTGAAAATTGTTACTAATGGTAATGCCTAGGCTTTGTTAAAGAACTCATTGACTAACCTCATCTTACGCATCTGACAGTTAGCTGGTTTGTTCTGTTGGCTAATGCTTAAAAATAACTGAATGAAAGAAAACCAACTTATTGAGGGTCCTTTAGGTAAACAGTTTTAATACCAAATTATTACACTAATAATTTAATAGAAGAACTACTTCTTAAAACAGTTTAATTGTCATCTTTTTTAGGAACTGCTATGAAATACTTAACTGACGCAAAAATTTAATTGCGCAAAAGGCCTTTGTCCTAAAAAAAACTACAGAGCACAAAACGCACTGGATTGATTATAACAATTCCCTTAATACTCATAATTACACATTATTCAATTAATAATCTTTATTTTAAACAATGTTATGCTAATTCCATTTACTTGAGATTTTGCCTTTATAGGCAACTGAAAAATCTCACATAGTATATTCTGTTAAAAATATCTTAATACTTGGGAATAAAGACATTTTATGATCCCTATTCTTCCTCAAAGTGAGGTCAGTTTTACATAACTCTACGTGATAACAAGAAATCTGCTTTCATTAACTTCATTACAAAAAAATAGAAAATGTACTTCAAGTAATTTCTAATATTAGAAGTGGTGCTGCGTAGTAAAAGGTAGTTTTTTGCTCAGCATTTACATTAGTTAAGCAACAAAGTAAAATTACAGACCTATTCTTTTACAAAATCCTGTCCTTATCGCTGCATTAATCTATTTAATTCAATGCAAATCTGTACCTTTTTATCACCAACAACTGAATTAAAAGCAAACCCGTTGCAGAACTTCAAAATATACATTTAACTTTATAATCGGTGAATAATGCTGCACTGTAATATACAAACCAAAAAAAAGGATTCATTGTGAATATATATAAACATCAACATTACATAGATCCAAGTATTAGGCAAAGTGTGATTTTTTTAAAAAGAAAGAAGAGCATAGAAAGGATGTTCTGAATGCTGACTGTATCCACATCAAATTCTTTCACACTGTCATTTCAGTAGAGGCAATAACTTGAAACAGATTAATGCTTCTGTTAGTGTAGTGGCAAGGAATTTGATAAGAATGTGTTAAGTGCTCATGACACATTGATGACACTCAGATTTATCCTTAAAATTTACCTGGTCCAAATGAAATAAATGAATAGTTAATAATTAGCATTTCTATTTGCTGACAATTTTCTGTTACTTTATATAGCAGGCCTTCTCAATTAAATTTCCCTTCTGCTTCAAATTTCTAAATAAATGCTTTCTCCAGCTAATGTACAAATTAGAAACCTAAACATGTTTTCTATTAAATACAGAAAAGTACTTTGATTACACATTCACTTCACTTTTTCTGCATTATTTACTGTAACCTGAGGATCCTCAAAGTGTCACTATCCAGCTTTGCATTATAAGTCCTCAGTGTAGCTTTTGGTCCAGCTAGGCTGTGGAGGGTAACTATGCAAGCTGAGGTGTTTGGCAAAGGGAGACTCCTGTCAATCGAGCAGTTTGGTTTCAAGAGTCCATTGAGAACTTCGACACTGTATCCTGATGACACTTGAAGCAAACAATAATGACATAAGTGGAAACTAGTCAATCAGCTCGGAAGGAACAACTTATCTTGTAATCGGGGCGCATTCTTCCTGGCTGTAGTTTTGTCCTTGCCCAAGTGCATGAAATTCCTCAATTCATCTGTGTGAGGATTCAGGCAGGCAATGAGTCAGATCAAGGCACTTACGCAGATTGCGTAGGGCAGCTTGCTGGTGCTGGCGTTCCACTTCATACTTCTGTTTACACATTCTCAGCTCCTGTAGGGACAAAATGCCACATTAACTGGTGTTTATTACCACCAGGACCTTTGATTAGAATTGAGCACTGAGGTTTTTTTAAAAGCAATTGACCATTTGCTTTGAAGAATTAATATCAGCTAAGTTTCGCAGCTTCTTGGGCCATTAGCAGTCATCAAGATATGAGATGTACAAATAAATATTGAAGTACTTTTGATAATTTTAAATATTTTCATGGTGCATATGGGGGATTGATGGGACAGTTTCTGGATGTATTCATATGACCTGTACAGAGTTGGTGACCAATTCCTCAAGCCTTCTCAACATACAATCTTTTCAAATACTAACCTCTCCCAATGTTTTGATGTTCATAGCTGGGAGTTTGCAGGACCCTGGTGGAAAGTTGGCACACTTGCCCAACTATGCTGCTGCTTATCTGGGAAAGCTTCCAGAATCAGGCTTGTTTCAAGTGATTTTGTTGATGAGATTCCTACCTTTGCCAGAGAAGGATGGACCAGAAAGAAAAATGGCTGCTGCAGGCCTTAGGCAGAGTAGAGCATCAGCCTGCTCATAGGGACAGCTGAAGATTAACATGACTAAAATAAAATTTAAACACCATGGGTGTGAGAGTGTAATCCATCATCTTGTGACTGATTCCATTCTTTGGGGACAGACTTAAGTTTTAAATATCTTGGCAACCATAATTCAAAGATGACTGACAGTCACAATGGGGACTCCTTTCAGCCTGATTTCCAAGTCTATTCAATCTAGAAACACTGGAAACTAGTGGAAATGGAGTAATTTCCACAACTACAAATCATCTTATATTCACGTGTGATAAATCAAACAGATATGGACTTTCTAAGTACCCTTTCCTTCCCCTGAAACTGACAATTAACATAGATCTTCTTCTCCCTACATTATCTGAAGTCTCTGGTTTCTGACTGCTTGCTACAAACAGCAGTAAAGGCACCTCCTGGAGTATTCCACTTAAAAGGGCAAACACCAGTAAACATTTCCAAGTCAAGAAAAATGCTCTTTGAAAACCAACAGATGTCTCGGAGTTAAGAAAAGTTCCACTCCAAGTGCTGGTTGGCATTTTACTGCCATGTGCTGCAGTTAGATCTCTCATTTTCACATGTGGCCCTTGTACCATTGCTAGCATGTGCAGAATTGGACATCATCAGGACAGCAAAATGTCAGATTTCTGCCAAAATGATCTAACACTTAATGTAACTCAAAAAGACATCCAGCAATTTTTCAAGAACATTTCAGTTGCCTTGGAGCTGTGAATATTTACTGATGTTCATCCTATTAAGTGTAGCCACTGCAGGAGGTGCTTTTTAAGCAGAGCACAATCAGAAATGCAGGGGTAACTTAGTTAATGAACTTCGTGTCCACGCATCTGGCTATTGTGCAGCCAAGTCATTTCTTACCAACATGTGTGCACTGAGGTACTCTGCTGTCAAGTTTAATTCACGATTTCTTTCCTTGAGATGATTCAGCTGCTCCTGGAGGACTTGTCGCTCCACATTTTTCTCTGCAAAACGAAAATAATTTATCAATTCCATTAATGCAAGTTGCATCGGCCAACTTTATTCTTTCTTTTCATAATACAAGACCATCTCCAGCCTCCTGCATACTAAGTCTGGAAGGATTTGTAGCCTTGACTTATTTTTTAAAACATGAACAAAATTGAAGTGGTTGGGATTGATTCTTTTACGCCCACCTCAATTGCAAATGTCTGTGCAATACACAGTTTATACACTACTTGTAATGATTTAAAGGTAGTAACAAAACAGAAAGATGTAAAGCAGTGAAATTAACAACAGAATGGTAAACATATAGATCAGAAACAAAGATCAATCAGAGTGATATGAAGAAAGCAAGGCAGATGGCTATGAGAAAAGAAAAAAATTCTCAAAGAAAGCAGAATAAACCAGACTGGCAATATTCTGAGAAAATAAGAAACAATCGGACAGGAAGATTTAAGAAAAATTGTTACTGTTTTAATGCTTTGCCTTTTTTCAGTCACTGTGATTTCTCCAGACTCATTTATCATTTTACTTTCTTTCTCTTGGATTTTAAATCCTGTTTAACATGATTGTAGAGCACAAGTGCTTTGGAAACAGTTCTTAACAATAGCAACAATGTGCATTTATATAACGGGTTTAGTTTAGGAAATCATCCCATGATCTTCTTAGGAAAGTAATTAGATAAAAAATGGACATCGAGCCAAATAGGTTATAGCAAGGGCAATTAAAGCTTTGGTCAAAGATGTAGGTCTTAATGATTATCTTAAAAGATGAGAGGTGGTGAGGGAGAAAGAGCTTCAGAGAAAGAATTCCTAAGATTTGGGCGAAGACAGTTGAAGCCACACTCTTGAAAGAATTTGGAGGATGCACCAAGGCCAGAATGCAGAATTCTTGGTGGGTTGTAGGACAGGAGGAAATTACAGGGATAGGGAGAGATGATAAGGTAATAGAGAGACTTGATCATGAGAATGAAAACTCTAATTTAAAACTTTAGCGGACAGGGATACTGTTAACATCTCCCTTTAGAAGATGTAATTGTGGCACAGAACACAAAAGAGAAATAGGAGGGAACCAAGGTTAGTCCTTTGTGGAGAAAATCCAGAGGCCATGGTGAGACAGCATGAAGAGATGCCATTCCATAAAGACACTGTCATTTTTATTTATACATGGGAGGGATGTGGGCATTGCAGGCTATGCAAGCATTTATTGTCCATCTGTATGACTACCACTGGAAAGACACAAGTGAAACCAATTGAGGCCAGTATCACTTGGCTGGTCAATGGAGTAAAATAAAGAAAATATTGCATTCATATAGCACCTTGCATGATGAGACAAAGTCTCATAGCATGTAACAAGTAAGTATTGCTGCGCTATATAAATAAAATGGTGACAATTTTTCATCTTGTAAGATGAAGGTTTCTGCTGTGGTGGCCCCACCCTGGCATGGCAGCCTCTACTGCATTTTGTGTAGAGGAAGACTACAGTCTTAGACGATGCAAGATTTGCTGAACTCTGTCTTCTCTGGGTCCTCTTCTCAGCCAGTGGAGTTTTTCATTTCTGTTTCTCTCTTCCAAAGCCCTTCCAAACAGTTATCCTCCAGAGGGCATCAGCAACTGTCTCAGAAGTGTCATTGTCAACGTTTGCTGTCTTCATATCGCATTTACCAGTGGTATTTTAGCGGACTATGGATGCTCAAGAGGTTGTGATCCAGTGGCCAGTTCACTAGACAGCAGGCTTTTACGGTTAAGGTTAACATCCTTTTAAGGAAGCAGCACTGACACAGTTGCACAGTAATGAGTATATGCTGATTGAATTAGCTCATTCCAAAACATTATCTTGTGAAGAGATGTCAAAGAAACGCCTCAGACAGAGAAGGCAGAAATTGTTCAGTTTTTTTCTTCTCTCTAGTACATGTTGTCCAGGTCCCACCAGTCTACAGCAGTGCATTGAGGATTCATCCCACACTCTCTTACTCAGCTTAGACATAACAGCTGTGGTCTTTGCAATGCATGTGTCAATTTCACATAAGTGCTGGCGACTGTGGAGAATAGCAAAATGAAGCTTTCAATGACGTCCAGCATCACTTGACAGAGGTTGTTGATTCTATTCAGCTTTGCTGTGAAATGTATGAGATTGATGGTGCAGTCTGGAATCCTTTTATACTGCAACTGATGGGATTTTTCACACCATGGATTGTATTAATATATAGATCCAAACAGACTGGTGTACCAATAATTGGTGGTCCATCTGTTTGAACATGTGAAAGGTTTCAGGTGTCTGTCTCAAGGATCCACATTGGAATTTAAGGTAGATAATTCCAATACACTGGATGTAAGCAGCTAGCTGGTTGATGTGCAGGCTGCACCACGCTGGGCTAGTTTCCCGAGTATATTTTGTGTGAGATGAATAAAGGGATGATATATGCAGTGATACCAGTGCCGATCTTAACATTTAGCATGTCATCCATTCCTTTTGAGATAAATCACTTTGGATGGATGCAAAAGCTTCAGTTTTTTTTTCTGAAGGGGTCTATGTGATGCGTCAAGTAGACTACATGTACAGACTAACTGGGATCTGTAAGCTGAATTCTTGAGGTTACCTCTTAAACTTTGTTGACATGTCACGCGGATAAAACTTCTTAAGCTTTTTTGATATTGGACTTTGTTTGGCCCTTCTTCACACACTGCTGAGGAGCATTATGTTGTAGTTTGGGGTTCTCTGCACTGACCGGACTTCCTACACATTAGAGCCCAATATCCTCTTGCAGAATATAGCTCGGAAATATCATGAAATCTGGATACTGTCTTGGTGGGTTAGATATGCAATGCTTCATACAACCTTTGTATATTCTACTCAATTTGTTGACAGATACAATAGTTGCTCCAGATTTGAGCATCCAAAGATACTGCCAGCCTGCTATAACTGGTTTGATTTTATGACTTTCTTCTAGTGATCATCAGTAGTACATTCTTTCGGTTTGTCAGGAGTGATTTTCTAAACGATTTGATGGGAGTGGAGGTAATGACTAGTTCTATAAGCCTGCCAGCTGGCTTCAGTGAAATTGCATTCCATACCTTTGTGTAGAATCTGGCTACAAATTGAACATGACTTTAAGCTGGCTATTGTCAATACGATATGAATTCAAGCCTTCAGATCCTGAAATTGATTTGAACTTTTCAGTTGATCTTATAAAATTTGAAAATGCTTTTCAGGATATTTGCACTCAACATCTGAAATAACAACAGATTTTATTCTTCTTAACTCTGAAGTGCCCCTCAAAGGGAGAAGAAATTTGACTGCTCGCTGTTTTTTCTCAGTTCTCTACAGAGTCATAAAGATTGATTGATTCTTTATTTAAATAAGAGGTATGGGACACCAGTTCTGAGGAAGGGTCACTCGACCCAAAACGTTAACACTGATTTCTCTTCACAGATGCTGCCAGACTAGCTGAGCTTTTCCAGCAATTTCTGTTTTTGTTCCTGATTTACAGCATCCGCAATTCTTTCAGTTTTTATTTAGGTTTAAATGTTTTCTTTCCATTTTTCTTTTGTAGATTTATTCCCTCTAAAATGCCAGTGTAAGGATCTGGATGCTTTTTTTTTGCTTTTAGCTTCTTTTCTTTCTTGATTGTATGTTGCTGCCCCTTTAAAAGTTGTAGTGTTGTGCCTGCAGGCAGCGCTCATTCAAAAAAGGGGGTGATGATGTCACTTGTGTTTCTTTCAGGAAAAGAAAATCGTGGTATTGACTGATGGCTAGACACAAGTAAGCCGTGTTTCATACAGAAAACTGTTTATCCATGCTTCCTTTCTGTGCTGAATTCCAGAATCACTTTCTTAGCCAAGGCTGTCACTCAGCTATTTGTTTTTAAAAATTGGGTGAGCTGCATGCCCTCGTGTTTTATTTCTCCTCACAGAGAGTAGACTCACGGATGTTCCTTGCTTCTTTTGAGGTAATGATGCCTCATTCAGTTTATAGCACCTTCAGCTGTGAACTCAGATGGATGACGGCTCACTTTCTGGAAAATGGTGGCCCACATGTGCAATCCTACTTCCAGCTTGTCTACATTTAGTATTGGCTTATTGCAACAAACTAGCTCTAACTAATAGGTTTTAGTGCCCACGTGCTGCCAGTGTGACTTGCTTTGTGGTTTTTTTAATGTCATTCCATGTAGAATATATCACAAATACTTGGTTTTTATTGAGTCAATTAAACTGAGGTTTGTTAACAATATTAGATTACTTATAATGCTATACTATCTCAGACATACACACATAGTATGGGTTCTGTGCATAGTAACGTTACTGCACATTACACATACATTGCTGACTAAGTGAAGATACTACACTGTGTCCATGACACAGGAACAGAGACTGAAGGTGATGAGGGCACCTTTTTGCTGGAATGTCGCATGTTGTGGTGTCATGTGACTGTCTTCAACGTATAGGTCTGTGTGGCCTGGAATTTATGGAAATAACTTAACACTTTGCTTTTGAATATGGTTCTGAGCCACCTTTGGGGAATTTCAGGCATCCTTGGAAAGATGCAAGCTCCTTTTTAGGAGAGAGCACACCTAAGATTGCTAAAAGTAAACATGAGTGTGCATTAAGCTTCTTGTTAAGCTCATTGGCCCTGATAAACGTGTCAAAGGCAACTGCTAAATGAGAATGTCTGGTTGTTTGACATGTCCGCTAAGGGCCTCAGTTGATGGCGAACTGGGCAGACTCACTCAGGGTGGAGTTGGGATGGTGTCAGAGTCCCCACATGCACCATCCTTCGACCTGATTAAATGCTTCCTGCCACCAAATCCATCATGGCGGAAGGCACAAAAGTCTACCCTATAACTGAGGCATAATCCATTCCAGGCTTTAGAAAAAGGTATGTGCAAATACCTGACAGAGAACAATTACATGCAGGGAAATGGGCAGAATGCACTAAAAACACGAGCCTTTTTTTAATTTTAAGCGAGGGTAGGTGGCCATCAACACGAGGTTCTAGCCATTTTGTGGTCTAAGCCTTATTTGCAGCCTGGTGGTAAATGATGGGGGCTACATGGCTGGCCTGTTTCAGATCACTGCTTGTGGCTGAGTGGAAAATCATTGGCTTGCCGGCTGAACCAGCTGAGAGCTGGTACCTGGATAAAGGAGGAATCCAGGAGTGAAGCAGCCTTAGAAACCTGGGGGCAGGAGAAGCATCAGAATCACTGATTCCCTACTGTGCACAAAGAGGTTATTCAGCCCATCAAATATGCACTGACCCTCCAAAGAGCATCCCACCCGGACCCAGCCCCTTACCCCATCCGAATAACCCCACATTTACCATGACTAGATCCAGCTAGCCTATACATCCCTGGACACTACAGACAATTTACCATGACCTATCCACCTAACATGTGGGAGGAAACCAGAGCACCCAGTGGAAACCCATGCAGACACGGAGAGAATGTACAGACTCCACACAAATAGTCACCCAAGGGCAGAATTGAACCCGGGTCTCCCTGGCGCTATGAGGCATCCCAAATACTAAACATATCTTAGATTTTTTTTTTCCTGCGAGAATTTCCCAGCTCCTCTAAGAAGCAGTGGTTAGATCACTGAATGCCCATTTTTAAATATATTTTCTAATCAATCTGCTCAGCAGTGTTATTACATTCCTTTGAGGCAGTGGGACTTGAACCCTGGGATAGTACCACTGCATCACAAGAGCTCCTCCACTCAATGCCTATTAGAAATATGCACAGTAGCTATGGTACATGCTATCCACATCTTCATACTTCTTGCAATCCTGGGTGATAATTGGTAAGATTGGACCCTCTTTTACAGTTTACAAGTGGACTCTCACCTGGAACATCCATCTCTAGGCCCCAAGCAAAATGGCAACTGTTGTAGCATATGCCAACTGATGAAGACATGGGGGCAGTTTTTTTGCACGGAGGGTGGTTCGTGTCTGGGGTGGTGGATGGAGGTACAGTTACAACATTTAAAAGACATTTAGATAAGTACATGAGTAGGAAATGTTTGGAGGGATACAGGCCAAGCACAGGCAGATTGGACTAGTTTAATTTGGGATTATTGTCGGCATAGACTGGTTGGACCGAAGGGTCTGTTTCCGTGCTGTATGACACTATAACTATCACCCTGGTTATAATGGGTGGAACAAACTAAAATTGAACCTTATGATTCTAAGCAGCCATTGGTTTCCAAAGGGGAAAAAATCAATCGAGAAAAAGCAATCCAGTAGATTTGCAATCACATTCAAAGCAGCCTGCAAGTTTGGCTTATTTGGATGTGCTTTGTTTTTTTACCTTCAATATATTCTTGATAGGCTTGAAGGACGCCCGTCACACCCTGCCATTTTAGATGCTGCTCCATTTCAACCTGGCTGTCCAATTCCTCTGACTGCTGGTTAACCTGTCTGCTCCGATCTATACTCTCGAGCACTTGCTCTTTTGGTACATCACACAGCGATGACCTCTGAGCTGGTGAGCTGCATTGTGCACCATTCTCAACACCCACTGAAAAGTTAATGAACAAAATGGTATTTCAATTCAAAGATACATGCACGATGAATCAGTCAGCACACCACATTGTTTGGACACAGCACACCTGGCAAAGGAAAAGATATCAAGTAATTATTAGTCATGTGGTGTGTAGGTCTCAAAGGCAAAATATAAAGCCTTGCTTTAAAGTTATCAGTTTAACTAGTAACAGGGAAGCACTCCGCTGTCATCAGTTTTAATGTAATTGTTAATTTCAAACTGCCACCTATTTCTCACCAAACTAACATTTCACTGTATTGTGATAGAGTATGAAACTTGCACAAAATCAGTTATTTTCTGGCACAAGTGGAGCATATCTGATGGACTCCTACGTTTTGCAAAATCTCAGTGCTTCAGGAAAACATTGGTCCTATCGAATTGTAGTCGGTGACACAATGTATTATTTGGTTTGGAAAATGTGTAAACGTAATGCCGACCAAAGCCTAGAACCAGGTGGCCAATCCGATTCAGGGGAGCAATCCATAGGAGATACTTTATCACATTTCTTTCTGTTGCTTCAGTTCAGAATTAAAGTTTATGGCAATAAATAGCCATATTCAAGGGCCTGTGTGATAATCTGTATCCAGCCAGGGATGCTAATTTGGTTTAACCATCCTCATTTTTGAAACAAAATCGTTTAAATGTAGTGGCTTTTAGTTTTATGAGCTGAAATCAAATGTACTCAAAAGGGTAGATTTTAACTTTAAATTAAGAGTAAAATTGCCATCACTGCAAAACTTTGGTGTCAAAGTGCGATCTGGATTGATGGTATTTGTCAAGGTTTGCCCACACTGGAATTTGTTACATGCTGCTGCCTCACCTCAGTTTTCCACCTCCACATATAATTTACATTCCCCAGAACTAACTAGCAGTGGTCCATTGGGAATCAAGAATTGAACTGAAAGAGACTACACAGAAAGTACTAACAATTTGAAGACCTTCTAAATTGCATCCTAATGGTTGTTGACAAATCCTGACCCTGTCACGTAATGGATAGCACAGTACTCCAAATCTCCTCACTGGTAAAAGTTCATCCGTTAGCCCTGTGATCACGGACCTGCATTGGCTCCTGCTTAAGCAACAGCTCGATTTTAAAATTCTCGCCCTTGTTTTCAAATCTCCGCATGGCCTCCTCTTTCCCCATCTCTGTAATCTTCTCCTTGCACCACACCCTGCGTTTCTGGCCTCTTGCGCACCCCAGTTTCAATTGGTCCAACATTGGTGGCTGTATCTTCAGCTGCCACAGATCTAAGCTTCTGAAGTTCTTCCCTAAACTGTTACACCTCTCACATTTGAACATCCTATTTCAAACTTACCTCCCTGAACAAGATTCCGATCAACTGCCCCAATATTGCCTTATGTGACCCAGCGCCAAATTTTGTTGAACTCCTGTGAAGCAAGTTGTGGCATTTTATTATGTTAATTATGCTACACGAATCCAAGTAGTTGTTGCAGAGGTTGATTTTATTGACCTGGCAGATGTCTCTCAGAAATCAGCCAACTCAGTATAATTCAATATAATGTACATCCCACTTACCCAATTTGTACGAGACCACATAATTAATGCTTTTATAAACTGTGCCACTTGGCTGGTGTCAAATATTATTTAAGCTCTTTTTCCCGAGGTTGATAGATTTGCTCGTTTCAAGTTGTTTCTTCTCTGCTCCCTCATCAGTTCCTGCTGTTTTAAGCTCTTCAAGTTCTTCCTGGAACTACTTCTCTCACTTCTGAGCCTACTAAGGTGGGTCAGGGAAGGTCAAAGTTGACCCGATTGAAGGCCATGTTAGGCCATTTTCTCACTGCACTGGTATTCCAGTGTTGGTGAGGGAGAGCCAGGATGGTATCCCATGTGGGCAGGTTGCTGAGTATACCCTGCCTGAAGGCTTGGTGGGTAATACCCTTCTGCTTGGAGACTCTGTGCCCCATGGAAAACCCTGACAGTGTCAATCGCTTCCATGATGGGAAACTCCCACTTGTCCTCCACACGGAAACCCCTTCCCTTTCATCAACATTGCCTGCCTGACAGCCCGTGGTAAGGCCACCAACCCCTCCCTCTACCCCACCCTCTACCCTGCATTGTCTCCAGCACTGCTCCTGGGTGTTTTTTGTAGTCCAGCAGTAGCCTCCCAGGACTATAGAACTGGCAGTCTCCGGATTGGCCAGCTACTCCTGGAGACAGGATATCTCCCTCAATAAAGCACAGGGAATTCCGACAGCAGGCAGGTAAGCGCTCGCCCGGGATTTAATCCCAGCTGGGCTCCCGGAAATGGCTGCAGTGGGATTTCAGTGAGCTTTTTGGTCATTGCACAGTGCCACCAGTGTGGTCATTAAACTCTGTTCGTTGTCTGTGTTCGTGTCAGTAAAGTGTTAGGTATGCATGACACAAATTCTTCGCTGCTGTTATCAAGCATATGAACCAATCTCTCATATTAGTGTTGATCTTTCTCTGCACCTTCTCTGTAGCCGTAAACATTATATCCTACATTATGTTCTGATGTACCTACGTAAGATCTGATTTGCATGGATACCATGCAAAACAACACTTTTCACTGTATCTTGGTACATGTGACAATAATAAATCAAAATCAAAATCAAATTAAATTAGAATTCAAATATGAATATGGTGTTGCTAAATGTAATTTTGTGCTAAATTTAACATTGTCGGTCTACAAACAGCTAGAACCTGGGGTCGTGATCTGCTATTACTCTGAACAGATTGAACAATTTACAAACGGCCACTGTGAAAAACTCAGGAGTTTGCTAGTGAATTTCATCCTGCAACAAATTAGTTACACCACTTAACGGCATGGATTTAAGAATTACGTTGCCTGTCCCGGCCCATCTGAACTGTCTTTCCTGTTGCCCGATGGTACACAGGGGCTGATGCCAGTTACACAATTTGCCAGGCTGAAGCTGGAGGCTGCCAACAAGAGGAAAGAAAAATGTGAGGGGTGGGGGGTGGGACAGGGGGTTGGGTGCGGTCGCAAAGAGGGAATTTGGTCCATTAACTCTCCATACAAAATTAATCAGTTACAAAAACAGATAGTGCTGGAAAGGCTCATCAGGTCTGGCAGCAGCTGTGGAGAGAAATCAGAGTTAAAGTTTTGAGTTCAGTGACCCTTCCCCAGTTCTGAGGCTGCCTGATCTATTGAGCCTTTCCAGCAATTTCGGTTTCTGATTTCCAGCATGCACAATTCTCTTTGGATTTTATTTAAAATTAATCTGCTACCTTTGGACTGGTCCGAAGCCTGGCTTTTATTGTTCTGGAACACGGATTCACGGAAGTTCTGCAAAAACTCATCCAGCAGTTTGATTTTTCCATTCCTGTCGGTTAGCATCCCAGATGGTTTCCCCTGGCCACTGGAGGTGCTACAAGGCTCCGGCACTCCCACCTTGTCAGATTTGTTCTCACTTATGCTGCTTGTGCAATCCTTTGACACAGATTCTGATGCTTCTGGTGTCAGCCTGGGCCTGTGTTGTTCTGCCTGAGGCTGTGCCAGCAGATCCTCCTGAGACCGCGTGTTTAGATTGCTGTCAGTTGGAAGCACCAGGAGACAGCTCACGTCAGCTACACCTATCATGCCAGCAGCATCTGCAAAATAAGAATGCATCATCTGTTCGTTTCCTGATGTCTCTACGAACGCTTAAGTTCCTTGGTGTAAATGTCCTGACAGCAACATTGCTCACATCTTCTGACGAGGGTATCGTCTGGGGACGGTCTCTCTGCTTTGAATACTTGATGGAACAACTGGGTCTAAACCAAACCTGATGTACAATCCAGTATGGGTTACTGCAGGGGTCTGCTTAGCAGGTATGGCAAACTTTCACTGGACGCTGCCAATGAAAGTCAAGTGAAAATAATCTCCTTTAAGAATGAGCAGAGTGCTCAGGTTTTTTTTTTTTAAAATGCATCCCGTGAAAATTAGGCTGACTCAGGATTACTGCATCTCATCAAAAATCCTCCCAACTTGAGTGATTAGAGGAACAAAATTCTATTTAACACGTGGAGCTAGGGGATCTGCCTTGCTGAGTGAAGGATTCCAGATTGGAGGAATAATTCAATCCGCCCATTAATAATAATGTAATCATGTTTACACAGACCCAGGGAGCAACCACTTTAATTGATGCCAGCTTCCAGTTCCCTCACTGTTTTGATGGTCAGATTACCCAATTAAAGCAATGGAAAAAACAACAAAATTAGCTCTGCTCCTTGTTGATCAGCACTTCCACCTTCTCTGTACCCAGACAGTAGGCACTGGGGAACAAGAAAGAAATCAGTAACCTGCACTAATCTGTTTCTGCCATTAATCCTCTGCAGCAGGAAATTAAATGATGGCAAACATACCACATTTGAGGATTGCCCTCTGCTTTGTGTCTTTAGATTTTGGATGCAAGTTTCTTTGACTCTGGAAAATTATACACCCCCACTGATCTGATGCTGTCAGTAAGGATAATTGGATGGGGTCTATGATAGGTGAATGATTTAATTACAAAGAAAATCAAGCAAAATATATAATGGAAACCGAAAGAACTGTGGACGCTGTAAATCTGAAACGAAAACTGATGTTGGTGGAAAAGCTCAGCAGGTCTGTCACTATCTGTGAAGAGCAATGGGAGTTAATGTTTCGGGTCCGGTGACCCTTCCTTAGAAGATATGTGAAGGACTTGCTGGTCTGATATAGCCATATGGCCCTGTACGTCCCTTCTCCCATATTGCCTGCTGTAGCTGCAAACTTACATATTGATTTTACTCCTGAAATTAAGAAACATTGGTGTCAACTTAAGGATGAACGTCAAATATTAATACAATCTTGGTGGAGACAAGTAACCTTACGTTTCAGAAAAAAAACAATCTGAAGTCCCATTTATTTACTGAAAGAATGTAACCACTAAGTTTCATTATTTGAAACAGAGGAATTCATATTGCACAAGAATCAAAACAAAACAACACTAGATATTATCTTCATTAAAAGCCAATACTCTAAAGCCCAAAATGACTTGAATTAGTCAAAAATGACTAAACAGGCAAATTGCAGTTGATTATAAATGTTATAATTTATAACTGGAATTGGAAGTTGGCATCAATTTAAAACACTAGGTACAACTAAGATAGAGAGAACTGTGTCAGCAGTCTACTCAACATACAGGTCAGTAAACATAAAATCCTTCAAAACTCTGTCTTCCTTATGAGGAGTTTCAGCTCCTCTTCTTCCAGGATGTAGCCTGATCCTTGGCTGACAAGAATGCAGAACGAAACGGAGTTTCACAGGCACAGTCTTCAGCAAAGATGGTACAAGTGTGTTAAGCCTTCTCAACTTGGTCTGGGTGGTGTAGCTCCCCCATTGTTATCTTCAATTAACAGGAACAACTGCAGCTTACTGTCAGCTTCTGGAACTAAGCATTTGTCTTCTTCATTGTACCACTGGATTCATCAACCTCTACTGAGCCCTTCATACTCTGTTTCCTAGTTTCAACCAGAAGCTTTGGTTTCTAAATCTTAATTTCTTACTTTCTTTAGTAACTGTGAAGGTCAGTTTACTTTTTCAATTGGAGCCTGTGTCTGTCTCAAAAAAAACAAAAGTTTTGCCCACAGATTCTATCACAGTATGTGTACAGGGTGTCTTCACTTAAAGTCCAGGTTGAATTTCTGAACATTTCATATTTAAGTGAAAAGACTTTAAGTGAAGCATTGATTGCTATGGGAATCAATATTAAAACGGGAATTAGGTTCCATAGGGTCTTTCGCAGTGGAGAAAAAAATACATGAAATCTGTACTCTCTAAGTTGAAATATAATACCAGCTGTACTTTAAATGGCTAAACTCCAACTTGTAAATAAAATAATTTTAAAACTAAAATACATATAAAAATATACAATATAAAAATGTAGTATTCTTCACTATAGGCAAATTGACCAGGCTCCATCTGGTGGCAGAAGATGTCTGGTGCAGTTGGACACACAGGACTTTTTGCACTGACTGACATCAGCCACGGGGTGGTGTTCAGGACCTCAGTTTGAATTCTGGAGGGAAGCAAGAACCTAGGAGTCAGCAGTGAGGAGTGGACCTCGATCCTAAATGTAATAACAGGGAAATTCAAGGGGCAAGTGAAGAGACTTCAGCAAAGCAACACTGGGAGGAGAAAGTTCAGCAGGATGAAGATAAAGCAAATGTGAAGAGAGATGAAAATGGGTGACACAGCTGCTATTTTTGGGGCAGGTGTCCTGACTGAGTAAGTAGGCAGAGGGCACGGAGGGTTAGTGGTGTCAGAGGTTGGCAGGGAAGGCTGGTGAGGGGAGGCAGTGCTGTAGGAAATATAGAGACTGGTCAAGCTGGTCAAGCACTGGTCAACCTGGAGGAGGGTACAGTAGCAGAGATAGAGTGAGTGTGAGGTATCAGAGAGAGCAGGTGGTGGCTTGTTGGCAGAGTGGAGAAGGACACTGACCTTCTTCCTACAGTACAGGATATTCGTCCAGAGGGTGGAGTCTTTGGGCCAGGCTGGCATGGTCTGGTGCCATGACCGCCACAGCTGGTCCTGGGGGAAAAGCGTCTGACCACCCTGTCCAGCAAACCTCCAGGTCCCTGCCCACAAAGCAGGGTGCCAATTTCTCCTCATCTGCCACATTTAGGGAAAGTGTCAAGAACTCCCACAGGGCTGACAGCGCTTATCTGGGTGCATAGCGGGCGTTTAAAGATGGCATGGGAGCAAGGGATGCTAATCTTCCAGCAGATAACTGGAGTCAATTTATTCTGGGAATGGCACTTGGTAAGATTGGCCAAGAATGGCTTGTGAGAGATGCTATAGGGGAAGGGTAGGTAGTTCGAGAGATGCATCTGATAAAATAGAGTGAGATATCTTGCTGGGCGCCACCATGAGAATCCCTCCAAAAAATGTGATGTAACTTAAACTTAGACAAAAATAAGCATAGGTTCACCCCCCTGACCCATTTCCTCAGGGATAATGGCATATTGAAGCAAACTTTTCATTGCAGTGATAAGGGTTGAAATGGAATGCACACAAATGCCAGTTTTGGAATACTGCGTGCAATTCCGGTCTCCCTGCTATAGGAGGGATGTTGTGAAACTTGAAAGGGTTCAGAAAAGATTTACGAGGATGTTGCCAGTGTTGGAGGGGTTGAGCTATAGGGAGAGGCTGAATAGGCTGGGGCTCTTTTCCCTGGAGCATTGGGGGCTGAGGGGTGACCATATAGAAGTTTATAAAATCTTCAGAGGCATGGATAGGGTGAATAGCCAGGGTTTTTTCCCCATGGTGGGGAAGTACAAAACTAGAGGGCATTGGTCAAGGTGAGAGGCAAAAGAGTTAAAAGGGACTAGAGCAGCAATGTTTTCACACAGAGGGTGGTGCATGTATGGAATGAGCTGCCAGAGGGAGTGATGGAGGCTGGTCCAATTACAACATTTAAAAGACATCTGGATGAGTCTATGAATAGGAAGGATTTAGAGGGATGTGGGCGAAATGCTGGCAAATGGGATTAGGTTAATTTAGGAGTCAGGTCAGCATGGACAGGTTGGACCGAAGGGTCTGTTTCCATTCTGTACACCTCTATGACTCTAATAACAGTGGGGATCTGTTCCAACAGGGAGGATATAGAGCAAGAGTTTAATATTGGGTTGGAGTTACAAATTAAAACTACGAATGTGCAAGTTAACGTCCCCCTGTGCCAGGAAACCAACTGAGCTAATTCTGCTGAAATATTGCTTAGGGCTACTGGGAAATGGGGCCAGTTAGTCAATGACCATCCTTCCCAATATGGGAGTTAGTGGAACTCAGAAACCAAGCTCGGAAGCTTGGGTGTGAGTCCGAAAACAACAACCCTCATTGTTGGCTGAAATTGTGGTGGGGAACCTCACTAACTTAAACTTAGTGGTAAAACAGATTTTTGTACTCCTGGGAACTGATAAAAATAACAGGATATTTTTATGCTTCTGACGCAGAGACAGGAATGTCATTATTTACACAAAGACTCCCCCCACTTCCCAAGCAAATCGACATTAGTGCAAAATGATGCCTAACTTGCTCTATATTTAAACTAAATTGCCACCCTCACTCAGATTGACTATTATCATAACTGATGTGAAAGGCAATAGGGCTAAATTAATCAAAAATATTCTCATAAAGGGTTTTCTCTGACCCAAATGATATCATACATTTCAGCAATAGTGATAAAATTCGGTGTAAAGCATCTACATTTTTCCACACCCTAACACGTGTTATTTAAAGCAATGTCACTCTCTTTTATTACCAAGAACTAATTAGGTAACTGAAAGGAATGATTTAACACGGCTCTATACATAGAAAGAGTGTGAGGTTTAAAAGAGAAGATAGAACTGTGATTAATACTGCAATTGGTACCACTTTCATACTTTGCTTTCCTTTTGTTCAGTGCTTGGTAGTAGCCCAGTGAATGATGAGAGAGAACACTGGATAAACTCAGGAGGTCTGGCAGTGTCCACTGAGATAGAAACAGCGTCAACAATTTGAGTTTGGTACGACGCTTCTCCATTATTAACTCTGTTTCTCTCTCTCTCCTCAGATGCTGCCAGACTTCCAGTATCTGCGGTATTCTGCCTTTATTCGATGGTGGGGAACGCAGGGGGAATACTCTAATGGGCTCAGCTGGTCAAGTAAGGAAGGAGTTCCCCACTCCCTTTCCACAATCCTGTGCAGGGAAAGCTGCCGGGCTGATAGCTCGGAGTATACTTCTCCTGGTTAAACACTGACTGTGGCAGGATGAGGACTAAGTGGACATTAATTGTCCACTTAAAGGTTGCAATTGACATCTGGTGGGCAGGTTGTCCGACGCCACGCATGCCACTGGTAGAATTGCACTGGGGGAAGGGGCACATTGAACAGCAGTGGGCAGGTAATTGTTGATAGGCTCTGTTAAAGGTAAAGGCAGTTTCATGTTTATGGTGTAATCCTGAACAAGTTCCTCTCTAATTGTGACACTGTAAACACAAGCATAAAAGATAGATTTATGATTTCATTGTAACAGTAAACTAAGGAAATCCTCCCTCTTAATGAGGAGTCAAGGTTGAAGAAGCTGAAAGAAGGTCACTAATGATTGTCACAAAGTCTAAGTTGTAAGTGCCTATCACCCCTGCAAAGACAACAAAACGGTGATGATACAGAGCCTATAAATGTCAAATTATTGAAGAAAACATTTCATCACATAAAGCCAATACTGGAAGCAGGAAAATAACAAGATAAGACGACACTATGGTTTCTGCTATCATCCATTTCTTTCAGGATGATCTGTATATTTAGAAGCACAAAATTGGAAACATTACTGCACAGACAATACTCCTACCTGACCGCACAGCTGGATCCTTGTCACATTGAGGTGGATCTGAAAGTTGTGAATCTAGTTGAGGATTGCATTTCTTCCCACTTTTACTTAACAGCTTCAACAAAGTCTCTTCAATATCTGTAATGTAGGAGGTTAACTTTACTGTGTGATTCCATATATGATTTAAATGTAACAGAAGCAGAAATTTTTCTCTGAGGTCATGTATTTAAGCATCGAAGGGCCACATTCTTATAACACAAAGTTAAGCCAATCTTGCATCATTAAATTGGTTTGGAAATGTCATGATTAATGCTACATTTGCACTTCTAGGGTATTTAATGTGGCTTGAAATCTTTTGACTCTGCTATTTATACCTGATCCCACTGCAATCCTTTACCCTCCCATTCAATTCTATTATTTTTCCTAATTCACTTTTGCCAAGCTTCCCTCTTTCACTTCCATCTCCATTCCTTCACTTCTGTCTCTCTTTTCCTGCATATTTCGGTTTCTTTCTCACCTCCTTCACGCTTTTGTCTCTTGTTCTCTATGATATCACTGTTGTACTTCCCTATTTTCTCGCTTCTACCTTTTCCGCACTGCTTTTCGTTTTCTTCAGTTGCTTGCCCTCTTGGCTCACTTTTTCTGCAATTTTTGCAGGATCAAAACTCACTAGGAATTCAATGGAATGGCATTCACCCAAAATCCAATGTTGCATTTCTCCTTCATTCAGAACACGGGATATTAGGGTTTCCTATGGTAGGTTCCAACTGAAGCAGGAAAGCAATGCACCTATGGGTTTACTACTGTAGGAGAGATCAGTTTTTACTGTGGACAATTTGTATCATTTCCTTTTCCTCACAGGAATGACAATGGATGCTTATCCTGATATATGATATCCCATTCACTTCTTTCACATGGGTTAGTTCTACTTCAAGAGGCAAGGACTTGCATGTGGGAAGTGCTCTTTTTCTGGTAGGTAGAGTACATGGAAATAGTGTGGGAACAAGATCCTGCTGTCATGAAACAGTAATGCAGCAGTGGAAACAAAAAAAAAATTGAAAGTAAATAGATTGATGAAAAGTATGCTAAACAATTCTGTTCATACTACTTTATGATCGATTCAACTCTGGTTAGGATTTTTTGTGCTAATTGTGGGGAAGAGAGGGTTCAGGAAAAAAGACAGTACTCGCTCCCACAATTATTCACAAGTCACCTGAAAAGAATGTGAATGCAAGAAAGACTCCTTATTGTATACTACATTATTGTTCAATCCGATCGATCATGCGTTGTTCATTCTCACTGCAAGGAGAGTGTTAACCTACCTTTCCTTTGCGCTGCGGTCAAATGTTTTAAGTTGAAGAGTGCAAGAAACTGTTTCTTTTCCTCAAAATCAGCCGCCCTGTTCAGTTCCTCTGAAGAGTGGCTGACAGAACAAAACCAGGGAGGAGGAAGAGGAGAAAGTTGTTTCTTCTCAGAACAAAGTGGGGATGGGCTGCGTTCTCGCAGCATCCTGCGGCGCTTTCTCATCTTCTGCTGCTTGACTTCTTCTTTCTTGCTCTGAGTGGTCAGGCCCACAGCTCCTAGGAACAACATTTTCTGTGATGGAATATTAAGAAGATGACAGAAATCACTTTAAGTTAGTCAATGTCTACATGAGTACATGGACTGAGCTTTGGCGAATACTCTCTTGCACTCCCACAATGCACACATATATTTCAAGCACATAACACATGACTGAATTTTTTTTCTTTCTTCCTTCATTGACTGTGGACATCAATAGCAGGGGCCAGCATTTGTGACACATCTTTCATTGCTCTTTTCTGTGGGCATCGCTGGCTGGCCAGCATTTATTGCTCATCCCCAGTTGTCCTTGAGGAGATGGTGCTGAGCTGCATTTTTGAAACACTGCAGTTCATATGGTGAGCACCCATCCACAATGCCATTCAGGAGGGAGCTCTAGGATTTTTACCCAGCGACAGTGAAGGATTGGCGATACATTTCCAAGTCAGGATGGTGAGTGGCTTGGAGGGAAACTTGCAGGTGTACCTGCTGTTCTTTTCCCTCTAGATGGTAGCTGTTATGAGTTTGGAAGGTGCTGTCTAAGAGTCTTGGTGAATTTCTGCAGTGCATCTTGAAGATGGAATACACTGCTGCTATTGAGCATCAGTGTTGGAGGTAGTGAATGTTTATGAATGTGGTGCTAGTCAAGTGGGCTACTTTGTCCTGGATGGTGTCAAGCTTTTTGAGTGTTGTTGGAGTACACCCATCCAGGCAAATGGGGACTATTCAATCATACACCGGATTTGTTCTTTCTGGAGTTAGGAGGTGAGTTACTCACTGCAGGATTCCTTACCTCTGATGTGCTATTCAATTTCTGGTCAATGGTAACCACAAGGATGTGGATATGGGGAATGTAGTAATGGTAATGCTATTGAATATGGATAGATTCTCTTGTCGGAGATGGTCAATGCTTGGCTCATTTGTGGCACTTATATTACTTGCCAGTTGTCAGTCCCTGGATATTGTCCAGGATTTTCTGCATTTGTACAGTATCTGAGAAGTCAAATGGTACTGAACATAATTCAACCATTAACAAACACTGTCACTTCTGAAGTTATGAAGGAGGGCTGACCATTGATGAAGCAGATGAAGATGGTTGGGCCAAGGACTCTACCCTGAGGAACTCCTGCAGAGACATCTTGGAGCTGAGATGACTTACCTCCAACAACCACAACCATCTGCAGTCAGGTACTACTCCACTAGAAGAGTGTTTCCCCTGATATCCACGACTCTAATTTCGCTGGGACTCCTTGATGCCACACTGGATCGAGTGCAGCCTTGATTTCATGGGCTGTCACTCTCACTCTCACCTCATTTCTGGAATTCAACGCTTTTGTACTGTTGATACACCTTCCATCACTTTACTGATGATTGAAAGCACGCTAGTGAGGTGGCAATTAATTTTCCACATTGTTGGTAGATACCATAGTTGTAATTTTACTGGAATAGCCTGGCTAGGGATGTGTCACGTTCTGGTGCAGAACTCATCTGTACTATTGCCGGAAATGTTTTCAGGGCCATTACTTTTGCAAAAGCCAGTGCCTTCAGCTGTTTCTTGATATCACGTGAAGTCAATTAAGTTGGTTGAAGACTGGCATTTATGATGTTCGGGACCACCAGAGTAGGCCAAAATGGATCATCCACTCTGCACTTCTGGCTGAAGATTATTGTGAATGCTTCTGCCTTATCTTTTGCACTGATGTGCTGTGCTCTCCCATCACTGAGGATGAGGACATTTATGGACCATCCTCCTTCAGTGAATTGCTTGATTCTTCATCGCCACTCACAATTAGATGTGACACAACTGCAGAGCTTAGGTCTGATTTGTTAATTGAGGAATCACTAGGCTCTGTCTATCATTTGCTGCTTATGCTGTTTGGCATACAAGTAGTCCTGTTTTGTAGCTTCATCAGGTTGACACTTCATTTTTAGGTACGCTTGGTGCTGCTGCTGGCATGCCCTCCTGCACTTGAACCAGGGTTCATCCCCTGGCTTGATAGTAACGGTTGAGTGAGTTTGCAGATTGTGCTGGAGTACAATTTTGCTGTTGTTGATGGCCCACAGCACCTCGTGGATACCCAGTCTTGAGTTGCTAGATCTGTTCGAAGTCTGTCCCATTTAGCACGGTGATAGTGCCACACAGCACAAAATGGAGGGTGTTCTCAATGTGAAGGCAGGATTTCATCTCCACAAGGACTGTGCAGTGGTCACTCTTACCAAGTATGGTTTTCCTTCTTACAGTCACAGAGTTATACAGCAGGGAAACAGACCCTTTGTCCATGCCAACCAGATATCCTAAACACAATCTAGTCCCATTTGCCAGCATTTGGCCCATATCCCTTTAAATCCTTCCTATACATGTACCCATCCAAATGCCTTTTAGATGTTGTAATGCTATCAGCCGGGAGACCAGAATTGAATGCAGTATTCCAAAAGTGGCCGAACCAATGTCCTGTACAGCCACAACATGACCTCCCAACTCCTTTACTCAATGTACTGGCCAATGAAGGCAAGCATGCCAATTGCCTTCTTCACTACCCTGTCTACCTGTGACTCCACTATCAAGGAACTATGCACATGTACCCCAGGTCCCTTTGTTTGGCAACACTCCCCAGTATCCGACTATAAAGCATATAAGTCCTGCCCAGATTTGCCTTATCAAAATGTAACGCCTCACATTTATCTAAATTAAACTCCAATTGCCACTCCTCAGCCCACTGGCCCATCTGATCAGGGTCCCTTTGTACTCTGGTTAGTTCCCTCACCATCGGTTGCAAACCCAGTCTAGTAGCTATGTCCTTTAGTACCCAACTAACACAATCAATAGTGCTGCTGCCGAGCCATTCTTGATGGCAGACATTAAAATCCATTCATCTTCCCCTCTCCACCTTCTGTACCCTTGCCACACTCAGTGCTTCCTCCAAGTGGTGTTCAACATGGAAGAGCACTGACTCAGCAGCTGAGGAGCTTGGTGTGCAGTAATCAGCAGGAGATTTCCTTGTCCGTTTTAAACCTGTAGCCATGACAATTCATGGCGTCTGAGTCAATGGTGAGGAGTCCCATGGCAACTCCCTCCCAACTGCATACAACGGTGCTGTTGCCTTTGCTGTTGGAAAGATATCTCCATGGCTGGTGATGGTGGTGTCTGGGACATTGTGTGGAAAGTGTGATTTCAGAAGTGTGACTATATCAGGCTGTCGCTTGACTAGTCTGTGAGACAGCTCTCCCAATTTTGGCACTAGACTCCTGATGTTAGGAAGGAGGTCTATTTACATTCCTTATTTGAGATGTTTTTGTTTGTATCCAACTACTACTGTCTTGCTGGGCCACTTCAGAGGGCTTTTCAGAGTCAAGCACATTGCTGTGGGTCTGGCATCCCATGTAGGTCATTCCAGATAAAGATGGGAAATGTCCTTCCTAAAGAATATTAGCATTGTATAATTAACAGAAAGGATAACTTTCTCTAAGACCCTTTGAGAAGTCCAGAAGCTGTGACAGATTCTTTATAAAAGTGCATCTTTTTATCATATGAATACTGGTGAACCATGAACATCAGCAAAGAGCCAATGAGTATGGTATGAAGATTGTACTTGGAGTCACTAACAATTACTACACTCAGACTTAAAATTATGAATCTCAAAGGGTCACACTCCATTTTCTGGACTAATACAATATTTCTATTCACATAACAGCTCATCATGTTGAAACATCCCGAAGCTGCACATTGTCACGTGATTTGGGAACCAGAATAGATTTGGTTGCATTGGTAACTGGCTGATGCCATTCACTGTCAAAACTCTGGTCTGAACTGCAGCTGTCTGGTTGAAAGCACAGATACCTTAGCAAAAGGGCAAGGTTTTCAAGAAAGGCAGAGAGGGAGGTGGGTGTTGAGATAAATGAATTAATGGAGGGGTGTTGAAATATGAACAGATTCACAAAAAGCACTGACTAATATCTCCTTCAGCACAAGCAAGAAACATCATTTCAGGGCATTTGGAGAATTTCTCTCGCACCTTTTTGTCAGACCAAGGTAGTTCCAAAATATAAGAACTTTTAAAGCATTTGTTCCAACACACACACACACATGATAAATCTATACATGAGTGAAACAAAACAAAAAAACAAAAGATGGCCCCAAAATAAAATCAGAGGAAGAATTTTATTTTACTTTGACAAGTACAGGATCACCATTACGTACAAATTATTTTTTTTGTAATGACATCAGAATAAGTTTTCGATCAGCCGTTGATTTTTAAAGAACATAAAACAGTTAAAATTTTACACAGATGTGTATGTTTTCACTGTTTACAGATGCTGTTAACTTTTTATTACTGTACATTTGTCAGTTTAAATATTTGGCATAAAAATACAAACGTTCAGTTGAATATTTTATGTCAAAATCTGAAGAAAGATCCTAAAATATATGTAGTAAACCACAGTGAGCTTGCTGACTAGGGCAACCACCACATAAATGAGATTTCTGTGCACCTACCCTAGGAGTGTCATCCAGCTTGAGAGGAGGTTGCTCTGCCAATCTGCGTATTCTGTTCCTTATCTCTCCTTTGCAGAATGTGCCAGCTAAAGAACGGTGCTCAGAATGTTGTCCTGGGGATAGGAAATCAATAAACAGAAATAAGTGTGTCACAAAAACTGTGTGTCAAACAAAAACACATACAATCATAGAGGAATTGATCACAGAATCCCTACAGTGTGGAAACAGGCCATTTGGCCCAGTGGGTCCACACTGACCCTCTGAAGAACATCCCACTCAGATCCACCACCACCCCCCCTGTACCCTAACCCTGTAACCCTGCATTTCCCATGGCTAACCCACCTAGCCTGCACATCCCTGGACACTATGGGCAATTTAGCATGGCCAATCCACCCTAACCTGCACATCTTTGGACTCTGGGAGGAAACCTGAACACCCAGAGGAAATCCACGCAGACAGAGGGAGAATGTGCAAACTCCACACAGACAGTCGTCCATGTCATTTCAGCTATATGCACACAAACTCTATTGCAGCACCTCTGCATCAAATTATGAAAAGATTTAAACTACTTCAAATAAAGTTGATCTTGCTTTGTGCACCTCCTGTACAGACATAACCTTGTATGCCTCGCTTTGCCTAAGCACCCTATGATCTGTATGTCCTTGTTTGCTATGATCTGCCTGTACTGCTCGCAAAACAAGGCTTTTCACTGTATTTAGGTACGTGACAACAATAAATCAAATCAAATAAAAACATTAAGAACAAACAGCACTAAAGTCTCAATAAAAACCAAAAGAACTGTCGATGCTCTAAATCAGGAACAAAAACAGAAGTTGCTGGAAAAGCTCAGCAGGTCTGGCAGCATCTGTGAAGAAAAATCAGAGTTAATGTTTCGGGTCGGGTAACCCTTCCTCAGTTCTGAGCTTTTCCAGCAACTTCTGTTTTTGAGCACTAAAGTCTTTTCGGTTATTTAACTGTAGCTGTTACATCATCCTGACACATCTTTAATGGTTCATTGACATGAATCAGATGGATCACTGAATGCAGCTTGCTTAATTTTGTTTCATCTATTGACTTTAAAGAAAATGGACCCAGAATTTGTGGAGGTGGGAAAATATGAGGGGCCCCCAGAAATAGCAGGAGTCTTTCCCAGTCACAGCTCTGTGTGGTTTCGCACTGAGCTAGTCATTCCATCCAATTCCCTCATGACCTGATATCAGGGTGGAGGTATGGTACTCAGATTGGGAACGTTTTTACATCACAATCTGAGTGTGGCAAACAATTTTCTCATGCAGCAGGGTAAGCACTATAAGTGATCTGATTCAAGGACCATTCCAGGATTTGAACAAGTCCAAAGATGTGTGAAGGTTAGGTGACTCAGCCTTACTAAATTGTCCATAGTGTCCGGGGACGTGCAGGCTAGGTAGGTTAGCCATGGGAAATGTGGGGTTACAGGGATGGGGTGAGGTGCTGGGTCTGGATGAAATGCTTTTTGGTGGGTCAGTGCAGACTCAGTGGGCCAAATGGCCTCTTTCCATACTGTAGGGATTATTTGATTCTAAGTAGGGCCAACACTTCAGTGCAGTGCTGAGTGAGTGTTGAGGTCTATTTTTCAGGTGGAATGTAAAAAGTTAGGCTGTGACTGCTCATTTATGTGGATTTAAAAATCTCATTGCATTACTGAAGAACAGCAAGCGCAATTTCAGTCAAATGCCATGACGAGCAAACTGTCCATTTATCTTGTTGCTGCTTTTGGGACAAGCCGTGCAAATTATTATACAGAAAAATGTAACAGTCAAGAGTGTAGTGATTGTAACAAGGTCAGCAGGTGGACCTCATAGAATATGAATTCTATGACTAATCTGAAAGTAATTAATTACACTTCAGTCTTACACTTCAGGACATTCTGACAGCATGAAAGGTGCTGCTTGAAAACAATATTTTACTTTTCATTCCTTTTGTTTGAAGTTAAGTGGAGAGGATGTTGTGATGTATCTTTAAGGAGGCACAGGCTATCCCTCACTATCCACCATGAGACAAGATACAATGTATAATCCCAACATCACAAAGTTATAGGCTGATATAGACGGTCTAAAACCCAGCAGGTGGAAGTATATGATGGCAAAACGTGAAGTAATTTGGCAAGAACGATAAAAAAAGCAGAGTATTACTCATACAGAGAACGACTGCAGAAATGTGAGGTGCAGAGGGATCTAGGTATTCTCAGGCATGGGTCACAGCAAATTACTGTAACAGGTTCAGCAATTAATTAAGAAAGCTAATGGAACCATATCCTTTATTGCAAGAGGAATGGAACATAAAAGTAGGGAAGTTATGGTTCAGTTATTAAAAGACCACACCTCAAGTACAATGTACAATTTCAGTCTCCTTATTTTAGGAAGGATTTAAATGCACTGGAGGGCGTTCAAAGAAGATTTATGAGTGGACTATCTGGAATGAGCAGGTTGTCTTCTGAGGAAAGTTTGGACAGACTGGACTTATCCTGAACAGTCTTGACATGGTAGACTTGGAAAGAACGTTTCCCCTTGCAGCTGAATCCAGAAATAGGGGGCACTGTTGAAGAAGTTAGGGGTGACCCTTCAAGACAGAAATGATGAGATTATATTTCTCTCAGAGGATTTCTGACTTCAGAACTGTGGCTCAGAAGCTGGCAGTGATGGGGTCCTTGAATATTCCATAGGCCAAGATAGGAGAGAATACAGAATTCAAAATTCTAACAAATCAGTCATGACCTTAATGAATGCAGAAGGGCCAAATGGCCGACTATTGCTCCGAATTCATATGTTTGGATGTTCATATGTACTCTATAGATGTACTCTATAGTGTAGCTGTCCTACAGACCAGACATGTCTACATAGCCATTCAGTTGCCAATGTACGTATATAATCTTTTGTTCAAATAAAGAACCGACATTATTGTTTTAACAATCCTTATTGGATGGTTGGGAGAAGAATAGCCAACAATTTTTAAAGATTCAGCTGAACAATAAACAAGTCTCGGGCTTTTCTCACAAAATAGAAGTCCTCGTGTGGAAATGAAACAACTGTTAAGTATTCAGTGTCGAAGTGTGTAGTGATTTGGCACCGTTGTAGGAATCCTACACACATAGTACATTTGTCGTTGCACTTCAATCAGTAGACACTGGGCCTCATGAAGTTCTCTGAAAATCAGGACAGAATGAGTAGTCTAAGACCCTGAAGGGTCTAGGCCCGAAACGTTAGCCTTCCTGCTCCTCTGATGCTGTTTGGCCTGCTGTGTTCATCCAGCTCTACACCTTGTTATCTAAGACCCTTGCTGCAAAGTTTTATGCAGGAACAGACACAATGATAACTCTGGAAATAGTTTCAGGGTGATCTGTGCAGTGTTGGTCAGAAAAACCTTAACCAACGATAGCCAAATCTACCAGGTAAATGGTTCAGAGATTCCGTCCATGGGTTCTATTAAATGACCTGACATTATGACGAAACAGATGTAAAATTGGATAACTACTAAAACCAGAATCAACTATTAACCCTATTGCTAGGAAAACATGGTATAAGATACAACCCAAACACAGCATCCTACTGACAACCAGAATTAAGAGAATATATAACTAAATTTACTGTAAACTGCTATATGCTTCATAAAGTACTCTTTATGGATAAAACTTTTATTTCAAAAAAGGGGGAAAGCTGTGATCTATCCACTACTATCTACCATGAGCCACGATGTAATATATAATCCCATTTACTCTGTAGAGAGAAGCAGTCCTGTAGATCAGACATCTCTCACAATGTCTCCTGTAACCCATTGTATGTGTATAATCTTGTTTATAAACAAGAAACACACATTATTGTTCTGCCAGTCCTTATTTATAGAGTCATACAGTACAGAATCAGGCCCTTTGGCCCAACTCATCCATACTGACCAGGTTTCCTAAACTAAACTAGTCTCATTTACCCGCACTTGGCCGATATACCTCTAAACTTTTCCTATCCATGTACCTGTCCAAATGTCTTTTAAATGTTGTAACTGTATCCACCTTTACCACTTCCTCTAGCAGCTCATTTCATATATGCACCACCCACCGTGTGGAAAAAGTTGACCCTCAAGCTCCTTTTAAATCTTTCCCCTCTCGCTTAAGCATATGCCATCTAGTTTTGGACTCCCTTACCCTGGGGCAAGGACCTTGGCAATTCACCCTATCCATGCCCCTCAAGATTTTTTAAACCTCTAGAAGGTCACCCCTCAGCCTCTTATGCTTATGATTGGTACATTTGCACTAAACTGAAGAATGCAACACGACAGTTCTGTTTTTTTTTTGTAATTTTGGATTGTCTTCCTGTCCTTCAAACGTATTGTCCTAAAACTGCGGAAAGTCACACAGAGATTAATGACATTCAAGATATCCAAACCTTCAATCCAATCTGTCCAAATTAGAAGAGATGTAAAACACGAATGGCCCTTTACAATGGCAAACCTGTAGAATTAAGACTGAAGAGCAAGTTGAATTAATGGGATGGGTGGAGGCTGTGCTTAAATATGGGACAAGTTTACAATCATAGAAATGCCGTACCATTCAATCTGGCTTCCTTCAATTTCTTTTCTGCCAGATCTAACTTGCTGACAATAGGTTGCTGGAGCAGAAGCTCTTGATTGTACGTGCAGCTGGCAGTCACATAATTGCTACAAAGCACAGACATATTGGACACTGGAGAACTCTTTCTGTTTTTCAAACTCAGATCAGTTGCTCCAGAGGTGATAGATAAATCCAAGCACTCTTTCTGTATCTCTTCAAGGTGGCTATTTGCAATTTGGTGTTTGAAGTCACTGCTGAAATCATTCGTGGATTGATGACTAGAAGTCTGGTCCTTCAAATGTGGCACTGTGCCAGGTTTTAGACTTGGCATTCCAGATTTTTTAGTTACACTCACATCTTTATCAGTGCAAGATTTAGTAAATTCTGGGCTAAAGTGCTCTCCAGTGATCTTTTTGAAAGCATCATTTTTCAAATTATTGTTCAGAGGTTTCTCTGAGTCCTTCAGTGCATCATTGTTGATTCTAGAGTAGTTAGTGCTGTAGTTAAGTGCTTGAGCTGGTTGAAGTGCATGAGGAGACAGAAAGGGTCTTGGAAGAGGGGAGGTGTCTCTCAAAGAGCGGTGTGGAGAGATGAGAGGAGGAGGAGCTCTTAATTGTTGTGGTCGATCCTGGTTTTCATCTTCTGAGATTGTTCTATAAGAAAAATGTGTGTTTTAAGAAGGAAATACCATTAATAACAGTTTTATTGGCATTGCTTACATGAAGACTATTCTCAAAAGCATAATGTTCAACAGATTTTTATGATCACGAACAGTATATTTAAATCTTTCTCTTTTGATTATCACACTTTCATTTCCCCAATAATGGTGCAATTTTGAAGCATTTCAGTTGAAGCTATTTTTCAAGTTATTCACATAAATGATTTTCAAGTGAGTTCAGAATTTGTTACCTTTTTCCTGTGTTGTAAAATGAGAGAAACTAAGCAATTTGAAATTCAGTCTAGAACTCTAAACCATTCTAGTTTTGTAAAACGAAAATTTTGAAAGAACAGGACAATTTTCTTGCCAGAACCATGTGTAAGTGTTCCATTACTGCTGCAGTCTGAGGGAAGTGAGTGTTCATTCTTATTTCAAATCACTTTGAAAGTCACAATACAATGGAGGCCATACCCGATTAGGATCTGGCCATATACCAGCAAGATGGAAACTTGTATGCTAACTTCACTTTTTCTTTGCAGATTAATTCCCTAAAAATCTCTCTGTATAAAATTGACTTATGAACTTTATCAAAAACTGGAGTGGGTGAATGCACTAACTCGGGTGCCATACCAGGATCTATAGCTGACTCAGCTTGTTTCAGCCAAAATAATAACAGCTCAGGACCACTATTGCCCTTAGCATCTCCTTCAATTGGAGTGGGAAAAAGAAGCCAAAATTCCCCTGCAAATTGCTATCCACAGATAGGCACTTGCAATGTGATACTGAAGCAAAGTTAGCAGTTATTACCATCTATTTTGGTGGAGGCAGGGGAAGCTGTCAGGTTTCTTCCAGTTCCACAAGAAATTAGATTCTAACTTGTTCTGGTCATTTCTGGGAGCAATGTCCATGCATTCCATAAAGTTGCAAGCATTATTTTAGCTATCAGAGCAGCGGAGCCCAGCAGAGTATGTCCATGTCAAGGTGGCTATCATGTAGCCAGTCACCTCTACATGCCAGAGAAGCCTAAAACACCTTAATCCAGCAACCTTCCAAAAAAAGGACAGTACGTCCAGCAATGGAGTGGAGTTTGCACATTCTCTCCGTGTCTGTGTGGTTTTCCGCCAGGTACTCCAGTTTCCTCCCACAGTCCAAAAGACGTGCAGGCTAATCGGACTGGCTATGCTATATTGTCCATAGTGTTCAGGGATGTGTAGATTAGGTGAATTAGCATGGGAAATGCAGGGTTACAGGGATAGGGTAGGGGGAATGAGTCTGGGTGGGATGCTCTTCGGAGTGTCGGTGTGGACTTGTTGGGTTGAATGGCCTGTTTCCCCACTGTAGGAATTCTATGACAAATATTATGAAAATTGCACTCATGTCAGCCGCTATCCTGCCACTAGCACTGTAGATGCAAATACCATCTTGTTCCAACAAACAAATTCGTAAAAAGGGAAACGCATTGACAACACAAATATAAATGAATGATCACAACTTGTTTGCTATTACAGACAGGTGACTGCAGAATGAAGAAGTCTATTCAAGGGTACTTGACATTCTGGAAGGATACACAAGGAGTGGGGTAGCTTTGTTAATACAAGAAGTTATCAGGCAGTATAAATAGGAAAATCATGGAAGCATGTAAGAAGAGCACTACAATTACAATAAGTGATTTTATTCAGCAAACTGACTGGACAAATCAAATGGGCAAGGGAACATGGAAGATGAATTTACAACAGTGCATTATAGATTGTTTCTTACAAGACTACATTGCAGACCTAAATGGGAACAGGCTATTTTAGATCTGGTAATATGTAATGAGGCAGGGTGAATAAGATACCTCATAGTTAAGGATCCTTCAGGGGGTAGTGATCAGAACATGGTTGAATTTCAAATTTAGTTTGAGGGAGAGCAACTCAGGTCTAAAACCAGTGTCCTCAACTTAATTAAGGGTAATTACAGAGACATGAAGAAAGAGTTGTTTAAAACAGATTCAAAGAAAGAGACTAAGAGAAAGGTCAGTGGACAAACAATGCCATTCATTTAAGCAAATATCATAGGACTCAGCAAAAAAAAAGTGTTCCAGTCAAAAAGAACGACTCAATGAGAAGGGTGAACCACCCATGGTGAGCAAAGTTGGTCAAGGAAAATATCCAACCAAAAACTTACGTATTCAAGGCAGCAGAAACTAGCTGTAGGTGAGAGGATTAGGGATGTTTTAGGAACCATCAATAGATGGCTAAAAAGCTAATAAAAAAGGACAAAGTTGATTATGAAAGTATATTCGCAAGGAACAAAGAGTTTCTATGGGTATATATGAAGAGTAACTAAGATGAGTGGGCTCCTTGGAGGATGCAACTGGAGACTTAATGATGGGGTGCAAGAAAATGGCAGATAATTTAAAACAATATTTTGAATTAGTTCTCATAGTGGGGGACACTACTAGCATCCCAAAGATAATAGATATGCTAAGTGCTAATGGAAGCAAAGGTCTTACAACCGTCTCTATCACAAAAGGCAAAGTCTTCTTTATGTTAATGGGACTAAACCCAGACGGTCACCAGGACCAGATGGCTGGCGTCCAAAGGATTTAAAGGAAGTGGCTGCAGAGATAGTTGCAGGTATTAACTGAAATATTACAGAATTCACTGGATTCCAGTGGATTAGAAAATTGTAAATGTGACATCCCTGTTTAAGAAGCAAGGGTAACCAAAAACAGAAAACTTTAACCCAGTTAACCTAACATCTCTCGTTGGGAAAATAGTAAGAGTTTGTTATTGACAAATTTGCTAGAGCTCTTTGAGAATATAAGAAACAGATTTGATATTGGTGAACCGTAGATGTAGTGTTTTTGGATTTCCAAAAGGCATTTGATAAAATTTAACATAAAAGGTTATTGCATAAGATAGGGGTTCATATTTTGGGGTAATATATTAACATGGATTGAGGATTGGTTAACACACAAAGACAGAGTCAGAATTAATTGATCTTTCTCAGGGTGGAGTGGCACAAAGATCAGACCTAGATCCTAAATTATTTATGATCTATATCAATGTGTTGGAGAAGGATTCACAGTGCAATGTATACAAATTTGCTGACAATAGAAAAATTGGGAGGAGGGCAAGGACATAAGAAATCTGAACTGGGTTGTTGATGGGTTGAATGAATGGGCAAACACTTGGCAGCTGGAGTTTCATGTAGGCAAGTATGAAGGTATGTGCACTTTGATAGGGGAAATCAAAAGGTAGCCTATTATGAAAAATGGAGAGACACTCCAAAAAAGGTGCAGTACAAAGACATGTGAATGACAATCAAAAACTTAGCAAGCAAGTAATCAAGGAGGCAAATGGAATTTTATTGCTGTTTGGAGTTTCAAAAGCAGGGAAGTCTCCTTACAAAACTGTGCAGGATATTGGTGAGGACATACCCAGAGTGCTGTGTATAGGGTCCCCACATTTAAAAAAGGATATACTGGCACTGGAGGCAGTTCAACAGAGATTCACTAGACTGATTCCTGGGATGAAGGGCTAGACTTATCAAGAATAGTTTAACAGTCTAAGCCTTTATTTATTACAGGTTAGAAAAATGAGGGGCAATCTTAATGAAACATACAAGATTCTGGAGGGGGCTCAGTAGGATAGATGTTGAGATGATGTTTCTACTAGTGGGGATTCTCAAGCCAGGATACATAGTTGCAGAATAAGGGGCCACTTATTTAAAACAGAGATGCAAAGGTCAGAAGAGAGGCTAGCTTCCCCCATCCAACAACATATTCTCTTTATGCATTCATTATATTGCGCCACATGGTTCCTCAAGCTCTTTTCAGATTGACAGTTTTCTTGACCAGTTCATTTACAAAATAGATTGTAGGAATTGGGGCAGCACAGTGGCTAGCACTGCTGCCTCACAGTGCCAGGGACCCGGGTTTAATTCCACCCTTGGGCGACTGTCTGTGTGGAGTTTGCATATTCTCCCCGTGTCTGCGTGGGTTTCCTCCAGGTGCTCCAGTTTCCTCCCACAGTCCAAAGATGATGATTTCTTTATCCAAAGATGTGCAGGTTAGGTGGATTGGCCATGCTAAATTGCCCATAGTGTTCAGGGATGTGTCACTTAGCTGGGTTATAAGGGGATGGGTCTGGGTGGGATGCTCCAAGGGTTCGTGTGGACTTGTTGGGCCAAAGGGCCTGTTTCCACACTGTAGGGATTCTATGAATCAGAGAGTCACATTAATAATAAACAGAATTGTATACTGAAAATCACATTGTGCATTTTGTCCACTTCAGACTACCACAGCCGTTGCCAGCAGAGACGGTTCAGGAGATGAATAAAGGAATCCACCTTTTAACAGTGCATGTAGTACTGATTTTGGATTCTGAATTCTTCCCAAGAACTTCATTTACACTCTGTTGGATGTAAATGATCATAAAATAAACAGTATTTTCATAGAATCCCTGCAGTGTGGAAACAAGCCCTTTGGCCCAACAAGTCCACACCAAACCTCAGAGCATCCCACCCAGACCCATCCCCCTATAACCTACCTAATCTTCACATCCCTGAACACTATGGGCAATTTAACATAGCCAATCCACCTAACCTGCACATCTTTAGACTGTGGGAGCACCCGGAGGAAACCCATAGAGACACAGAGATAATGTGCAAACTCCACACAGACAGTTGCCCGAGGCTGGAGATTGAACCTGGGTCCCTGGTGCTGTAAGGCAGCAGTGCTAACCATTGCGCCACCATGCCGCCCCAATTTTGGGAGCCAATATCATTATGTATTCCTTCTATTCAATTTCCTTGTATTTACAAAGTTGAGGAATATGTTTTTGTGGTAACATACAAACAGAGCCATACGGATTGGTAAGTGATCAGATGCTTAGCTTTACCTAGCTAATAACTGGCCAGAAATGAGAGTAAAGTCCCATTTACTGCAGAGTAATGTGATTGAGTTTCTAAAATAACCTGTACATCAATTCAATATTGATAAGACTCGGCCCTCTTTACTTTTCAATGTGCAAGTTAGTGAGAGAAAAGGTGAAGCAAATGAGACTTTTTCATTCGGCAAGTTTTCATTGATTTTCGTCTTGAAATCTGTCAACAGGCTGATATCCATGTGTTGAGTGAGGCAGAAAAATACTCTCAGAATTTTACTGTAAGTCTACAGTTTAAACCAAACATCAGTTTCCACCTTTCCTGTCCGGACCCTTTCCATACTCAGAAGCCAACTCCCACAGTGGGGAAGAACTCAGCTCTTTTTTGTTTCCTATTACAAGGACCTTTTATTCACACCTTGTGAATCCAGCTCCTTGTCTAATGTTAAAAACCACCGAATCACCTAATTATCTAATCAAACAAATAATTCATACTGCCCAGCAGGGGCAGTCTTACAATAACAAAAAAACAAAGAAGGTGGGAGATCCCAGTTCTCTTTTATTAACTAACGAAATGAACAATAATTAACTGCCCACCAGGGGCAGTGCAACAGAAATAGAAGTGAAGCAAGGACAGGAAAAGAGGCGGAGTTAAGGAGGGGAAGATAATGAATTCTAGATCCCATGGTGCCCATCTCTTTCTAAATGCCTCAAGGGTGTTCCATTTCCAAGGACACCCGAGCAGCCGCTAGCCCTTTATTTGGAAACCCACCACCAAATGAACTAGTGAAAGTAACTAAATAATTATTAATTACAAGCATTGCCCAACAGGGGCAGTGCAGCAGCAACTAAAATAAAGGATGGGCAGGAAGAGAGGGAGGGGGCTAAATTAAAATAACGTTAGAATGGGAGATGATGCACTTCAGCTCCCGCAGTGCCCACCTCTCTCTAAATGGCCTGAGGGTATTGGTGGACATTGCATGCTCCATCTCCAGAGACACCAGAACAGGTCTAGCTCTTTTTATTTTTTTTTAATATCTGTATGTGTTATTACACACGACTGAATGATTTCTTTTCCCCCACCACCAAATCATCAATGTTACTTTTCATCTATTATCCCCACCGCTAAATCAACCATGTTTCCAACTGATAAAAACTACATGCAAATCCCAACAAGGGCCATGCAACATCACCAAAGGTGAGGTAAAGATAGGGAGAGAGGGAGGGGCCTGATTCAAAGTCCAACAAGTATCATTTGCTCTCAGTAAGCTCTGAGCTGTTCTGTTTGACCCTAAAGGTGCCTACATTTCAAATACTGACAAAATGCTCCAACAAGATATAGTTGTGGGATAGGACATACCCAGATTCTGACTTTCCACTAGTCCAAACTTCATTGCAGCAGCAGCAATAGCAATGACTTTGAAAAAAATCTCAGTAAAATATTGTCCTCAATAGCTGAAATCTAATATGGTACTGTACAGACTCCCTCCTCCTACATCTCTCACAGGTTTACAGAACAAGTAAGACTGATGCTAGCATGAAGATAAAGAACTGGAAGGAAGGTCTTGAAGAGCAAGAATGGAGAAGGAAAGAGTGAACGTTTATATAATGTAGAAGGAGATATTTGCTGTTAGACAACACTGATTTTGGATTTAAGCACAATATATAAGACAAATTTTACTATAATTAATGCAGTACCATTTGCTTCAGAATAGTCTGTGCTCTTTGCTTGTGGAACATCAGCTCATGTTGAAATGCTACTCACCTGCTTCTATCTCGTTCCTGCTTGGAAACCTGGTGCCCTTTTTCCCTTTGAAGTTGCTGAAAGTGATGCTGACGGAAGTCAACTCCATGTCCTGGTTGTTCCTCCCTCCCCTGTTGCTGAGGGCTATGACGCAGCCCACACCTTCCCTCCGAGGATGAGGAATGTGATTGACGCAGCCCACACCTTCCCTCCGAGGATGAGGAATGTGAAGAAAAGTTTGAGGACACCCCAAGGAGAGAAGGGGAAGCAGGCACAGCGATAGGCTCTAGAGGCAAAGTTCGAACTTTTCCACTTCCCAGAGAGGGTGCTTTGGCTTTCTCTGAAAAAGAAATGCTGCTGATCAGAAAGACCATTTCATGTTTTATTAAAAATGCACAAAAATACTCAATTGAAAATGTTATAGAACTTTAAGCCGATTATTATTTTTTCTGATCATTAAATGCAACTTTTATATTCATTCATGGGATATGGACATTACTAGTGACATTAGCATTTATTCCCATCCGTATTGCCCTTAGGAGAATGGTGGCGAACTGCCTTCTTGAATTTCTGCAGTCTGCGTAGTGTAGGTACACCCACAGTACTATTAGGGTGTTCAAGGATATTGATGCAGCTACAGTGAAGGAGCAGTGATGTAGCTCCAAGTCAGAATGATGTGCAACTTTGAGTTGATCTTGTAGGCAGGGCTAAAAATCACTCTTTTAAGTCAACAAGGAATTTGTAGGAAATGGAAGCAATGCATAGACATGTGAATCATCATTCCCAGAGCTTGAACACTGGTATTGAGTTTACTTTTTTCATTTTTCAAACTGCTGGAGGTATGGATTTGGAAGGTGCAATCCAAAGAGGTTTGGAGAATTACTGCAGTGCACCTTGTAGACGTATACAATACTGCTGCTGTGTGCAGGTGGTGGAAGAAGTGAATGTTTAAAGTGGCGGATGGGTGGCTTGAACCTGGTTCAATTTGAGTATTTTGGAGTGTTTTTCAAGCTGCACACATCCAGGCAAGTGGTGAGTTAGTGCCACAGGCTGCAAACTTGCACATGTAATCACAGTATTCACTCTGGCTCCTCCAGTTCATTTTTTATCAAGTGTGATCTCTCGGATGTTGATGATGGAGAACTCAATGATTCCAATGCCATTGAATGTGGTGGTTAGCTTCTCTCTTGTTGGAGATGATCATTGCCTCACACTTGTGTTGCATGAATGTTATTTGTCACTTATCAGCTCAATCCTGAATATTGTCCAGGTCTTGGTACATGCAGGCATGAACAACTTCAGTATCGGGGAGCTGTCCAATCAACAGTGAACATTCCCATTTCTGATTTTATGGTGAAGGGAAGGTCACCGATGTAACACCTGAGGTGATGTAGCAAGGGGAGGTGGTGCCCAGTGGTAATATCAGAACTAGTAATTCAGAGGCCCAGTCTAATATTCTGGGGATATGGGTTTGAATCCCACCATGCCAGATGACGAAATTTCAATTCAAGATAAATCTAGCCTAACAACTACCATGTAACTATTCTGCACAGAACAAGATGGCACAGATTTGAAAGTGATTTGCAAGGGAAGCAAGCATGAAGTGAGGAAAAATGTTTCAACACAAGCGAGTAGTTAGGGTATGGAATGCACTGCCTGGAAGTGTGGTGAAGGCAGGTTCAACTGAGGCATTCCAGGTTCCTGATGATAATGCGCTAACCTATGGGGGGAGAAAAACTTAGAGACTGGCACTAGGTAATGAGCCAGTGCAGACACAATGAGCTGAGTAGTCTCCTTTTGTGCCATAACACTACTGTAATTCTGTGGAAAAGGTATGGCTGAGGACACTATCCTGAGGAACTCCTGCAGTGATGTCCTGGGACAGAAAAGATTGGCTTCCAATAACCATTTGACAAACCGTTTTGCTATATGTTTGGTGTGGCTCCAGGCAGTGGAAATTATTCTCACTGATTCCCATTAATTTCACTTCTAGAAGGTTTTCTCCATGCCATACTCAGTCAAATGGTACCTTAATTCCAAGAGCAGTTACTTTCACTTCACCTTTGGAATTCAGCTCTTTCACCCAAGTTTGGACCAAAGTTTTAACGAAGTCAGAAGCCAAACAGTGCATCAGCCAGCAGGTTACTGCTGAGCACATGACATTTGATAGCACTGTCGATGATACACCCCATCACTTTGCTGATGATTTGAGAGTAGACGGATTGGACAGTAATTGATCATATTGTATTTGTCTCACTTTCTGGGGACTGTCTATGCCTGAGCAATTCTCCACTTTGTCAGATAGGAGTGGTAATAATTCTGGAACAGCTTGGGTACGGACTCAAAGAGTGATGCTGGGGGCTTCAGGTGGGCACTGAGATGGGTCATCCACTCGTCATTTCTCACTGAAAAGTGTTGCAAGTCCTTCAGCGTTATCCTTAGTAATTTATTCTATCATTGAGTTGGGGATATTTGCACAGTTGCTTCCTTCTGTTAGCTGCTTAGATGTCTACTATCATTCATCATTGAATTGCGCGAGGACTTCAGAGCTTAGATCTGATCTGTTAGCTGTGGAATTATACAGCCCTGCCAAGAACATGCTGTTTCCAGTGTTAAGCACACATGTATTCCTGTGCTTTAGTGTCCAGAGGTTGGCACCCCATTTTTAGGTATGTCTGGTGCTGCTCCTGGAATAATTTGACATACCTCACGGGTTTGATGATAGCAGTAGAACAAGATACAAACCAGGCTATAAGGTTATGGATTGTGATGGATGATAATTCTGTCGCTGCTGGCCCATAGCACCTCATTGTTGCTAATTTAAAGCTGCTGGATCTGCTTTATTAAAGCATGGTGGTAGTGTCACACAATCCAATGGACAGATCCTCAGTATGAAGAAGGAACATGACCACAAGGACTGTGTCTCATGGCTGGAATATAGACTGTCAAGTAGGTTTGTCCCTCTTGGTGGTTCTCGCTTCACCAGTTGAAAGCCCATAATGACAAACAGGCTACTGAGATAGTGGATGCATTGGTTGTAATTTTCCAAAAGTCATTGCAACAACTGTATTCAAAAATGGTGGGATGTAAGAAGTGGGTAACTGTAGGCCGATTAGCCAAACATCAATTGATGGAATAGTATTGAAATCAATTATTAAGGAAATTATAGCAGCACATTTGGAAAAATCATAATCTAATCAAGTAGAGCCAGCACAGCTTCATGAAAAGGAAATCATGTCTGAGTAATTTATTAGACATTTTCAAGGAAGTTTCAACAAGGGTAGATAGAGGGGAACTGCTAAATGTGTTGTATTTGGACATTCAAAAGGCATTAGATAAGCTACCATACAAAAAGTCAAGTCATAAGGTTGGAGTCCATGGTGTTGGACGTAGTATATTGGTATGAATAGAGGATTAAGTAATGGGCAGGAAATACTGAATGAGGATAAATGGTTCCTTTTTAGATTGGAAGCCTGTTGGCAGGGGATTCCACAGGGAACAATGCTGGGACCGCAACTGTTTACAATACTTCATAGTGACTTGGAGGAAGAAGCAGATGGACTGTAGTCACATTTGCAGATGACACAAAAATAGGTGGAAATGCAAGTTGAGAGAAGGATAAAAACAGTTCACAGGGAAATATCTCTAGGTTAAGTAATTGGGCAAGAAGTTGGCAAATGGAGTATTTTTTGGGAAAATGTGAAGTTGTTCATTTTGGAAGGGAAAACTGAAGAACAGAGTATTATCTAAATACAGAAAAGCTACAGAAAGCTACAACACAAAGGGACCTGGAGGTATTTGTGTATAAAACACAGAAAGCTCGCACAAAGGTGCAACAGGTAATCAAGAAGGCTAATGGAATGTTGGACCTTATTACAACAGGGTTGGAGTATGAGCGTATGAACTGTACAAAGTGTTGGTGAGACCACATCTGGAGTACTAAGAGCAGTTTTGGTCCAATTTAAGGAAAGATATTATTTCACTGGAGGCAGTTCAGAGAAGGTTCATTTGGATGACCCTTGGTATGGAGAGACTGTCTTATGAGCAAAAGGAGAAACAGATTGGGACTCAACTCATTGGAATTTAAGAAAATGAGAGGTAATCTCATTGAAACATGTCGGATTTTTGAGAGACTTTAGAGGGTAAATGCTGGGAGGATGTTTTCCCTCATGGGAGAGTCTTGGACCAGAGGATACATTCTTGGAATAAAGGGGTACCAATTTAAGACAGATGAGGAGGAATTTCTTCTTTCAGAGGGTTGATAGTCCCTGGGACTCCTTGTCAAAGAGAGCTGTAAGGGCAGAGTCCTTGTGTATATTTAAGGCTGAGATACATAGATTCTTCATCAGCAGAGAAATTAAGGGTTACGAGCAAAGGGCAAAAAGTGGACATGAGAAATGTTGGTTTAGGAAGAATCCTATTGAATGGTGGAGCAGGCTGAAGGAGCTTAAAAGCCTACTCCTGTTCCTACTTGTTATGATTTTAATCTGTCAGTCAGTGGTGGTGCTACTGGTCAATTCATAAAAGGACAATCAAGACTCCAGCCAGAAAACATCTGATATCAATGCTACTCTCAGTGCTTCTTCCAACTAATGTTTAATGTGAAGGACTACCGATTATCAACAAGGGTAAATAATAATAATGTGTTGTATTTGGACTTTCAAAAGGCATTCAATAAGATACCATACAAAAAGGTTAAGTCATTAAATTAGGTCAACTAAGCAGCTGAACAAGGGTGTTGAGTATAATCAACGAGAGTTTCCTTAGCTATGTTTTAACTTCATTAGAGTTAATGTTGTGAACTCCCAGGGCGACTCCATTCCAACATAATACCTCTGTGCTGTGACCTCTGAATTGAAATGGTGCCAATATACTTCCTGGTTTTGCTGTAGTCATATGAATCTGCCGTGAGGCACTTAGTACAAGCAGCCACTGTGCAAGAAGTTTTAAGAAGTTTTAGTACAAGTGGCATTGCCCTAACTGAACATGTAACATGGTGTACAGAAGTGAAACCAAGACTAAGTTTTGAAGAACTCTGCAGAAGCACAGCTACTGAAATAGGAAGATAGATATACGCAGAGCTGTTAATAGCTGCTAATAACAGCTAGACACCATCGAAAAAAAAATTACATAAAGAACCAGGTTGTAGTTGAATCACTAGTAAGTCCCACAAAGGCCATAAACTTTTCTCTCCTGGCATTGGTTACAGTGAAAGGTGATATGAAATAGAACTTGCAGTTTTTCAACTTGCAATGGCAAGATTACATAACTGTGACAGATTTAATGTCATAACTGGGGAGACAGACTGTTACCAAGTGTATTCCACACTAAATTTCTGTGAGGAGTAAGGGAAAAACAGACTGCAGAACTTGTGAAAGCATTGAAGGCTTGCTTTGCATTCTGAGTGAATATAAATTATTAACAGTTTATGTTCAATATTAGAGCTCAAGGTGAAAATATGTCTATTAATGGATATGTAACTATATTAACAAGTTTGCTGAATCCTACAAATTCAGGCATCTGAAAAATTATCTAATCAAAGATAGAATAAGATATGTCAGAGCGGCTGCTAAAGGACGAGAATCTGACTCTTGAACAATTTATTAACACGTGCACAAGTCCTGAGCTTTTAAATCAACAGCTTCAGTACATACAAGGGAAAACAAGCTGGTTTGTCCACAATGTGATGGACCAACTCAGACTCATCCACTATGTTGAAAAGCAACCTAGACTTTTAAAATGCAACAAAATGGAGAAAAGCAACAAGTATCGACAGAAGAGCCAGCAGAAAGATCAAGGTTGAATGACAAGTCATTATATAAAACAAAAGAAAGCATGTGTTGCTTGGGGAAACAGTGTCCTAACCATAAGAAGCTAAACCACTTTGCATGCAATCGGTTTAGCTAGGAAGAAGACGTACAGGATTATAAACCCTTTACAGACAACTTTGACAGAGATGTCAGACAAGGATTCTGACAAATCAAGTGTCAGTATTAGAGAAATGCTGGATGAAGATTTGGATGATTCAAACTACACCTTAGAGCAGGTTGGCAACATCCAGTCAAAAGGAGAAAATGGACTGTAACTACTGCAATGAAGGTGGTAGAATGACAGCATCAAATAAATATGAAATGCCAGACAGACACAAGTGCTTCCTTCAACATTGAGCTTTGCAGACGTGTATAAAATTACAACAGATGGCAATTCAAAAGTGAAGTCTTGAAGGTAAAGTTCAGGCCCTGTACTGGGACAATGTTCACCCTGAAACAACAAATTAGCCTGAGGGCCCAAGCAATGACGACGCTGAAGATTTGTAATTCTACTTATTAGATACGAAGCTAGAACTACATATTTCGGTAGAAGCAAGTTGAGAGCTGAGGCTGGTAACCCTAAATGTGCAAGAAGGGATTTACAGTTTTTTACAGGCCACAAACAGACAGACAATGCAGAGATAGATGGGATTGCTGAGGAAATTTGATGTTAAAATAAAACAAAACTAAAAAGATTGTCTTGCAGGACACAGTTAATGCAAATAAAGGAAGGAGGTGTCTAAGACAACTAAGACAACCGAGAAGATTTTGCTATAGAACCAGAGAGCACATCATTCCAACCAACAATTTCCAAAGTCAAGAATCCACATATATGTGTCATCTGTGTAAAGGAAATCACAAAAGATAGGCTAACTACAATAATGGGTAGTTTTGCTAATGCATGATAAAGGTTGTTTGTATAGTGAGTTAAGTGGGATAATTCACAGTGTAAATGATTGTGCATACAAATTTGCTTTTTTTTTGTATGATAAAATGTCTGGATGATTTGTACTAATATGCTTCCTTGCTTGCTGTGGTCATGTGACCTCTGCCATGAGGTACTCATTCCAGGTAGCCATCTTACAAATGGATCTAATACAGACAGGGTACAAGCGGCCTTGGACACAGTAAAATCCCTGCTGGCTATGTGACTGGGCTTACGTACCCAGGCGATGGAACCATGGGTTGTTGTCTGTATGATACAACTTTGTGGAAATAACTGCTCTGTTGAACAGGTCTTGAGTTTGGTACACATCCACAGATATTAGAGACATGTGCTTTGCAGGATCAAGTGAAACTGCACGCAGTCTTAGGATAATGGACTGAACAATTTGAGATGAGATGAGGAGAGGAAAAATGCAGCTATGTGGGGAAAGAAATGGATAAGCTGATGTTGTTCTCCTTGGAACAAAGGGGTTGAGGGGAGATTTGTTCGAGATGTACAATATTATGAAGGACCCACTTATCTCACCAGAAAGGTCAGCGGTGAGGAGGCATGCATTTAAAGTGATTGGTAGTACAATAAGTGGATGGATTTGGAAACACTTTTTCACCTAAAAGCTGGTAGGGAATTGGAACCCACTGTTCAAATGCTGATAGAAGCAGACAACCTCAGACCATTTAGAATGTGTCTGGACTTGGACCTCTCAAGTACTTTAACCTGCAGGACCATAGATTGAATGGTCAGAAGTCGGATTAGGCTGGGTAGAGATAGTAAGAACTGCCAATGCTGGAATCTGAGATAACACAGTATGGAGCTGGAGGAACACAGCAGGCCAGGCAGCATCAGAGGAGCAGGAAAGCTGACGTTTCGGGTCAGGACCTTTCTTCAGAAATGGGTGGCTTGCTTTTGGCCGCCGCAGACATGAGGAATCAAGTGGTCTTTTTCTGCAACATACACTTCCCATGATTCTGTGATTTCTCTGACTCTATTGAATTCCCTACCCCAGAGGGATGTCGAGGTTCTATCGTTGAATACACTTACAGCTAGAGTAGGCAGATTTTTCGTATTTCAGGGAATGAAAGGATATGGGGAGTGGGCAAAAAGGTGGAGTTGAAGCCTGAGGTTAGCCATGATTGCACAAAATGGCACAGCAGGCTCGATGAGCCACTCCTGGTCCTATTTCTTGTGTTCTAGTGTATTGATAGGGTGTGCCTTTGGTTTATTTGGTGCCTAAGTCAATGCTCAGAAAACTGTCTGTGAAGTAACTGCACAGAGGCCGGTATCCCATCATATGTGTACAGTACACTGGCTGTGGCCAGCCAGCTCAAGGTCATTTTCCTGAACTGAGGAGATTCTAAATTCCCTGTTTATATTGGTCAACCGGGGCTTCCCGATTAGCCCAGGTTAACAACCCCAGTCAATGAGAACCAGCTGATTCTAATCACTACAGTCTAGTTTCATTTTTATTTGATTTTCCTGTACCTATTTGATAAAACTTAGTGGCTTGCAAGGCCAGACTGAGTAAGACCATCAGGCTCCCTTCCCAAATGAACAATGGTGAACCAGATGGTTTCTTTACAATAATAGTGATTTCACGGTCATTATTACTGAGACAAGCTTTCTTATTTCAGAGGTCATTGGTAAGATGTTGGAATCCATTGTGAAGGATGAGATTTCTGAATACTTGGAAGTGCATGGTAAAATAGGGCAAAGTCAGCATGGTTTCATCAAGGGGAGGTCATGCCTGACAAATCTGTCAGAATTCTTTGAAGAGATAATGAGCAGACTAGACCAAGGAGAGCCAATGGATGTTATCTATCTGGACTTCCAGAAGGCCTTTGACTAGGTGCTACACAGGAGGCTGTTGAGTAAGATAAGAGCGCATGGTGTTAGAGGCAAGGTACTAGCATGGATAGAAAATTGGCTGTCTGGCAGAAAGCAGAGTGTGGGGATAAAAGGGTCCTTCTGAGGATGGCAGCTGGTGATTAGTGGCATTCCACAAGGGCCAGTGTTGGGACTACAACTGTTCACTTTATACATTAATGATCTAGATGAAGGAACTGAGGGCATTCTGGCTAAGTTTTCAAATGATACAAGGATAGATGGAGGGAGAGGGAGTAGTGAGGAGGCAGGGAGGCTGCAGAAGATTTAGACAGGTCGGGAGAGTGGACAAAGGAGTAGCAGATGGAATACAATGTGGAAAAGTGTGAAGTCATGCACTTTGGTAGGAAGAACAGAATCCTGGACTATTTTCTAAATGGGGAGAAAATTCAGAAATCTGAAGTGCAAAGGGACTTGGGACTCCAGGTTTTTCTTCATGTAAACTTGCAGGTTGAGTCGGTAGTTAGGAAGGCAAATACAATGTTGGCACTTATCTTGAAAGGACTAGAATAAAAAAGCAGGGATGTACTTCTGTGGCTTTATAAAGCTCTGGTGAAAACCCTTTAGAATGGAGATAAGGAGAAACGCCTTCAGCTAGAGAGTGGTGAATCTGTAAAATTCGTTGTCACAAAAGGCTGTGGAGGCCAGGTCATTGAATATATTTGAACATAGAACATAGAACATTACAGCGCAGTACAGGCCCTTCGGCCCTCGATGTTGCGCCGACCTGTGAAACCAATCTGAAGCCCATCTAACCTAAACTATTCCATTATCATCCATATGTTTATCCAATGACCATTTAAATGCCCTTAAAGTGGGCGAGTCTACTATTTTTGCAGGCAGGGCATTCCACGCCCTTACTACTCTCTGAGTAGTATTTGAGACATTTTAAGCTAGATAGGTTCTTGATTGTCAAGGGGATCAAAGGTTACAGGGAGAAAGTGGGAGAATGGGGGTGAAAAACGTATCAGCCATGATTGAATGGCGGAGCAGACTCAATGGGCCGAATGGCATAACTTCTGCTCCTATGTCTTATGGTCTTATGTATTTATTTAGGTGACTTGTACTCCTGTCTCCTGAGCAATATTACAGGTTTGGATTCCTGGCCTCATAACATTAGCACTACGCTATCATTCTGTGAACGTTATAGTAATGGTTTTGAAGACGACTTGTGCAGAGATACAAAACAGACAAAAGTGAATCAGCCACCTGCATTACATTCTATTGGACCAGATATAAACTGGCCTGGGAGCTCTTACGGCACAGTGGTAGTGTCCATATCTCTGAGCCAGAAAGACCTGGATTCAGGGCTCACCTGCTTTAAAGATGTGTAATAACATCTCTGAATGAGGTGATTAGAAAATATTTACAGCAAACTTTGTTTTAACTGGCACTTAATGAACAAGCACTCTTGATAACCTGGAAAAATTATATACCCAAAATACCTTAAGTTTACTGCATTATTGCAATCCGCTGTGATGTTTGACTAGTAATTTGGAGGTGCAAGTGGGAAGGGTCTCCGCCAATAAGTTTTATTTACCGCAAAATTGCATTATTATTTAAGTGATTTATGCTGTAAATAAAGTACAACAGTGACGTGTATACCCCCTGCATTATAGTCTACTATTTGGTGTGTGTTTTTACATTGATTATGTGAACCTCTTGATCAACTGGAATATTTGATCAACCTGCATACTCCTGGTTTCATAAGTGCCACTTAACAAAAAGTTTGCTCTGTTTATGCTTATTGATATAAGATGTTGTACAGTCAGAGTCATACAGCATGGATACAGACCCTTTGGTCCAACCAGTCCCTGCCGAACATAATCCCAAAATAACTAGTCCCACCTGTCTGCTCCTGGCCCATATCCCTCCAAACCCTTCCTATTCAATTCTTATCTAAATGTCTTTTAAACACTGTAACTATGCCCATACCCACCATTTCCGCAGCAAGTTCATTCCACATGCAAACCACCCTCTGTATAAAAAGTTTACCCCTCATATCTTTTTTAGATCTCTCTCCTCTCACCTTAAAATATACCCCCTAGTCTTGAAATCCCCCACGCTAAGGAAAAGACACCTACTATTAATCTTATCTATATCCCTCATGTTTTTTAAAATCTGTACAAAGTCAACTTTCAACCTTCTACGTTCCAGTGAAGAAAGTACTAATCTATCCAGCCCTTATAACTCAAACCTTCCATATCTGGCAACATCCTGGTAAACCTCTTCTGAACCCTCTCCAGCTTAGTTATATTCAATAATTTTCTTTCTGTGCAGCTGGTAGAGCTTTAATGGGTAAGATGTATCTATTTATATAAACAAGTGGCAGAAAACTGTGACACAATACCTGGTGGAGTTGATGGGATAACATGCCATGGGCTTATATGTTCATCATTCCTTTGATGAGGTTGGATGTGTTCCATTGCAGAAATGAAATCCTTCCATCCTTCTAGACGTTTCCTTCCTGCGTCATTGGTTGGAATTGCTTTTTTCTCTACCCCGTGTTCGATCTCAAGGTCTTTCTCCTGCTTCATTTCTTTCCTTCGTTTAATCTCTTTCTCCCATTCCATTATTTGCTGCTTTTCTCTCTTTCTGCCTTGTTCTGTGATCGCATCTGGATCTCTTTCTTGAGGAGTCCCCCTTTCCCAATCCTTTTCCTTCTTGTGTTCACGCTCTTTCTCTCGTTGTCTCACCTCATCATCCATTTGCAACCTGCAGTCACAAAACAAAGCTACTTAACTTTGGCTATTTTACTGTATTCCCATGAGTCTCTCTTTTAAAGCTTCTCCCAATATTCTCATGATAATGATGGCTGACTTGGTTCAAGGCCAAGATCACTGAAACTGAATGTGAGAGGGAGCTGAGCAGAAACCATTTATCCTTTACACTTCATCTTTCACATTTCACACTGAAGGGTCTAGGCCCGAAACGTCAGCCTCTCTGCTCCTATGATGCTGCTTGGCCTGCTGTGTTCATCCAACCCTGCACCTTGTTGACAAAGTTCCCCATGGCTTAAAGTGTATAATAAGACTTGTGGAATATGTTCTAACCCATAAAGATGGATCAAAATTAACTTTGCAATCTAAGTCAGAGGGTAATGCAGTGGGAGGAATTTTGTCTGGGGATAGTTGGTTGTACTTGTCAAGAATATGATGTTTTAAACGATCTGTTAATATTAATAGGACATTTAAAATTGTATTTGCTGATAACGCATGACTTTGTTGACATATAACAAGTAGAAAGAAGATTGATTTTTTTCATGTGGGTGGGCTAAGACACCACAGATGAATGTTAATCAAGGGAAATATACTGTAATGCATATAGAAGCAACAAACTTTGTGTCACTTGAAAGTCTCCCATTTTGTGATAGGCTGCAATAAATACTACATTCAACCCCATACATACACAAGCAAGTCTTAAGAGTCATAGTGATCTAAAACATGGGAACAACTCTTTGCCTTACCTTACCTATGCTGCCCAGTTTTCACAATTAAACTATGCCATTTGCCTGTGTTCATTCCATGTCCCTCAATACCTATCCCATTCGTGTACCTGTCTAAATGTTTCTTAAATGATGAAATTGTACTCACTCCTCCTAAGTAAATTCCCTAAAAAGGGTAACACCACCACCAATTTTCCTATGGACAGTGGTCAGAAATTTCCTATGGTCAGAAGTGGTCAGACAGTGGTTAGAACAATAAAATAAAACTGAAACATCCATATCACACCCATTGGTTACAGAAATTATCTATGGTGATAGGCACTTCACGTCTGTGCCCACTAGATCACAAGCAGCTTTCTTTTTGTTGCTTATCACCTAAAATAGAACGGGAAAAGGATAGGGGTAACAAGGTGTAGAGCTGGATGAACACAGCGGGCCAAGCAGCATCATAGGAGCAGGAAAGCTGATGTTTCGGGCCTAGACCCTTCTTCTGAAGGGTCTAGGCCCAAACCGTCAGCTTTCGTGCTTGGCCTGCTGTGTTCATCCAGCTCTACACCTTGTTAGCTCTGA
>NC_063333.1:127769918-127837765 GCF_021869965.1 Rhincodon typus
ACAGCAGGCCTGGCAGCATCAGAGGAGCAGGAAAGTTGACGTTTCGGGTCGGGACCTTTCTTCAGACCCATTTCTGAAGAAGGGTCCCAACCTGAAACGTCAACTTTCCTGCTCCTCTGATGCTGCCAGGCCTGCTGTCCTCCTCCAGCTCCACACTGTGTTATCTCTGACTCCAGCATCGGCAGTTCTTACTATCTCTTATTACTGGCAAGCTATTTTGAAGAGATCCTTACGGATACCAGTCCTAACAAAAATACATGATTTGAATCAAAGTATATTCATGAATCCAACCTAATTCCAAGAAAGTATTGCATGCTATTGTGGTACTTTCTGGATTGCATGATTCAAATGATAAAAGGTATGCAATAAATACATATAGGAAAAGACCATCTTATTCATGAAATCATTGGAGGTTCATTTGAACTATGTAATTCAGTGTGCTTTGTTTGCCAGACCAATAGTTTTATTGTCAACTACCAAGATACTAACCTATAGGGTGGATGCTGATAAGGAAGATGCGATAGGAAGGCAGGATGGTAGTAAGCTGCAGATGCAGCAGCTGTTGCAGAATCCAATCCAAGTGAAGGCAGAGGTGACAAAGTCTGAATTTCATCTCGTCCATGATATGGACGGAAGCTTGCAAGGAAATCATCTGATCTGCTGCTGGAAGACACCAAGTGTGGAACTGGTCTCTGTAAACTACAAAATTGATAGGCTGTTAGCAAAAAAATATTTCTTTGAAGCTGAGGATTCAGATATACTTATAAAAACAAGACAGGCAAACTATTCAAATCTACATTTCCCAAAGGGTAATAAGGTTTGAAGTTTTCTCTTCTTGAACCGTCAATGTCTCTTCCCTGTTGGTAACACACATACCTGATAACAACAATTTTTATGGATTGGTTTACTTAGCTACCGCTAAGGGTAACATCCGTTCCAGTTAGACAAGATTAGGTAGTCATCTTATAGTATCTTATAGACTGTCTGAGGATGAGTCCTCATTACATGACAGAATTTCATTCCAAGTTTGACAGTGATATGGTCACATCTGATACGATGGTCTTAACTGTAAACTCACTCTGATTAGAGAGAGGTGACTAATGGTGAGTTGAACCTAAAGGTCACCCTGCTTCGGATGAATTGAGATGGTGAAGCTTTCACAGTGGCCTCAGCCAGAATAGAAATTGAACTCACATTGTTGGTGTCATTCTTGATCACAAACCAGTCATCCAGCCAACCGAGCTAACTGATGCTCACATCGGCTCTTCAATTTAAACAAAGTCAATTATGGAGGCATCAGTTTGTGGAAATAGATTGGGATATACAATATTCAATAAACATTTAAGGAAATATTTCATAATTCTAGTTGAATATAGATCCCCTTGAGGGTTGAAATCGCCATTGGAACAGTGATACTGTCTTGGTTAATAAGAGAAGTTAAGCATAATATTAGATTGAAAGAAGAAGCTTATGAACATACAAATTAGGAACAGGGTAGGCCATTCAGCCCCTTGAGCCTGCTTTGTCAATGATAACAAAATAATGAATAATCCTGAGGATTGGGAGGGGTTTAAAAATCAGCAAGGGTTTAAAAATCAGCAAGGGATGACCAATAAATTGGTAAACACAGAGAAAGATAATATGAGAGTAAATGACCAAGAAATATAAAAAAAAGTTACACCTCATCCATGAATACAAAGGGGAAAATATGAACAAAAATAAAAGTAGTCCCTTACAGACTGACACTCATGTAATTCTAATGGAAAATAAGGAAATGTCAGAGATATGAAACAAATAGTGCCTGTCTATCTTTACAGTAGAAGGCACTAAGAACAGAGAAAATGACACACGGAACCAAAGGTCTAATGAGACTGAGAAGCTTAAAGTATTAATATCTGCAAAGAAGCAGCACTGGAGAAATGAATGGAATTAAATGCTAAAAAGAAACTGTGGAATTGTTGGCCTGCTGCCTATGATTTTAATGAAGGTAGCTGCAAAATTGGATTTATTTGATCTTCCAGAATTTCCCAGATTCTAGAATGACCCCTTGGCCTTGGAAGGTAGCCAATATAACTGTAATATTTGAGAATAGAGAGAGGAAAAATAGAGATCATAGGCCAGTCATTTTGAATCAGTAGTAGAGAAAATGCTAGAACCTTTGATTAGGACTCCTGGACACTTGAAAAATTACAGTTTAACTCAATAGTAACACCATGATGTTTTGAAAGGGAAATGTGTTTGACAAATGTATTAGAATTTTTAAGGGTGTAACTAGCAAGGGAGATAGGGCAGAAACAGCAGATGTGATATATTTGGATTTTCAGAATCTCATTTTGTTTTGATTTATTATTGTCAAATGTACTGAGGTATAGTGAAAAGTACTGTTTTGCATGCTAACCAGACAAATATCTTACATAAGTACATCCAGGAGGAGAACAGAATGCAGAATATAGTACAAAAACAAAGTTGCTGGAAAAGCCAGAGCAGGTCTGGCAACATCTGTGAAGGAAAAAACAGTTAACGTTTTGGATCCGGTGACCCTTCCTCAAAGCTGATGGTGGCTGGGAAAACTTCAGTTTATATGCAGAAAATAGGGAGCTGGGTGGGGTAGGGAGTAAACAATGGGATAGAGCCCAAAAAGAGAGAAAGACAGTTGGACAGACAAAGGAGTTGCTAACGATCAGGTTGGGAGGGTGAATAGTTGTCAATGGAGACTGTTACTGACTAACAACATGGGGTGTGTAATGGCAGGCTATGTGGTAACAAGGCCTGGTGTGTGGGGTTGGGGGCTCGGACATGGGAGAGTTTAGGCACTAAAATTATTGAACTCAATATTGAGTCCGGAGGGCTGTAGGGTCCCCAAACGGAAAATGAGGTGTTGTTCCTCCAGTTTGCGTTGGGCTTCGCTGGAACAGTGCAGCAAGCCAGAGACAGAGATGTTGGCCAGCGAGCAGGGTGGTGCGTTAAAGTGGCAGGCGACAGGCAGTTCAGGGTCTTTTTTGCGAGCAGAATGTAGATGTTCTGCGAAGTGGTCGCCAAGTCTACGCTTTGTTCCCCCAATGTAGAGGAGACCACATTGTGAGCAGAGAATGCAGTAAACTAGATTCTGGGAAGTGCAGGTGAAGTGTTGCTTCACCTGGAAGGTATGTTTGGGCCTTTGGATACTGGGGAGGGAGGAGGTAAATGGGCAGGTGTTGCATCTTTGCCGGTTACAGGGAAAGGTGCCGTAGGGCTGTGGGAAGGTGTTGGGGGTGAAGGTAGTGTGGACCAGGGTGTCCCGGAGGGAACGGTCCCTGCGAAAGGCAGATAAGTGTTGCAGCTGCAGAGAAGGTGCAGAGAAAGATCAACTCAAATATATGAGAGATCTGTTCATAAGTCTGATGACAGTGGGGAAGAAGTTGTTCTTAAATCTGTTTTCAAACTCAGTCCAGGATTTTGTGCCTTTTTGTTCCGCAATATGGCATACAGGAAGTCAAATTTACATAACCAAGCTCGTGGCAAGGAATTCCAGCTGGGAACGTACACTATGAATTCTGGCCATAGATAACACAGTGTGGAGCTGGAAGAGCACAACAGGCCAGGCAGCATCAGAGGAGCAGTAAAGTTGACCTTTCGGGTCGGAACCCTTACTATCTCTGAATTCTGGCCATGATTTCTTGACCATTCATACTATTATTAATGGTTTGAAAATCAGCAGCAGTGGGTCCTGCAATTTCGATATTTGTTCCTGGTGTGTGGGATTTCCCACCAGCAGTGCAAAGTCAGAAAACTATCCAGATACATAAGAATAACAATGGACAATTAGTAGATAAATAAAAGAATAGGCGACATTTTAAAATAAGAGCCATAAGTTTGAAATTCAGCCTCAGGAAACCACAAAGCTGTTCATAATGTTCACAGAGTGGTAACTACACCTTGATATTTTAATGCTATCATTATTAAAAGAATAAATAACAGTTAAAAGACTTCTTTGGTGCAGTGTTCCTACTTTGACTGACATGTGGTTCCAAATTAAATGGTTAGAATGTCAAGGGGAGCATACCTTAATTTTCCATGTGCACTTTTGACAGACTAGACTGTGAGCTGGTAATATCGAAGATAAAAATTTATCCCCAAAGTGTCTTAAAAGTGGGTAGTGTTGCAGCTGAGGAATACACTAACCGGTCAGTAGTTAAAACACACTGACTGGCCAGTTCATTAGTGGTACACACTGAGCAGTTAGCAACATACATATGGTAAATCATCAACTTTTCAAATCTCTTGAACATAACTTGATTATTAATCTTTTTTTCACTTGTGAAAATGATCATCACATATAACCTGTTAAATTTCAGATCTTAACTGGGATGCTGGGGGGAGTGGGAAGGTGCCTAGGCAAAAGACAAGTTTGGTAGGGACTGGGGAGCCCCTTAGATTTCAAGTCATTATACAGTCAGCTGCAGCAGAGGCCACGGAGATATTTGCAATGCCCTGATTATTTTTTGTGTCCAGCCATTGCACAATGCTATGACAAATCAACAAGAAAACCAAACGCATTAGTTATTGGCAACGAATTCTCAAAGCAGTCCAATTAAACACTGGACTTTGTCTTTCTTTGGCAGAGAACCACAATTGCCATATGTTTTGGCTTATTTGATGAGCAGATTACAAAGATGACAATGTTAGGGGAATATTTAGACAATTTCTATATCGACAGTGTTGTTCTTGTACAAGGAGTATTGCTATAGAGACTGTACAGCTCCTGGGTTTCTGTTTATAAGTCAATTTGCTTGTGTTTAAAATCTTTCTTGCACTACTTCCAGCCCTGTCAGTAGTTGTGTTGCAGCTATCCCTTTGGAATTCAATGACCAGCTGTCTGACAACAGAAGCTCAAAAGAAACGATTGAGGCTTCTTTCTCACTGATCCATCATGGGCTTTTGAATTTACACTTTGAATAAAATTTGACTCTTTGGACTTAGCATTCAGTTATTTCTTTGCTATGCCTTCAAATCACTTTTAGTGCATATTTTGACACCTCATGCACACTTGAACACAAACACGAGTAAATTTTTGTACTTTGTTAACCACTGCTCAACAGATGTATAACAAACAGCGGGTAAGTACGGGCACAGATAATAAACATTTCCAGATAGGACTTACAGAATATGGGCAGGACTCAGCAACACTCAGTTACTGCCTGTGCATAAAGTTGCTGCTCCCAGTACTAGTGCACAGAGTAATTCTAACTGAAACTCACTGAGTCATGTCATGCATCTTGGTTATAAAACACATTGTAAGGCTAAAGATCAAAGTGAGAAAGCAGGATGAATTATCAAGAGAGAGTAGGAACTGCAGATGCTGGAGAATCTGAGACAACAAGGTGCAGAGCTGGATGAACACAACAGGCCAAGCAGCATCATAGGAGCAGGAAGGCTGACGTTTCGGGCCTAGACCCTTCTTCAGAAATAATTCTGTCTTGCATTGTGGATTTTGTTTGTTGAGACGAGGAGATTCAGTGTATTCTATTTAATATGAACTGGGCTCAGATTGGACTTAGCTGCTTGCCAAATCACTGAATTACAAGATTCTGATGTTCTTTTCTCTCAATTTATGCCCTCTGACCCAAGAATGGAAACAAAGGAAAGGCAAAATGAAGTGATATGACTGTGAGACTCATTATCAAATGTACTGGTCAAAGCAAATAGCATTTAATGGGAAGCTAATAATTGTATGAGGGAGAAGGGAATAGGAGGTTACTAGGAATAGAATCAGTTAGCAAAATATAGGAAGTGCCTTAGGTGTATCATAAATGCTAACATGGATTGTTTGGGATAACTGGCTAGTTTCTGTGTTCTACATCCTATATAATCATGTAAAAGCTGAGGCATATTGACTATCAGTAAGTAAGCAATGATGATTGGAATAATACAAGATAAGATGGGTAGAAAGCAGGGGATGACATGTAAAATGTAAATGCTTTTATTCCCAACTATAGGTATGCATAAGTCACTCATTACAGTACACAACCATTCAATCTAATATATCAGGGATAATTACCGTATTTAGAATGGTGTAAATTTTTAATATAGCAACAAAACCACAGACAGTGTTTCATGCAACATAAAATTCAATCATATTGCAGGGAAACTTAGTTGGGGTGAAAGAATTGATTGATTACGTTTAATAACATGTAGGCCCTTTAAGGCGTGAGGTAGTGACATCCCGACTCATCACAGAATCCCCACAGTGTGGGCATGGGCCATTTGGCCTATTGAGTCCACACTGACCTTCCGAACAGCATATCACCCAGACTCACACTATCCCTGTAACCATGCATTTCCCATGGCTAACCCACCTAGCCTGCATATTCCTGAACACTATGGGCAATATAGCATGGCCAATCCACCTCACCTGCACATCTTTGGACTGTAGGAGGAAACCAGAGCACCCAGGGTAACCCACACAGACACAGCAAGCATATGCAAACTCCACACAGACAGTCACCCGAGAGTGGTGTCAAATGCAGGTCCCTGGTTCCGTGAGGCAGCAGTGCTAACCACTGAGCCAGCATGCTGCCCTCCTCTCCTTCTTCCCTCATCTCCTTCAAAATTTCACTGTACACTAATTAACAGGTTAATGTGTAGTCTAAGATTTCTGGATGTGCTATCTTGAGAACTTCGTTTAAAACAGTATAGGGAGAAATTTCAACTTCCTGGTACAGTGGCTATTAAAGAAAATGCCACTGTTTTCATGCTCAGAATAATTAGGACTTACTTAATTGTTGAATATGGTGATCCTTGGATGGAGTGACCAGATAGAAAGAAAGCTGGGTGCGAGGAAGCAAGGTGTGTGGGCAGCGATGCATTGTCCTTTTTCAGCAAAGATTCTGTAGAAAGTGGGTGGTCGTGATTTCTGGATCTCAGGGTGCTGTCTGAGGACTAAAGAGAGAGAATATAATTATTGTTAGATATCAAAAACCTTAACTTCAACATCTGCTTTTAACATCAGATAGGAAGAATGTGTCATTTTATATGCAATTAAACAATTATAATTTGATTGGAGAGGTAGTGGAGAAGTACCAATTTGCATATTTGCATACCGCTGCTTTCTTAATTAATCTTTATCTCTGTTAGCAGCTCTGCTGCAGCTGGCCTCTGTCTGTTTAGATCTGTGTTGCTTTCTCACTCCAGGGAGCTAATTTTGTGTAATTTGCAGCAGAGGAAAACTGCATTAGTACCAAAAAGAGTGCCACAAATTCAGTTCAGTTGTGCACTCAGTGTGACAAAAGCAGATTAATGCCGTGCACATTGTTACAGTGTGTAGTGCCATAAATCCAGTTTAGTGCCACATTTAAAACCACAAAGACAGTTTCACATAAAAATGCTGTAAATGCATTTTACTCAGGCAGTATTTGCACTCAGGGATTTTGAAGGAGATGGCTGAATCGAAGAAGAAACAATAAATTATATTCTATCACCACCTTAGTCTGTTCCACTATGAGAACATTGCATCCATGATTTCTTCAGACTCGTCATTGTACCATGGCACCTGATTTTTATGGAAAGCAAGTTATGAAATTATACCAATTAAATTCTACAAAACTTGTATTGCCCACTCAGTACTAAAAATGCAAAGGGGTATGAATACCATAAATTAAATCATTGCTCAACCTTAGCAGATGTTCAATGCCACTGATCCCAGTGGAAGGTATGCACTGACCCACCTCATATTAAAAAACAAATCAGAAAGATGAAGTGACAATACAAAGATATAGAAGGAGGAATTATAACTCATCCTGTCCAACAGAAATCAGGCAGAATGAGACTTAAATTGAAATCCGAATACTTAACATGTAATTCCCACAAAGTAGCTTTTTAACACCACTGGTGGTATTGATCATTCAAGTGGAAGCCTCATATATTTATGTGAATAGGGGTCCTATCACATTTATAAAACCCCAATATAATTTCAACAGTGAGGTATCCATTGTGAGAAAGAAGCAGCAAGTAATTGCCTCAATTTTTCACCCAGCAAGGAACAACACTTACTCTTCACCTCATGGACTGCTGTCTACAGGACTTTTGTGGACTTGTCACAGGATTATAGAACTTCTTAAGCACAGAGGGAGGACATTTGGCCTGTTGTATTTGTGCCAGGCAATTTACTGAATGCCAGAGATAGCAAGAACTGCAGATGCTGGAGCATCTGCGCTCTGTATGCTATAATCAACAACACCTTCTGGTTGTCAACCATTTTAACTCCCTGTCCCACTCACTGGGTGACATGTCCATTCTGGGCCTCCTCCAGTGTCACAATGACGCCACCCACAAACTGGAGAAGCAGCACCTTATATTCCGCCTCGACAGCCTACAGCCCAATGGCTTCAACATAGAATTCACCAGTTTACAAATCTCCCCAGCTCCGGCCTCATCTATGTCCAACCCTCCCTCTCATCCACGTCTCCTTGACCTGACACAACCTGTCCATCTTCTTTCTCACCTGTCTGCCCCACCCTTCTCATTGACCAATCTCCATTACCCCCTACCTGCATCCACCTATCACCATCCCACCTACCTTCCCCCAGCCCCACACCCTCATTTATTTCCCAGCTCCCTTACCCCTCTCCAGTCCTGATGAAGGGTGTAAACCTGAATTGTCGACTTTCCTGCTCCTCTGATGTTGCCTGACCTGCTGTGTTCCTCCAGCTCGACGCTGTATTTACTGAATGCCACTGCCTCAATTTTGGCCTGTAGCTCTGTACATTCTTCCTTCCCTTCAGGTGGAATCACTGATGCAATGGTAATGTCACTGAATGACAAATCTAGATCCTGGGGACATGGGCTCAAATCCCACCATGGCGAATTATTCAACCAAACTCAACTCAATAAAAAACAATCAGAAGCTAAAAGCTGTTCTGAAAGCAATCATATAACTGTAGTTACAAAAGGGAGAACATCAGTATGCACTAATGCCCTCCGAAATGGCCCCAGAAACCACTCAATTGTAGCAAACCACTACAAAGCCTAAAAAAAATGACCCAATGTTGACCTTGGCATTGGAAATGACAATGAAAAACTCAGCCCTGTTCATCCTTAAAAGTGGATGAATCACTACTCCTCCATGTGGAACACTTCAGAAGCACTGAGGTTGGCAAGGAGACAGAATGTACATTGGATAGATGTCTATAATGACCATCTCCAAAGGTAGCACCACCACTGGCCAAGTCCCAAAGGACATTGTTGATAGACTGAATTTGCAGCCGATAGTGAGGGAAAATCCACTTGACTATGTCCTTACTATTATAACCGTCAGAGATGCCTCTCTCCATGACAGTAACAGTAGGACTGACTACTGAACATTTAATGTGGAAATAAAGTCCTATCTTGACATCGCAGATACTCTCCATCATGTTATATGGCACTACTACTGTGCCAATTGTGGAACGGTTTGAACAGATCTAGCAACTCAAGACCAGGCACTCATGAGGTGCTGCAGGCCAACAGCAGCAGCAGAATTAGATTCAACTGTAACCTGTAACCTAATTACCCGACATATCTCCAACTCTCGCATTGAAGATCAATCCTACTCAATGTAGGGTGGAGAAGGGCATGTCAGGGTCTGCACTAGACATACCTAAACATAAAGTGCCATTCTGGTGAAGCTACAATGCAGGACTACTTGCAATGCAAACAGTGGAAGCATTGTGCTACAGATGGGGCTATGTGATCCCACAACCAAGAGATCAGATCTAAACTCTGCAGTCCTGCCACATACAATTGTGAATAATGGTCGACAATTAAATAATGCATTGGAGGTGAAAGCTCCACAACTTTTCTCATCTTCAACAATGGGAAAGTTCAGCTCATACGTGAAGAAGACAAGGTTGAAGCATTTGCCGCCATCTTCAGCAGGAAGATGCAGAAAATTGCCCCAGTATGCCCTGTGCACAATTAAATGCAAGACCAATTCATCCTGGCCAAATACTGCCCAATTTGTCTACTCTCGATCATCATCAAAGTGGTAGAGGGGTTATCGACAGTACTGTCAAACAGCACTTGTAAAGGAATAACTCAATATTTAAATTGGGTTCTTCAGGGCTACTCTGCTCCTGACCTCATTACAGCTTTGGTCCAAACATGAGTTAAACTCTGGAGATAAGGTGATAGTGAGTGTCCTTGACATCAGGGCAGCATTTGATAGTGTGGCATCAAGAAACCTGTGCAAAACTAGTTTAAGGCGCAAAACTAGTTTAAGGCACAAAACTCCAGCAAAACTGGAGTCAATGGGAATCAGGGAATAGCTGTCCCCTTCCTGGAGTCATACTGAGCACAAAAGAGGATGGTTGTGGTTATTAAAGTTCAATCATCTCAGACCAAGGACATTACCATTGGAGTTCCTCAGGGTAGTGACCTAGACCCAATCAAATCCAGGTGCTTCATTAGGCCCGTTCTTCCTTCATAAAGTCTAAAGTGGGGATGTTTGTTCATGAATGCACTATTTTCATTATTATTTATGACTTTTCAGATGCCAAAGCAGTCTGTGTCCAAGTGCAACAAGACCTGTACAATATTTACATTTAGGCTGATAACTAACAAGTAACATTAGCATCACACAAGCAATGACCATCTCCAACAAGACACAATCTAACCATCTCCCCTTAGCACCCAATTGTGATGGAGTGTGAGATTTAGATTTATTGACACAAATTTTCTTAAAACAGTTTGGATTTTCAACAGTTGGCATCTATGCATTTGTCTTTTTGTGAAGGAGTTTAGTAATCAACTATATTAGTCTACTTGGAACCATGATTTTTAACCAACTTGCTAAAGACTGAAGGGCTCTTGAAAATTTTATACCGTGGGGTTTTACGACAGGAAAATAATTAGGGCATCAGCTTTGCAGAAGCTAGGACAGTCAAGTTTGTTCCAGTTTAGTTCAAACCCTCTGTTAGGAGGAGGTCTGATGCAAGAATAGTTTGTCCTAGAAAAATGAGTTTGTTCTGAGCAGTTAGGGAATAAGTTGCCTCAGCGCAATGTCTCAATTTATGAAAATTTCCAGACCAGGAGTGTTTGGTTAGGAAACTGGACTGGCTATTCCACACTGAGAAAGTTTAAGATCTCAGTTGTGTGATCATTCAAGGAAAAGATTTCACAGCTCACACAACAGGAACCGAAAATATGAAAAATATTATTAAGTCAAACATATGGATTGGGCAGGGAAGGAGAATTTATCTTTTTTTTGCATAACTATAAAGTATGAGTGTTTGGGAGTAGACGGGAACTTATTTTGCCATGCATTTTGAAACCTTTAGATAAGTGTTGTACTTAGATAAAATGGCATTTCTCAATAAAACTTCTGTTTTATTGTTAAACCAAATCTGTAGCTTTTTCTGTTTATGTTTCAATGAAAGAGCACAACATTTAATCAACAAAAAAAAATTTGATCTATCAAGCTATACTTCATGCTGGGATCTGACTTTTCCAGTGGTAGCATTAGCTGGGATCATAACACAATGGCTTTACCATCACTGAATCCCCCACTGTCAATGGTGATTTAGATTTATTGACACAAACTGAACTGGACCAACCATATAAATAATGTAACTCTGAGTGCAGCTGAAAGGTGGGGAGTTCTGTGGTGAATAACTCACCTCCTGTCTTCCTAATCCCAATCCATCATACACAAGGCACAAACCAAGAGTGTGATGGAATACTTGCCACTTGACACCAACCAGGACAAAGCAGCTAGGTTATTTGGCACCCCATACAGCAATTCCAACTTGCACTCCCTTCATTGCCAAAGCACAGTAGCAGTATGTGCCATTTATAAGATGCACTGCAGTAACTACCAAAGATCCTTCAACAGCACCTTCCAAATTACCTAGAAGGACCACCAGGGCAGCAGATGCATGGAAACACCAGTACCTTCAAATTTCCCTTCACTATTCTGACTTGGAACAATATTACTGGTTCTTCACTGTCACTGAGTCAAAATCCAGGAACACTCTTTCTAACAGCACTGCAGGTGTTCTCCCAAGCATTGCAGTGATTCAAGAAGACGGCTCATCACCACCTTGACAAGGGCAATTAGGGGTGGGAATAATGTTGGCCAGGCAGAGACAAACTTCTTTTTTTTAAATTACACAATATTACAATCAGCACTGGTGTGCTAGAAAACTGCATTTTCACTGGCCAACAAAAATTTATAGGGACCTCAACAAGGGTAAAATATGTTGCCAGGTTATTCCACAAAATGGCAAGAACTAGGAAACATCTTCACCCTCCAGACAGTCTACTAGGTTTCAAAGGCTAATGGGTGAATATCTACAACTATTCATAGATAGTGGGCAAAATTGTGACCCAGATTAGTGGAGAATTAATGCTCAATGTACTGTCCTAAATGAAATTCCACAATATAAGAATTTCCTTATCAAGTACAAATAACAATGATAACGGGTGCTGAATTTTTTCATGGTATGTTTAGTTTTCCAACACAGTGACAAATAATTAATCAGATTATTTTTTATTTTATGGTTCTCAGATCATGAGGACTTTAGATATAATCAGTCTGTGTTGCCACATTGTAATAGAACATTTTATTTTCATAGCTACAATAAAGTATTCCAACGTGCAAACATTTATGCAAAGACACTTATTAATTTATTAAATATTTTCCCTCATTGCTTAGGGGTATTAAGGTATAAAACAGTTTCTGTGTCAAGAACTGCACGGTTCTGAAGTGCTCATTTATGTAATTGCTTCCAACTCTCAAGGTGTACAATCAAGTGGATCTACAGATGACACCATTGGTGGAAAGGGAAAATTGTGCTTCAGCCTATTTTAAGGGATGGGATTTTAAGGGACGGGAAGTTGGGCAGTGGGTAGAAACACCCAAGTTTGGAAAACGTTTTGAGAATACCAAAAGGAACCTCAACACACCAATGTTAAAGAAGTATTTAATTACGAAGCTGCATGCAATGATGAACGAAATGGGATGCCTATCCTTAGACATGAGTTTATATGGAAACATGCGCAGGTGAGGTTACGTGAATTAACTGTGGTAACTGTGGGGTTAAGGGGACGCTTTTTGGAGGGTCAGTGCAAACGCGATGGGCCAAATGGCCTCTACCTGCACTGTAGGGTTTCTATGATTCTAATGCAGCCAAGTATCTTTAATGGCTGTTGAAGTTGGAGTGGTGCTGCGTGAGAGGCTCACACAGAAGGCATTCTCTGTTACAGAGTGCCAAATCAGTGTGGATGTATTTCAGAGATAGTAGGAACTGCAGATGCTGGAGAATCCGAGACAACAAGGAGCAGAACTGGATGAACACAGCAGGCTAAGCAGCATTATAGTATTTCAGTTCAGTTTACATTACATGTGGGTTTACTTGTTTACTCATGCCACTGAAGCTTGGAAAGGCATGAACTGCCCAAAGGTTTGAGATAATCTCTCTTGCTAATAATGGAACAGCTACAGTAAGAAAGGAAGAGGAATGAAACTGCATACAAATGCTAATTGGTAACTAGTAAAGTCACATTCCTGACATAGATATCTTCACTTATCATTGCCTGAAATTACTGTCTTTTACACAGCAGAAGTATCTATTTTTTACCTGAATGTAGTGAGTCCTATTTATATCTTCTTTAACTTTGGGCTGTTATTGACAATATAGCAGACTGAATGTTTCCTCATCATCGATGTCTCCAGGGCTTTTGTGTAAAGTCGTCATAGTCCCAGAGGATCACTCTCTCATTAGAGAGAAGCAACTGATGGTGAGTTAACCTGAGGGTCACCATGCCTCAGGCCAGGGAAGAGGTTGAAAAGGAGGGACTTATGAGGTACCCAGAGCTAATTCAGGAATTGAACCTGTGCTGTTGCTGTCACTTGAATTGCAAACTAGCCACCCAGCTAACTCAGTTAACTGGCTTACTTCGCTTTTGTGTAATATCTAAAACATTGCACATTTTTAACAGATTAAGAGTGGAAATGACTTTATCTGCCCGATTTTTTTTTTTGAAAGTTTGGCATTCATGTTGGCTCACCTTTGGATTTCCAGTCCTTTCATATCATGGGGTCCATACCCTCAAAACACTTAAGAAAGGAAACTTTGAACTCAGGAAGTAAGACCTTTGATCCTAATTAACCTTTAATTTCTGCTGTTAAAGATACATTCCATTCTGTCAGTATCTTGTGCCCCAGGATTAGACCTTCAATTGCTGTTGTTATTGCTTTAATTTGCTGGTCTACCTATGGTTAGTTTGAATGAGTTTCTTTTCATACTGGCCACTGTCCAATTATCGTAACAAAGTATTGGCTTAATTCCTGGCATATATTGTACTTTCTTAAGAACTTTGTTGGCCTGTGTCAAGGGCAGGGATATTTGGCTCTTTATTTACACAAGAAGAAATCAAATTCAATTGGAGCTACAAAATTACATTTAATTTCTTACCACTTAGGAGATTCAGTTTGGTTGGGAGGTGAGATATTATATATAGAAATATATGGAATTAAATGCAACATACAGCACAAAAACAGTTGCTTTGTCTCAAACAGTTTGCAGTGGTGTTTATATTCCAACAGCATTTCCTCCCATTCAGTCTACTTCATTTCAACCTCTCCAATGATCTTTCTACTCCCTTTTGTCTCATGCACCCATTTAAATTACTTTTGAAGCATCTAAGCTATTTGTCTCAACCACTTCCACATCCTAATCATTGTCTGAGCAAAAGTATGTTTCCTGGATTGATTAGTGACTAGCCAGTTTTGGACACTCAAATGATTAGAACCATAAGAGAAAAGACTGGTTAGAGTCCATTTTGAGACACTGGGATTACGATACATGATTATTCTAATGTCCAGAGTCGTTACATAAAGAGAAACTTGATATTATCTCCTCATCTGAATGAATTTATCACGCAGCTCAGCACAGACATGCTACTGCTGACTGCACATTTCTAGCGGAATGTAGAGTACCATGGTGGGCATCAGTAATGTGTAATGCTGGAACTCAGGGGTAAGGAGGAAGGCTTGTGGAAAAGTTTAATGTGGTGCGGCTCCATATGATCAGGGTGGGAGGAAATGAGCAGTCGGAATTGTGCAATGTAACTTGGGCCGTGCAGAGTCTTAGGAAGGGGAGGGGGTCCTGTGTGGAACCTGGTACTGATACTGCCCACTATAAGGTGCATTTCCTAATATCACTAGCCCTTCTCTAGATGCTAACTGCAACTTGGAAATAAATAACCCCCAAGGTGGGCGCAGTCTGTGTCAGAACATTCTGAGGAAGGGTCACCGGACCGGAAACACTAACTCTGATTTCTCTTCACAGATGCTGCCAGACCTGCTGAGATTTTCCAGCAGTTTCTGTTTTTGTTTCCGATTTACAGCATCCGCATTTTGTTTGGCTTTTATTACAGTGGATTCAACTGTTTAATGGTAAGTTTCATGATTGTTGTGGGTCTGGAATGGGAAGGGGGTCAGAGCAAGCAGGCCCTCCCTTTTTGATGTAATGTGTTGGTCACTCAGCCAGGGGGCACACTCACCAGGTCAGTGCACATGCTAAGGCTGAAGCTGAATGAACAGTGGAAACATGGCCTTTGTTATCAGAGTGCAGCATGTCTCAGTGTCTGGGAGGGTGTGTGCAGCCCTCTCGGCAGGGTGGGTCACCACTGACTGTTCTCAGACCAAAGATCCTGTTTTGCTCCTTATGTTCCCAACATCGATGACTACCAGCAAGAGGACCACACCCAGCTGCTGGTGGGATGTAGGTTTCTATGGCTGCCTTGCTAAGGAGGCAGAGGTGGATGCAGGAGGACCAGGATCAACAGTAAGCCCAGGAACAGCAGCAAGTCACCCTGGTAGATGAATAATATACAGCTGAGGCAGAAGACAACAGCCAGTTGGGATGGGCTGTGTCCGCAGGAGGACCAGAGCTTTTTTTTGCCCTGTCTCCATTTCTACAGGATGAGACAGCCACAGCGTCCATATTTCCAGGGAACTATGTCAGATACTGGAGCGTGACCTGAGAACTTCATATATGGGAGGCCATGCCCTCCTGGTGGCTGTGAAGGTGACTGCTTCCTTCCAGGGACTGATGGGTAACTTGTGTTGGTCATGCTCCCACAAGTACATCATGGCAGTGACTGATGCCATCTGTGCAACATCACACTGGCTCGCTCATTCCTCCATGATGAAGGAATGCAGCCCAGGAAGTAGGATTTGGAAACATAGCTGGCCTCCCCCAGCAGTAGGATGCCATTGACTGTAAACACAATCACACCAAGAAAGTCATATCACTATGCTGCAGAAATTATCCAAAGGGTTCCACTCAGTTAATGTCCAGGTAATTACTTGACCATTTGCTGGGGTTGTGTGCCCACTGCCCTGGCAGCTGCCACTGGAGCACTCTCATTTACCAGGTACTGGGGTACTGGCTACCCACTGTGACCATGGTTCAAGACACCATTGCACAATAGCCTGATTAAGGCAGAGCGCAGATATGATGCTGCCCATTGTATCAACCAGGACCGTGGCGATGCAGAGCTGCTGAAGATGCAGTTCTGCTGAAAGGACCAAATGGAGTGGGGGAGGGTATTGGTGCAGTCCAGACAGAGTGCACTTCATCATCATCAATTGGAGCAAGCAACAAGCTCATGTGCTGGATGCTGAGAAACTCATGGTACAGGAGCAAAGAAGGAGGGTAAGAACAGTGAAGAGGAAGAAGCTCTCCTTATTCATGACAGAGCTCAGCCGCAATGGACACTGCAAACCAGAAAGGACAGCTTGGTACCAGGTTCCAGTAGATGGCAGTTGAGTGCAAGAGATAATTGTGGACTGTAAAATAGTCATTGGCCATCACAACAGCATTTGATTTGCATTATGGAAATAAAATACAATCACTATTCATTTTTTTTTGTGTTTGCTTTTGCTGAAATAAAAGCTCATCTTTGAAACTGTCAGATTGTTTGCTGGATGCGAAGTTCCCCTACTGGACAATGACAAGTTGCAGATCTCCACTAGGCACTGTGTAAAGATTAATAACAATTTCGATGAGATATTTTGATGAGATGTAGCTAAGAACAGGTAAACTGTGTGGCCTGATGGTTGACTAGAGATGAGGATGAAAGAATGGGATTTTATGTGTAACGGAGTGCCAGCCATACTGGATATATGCCCTGGAAAGTGCACCTTTGTGGCTGCTATGCCACTGCATTGCCAGGGAAGGCCAAAGCCAGATTGCCAACATTTGTCCAGATTGACAGTAACTTTTCAAAGGTGGCGTGGGCACCAGTGATCCCAATCAATTGGGGCATATCCAGATGAGAGGCGACTACTTCTCGAAACAGCTGATGGTAGGATGGGACTAGAATCAGGAGAGAGGGGTGCCATAGGGCCCCTATAAGACGTAGGTGGGTAATTAATGAGGTGAGTTTGATACGGCGAGAAATCTTGCGAGGCCTCATGGAAAGAAACCCTCCATGAACCTTGAGGAAACTGACACTTGCCAAGAAAACGTAAAATTCAGCCGTCTATTTCCACCAATTCAGCACCAACAAAAGTTTGTCAAAAGCACCTTGGCTGGAAGTTGGATAGTTACCAGGGTGCAGGGTCTCCTGTGTTCATATTCAGCAGGGAGGAACTAATAAAGTGCGTCATGTGGATCTACAGGGTCTAAAGCGGCAGGTAGTGTGCAAAGTCTGAAGAGGACATTTAACGATCATGATCTGCCCAGTCTGCATGTTGAGTGTATGCACAGCATGCCTTTATTAATACCTTGTTAGGAAACAGTCGGAATGCCAAGTTTTTGAGAGCAGGGCTTCTGTAACACCAGCATCAGTGGCACGACAGAATCCAAATTCATGGCCATTATCTCCACATATACTGTTACATTTTACCATATCCAACAAATCTTTCCTAATCCTTCTCTTTTCGTAAAGAAACAAAACCTAATCTGTTCAATCTTTCGCAACTGTTGTAATCTTCAGTTCTTGTACCGTCCTTGTAAAACTGTTTATGCATTTTCTGTGCCCTTTTTATTCAGTGCAGACCAGGTGGCATAAGCAGTGTTTTATAAACTTTTAATATCATTTAAACTACCTTTGACTTCTGTACCTGCAGAAATAAATCACCGCGGTTTGTTAGTTTTAGTTGCTTTGCTGACTTGTGATAATGTTTTTAATGATTTGTTCATCTCTATCCCTAGCTACCCTTTTTATATTGTTATTTTCTAAGGTGATGTATGGGAGATGAATGACTTGGTCATCTGTTGGCATGTTTGGAGGATGGGACTTATGTTCCTGAGGGGCAGAAGAAGCAACCTAAATAAACTGAGGCCAGCCCCAGCCCCAGCTTGTTAATGCTCTGCACCAACTGGATTGCCGATGCTCTGCAGCAGCAAGTGCTGGACTTTTCATCACAAGAAGGCAACAGGTAATTGTTCCCCTGTAAAATTCAGCCTCCTGCTTCTCACAGCAAGCTGCATTTGCATTGTTACCATCTTCTTCCTCGTGTTTTCTGCCCTAAAGCAGGTCTGATCCATGACACAATCATCTCCACAATGGGTCAGATAATCCACCCTGGCCAAAATGTGGATCAAGTCCCACACTGTTGGCATCAATCTGATCCATGCTAACCATCCAGCCAATTAGCCTCAGAAGGAGTTGAGTTCCTATAGCAACTCATATGTACGTGCAGCAACCTGGAGCTATGAATAACAATGGTACAGCCCAATGTCTGTCTGTCATTTGGCTAGCCAGGAAACTAATTTACTCTTATCAGCTAACACTGGGATCTTTGTGGCAAGGATTCGCAGATTGATATGTCACCTCTGAGGCTACATTATCCTTGGCCACCAAATCCTGGGGTGGGACGTGAACCCAGAACCTAAAGGCAGGGGCACTACTTATCTGTGTCACAAGACCTCCCCACATATATCTAGATTAAAGTTAATTTACCCACTCAACTGTCAATCTGCACGTTCTCTACTGTCTTCCATTATGATGTTTTCTTCCCCAGTTTTAGCTATATCACCTAGCATGATATCATACGCAAGTTCTGACATTAAGACTTTTGTTCCAAAGTCCAGATCATTATTGAAAATTTTGAATAACAGTGGTCCCAGCACTAAGGAGAGGCTGTATAGGCTGGGACCTTTTTTCACTGGAACATTGGAGATTGAGAAGCAACCTTATAGAGGTTTATCAAATCATGAGGCGTACGGATAAGGTGAATGGCAGATGTCTTTTCCATAGGGTGGGGGATTTCAAGAGAAGAGGGCATATTTTTAAAGGTCAGAGGGAAAAGATTTTAAAAAGACATGAGGCTAAATTTTTTTTAAACAGAGAGTGGTTTGTGTGTGGAATGAACTTCCAGAGGAAGTGGTGGATGGGGTACAGTTACAACATTTAAAAGACATTTAGATAAGTACACAAATAAGAAACGTTTGGAGGGATATGAGCCAAATGCAGGCAGGTGGGACTAGTTTAGTTTGGGATTATGGTCGGCATGGACTGGTTGTACCGAAGGGTCTGTTTCCATGCTGTATGACTCTATGGCTCTAATCCATGGAACACCAGTTCATCTGTTCCTCCAATCTGAATTGGCTATTCTACAGCTAATCACTGCTTTAGGTACAGAAATTTTTAATTAACTTATTCAAAAATGTTATGATACACTGTTGGAGCAGGTGGGACTTTAACCTGGGCCTTCTGGCTCTACTGCTTTCTGTATACTCTTCAGCCAACTTGTTATCCACTTGTCACTGAATCTAAATGTGCTCATCTTTATCATGAATCCTTAGTTTGTTATTGTTTCAAAGACACTTCCAAAATTCAAATTTGAAAAGCCAGTATAACTAATACCTTGGCAATGAATCCAATTGAATAATAAACGATCGCTGTGTTCAGCAGTGATAAGCAAGTAAGTGGAACTACCATTTTTCTATGGGATTAAAACTTTAAAAGTAAAATTATAGGGTAGTCACAGTGAAAATTGCAAAATGTAAAACCAACTGAAGAGCTTCCCCTTCCTAGTCCGAAGCATCATCAAGGGAAAAGGGATTGGGTTTGACTAACAGAACATAATGTCTCTGTACATTATAGCAAATGGGGACAAGCAGCACTTTGGAGACATGGGAGAGGGGAGACTATATTTACCAGATACCTATTTTATACCAGCCTTACTGTCTACGTACAAGGGGAAACACATTGAGATTCAGCATGAGATTCACTGAAGAGGTCTTCAAGGCATTTGAATAGAAAAGATGACAAACAATTCAGGACATCACAGTAGCTATGGAATGAAGTTGAAGAGCCCCCAGGGACATTTAGAACATTAGGGAAACCAGTGGATGTGAGAACAAAAGGCAACAAGGAACTCTGTGGATGGGGCACCACCGGACAAATGTGACATTTATGGCTTCTGGGACTCAATCAACAAAATAGGTGGACAAAAAAAAACAGTATCTGCCAAAAAGAAAATGTAGAATGTAGAATGCTTGAACTGGAACGTTAGCTAACTGACACAAAGGAGGAATGTCACACCTGCACTTGCTTGCCACTTGGTTTTCTGTCAATAGAGTCATTCAGATATACATGCTGACCATTCACCCTAAATATTAATCTAGTCCCATTTGCCAACATTTGTCCCATATCACTCTGAACCCTTCCTATTCACATACCTGCCCAGGTGCCTTTTAAATGTTATAATTGTACCAGCCTCCACCACTTCCTCTGCAGCTCATTCCATGCACCCATCACTCTCTGCATGAAAAAGTTGCCCCTTAGGTCCCTTTTATATCTTTCCCCTCTCACCTCAAACCTATTTTTGGACTCCTCCAAACCAGGGAAAATATCTTGCCTATTTACCCTATCCATGCCCCACATGATTTTATAAACTCTACAAAGTCACCCCTCAGTCTCTGGCACTCCAGGGAAAATAGTCCCAGCCTATTCAGCCTTTCCCTACAGCTCAAACCCTCCAACCCTGGCCACGTCTTCATAAATCTGTCCTGAACACTTGCTAGTTTCACAACATCCTTCCTATAAGAGGGAGACCAGAATTACGCGCAAAAATGGCCTACCCAACGTCCTGTACAGCTGCAACATGACCTCCCATCTCCTATACTCAACGCACTAACCAATAAAGGCAAGGATACCAAGGTGCTGGAAGGCTAGAGGTTGGCTAACGTTGTGCCACTGTTGAAGACAGGTGGTAAGGAATAGCCAGGGAACTAGAGACTGATGAGCCTGACATCAGTGGTGGGCAAGTTGTTGAAGGAATCCTGAGGGACAGGATTTACATAATTTTGGAAAGGCTAGGACTGATTAGCGATGGTCAACATGGCTTCGTGTGTGGGAAATCATGTCTCTCTAACTTGATTGAGTTTTTTCAAGAAGTAACTAAGAGGACTGATGAGGGCAGAGTGGTAGATGTGATCTATATGGACTTCAGTAAGGCGTTTAACAAGGTATTCTTAAAGCTTTTAGCAATGTGACTATACAAGAGAGAGAAAAATCAAGCAGGCATCTGTCTTAGCTACAATCAATGAGCTGACCTGGGAAGAAGTGGAGTTTTCCCCAGTTAGCTGTCCTAGTTTACAATAATTGGTTGTAACTTACCACAACTTACCAGAGAAAATCAGGGTGCCCTTGGTTATCTATTAGTGCTGGCTTGTTATTGAAATAGCTGGCACTTCACTAGGGAAGAAGACAGGTTTCCTAATTTTCATGAAGGTTGCTTATAATTAATTATAATACACTAATACTTTGTTCTCAGAAAGCTGCTTCAATTCAAAACCTAGGTCAAGGAGTTTTTGCCCATTTGCTGCATTTCTTATGCATCTGATCTACCTCAGCACAATGTGGAGAAGGCTCTCGTTCTAAATCTAAACAGGTTTATTCATAACAAAACAGAAATTGCTGGAAAAGCTCAGCAGGTCTGGCACCATCTGTGGACAGAAAGCAGAGTTAACGTTTCAGTTCATGTGACCCTTCTTCAGAATCTGTTTCTGTTTTTGTTTCTGATTTCCAACAACCAAAGTTCTTTGGGTTTTAGAGTCATAGAAATATACAGCATGGAAACAGACCATTCAGTCTTATTCGTCCATGCTGATTAGGTATCCTAAATAAATCGAGTCCCATTTGCCAGCATTTGGCCCATATCCCTCTAAATGCTTCCCATTCATCTACCCATCCAAATGCCTTTTAAATGTTGTAATTGTACAGCCTCCACCACTTCCCCAGCAGCTCATTCCATACTCACACCACCCTCTGCATGAAGAAGTTGCCCTTTAGATCCCTTTTAAATCATTCCCCTCTCACCTTAAACCTAAGCTGTCTAGTTTTGGACTTCCCCCACCCCAGGGAGAGACCTTGGATATTTACCCTATTCACGTCCCTCATGATTTTATAAACATCTATAAGGTCACCCTTCAGCCTCCAATACTCCAGGGAAAACAGCCTCTCCCTATAGCTCAAACTCTCCAGCCCTGGCAACATCCTTACAAATCTTTTCTGAACCCTTTCAAGTTTCACAAAATCCTTCCTATAGCAGGGACATCAGAATTGCACGCAGTATTCCAATAGGTTTAAAAAAAATTCAGAAAACATAGTATTTTGTACACACAAAACCTCAGTTATAAATCTTCTTTCTGAAAGCTTCTATGTTTAACTATAAACTCAAGCCCCACCCCATGATTAAGTAATTCAATACAGCTACACAGATCAAGGAACCAATTACCATATTCAAACACAGATCAATGAAACCACTGAACATTACAACTGGGAAGAATGAAGCAGTGACTAGGTGTTGCTGTGCCTGGATGTTTAAATCATAGGAGGAATGAAAGTTGGAGAGGAGAAAGAAAGAGCTAGCTAAGGGGATTGAAGTCTGATTTTGACACAAGATACAAAAAGGAAAAATCAGAATCATAATTGATGGGTGGCATGGTGGCTCAGTGGTTAACACTGCTGTCTCACAGTGTCAAGGACCTGGGTTCCATTCCACCCTTGGGTGACTGTCTGTGTGGAGTTTGCACGTTCTCCCCATGTCTGTGTGGATTTCCTCTGGGTGCTCTGGTTTCTTCCCACAATCTAAAGACATGCCGGCTAGGTGGATTGGCCATGCTAAATTGCCTGTAGTGTTCAGAGATGTGTAGATCAGGTGGATATGAGGAATGGATCTGGGTGGGATGCACTGAGGGGTGGTATGGACTTGTTGGGCCGAAGGGCCTGTTTCCACACTGTTTCCATAGGGATTCTATGAAGCAACTGATAACAACAGCAGTGTAAAATAGGGAAAGAAAGAAAATCACTAAATGTAGTGGAACTAAAAATGCTGGAATCTTCAGCTATATCTAAGAAAAACAAATGTTCGATTTATAACTCAAGCATCTTGTTGGTACATCTATAATCTTCACTATCCCATTTCATTTGTTCACATTTTAATCCCTATATCAACTTCATGCCAAGCAGCTATTCCTGCAAGATGTATTGGTGCATTAACTTTGAGTGATAGTAACAGAATTTTTAAACGTTATCTGACATTTTTTCTTTGATACTGAACTGAAATAAAGTTAGTATGATTAATGTCTATCAGATTCAGATGTTCAGTTCTGCTCATTATAGTCTTCTTTGCTGTGTATTTATTCAGCAATTCATCATTTTAATTATACTTAGGACATTGCTTAATGTAAGACAAATGATTGCCAGATTGCTAACATAAAGTAAGGAGTTGACTTGGTTGGGTTTGGTATCACAGTTTTCCCTTAAATTGGGTGCACAGTTGGTGCAAAAAAAAGAGAAACCTGGGCCCAGATTTCCACTACGATAGACACTCTCGCCAACCTGACAAAAATAGCAAAAGTGGCCTTAGATTGCAAGTCCTGTCCCTGAAGTAGGCATTTCCCATTTTCAAGGGGGTAGGAGTGGAATCAAGTTGGGTTTACTTGCATGTGTGTTCATACAGACAGCTTTGAATAATCAAAAATTGGGAAGGAGGGTGTAGGGGCTGTGTTTTGGGCATTAGGTGGCATGTGTTGGCACTAAATTATCATTGTAAAGGACGAAGGTGCGTACAGGGGCATAGTTTGGTGTGGAAGGTGTAGGGAATCACAAGGGGTTGTGGACAGGGCATTGGTGGTATAGATGGCATGGGCAGCTATGGAGAGTAGAGTGTAGCATTGGGCAGATAGGGAGGTATGGGGGTGAGCAGAAAGACAAAAGGTGCCGTGGGATGGCATGAATGGGGCATGAGGCATGTGTGAGGAAGGAAGACAGCATGAGGGCTGAGAGATGGAGGGTTGTTGTATTAGTTCATTAGTTATTTGCTCATATTCCATACAGTGCTGGTGCACAGAGGCAGACCTTGTGCCAGTCCACAACTGCAAGCCTCGGCTCTTATTCCCCACCTGACTCCCATGAAACCCGGGTCCAGTGACCCTTCTTCAGAACTAAATCATTGGACCTGAAACATTAACTCTGCTTTCTCTCCATAGATGCTGCTAGACCTGCTGAGTTTCTCTGACAATTTCTGTTTTAGTTTTGGATTTTCAGTATCCACAGTTCTTTTATTTCCTTCAATTTATGAACAAATTTGGACAATTTCAGCGACGCAGATGTGAAGTTAAATACAAAAATGTGGACGTTCTTTCACTTTCAGGTGCAGTGCTTCTCCAATGGTTGTGCCAATACAATATCTGGCTATCTGCTCACCCAGCGAAATGTATCAAAATAGATGAATTTTCATCAATTGCATGACACTGAGGAAACTAAACCTCATCCAGCACCAATGATGGGCACTATAACCACCATCTTAAATATTCACTCCCTCCACCACCATTTTAAAATGATATTGGTATGCATTACCTACAGCATGTGACACATTATACCAACTTGGAAGTATATTACCATATCTTACTGAGTCGATTACCCAGTGTTCTCTTCCTAAAACCCCTGTGGGACCACTCTCTATGCATAGTCTGCAGCAGTTCAAGACAGCAACTCACCACCACCCTCTCTATTGCTTAATGCCCTTTCCAAATGCCGGCAATGTCAGTACTGCCCGCATCCTGAAAATGAACTTAAAAAGCAACAAGGTAAACTCACCTCAGAAAGTTAGGATTTGCACATTTCCGGATAAGTACCCTTTTTAACATTTTAATAGCTCTTAATTATTGTTAAGCATTGGGAAGTGGTGGTGAAGTGATTAGCGAAACTTGACTAACATTTGGGAAACCCCAGGCTAAGTGTGTTGGGGGCACAGATTCAAGTCCCATCATGGCAGATGGTGAAATTCTAATGCATTTAAATCTGGCAAAAAAAAAGCTGACCTGTCAGAAATAAAACAAAAAGATCTGGTCCACAAATATCCTTTAGGGAAGGAAATCTGCTATCCTTATCTGGTCTGGCCTTTATGGGATTCTAGACCCAAGTGACAATGTGATTGAGTTAATTACCCTCTGGGCAAATCAGGAACTGACAATAAATACTGCCCACAACTCATGAATGAATGAGAAAAAAAGAAAATTGTCTGACACTGAAAGTTTAACATCTACAAATGTAGAGTCAACTAAACTGCATGCATGTATGACTGCACAGTAACCTGGCATTGCTCTGTGATGAATAATGTGTTTGTGCAGCCACATGAAAAGAATGGAAAAAGATTTTTAAGAGACTTTTAATAAAGATTATATCAAACATGCAATTTATTTAGCTTAGGGTCAATATAAACCCTCTGTTGGGAGTAAAACTGGAGACTTTCTTTTAGTTAACGTGCACATTCTTGAAAATGTTGCTTCCAACAGTTAGAACTGTCACTGCTGCCCCTTTTAATCTGACAGGTATTCCATTAGGAAAAATTAGAATTCCCTATTTTAGCTGAGACCATACATTATAATCCACAAATAACTTAAAATGTGGCTGAAGTCCACTTTCTTACTGATTTCGTTTCCAGTTATGAATGTGAAATACAAACCATAATCCTTGAAATTCACTACTGGTTGTTGTTGCTGAGTGATCAATCCGTGGCAAATGGAATTTTAGACCCAGGTAATATATAAAAGTTTGTCTCTTCAGTTTCAAGTTAATCCATCCTTTAAAAGTTAGCATAGAGTGGGTGCGTAATACAACATTCGAAGTTTGAAAAATACAGTCAATAGGACAATTAATTCTTTTGAGGACAAACTGTAAAATAATAACCAATGACTACTTGGTAAAGAGTAGAATCCAGGTAATGCTGCAGTAGCACTGCTGCTGATGCAGACGTAGGCCGTCTGTAATTTGAAGGGACTAGGAGAACCTTGAAGGGAAAGTTATTAATTTTTTAACATCTCAGTTAAAACCAACACCTAGAAAGTACAAGTTTAAGGGACTCATATGTGAAAACAGAATGCTCAGTGCAGAACCCTTCACAAAAGGAAAATTTCACCCATCTAATCTGTACGGTTCCAGGAGGGTAGCATTCCATAGTTTGAGCTCCATTATTCCCAGAATCATACTAAAATGTTTAAGTTGTTTTTTCAAAAGTACACATAGAACCCCAAATTACCTGACTTTCAGTCCCAGGTTGACAGAAAGTACGGACCAGGTTTCTGCGCTAACCAAGAATTATTATTTATTATAAGTAATTAGACTAGGGCTGCAGATAGCCAGATATAAACCGCTGGCAAATACCACTATTAACTAAACTCTAATCCCCTTATAAACTTAATTGGAAACTGTCTCGGATTTGTAAATTTGAAAGTCACAGCTCATAGTTACTGCTGCAGGAAAGGTAACCAGCTTTCTTCAGGTTTAAACTGAGTTTGTGACTGCAGAGACCAGGCAGCCTCCAGGCTGGGAGGAGATCTGCATTCCTTTCTATCTCCCTCTCTCTATCCCTGTACCCTGTTTCCAGCTCCAAGCTGTTCAGCCACCCGAGAACCAATCACCCAGTTGCTGGCAAGCAAAGGATCTTTGTCATTGACAACTGTTGCTAGTCCACTGACCAATCAACATTTTGTTGCCAATATGAGCTGCATCAGTACACCTCCTCAACTCCAGATCTTCTGCAACCTGAACTTCAATTACTGCTTGGTCAAATAAATGTTTACAATTCTTGCCAGGGCGATCAGGTTAATCATTGTCAACATCGCTGCCAGTCTTTAAAACACTAATTTTTAAAACAGTTCTTTCTCATTTCTGTTCCTGGCTTTTCTAAATAAAAAAAAATAAAAAGACAACAGTCCTTACAAAACTAACGTACGGATTCTGTTACCTTGCAAAAGTTGGAAAAAATAGCAAACATTTATGTAGTAATTCAGATTTGTTTATGAATGCAAATACAGTGCTGAAAGCTGCCTTTTGAAACCCTTCAGGCTCAGGAAATACAAATGAAATTTTAAAAAAATTAAAAAATATAAATAGAAACAAGTTACTTAGGATGAAGACTGAATTGCCAGGGTATGGCTACTGTATTTGAGCACAAGGGTTTAAATTAGATAAGCCTTTCGAAGTAGTTTTTGAGCCCATGAACTACTGCTCATTCAAATCCACAACAAAAATTCACTTCCATGAAGTTTAACTTTAACATAAATGCAGGTAATTTTACTTTCAAGAACGTACCAAGAATCAAAACTTAGCATTTCAAGTAATGTTAGTTTGATATGCAAACGTTTGCAAAATAAAAATCTTTTAATGCATATATTTGAGTGTTTTAAAAAAATGCAGAAAATGGATCACTGAATATCTTTACCGGCTTAAACAGCAGGTGACACTATTGTGACATGTTCCTAAACAACTTATTACTGAAAAAAATTAAGTCGCTATCACTAAACATTGTATGCAACCAAGTTATTGGGTTTCTTTCTCCAACCTGTCTGTTGTCACCTCTCCAAAGTCCATTGACTGTCTGTGTCGGAGCAATAGTAACTACAGGTGGAGTATTTGCTGGAGTCTGGCTTCCTGGTGGAATTATTATTGTTCCCGGAGCCCGTTTGGGTGTACCAGTAGGAGAATTGTGATTGGCAACTGGTGACGATATCGGAGAACGTTCACCACCACGGGAAGAGCCTGAAAATATGAAAAGAGCAATATTAAATAAGATTGCACCACCTGATCTCAATTAATCACCACTGTGCTAATCAGATGAACATCTTTCCTCTCATTTAACACAATGTAATATTCAATATTCAAAGAACATATGTCTATATTTCTTCTTGATGATAAAAAAGCACCTTTATCAAATCCACCACAATATGAAGCCCTCAGCATAAGTTTTCAAATTAAATTCCAAAGACTTGCTACTAAAGGGATCAAGGTTTCGTCTTTTCTCCTGGGGCAAGACAAGTATAATGCTTTAAGAGTGGTACACTTTTAGGTGGACTTACTGATCCTGAATTCCCAATAAGTAACTGTGCTGGAAAATCCAGTTCAGAGAATCAGGAATATAGATTCCAGTTCTGGATTCTGAGTCAGAGTACCAGGGATACAGTATTCCAATTTTGCAATCTTAGTTTTGGAATCAGGGATACATTCCTGGTCCTCCCCTTGCAAAATTCAATGAAAGGTTACAGGACGGATAAATCTTCTGCACTCCTGAAAAATGAGCTGCAAACAAAAGCAGAAATTGCTGGAAAATATCAGTAAGCCTGGCATCTGTGCAGAGAAATCAGAGTTAACGTTTCAGGTCCAGCGACCCTTCCTCAGAACTGATGGTAGCTAGGAGATAAATGGTTTTTATACAAAAGATGAGGTACTGAACAAGGGTCAGTGGACCTGAAATGTTAACTCTGATTTCTCTCCACAGATGCTGCCAGACCTGCTGAGATTTTCCAGCGATTTCTATTTTGTTTCAAATGAACAGCAGATTTCATCATTGTTTCATCCTAGCTTTCAACGTCTTGAAAGAAGTGATGCTCTTGTTTAGCTGCTCTCATCAATATTGTGGTCATACAAAGAGGGAATCAAGAACTAACTCAGTAGGGTATGTGAGCAGGCTTCACATTCATAATCATCATTTCTATTATTCCACCTTTAATCATGACTGAATCATCTTTAAGTTTACCAGCACCCACCAAAACATGCGCCACTAGAATTCTGTTTTCAGCAATACAGGTTGTGCAGCATGTAATGATAGAGGCTTTTGTCCTTTGGACCCAGTTTAACTTTGAGGAACTTCTTTTTTGGCTTATTTCCAGGTATTTTGTTATTACAACAAGAGGACATACTGCATTTGAATGAGGGAAAGAAACACCGGGTGTAGCAAAGTGGGTAAAATGGTAAAAGTCTGAACCAGGAAACTGAATATCTCAGACATGTGCGCTTCCAATCTTGTGCAGGTGGGTGATCAATCTGCCCAAAGAAGAAAGGCTGGTTTGTTAATTTTGTTTTTAAGCAGATTGTGTGCCTTCATTTTAAGAGCGCCTCAGCTTTTCATCATAGTTGACCATAATTCCAAACAAACTCATCTCCAAACTCCGGGACCTAGATCTCTGCTCCCTGCTCTGTAACTGGATTCTTGCCTTCCTAACCAACAGACCACAATCAGTAAGGACAGCCAACAACACGGCCCCCACAATAATCTTCAACGTCGGTGCCCTGCAAGGCTACGTACTCAGTCCCCTACTATATCCCTTATACGTACACGACTGTGTGGCCAAATCCCACCCCAACTCCACTGACACGTTTGCTGACGACACCATCGTTGAAGGTCAGATTTCAAACAATGACGAAACAGAGTGAGATAAGAGTGCTTAGCGGCATGGTGTAAAAACAATAACCTCTCCGTCGACGTCAGCAAAACAAAGGCGCTGGTCATTGACTTTAGGAAGTGGAGTGGATGGCACGCCCCTGTCTGCATCAATGGTACAAAGTGGAGGTGGTCGCCAGGGTCAAGTTCCTGGGTGTGACCATCACCAATTTGTCCTGGTCCACCCACGTTGACACTGTGTTCAAGAAAGCACAGCAACACCTCTACTTCCTCAGGAGGCTAAAGAAATTCAGCATGTCCATAAAAACTCTCACAAATTTTTATAGCTGCAGCACAGAAAGCATCCTATCTGGATGCATCATAAACTGCTGTGGCAACTCCTCTTCCCAAAACTGGAAGAAACTACACAGAGCTGTGAACACAGTTCAGTCCATCACACAAATCAGCCTCCCATCCATTGACTACAGCTATACTTTCCGCTGCCTGGGGAGAGCAACCAACATAATCAAAGACTCCTCCTACCCTGGCTTTACTCTCTTCCACCCTCTTCTGTCAGGCAGAAGATACAAAAGTTTGTATACACTTACGAGCAAATTCAAGAACAGTTTCTTCCCTGGTGTTATCAGACTTTTGAATGGACCTGACCTCTTAAATGTTAATATTAATCTCTCTCTGCATCTTCCTGGCAACTGTAACATTGTTTCCTGCACTCTGTTCTGTTACCCTGATACACGTGCATAGTATGATCTGCCAGCAAAGCAACATAAGACAACACTTTCACCATACCTCAGTACACGTGACAGTAATAAATCAAACCAAATCAAAAAACTTTGGGTTTCACTGCTGTTGAAAAACCTGGCAGATAAAGCAGCCATCAAGGGCTGCAGCCAGATAGTAAGTAAAAACAAAAACAAATGCTAGAAATATTCATCAGGTCAGCAGTGTCTGTGCAGAGAAACAGAGTTAACATTTCAGGTTAAGAAATAACAAGGCGTGGAGCTGGATGAACACAGCAGGCCAAGCAGCATCAGAGGAGCAGGAAAGCTGACGTTTTGGGTCGAGACCCTTCTTCAGAAATCTTTTCAGGTTGATGATTTTTCATTGGAACAGATCATTATTAACATGAGGAGAAATTAAGGTTAAACAAGGATGTATTTACATGGAATAAAGCCAATGCTTTACATTGGGTTGACAAATCCTCAGTGTGCCTACTCCTTCTTCCCATGAAGCCTCTTTCCCCCAAGATGCCCATTTTCCCAGACAGTATCCATTTGACTGCTCCAGTTGCCCTCCCTCACCACTGCCACCTGCTGCTGGAGGTTCTGGTACAACTGCTCAGCATCCTCCCTCACCAATGCCATGAGCTGCTGGAGGTTCCATTACGCTAGGAACAAGCTCAGATACAGCCCCTGGTGCTTCACCCACTGCTCCACTTATTAGGCCAATCTCTGAGTGAAGTTGCAAGCCATGCAATGGGTGAGGCAGGAAACAGGGAGGGAAACAGCAGCCAGTGGGATGGCCAGAAGGCTCTGTCACAAGGTGAGTGGCCAGCAGCCAGCGAGCTCTGTTGTCATGGTGTGACATCATTAACACCATCTGCACACGTGCAGTCAGCCATAAGCATCCTTATCGGCCATCTCAGCATTGACAACATACACACTCTCCTTTATTTAAACTTGGTTTGAGTCTGACACATGATAGATTAACAGCCTCACTTGTTTCTACCTAATTATATCAGCTAACCCATTACACAACTGAAGACTTCTGTGGGATGCCGTTATATTCGCATACAAAGGAGTCTAGGATTGACACCAATAACCAGTGACAAAATTTATGAAACAAATGTTTGCCATTGTTTTGCATAGCAGGTTGGTTGTCAAGTAAACCTTTATAGGTAGCTTAATGTAGACATTTCCTTGTCCTTTTCTCATATTAGGTAATGGATCACCAAGCTTTAGGTCCCTCATTCAAACAAAGAAAGACAGCATCAGTTGGCAACAAAGCACATTGACCCTTCAGCTTGCTCTTAGCAGCTCACATCTCCATCTGATGATTACGCCAAAGAAGCTATTTCTGTAATACATGTCCCCCAATAGAGCCACAAAGTGCCTTCGATTCTTCAAGAACTCTGTTTAGTGAACAGCTACTGAATTACTTTCTGGCTGGCCATACTGACTTTTCCAAAACCCTGCACTGTTGCGTACAAGTGAAATTAATAGGGCTCGAATGTCCTGGGAGTTGTGGTATATGTGTGAAGCAATTATTTTACCATTGTACATTCGGTATTCTGATAACATTTTAATTCCTGTTTAATCTAAATCAAAATCAACCTTGTTCTTTAAAAAACAACTTCATGGTTTGCTTTGATAATCATGCTTAGTCTTGGGGATAGATGACTGCATCACTTCAGTAACTCAGTATCAGTATAAAATATGGCAGAATGTGTAAAGCATAGTACAGCACCTTTTGCTCTATTACAGCAGTGATAATGTTAAAAGATGATTCTCTGGCAACATGTGACACTATACATTTGCACCTCAATGAAACTGTGCTAATTGATTCCAGGTCAGAAACTGATGTAATGGGCCATACATCAATCTCCCAATGGAGGTGCACAGTTGGGTCATATAACAGTAAATTTAAAGTTTCTTAATTTTATGTTCATGCACCTTGTCCAAGATCACCCTCCCCCAACCATCCCCACACTGCCACAGTGAGGATGACCAGAAAATCACATTTCTTGTGACGGACAATTTTCATGTTTTGGTGTGGGTTTAGAAAACTCTAAAAAGTAGAGTATCTCCTCAAAAAGTTTGCAACCACTGGGGGAAGCTGGCTGAAGGCTTGGGAAAATTCTGAAAAGTGCAAAATTACATTGAAATGTAATTATTAGAGCCTGTAATGTAGAGGTGGTTTAATGCAGAGATTCATCGTGGGGAAATTAACCCTTATAACTGATCAGCATTATGTAAGTGTGTCATGTATGGTCGTTTCTCTATTGAATAATGCTCCATAATGCATTAAAACATATTAAAAATGCCATGGCAGCTTTTGGTGTCATATTTTGTGCAGTTTAATAATGGCATTTTTAAATCAAACTGCTCAGAGATGCTATTACACATCTCTGGAGCAGATGGGATTTGAAACTGGACCTCATGGCTTAGAGGTAGGGATATTACCACTGTGCCCCAAGATCCCTCAGGCATTGATTTATATTGACTGATATCTGATAAGAAAAACATGCCTTTGAAATGAGAAAACAAATCTTTGTACATACCCCCTTTTATTTATTGGCAGACATTTTGTTTTGAAATGGATAAGGATTCTGTTCTATCACTTTCAGACAATGTAGCTGCAAGTTTATTTTAAACATGACAATGGCAAAGATTGTGAATGCTTGGCTGGATTTCAATAATTAAATAACTTCAGCAAGTGGTCCAATGATCCAAGACCGATTCTCACATTTTAGACCCTGTAGTAACATAATTCAGTGCTTTTATGCTGAAGATGATATTATCCTTCAGACTCAATGACAATGTGAATTCAAGATTTTATTAAGTTGTTAGAAATTTAAGATTTTTCAAATTTTCTAATTGGTATTGCACAGCTCTTGAGATCCATGTGCATCGGATATTGGGTGGGTGACTAAGAAGAGTATGGGGGAGGGGGCAGGAAGGTGGCAGGGTCAACATGACAGGGCAGATTGGCATGGAATTAAGTGAGGGATGGAGATGACATTAGATATCATGAGTAACTTGATGGGGCTTGGGTTAACATAGGAGTTGATGTCATACAGCACAAAAACAGACCCTTCCGTCCAACTCATCCAAGCCGAACAGATATACTAATTAAATCTAGTCCTATTTGTCAGCCTTTGGCCTATATCCCTCTAAATCTTTCCTATTCATGTACCCATTCAGATGTCTTTTAAATGTTGTAATTGTACCAGCATCCAAATTCCTCTGGCAGCTCATTCCATAAACACACCACCCTCTGTGTGAAAAAGTTGCCCCTCAGGTCCCTTTTAAATCTTTCCCCTCTCACCTTAAACCTGTGCCATTTAGTTATGGACTCCCCTATTGTGGGGGGAAAAAAGCTTTGGTTTTTCATCCTATCCATGCTCTTCATGATTTTATAAACATCCATAAGGTCACTCCTCAGCCTCTGACACTCCAGGGAAAGCAGCCCCAGTCTATTTGGCCTCTCCTTATTGGTCAACTCCTCCAACATTGGTGTCATCCTTGTAAATCTTTTCAAGTTTAACAACATCTTTCCTCTATCAGAACTGAATACAGTTTTCCAAAATGGCCTAAACGATGTCCTGTACAGCCGCAACATGACATTCAAGTTCCTATATTCAATGCACTAAACTATAAAGACAAACATACCAAACACCTTCTTCACTACCCTGTCTACCTGAGACTCCACTTTCAAAGAACTATGAACCTGCACTCCAAGGTCTCTTTGTTCAGCAACACTCCTCAGGACCGTACCATTCAGTGTATAAGTCCTCCTGATTTGCCTTACCAAAATGCAACACTTCACATTCATCTAAATTAAACTTCATCTGTCACTCCTCAGCCCATCTGATCAAGGTCCCAGTGTACTCTGGGATAACCTTTGTTGCTGTCCACTACACCACCAATTTTGGTGTCATCTGCAAACTTACTGTGTGTGGTGAGGAATGAGGTTTAGGAGGTTATTAAAGAATGTTGAGAGCTGGGCTGCTGGTGAACCAAGGTGACCTTTCTAACCAGCCCACATCCACGCACATGCTGCACATGTCCTCCATCGTGACTCACAAAGTATGCCACAAACATAACCATTGTGTGTGAGGACAAAACTTCCAGCAAAGTCACATGTTGTTCAGATGTACATTTTAGAACATGCAGAAGTGTGCAGGTCAGATTTCTAAGGCACACTGGAAAATTTGACCAATACACTTCTTCCAGAATAAGGATGAGATTACCCAACGTAATTTCTTGCTGATCTTATCCCAGCAACAAGAGGAGACTTTCACCTTACTCGTCTTTGATCGATAAGCTCCAGATTATAAAAATGAAGTTACTAACCTGCTTTAAAAATCAATAAAACAGTTCAGCACAGGAGCAGATCCTTCAGCCTTTCTAAATGAAAACCTTTCTGCCTCTATGTGGTCTGTATCCCACTATTCCTTGCCTATTCATATATCTGTCACAATGTTTCTTAAACATTGCTAATGCATTCTCCTCTACCACTACCTCTGGCAGCACATTCCAAACACTTATCACCTTCTGTGTAGAAAACCTGCTTCTCAAATCTCCTTTAAACTTACCCCCTTTTATGTTAAACCTATGTCCCCTAGTAATTGACATTTCAACCCTGGGAAACACATTCCAACTATCCATTTTATCCATGCCTCTCATAATTTTGTAAACATCTATCAGATTGCCCCTTATCCTTCGAAATTCAAGTGAAAACAAATCAGGTTTGTCCAATCTCTCCTCATAGCTAAAACCTTCCAGACCAGGCAACATCCTGGTTAACCATTTCTATACCCTCTCCAAAGGCTCCACATACTTTTGGTAGTGTGGTGACCAGAACTACACACAATATTCCAAATGTGGCCCAACTAATGTCCTATACAGCTGCAACATGACTTGCCAATTTTTATACTCTACGTCCTTACTGAAGGCAAGCATGCCATATGCCTTCTTGGCCACCTTACCCATTTGCATTGCCACTTTCAGGGAACTGTGGAAGTACGCCTATATCCCTCTGTAGGTCAATGCTACTAAGGGTTCTGCCATTTACTGTATACTTCTCTCCTGCATTAGATCTTCCACAATGCATTACCTCGCATTGTCCAGATTAAATTCCATCTGCTATTTCTCCACCCAAGTCTCCAGCCTATCTATTATCTGCTGTATCCTCTGGCAAATCTCCTCACTATCTGTAGCTCTCCCACCCTTTGCGTCATCTGCAAACGTATTAATCAGGCCATCTACATTCTCCTTCAAATCATATTTATATACAGTACAAATACCACTGGTCACAGAACTTCAGTCAGAAAAACATACTTCCACCATTACTCTCTGTCTTCTATGACAAAGCCACTTCTGTATCCATGTTGCCAGCTGACTATGGATCCCATATGACTTCATCTTTTGTATCAGGCTGCTATGAAGGACCTTGTTAAAGGCTTGGCTAAAGTCCATACAGACAACATCTACTGCCCTGCCCTCCTAAATTCCCTCCTTTGTTTTTGACTGGATCTACCCTTTCCTTAGCTACCCTCTTCCTCCTAATATATGTATAAAATGACTCAGGATTTTCCTTAATCCTGTTTGCCAAGGACATTTCCTGGCTCCTTTTAGCCCTCCTAATTCCTTGTCCGAGTTCTTTCTTGCTATCTTCATATTCTACGCAGGCTCACTATCCAATCTGAAACTGAACTTAACAATTGCAGATAAGCAGTCTCTGACTCTTTTAAAACACAATGGCCCTGATCTTGACATGGTAATGAGGAATAGATTGTGATCATTATGCTATGGAAATTGATAGGAACAACTGCAAAAAAGAACCTGTAAGTCCAGCAATTGCTGCCAGTGATTCTATGCTTCTTCAGAGTGTGTGCTGTCGGAGCCCCAACTATCCAGTCTGCATTAAACGGGAAATCTATGAAATGGCAAACATTTCCACTCTTAGGTCAGTTTCCACCACATGGGCAGGCTATTCGTTTTATGCAGCTACACCCGTCCATTGCGGGGGTGGGGGAACACTCTAGAACTGGAAACTCCTTGTCCCACTGAAATGGCTGTGGGCTGATTAGGCAGTCACTGTGGCCTAAAGATTGCCCCAGAGGCTTATGCTCTGAATAGGCTACATCTCAATGATTAAGGAGTAACTGAGCTTCTTTCTTAAGTATATTTACTGATAATCTCCCCCACTGGTTATTTTAATGCTTGTAGAAAGTCAAACTCCTCCATCCTGCTTACAAGAGCCATATATTTTCAGGACAGCATTTTTTCAAAGTAATAATTTATTACCTGTAAATTTAAATCAAGTGTGTGGGATACTAGATGGTTTTGACTTCTTGGTTCTCTGAATGTGAATATTTCCATGTGATTAGCGACTAAGATGGGGACTGCTAACCTACTCCAATCCCCATGACAACACCTTGACCAACCAGAGCTGACCATGCATGGTCTGACGTTTCGGGCCTAGAAGAAGGCCTTCTGAAGAAGGGTCTAGGCCTGAAACATCAGCCTTCCTGCTCCTCTGATGCTGCTTGGCCTGCTGTGTTCATCCAGCTGTACACCTTGTTATCTCAGATTCTCCAGCATCTGCAGTTCTTACTATCTCATGCATGGTCTGATTTTTTTTTTCCAGCTAAGTTTGACAGTTAACAGTTCTGGCCGTAACTCCATGCCAACAAATGTCCAGCCAATCAGCACTTTCTTCTCATGCTGTGTAAATTAGTGTTCCCTTTCCAGGTTTGGTTTCTTGTGTCAGTCCTCATGAGTTCAAGACAAAAAGCCTGAATTTCATGTCTCTTTTGAGCAATGTATAAGCTGGTCTCCTGTTTCCTGGTTGCAATCTGATGAGAAAGTATTCACTTATGATGCAACCCATGAAAATGCCTTTTTGAAGGTGTAAGTTAACATATTGTATGCAGCGTGAGTCATGCACCACTGAATTATTTTAACACAGTGAGCACCAATGCTAATTAGTATATAAGTAATTATCTTGTCATGTCTAGTGGCTTATGAGTTAGACAAAAGTCTATTACATGTGGCTAGCTTTTCCTGGAACAGGAAATAGCTTGAGAGACACCAACCACTCTACATCAGGCATGGCTGACCAGTAGACTCTTGGTCTTATTACCTGCCGTAGATGTAGCAGAGGATTAGCAGGTTGAAACGAGTCTGGTTCACCAATTAGTCAATGCATCTTTCTTGACCATCAAATCCTGGAGTGAGTTTTGCACTTAAAGCTTCAGATTCAGAGGCAGGGCCATGACTTTAGTGCTACAAACCTCTTTAGGAAGTCAATTAGGAAGCTACCTGAAGCAGCCAGCTACCTGAGTGCCCACTGTCTACCTCAGGTCCAACTTGAGGGCTGGTTGCTTTAACATCTCAGCAGTTAGTCAAAGTTAGAATTCAGGATGACAGACGACAGTATGGTAAATGACCAAATAGAGGTTAAAAGCCTGTCGGGTTGGGGGAAGATCTTTAGGGCTGCAGGAACTGCCTATCATGTCTGCAGCATCTCTAAGGATCTCTTCTGAAGTCCTCCTGAGCTGCTGAAACTGCATGAAGCTGGTGGCATTGGCTGGCAAGAGGCCAGAGGTGGTGAGTTACCCTGATGTGGCTCTCCACTATTTCACCACATACTGACTCCCAACACCATTCATACTCGGTGCAGGCGAACACATCAGGTCAATGTCTTTTCATCAGGCAGGTCATCGATTTGAAAGATTAACTCAGCTTCTCTCATTTATAGGTGATGCCTGACCTCTTTTTTCCTTCCTTCATTCGTTAGCAGGATGAGGACGTCAGTGGCTGGGCAGCATTTATTGCCTATTCCTAACTGCCCACAGGGCAGTTCAGAGTCAACCACATTGCTGTGGGTCTGGAGTCACATGTCGGCCAGACCAGGTAAGGATGGCAGGTTCCTTTCCTAAAGGGCATTAGTGAACCAGGTAGGTTTTTCTGACAATTGACAATGGATTCACAGTCATCATTTGATTCTTAATTCCAGATACTTTATTGAATTCAAATTCCACCAGCTGCCTTGGCAGGATTCGAACCCAGGTCTCCAGAATGTTATCTGGTTCTCTGGATTAACAGTCCATCGATGATACCACTAGGCCACTGCCTATCCTGCTGAGAATTTTTCTGACTTTATCCCAGTGGAATGGAATTGGATTACAAATTGAGAGGAAGAATAATTAATTTATTACAGTTTTGGACGACTTACTGCCTCAAAGGGAGAATGATTTTGGGTAGAGGGCAGAAATGTCAAACTCAGAAAAAGCTCTCATATCTTGTCACAAGACAGCAGCATGACCTTTTGGCATCTTTAAATGAACAGTTCATGATGCAAAGGCATCAATGCTAATTAGCTAAATATTACGGACAATAGACCTGAGATTTCCCGACTTGTATTCAATACGAAGAATTTTTTCAAAAACAATTAACAAGGATAGATTCAGGGTTCAAAAATATCCCACAGAACAAAGCTTCAAATGATGAATGATTCAAGAGTGAGAAACTGTATTTTTGCTTTCTTCAGCATATGCTTTGAAAATGTTAACATGTTTAATTCAATCAAAGCCTGAGCCTCTTGTGTGCACAGGGAAAGCAACAGAAACTTACTAGTTGCAAACTCGTTACACTGAATTCATTTTTCAACATTTATGTAAATCAGACCTTCAAAGCAGTCTACGTGAATGCGAAAAAAATAAATTGAAGGCATACTTGAACACCCAAATTTTGAACAGCATCCATGATGATGTTTTCCAGCTCACTGTAGTGTCTGACTGCTGTCTGGATCCATGCCAGACAGACTGGGATTAGTGCCAAAGGTCAAAGGTCCATTTTAATGTTTTTGTCACCAGTTCTGAAACACAAATCTGTCTCTCAATGTAAACACATCCCAGCATCCACTCAGCTGCCCTGTCCTGCGAGGGAGATGTCGGGCCTGTTTCGATGTCCTTTCTTTCCCATGAGTTATTTTGAATCTGATTACTGATGCAAGTATTCTGCCAATTGACAAAACAAAATATGAAGTTTTCAAACACTTTTGAAACATTCTAGATGCATCCATGTTGGGAAGAGAAAAATATGAGTTGGCAAAAAGCGTACATCAATAACAGGTTCCAAAAAGCCTGCAGTACATTTGGGTTGCTGTTTTATTGAGACTTTCGACATCCAATTATCAAAACCTCCTCTTGTAAAGGATTTAATATGTCCAAGTTATGTTTTTAATCCAAATAAAGCATTTTTAAAATCATTTCACTGTCCAGAAGCTAAGCAGCCAAGTTATTCTAAATTTAGCTTTTGCATACCAGGAGGGCTTGAGTACAGACTAAATCTGTGCTCTCTAAGGTGGTCATATTGTTATTTTGGTTTACGCTTTAATATAAATAAGGTACTGTCAAATGCAGCACCCAAAGTATTCCTGAAACTCTCCCCACTGCCCCCCAAGTTTGCTCCAAATTGCTAGTTTTCAAATTTGTCTTTAAGGAGGCTGGTTTTGGGCAACAGCCACATAGGTGTGTGATCCTGTTCCAGCTCAAACATATATTTGTCCAATACAAATTGCTGACTAAACCACGGGTGTGGCTGCAGGGATAACCATTTTATCCACATGCACTAATTTTAGGAGAAAATACCTGGCATACCATACAGGCTAAATATACTTCACAGTTATATATTTACTTAACAAACATCTTCCACAATTCCATAAGCAAGGAAGTAATGTGCTCAAAACAACCTAAAAACACACATTCTGTGTTTCATTTCGTTACTTTATCAAAAATACAAACAGGTATGTCTTACAACTGCGTACAAATGCAATTAGCCGCATCCAATTGCCAATTTGCCATATGTTATGATGGGCAACTTATTGGACAAACTGATCCAATACAATCTTAAAACCAAACAATTTGCTTGGTGGTCTTTACTAAAACTCCATTACAAATATTAAATATTCAAGAAGGCAGCTAGTAATTAAAGACTACTTGTGCTTATGTATTGACACATTATTAAGCAATATAAAAGCTGAAAGTCAAATACACCATCATGTACCTTACATTTTCACGCACTGGATGGCTGGAAAATTTTTCTATTTACTTAGTAACAATGGAATAGTGACTTTAATATGTTGGTAGCAGAGCAGGAGGATGGGGCAGTTAGAGGAACACTAGCTTAAAAACTTGCTGTTGTGATATTGAAAATGCACCAAAGGAAAATTGTAGATTGGTTGGGCAGAAAGTTCTCTCTGTACTTTCAAGTTTGAGTTCTTATTTTGATGAGTCTGTCGAATCTGTAGTGGATCACTTGGCTCAATTGGCTAGACTGGTGGTTTGTAATGCAGTGTGGGTTCAATTTCTGCTCTAGCTGAGGTTACCTCTTCTCAACTACATCCCTCACCTCAGGTGTGATGACCGTCAAGTTAGAATGCAGCCAGTCATCTCCATTTAATGAGACAACAGCCCTATGGTCTGACGGACAATGGTGACTTTACCTGTACACACACAAAACAAATTAAATTGTATTTAATGGTGTAATGAACTGCAATCAGAGAGGCTTTCTTCCTTACTAAAACTCTATAAAGTAACTGATGTTGGTAAACTAGACCGCTCTGGGGACTTTCTGAATTGTCAGTGTAATATTATTTTTCTCAGGAATGTCAACTGCAGTAAATCTGATGGGGAAGTGACATATGCATTAACATTTATTACCATGAAAAATGACACTCGTTTCTCTGGATTTCTACAAGAATTTTGGTTGAAACAAAGATAATCTACAATCACTATGCTCTAGCGTCACAACCATTTTACAAGGAATTATTCCTGTATTTCAAAAATTGTTGAGTAAAAACATGGTGTTTTGAGAATTCTCTATTTAAGAACATTTAACAACTATGATACCACATGCTGAATCTTCCCTCAGGGGACAGGGGACAGAGACTGCTGATGTTTTAGGGTGCCTAACCATTCCCTGGCAGGTAACACGTACGGCCTGATGAAGAGTCATCGGACTCAAAATGTTAACTCTGCTTTCTCTCCACAGATGCTGAACTTCTCCAGCAATTTTCGCTTTTGTTTCAGATAACACTTATTGTCTTTTCCATAGGGTAGTGCCCTTAATTGACATGGAGATGGGCTCCCATCCAATTCAGTCAAACTCCTGAAGCTGAAACAGAGTCCAAACAGAGGACTTTCAGAGCAAAAGGTGCTCATTCACAGGGAATCCAGCAATCCCCAAGCCCTCCAATATTAGATCTCAACAGGTCTTTAAATGGTCAAATTACCCACCTGCTGCCTGCAGTAATATGGCCCTAGGGTTGACTGCAAAACTGATCTACTGGTCGGGGACATGAAATTCCATACCCTCCCCTGTCACATCCAATGCCCCTAAATTCTAAAATGTAAATCCCACATATCTAATCAGAAAGTGGCAAGTTTGTGATCTACCATTAAAAGACAGTTTTTAAATATTATAAGATCTGATCGCCTGAGTGCCACTCCCAAAGAACTATTGTGACAATACTATGGCTTTAAGAGGTGTATTTTGTTCTTTTTTTTAAATGAAGAAAGGTTGAGACAGAGGTACCAAGCAGTCTGCTCAAAGCCAATAAAGTAAACAGCTTGCGAGTCCTTGGGGTTTCTTAAAAAAGGTTGGAATCAGAGAAGCCTGAATGGGTGGAGTCAAGGTCTCACAGAACCAGGACTTTTAGCTTTAGTTTTCTGCAGTTGCTGGGATTTTCAAGATGGATGTCAAAGCTGTTTTTCCTCTCTCTGTTACAGCTAAAAGCTGGGGTTCCCATCTGTTGCTAGAATTGCATGTCAGCCAACCTATTTTACTAAATTTGCCTTTGTGTGTTTATGGGCTGTTACTACATTGCAACAGTTAATTAGTATTAGTTAATGTATATATTATTTTGTTAAGCATTTTGATAGCATTAGAGTAGCCAATTCTTTTATTTTGTCTGTATTTTTAACTGTAGTGTAAAAATAAAGTGTTTGGCTTAAAGTCGAGTAGTTTGACCAATCGAATTGCACCTGGAATTCAATCTTGTTTATTCTCTTTCCCTAATTGCTAGCATGTTTGCTGAAACTGCAAATTTGACAGAGCGTACTGTATGAATGGATGGCCGCTTGTGGTAAAACACGTGGGCTGAAACTTATGATTTAATTTTCAACAAGTTTCATGCAGGGTTTCTCTTGACAAGACCCAGTGGATTTTCCCATGGTATCGTCCCAAATGTCTTATTAACTACGCACCTCACGCTGATGGCACCCCACCCATCCAACACTAACCTCATTTTCCCACTCACTAGTTGCCACTGCTTGAATATCCTGGAATCCTGGGTACCCATGCTATAATTAAAAAGCTGTTGTGCCCCCTTTAAAATGCTTGTACTCTGGAGTTGCCTTGCTCAGTTCGGGACATGTGACAGACAAGGGGAAACTGATACCGTGCTTTGCTGATGGGGTTCTGGAGCTTCTGGTAGACGGGCTGGGCAGAGAAGGTCTGTCCTGTTTCGCCTCAAGGACCAGCAGAGGAGGACAGACCCTGCCAACCCGGTCAGACACTGCTTCCCAGATTTGGTGGCGTCTCCATGCTCCTGAGAAATGCACAACCATGCTGCAAGGAGGTCAACGACCTTCTCCAATCCGCCAGGATGCGTGCCACCATCTTCCCTCCGATGCCTCAGACTCATTTTACACCTGTTACTGCACCCACCTCTCACCAAGGCTCATGCCCCAGCACTCTGACTATTGCATGCAACATCTTACCTCACCTTTCCTCTCCCAGCCCGACCTCCTCAATGACGAAACCCTGTCTGGCCTCTACACTGCCTACTCACTTAGTCAGGACATCTCACCACTTTTCCAGATGACAAACAGACACGTACGCACATTTATAGCTCCATGGTGATGCTGGCCCTTGTTATTTGCAGCGTGATGGAAGGAAACAGCAGTCACTTCTCAACCAGTGAGTCTCAGGCTCAGGTCCTTATTGTTGGTGAACTCCCAAAGTACACATGCCCTTCTTGGTAGCCCACCCTGTCAACTCCACAGGCTATGAACTTTCACAAGCCCTAGCACAGCCATTTATCTGAGTCTTCATCTCCCCACTTTACCCCCTGAACCCCAGGCATACTGACGTTAGATCTAGCAATACATTGCCTCCCCAGTGGAAACCAGGGTGCTGCTGACTGTCAATATTGCAGGCATGATATGAAAATCAAAGTAGTGAGTGAACACTAAAACAGCCTGGTCCAATCCTGTCACTGTGTGTATAAAGTACCTTGGCAATAGCATTACCATGAGAGGTGTGAGCGCACTCCAACATGCAGCACTGAAATGCAAGAAGGGGATCTAAAGATGTGCCATGATGATGCAGTGAGGCTGATATGTGTTGGATGTCAATGTATGTGTGAAGCATGTGCCTGGGAAGCGTGCCTGGAGATGCTGAGACTAAGTGTTTGAGATGGAGGCCCAGATGAGCAAGCAGCGTGCCAGAGTCACCAGTTATACACCCTGACGGCCATGTTGGGAATTGATAGCGTGAGTTTATAGCCAGCAGGTGGGGTATGGGAGAATGCAATACAAGGAGGCGAGATTAGGTAATAGTGACACTGTTAATGAGGGATAAACCATGTAAATTAGCCTCTCATTGCTTACTAGTGAGAATCCTGGTTCACTGTGAAACATTTGGTTGAAAAAGTGGGACCTTTTGCTCTTGACATTGAGAAGATCCTCAGTGGAAATCTCACTCCGTTTTCCCAACTTTCTTGTTGTAGCCCACATCATTCAAGGGCCTGGAAGATTCCACCCTCTGACTTTTCAATATTGGAACTTGAAAAAAAAAACACTTCTGGAACGCATTCACTGCCACAAAAAGTTTATGAATAATACCTTCGAAGATTAGAGCAACAGCTTAAATAGAAACAGAAAACATTGGAGAAATTCAACAGGTTTTGGCAGCATTTGTGGAGTTAGAAACGGAGTCAATATTTCAAATTCAATTCGATTCTTCTTTGGCTATCAAAACAGAGATCAACATTCATGGCCTGAAGTTGCCGAACTCACTGTTGAGGCCTGAAAGTTGTAGAGTGCCTAATTGGAATATAAGGTGCTTTCCGTCCAGCGAGCATTGAGCTTTGCTGGAGCACTGCAGTAGGCCGAGGATAGAAATGTTGGCTTGGGAGCAAAGAGATTTGTTGAAATGTCAAGAAACTGGCTTGATAGCTTAAAGCGTAAAAATTCCTATGAAAGGAATGGGTTTGTTTGATGGAATGGCTTTTGCCTTCTCTCACTTACACTTTGATGATTTTTCGATGTGATCATACAGAGTAAGCATTGGCTACAAGCCATTCTAGGACTCACCTGAAATTGAGTGAGAGGTGTCATTTTAATTTAGAGTTTTAACTTGAATTTGACAGAGCTGATGGTGCCTGGCACAACTCCTGCGGGAGTTGGCTTATTACCAGGACTCCAATTTGGAACTACTGCTTCTCCGATAGTGGCTCTCAGGTAAATCCCTGGAAGGAGACTGTTTGTAGACCTTGGGAGTGTTGTGGAGCTGAGAAGTAATATTCCTTTTAAGTCTAATTTTTTCCTTATGCTTCTGATGCTGACTGTTTATGAAGCTGCCTCCACACCAGAAAAGCCCCAGCAGAGCGGACCCAATGGTCAATGCCGTAACATTTTCTAGAAGGGACCTAGAACAAATGTTAGGCACTTTATTTACATGTAAAAGGAAACTAAGATTAGAATGGGATTTGACATATTTCAGATATTACGGGACAGGTTTAGCGCAGAAACATTAACAGCAAAGTCCATTGTAACTGGACGGATAGCACCTCATTTTCCGCTTAGGGGTTGAACACGAATTCAACAACTTTGGGCTGTGAACTATGTCCTCCATTTGCTTGCTGACTTGGGTCTGCTCTTAGCAGAGATGATCTATTTTCTCCTATTAACACTTACCAATAACACTTAATCTTCATCTCCGTCTCTCCTCCACTACCATTAGCACTCCCGTTGCCTTTGCTCTTCCACCCTTACCATTTACTCCACTTGCTCCTCTTTCCGGCTTTTACACCAGCAAAAAAAAACCCAGCAATTTTTCAGGCCCCTTCAGTTCTGGAGAAGAGTCATATTGGTCTTAAAATAATAACTCTGTTTCTCTCTCCACCGAAGGTGCCAGGCCTATTGAGTTTCTCCGGCACTTTCTGTTTTTATTATTGCTTGTGTACCGGCCTCTTAGGAAAGCAAGCGTCGCATAAAAGGAAGCTGGTGCTCTGCTTGAAGGCTGGGAAAATTCCACCTTGAGTGATGGAACCTTTGTACATTGATGTTAAGCCTGTTCCTTGGTTGATTGCTGGCTACAGACATACACTGAACACTTGACTCCTGACATCACTTGACATACATATTAGTTGTGCTTAGCATTAGATTGAGAGTATGGTAAATATAAAGTAAACCAGCTTATATCCTGGTGAGGCAGGGAATTTTGTTTTATTCTGGTGCAATGAACTATGATGGATAAATCATTTGTATCAATTTGGTGATGTGTGGGGTTTAGTCATTTGATTTTGTGCCATTTTGTTCTAATTCAGTTTCCACTTATTAATTTCACAATAAAACCACAGAGGTCCCAACCTTCGCTGATTTTCACATGCTATATCTGATAGAATAAAACATCAGTAATTTTTTGTGGGGGTGAGGTCATTGTTGGAGTGACACTGCAATGGGGCAGCAGATGGTATTTGATAAATAGTACACGTGCTGCACCAATGGTGTTCCTGTCACTGAAATTGGCCCTCAATCAATCAGCCAGAATTTCCCATTTGATGCTTATAAAGCCATTGTACTGTATGTGTAAAGTTGTAGATTTAAAATGGAAAGAATGCTATTAAAACAGGCTTCTACTAAGCTATCTGTTGTTTAAGAAGTGAAACTATAAACTGTTCGCAAAGAACACTTTTGAGTGTACTGACAAACAAAAGCATTACCTTGTACAAAATAACCCAGCGACACCCTACTACTTGTCATGTGGTTATGTACATTATTTGCTTTTGTCGCAATGCAGTACACTCTGAACTTCAGGGATAAACAGAACCAACACCAGCATATTCCACAAAAAATAATATTGATAAGGTCAGAGACAACAATCAGTGTGACTCTCCAAAGGATTACAAGGAAAAGAACTTTGGATGCTGAAAATCTAAACCAAAGCCAGGAAATACTAAATTCAAACCCAGGTCCATAAGTACCTAGAAAGTAAATAGGTGAATGTTCGCAGACTATTCCCCATCTTTTAATTTCCAGTTCTGGTGAGGAATATTAGCCTGTAATTTCTCTCTTCTCCCTTTATCTTGCAAAGAGAGTCTTGTAAATACATCTGGACATGAAACAGAAGATGTGGACAGTAAAGAATAGATTTTATTTAGGTGACTACATAAACTGCTTGTAATTTGTCTTCTGATTTGTATCATCTTTGGAACTCATGGATCCTTTGCCTCACACTTTCTGTCATCTAACATACATTACAAACATTTCATTTGCCTACATCTAGTTGTATAAATGAAATACCATCTGATTTTATGCGTTTGTTACTTTTATCACATTTGTAGGATTGTTATGGTTTTGAGCTGTCTCTTTTAGCTGAAATAAAATGGAGTAATGAAATGGGTCTTGTCGCCTGCTCTGATTTTTTTTGCCTGACAACAAGCCTGGGTGGCTTGGTTGCTATGGTGACAAAAGAAACTCATGTCAAGAGACTTTGTGACTGTGGGTAAACTGCTAGGCTCCAAGTCTCACAGCAAGGTGATAAGAATGTCCCTTTTCATAAACAGTTGTATTTTAAATTTTCTGTTTAACTCCAATGCAAACCAGAATTGGGAGCCTAGGGGATAGCTATTTAGCATTTCTGCATACTAAACCCATGTGATTCACGTTGCATGGTGATTAAGGGGGAAAGTCTAAAAAAACACTGTTGTGTCAAATTACAGGGTTCCTCAGATATCACAGAGATGGTCCTTGTGCTGTACTATTGGTGCTCTTATCATTGAAACTGGCCTAGAGACAAATCAGTCTGCAGCCAATTGCATCTGAAGCAGCAAAAATGCTGACTCTATTGTTAACCAGCTTGTACAAGGTAGGTACATCTGCTCAGAGTGAAGACAGACTGAGTTTATGAAGTGTATTGGACCAGACCAAAGCCCCTCAAAATACTTTAAGAAGGTAGCCTAGACCCTAAACTTTTCTTATTTTAAAGGCAAATGTAACGTGCTACGTTCCAGATGCAACTGAACTGGTCAAACTACTCGACGTTAAGCAAAAACCATTTATTCAACACTATAGTTAAAATACAACAAAAGAAAGAACTTAAAATAACTTACTCTATTGGGAAACTTAACAAAATAATAGATACTGTAACTACTACTAATTAACGGTTCCAATGTAGAAGCATCCCATAAACAGAGCCCTTGGGCATAAAGGTAAATTCAGAAATCAGATTTTCTCAAACACAAGGTCCACAATACAAAGAAGAACCCCAGCTTTTAGCTGTAACCAAGAGAGTGGAAAAAATAGCTTCTACTTCTTCAAAACTCCTGTAGCTCCTGCTGAAACTAAAAGCTAAAAAAAATCTAGAAATCCTGCTCTGCGAGAGCCAGCCACACCCATCAAGGCGGCTTCTATTGTTCCACCTTTAAAAAGAAACCAAAGGCCTCACAAGCTGTTTAACAAGCATGCTTGTTACCTCTTGTTCAATCTCTCTCTTAAATGAAACCAGGGCAAAATACGCCTCTTTAAACCACAGAGGATTTAAAGAAGACTGGAAGATTTGCCTGGCTTGGGCCAGAGGAAAGAAAATCTCCATTGTAACCCTCATTGCAACCTACCTGAGAAAGAAAGGAAGCAAATCCATGAGAGCTGAGAATAACTTTGGACTGGCACAGGGGGAATAAAGTGCCCACTTAAGGAACAGTGTAATGTATAACATGGCATGGGATTGTTGGTCGTTTTAAAAGTTAAACAGAGAATTTCCCTTTCTGCAGTTCAGAGGCTATTGTTGGTTTTAGTTCGTTTACTCTAGTAAAAGTAATAAAACTTAAAATCTTGTTGTGTGATCCTTTCAGTCAGTCACTAGAAATTCAAATATCTTGTTACAAATGAGTGGTCTCTACAGGGATCACAAAGCTGTGTAGAAATGTGAAGACTTAAGTATTCTTTATAAATGCAAACATGTTGCCTTAGCAGCCTCCGGAATGAAGTAAATATGACAGGTGATGGCATATCTTGCTGGGGTGAGGTCTGCACCTACTATACGGACAACTTGCCTTTACAAGCCCCAATATGTGACAATGGGGAGGGTAGACGTAGTAAGGGTTAGAGGATAGCTGCTTGTACATCTTTTCTAGTGGCCAAGTGTGCAGAAACCTAGGCAGAAATCAGACCAAGCTGAGCACTTAGCCTCCTCAGAAGGACATGTTACAAATGCAGGGTAATGATGGATAAGAGAAAAAAAACTTAATGAACACTCCATTCTTTGGACTTTTTATCAGTGCTTCTACCATGCCCATGAGACTGAGCTGCAGATATGATTTATGTGACAATTTCAAGGAAATTTATATGCTCTCACACATGAGCAGACTTACAGTGAGGCATGCTACATTTGAATAAATGCACTGTGTTTTTTTATGCTTTCAACAATGGCACAACACATCTCTGTGTCAGCTACGATTACAGGACTAGAATGAAAAATGACCTCTTGCTGATTGATTACGCCATTAAAACAAAGGGAGTCAACTTGGTAAGTTTTACAGCGAATTGCTGAAGTGCAAGAGCTACACAGTCACAGATTCTGGCAAATTCATTTAAGGCTCGTAACAGTTAGTTGTGATTGCCTAGTGAGAAAGTAATTTTGGGGCATTTCATATCAAGTTACTTATAAATCTGTTTGTTCCTAACACCGGTATAAAACAATGTTTCAGTGCAGGTTCTGGAAAATGACCTGTCTGTGGTAAATAGAGATACAGAAAGAGAGAATACAATGAAGGAGAAAAAGAAGGCAGTTAAATATATAAGCTGCCTGAGCTCCTGGTGAATTCTTAAAGACTCTTATTTAAAGCAGGATTACACCACCTGGTGTGCTTACGCTATAGTTCATACATACAATTATTATAAGTAGTGTCCTGAATACGCACACGGTTTCTAATGTGTGCATTTAAGATTTAAAACATCTCCTGCTGCAGTTAAATGGCCAAAGTGGTACTTAATAATAAATATGGGGAAGAAAACCCTATGATCATCCCAACCACTAAAGAAAGAGCCACAGATTGGGAATCAGCTTTAAATTGTTGGGTGTTATTCCATTTTATCATCATTCTTAGGTGCAAAGTTCCATCATGTTTTCCACAAATGTGCTCTATCTGTCCAAAACGCAATTAGTCTTTGGTTATCCTCTGTATGCAGATTATCTGAATCCGAAATGCATTTAATTGCTTCCCATCTGCTGTTTGCATTCATGTCTGTACTTCTGATTTTTGTTTACACAAGATGCAATTCTTATTACCTCAAATTGCTAAAGCTCGCTCCTAAATTGTGTCTTCAAGCTATTTTGTGGATTGTAACATCGATTTTCAGTGAACTATCAGATATTTATGACAATTGCCATATGGCCAATAGTTGATCTAGGCAGTGGTATTATAGAAAGGTGCTGAACTCCAATGGTGGCGGGGGGAGGAGCACACTTTTGTCGAAGGGGAGAGAGGAAAATCAAACAATTTTATTTGTTCTGATGAAAGTGTGTGATAACTGTCAGCATCCATTTCCAGGGACAACCATCAAAGCCATGTTGCAGTCAGTGAAATGCATTGAGAGAAGTGCCATATAGTTGCCACACTAGACATCTGGGAGTCTTACACTAATTTAACTATAATAATATGGATTTTAGGTGCATGGAATTATAAGACAATGCAGACAATTGGATGGGGGAGGGGCAATATTTACTATCAGCAGAGCTGTCATGTGACAAACCAAAAGTTCCCACAAACAAGTCGTACAAGAGTTGCCCCTTTTAAATTATCTGTCATGTACAGCAGTGTAAAGAATTTAAAAGGGTCATGCACGCAAATAAATCACTCCACTGCATTTCAAATAAATGACAGAAAATATTGGTGTGCATTGCTGGGGAGGGGGTGTGGGTGGGCAGTGGTGACATGGGGAGGAATGTGAAATGAGTAAATTTGAAGATTTGTAAAAATCAGTCTTTATTTTCACAGCATTGGTAGAAAACAATGTGCAAGGGGCTAAAAATAAAAACAGCTAATGATAACCCATATTTATTTACACAGTTCACAGACATCATTTTAATGGGCCTCAGTGGGAGTTTAAAAGTTCTGGCAAGTGTATATTTAATGCATCATGCAGATTACAAAGAAGCTTGTACAATGACAACAGTACCACTAAGTGCTGATCCTCCTACAGCAATATTTCTTGGCTCTCTTTGAATTCTACATTTGATGATCTGATACCAGATAGCTCACCGTTGGCAGCCAAGAAATTGTACAGAAATGTATCTCCACACCCAAACCTATTTCACTGATGTCTGATCTGATCAGAACGATTTTGTTAACTCGTTACTGAACAATTTGCTAGAAACAAATCTCCTCTCAATCCCTGAGCTTTCTTCAATGCTCCAGTGACTTAAATCCGAAAATCAAGCCCCAAGATATGTGTCTAACAATCATGGTGTCATCAAGCATGCTGTGTAAACATGTTGTTAACATTATACAACATACATAATCCAGTCCCAAATGTATGCAAATGTGAAGACCAGATTTACAATACAACACAGCGCAGAATTTCAGGGCTTTAATACCAACATCCAGAGAAAATAACATTTAATTAATCCATCAGACCCAAAAGATCAGATGATTTAAAAATGGAAATCAATGAAAGGAATTTTATTGATCCATGCATATTTATTGAGTTTTGTGGTGCAATGTAGTGTCCCTAGTGATCAGAAACTCCTGGTTCAAATCTTACTCCAGGGCTTAATGGCCAGAAAGGTACATCTACACTGAGGACAAAATCTCATAACCACTTGTAGATCCTCAGACAAATGATAATGCCACACAGTAAAAACACATGAAGGAAATGAAATTGGAGACCGCCACTATTCATAGCTCTGGATTATACAGTTGCCAGAGCAACTTGAACACCTTGGGGAGCTGGTTGGCTCAGTTGGCAGGAGAGCTGGTGTTGATCAGATTAGTGCCAACTGCACAACGTTCAATCAGCTAGGGTGGACTAAGATCCTACCTTCTTGTTCTCCCCATGATACCGCAGACGCTACTCAGTTTATCTCATATCGCCATAGATTTAGGGAAATGTAACATTGTCGGAAATGGCCACAAAAGCAATTTCTATAGTAGCAGGAACTAAATGGCTTTGGAACCGTAGAAAAGTACAGACAGAGGCCATTCAGCCCTTCATTTCTGTCAGTGATATCACTGTACATCTAGGAATGCTTCATGTGCATAACTAAATATTCTTTCTGTCACAACCACTGATCACTTTTTGAATATTCATAACTTCTTTTCTCTGTCACAAGTTGCAATTTCCTACTACCTTCTCCTGCCAAATTAGGTTTAAGGGATGTGTATCTTGTTTCCAAAATTGAGGTCAACCTCTTATCTGCCTCAGATTGTCTTCTTCCTCTTCTTTCTGACAGCCTTAGATCTTCTCTTAGCTCAGCAACTACTTCTCTGCAATAGCACTCTACGTTATTGCTCCCTCTCTGAGTGTTCTCCAGAAGCTCACAGTGTATTTCTCTGAAACCCCCTAGCAACCCTATTTCTGATCTCCTTGCTACTTTTCTTTGGTCCAATGCTTACCGATATTCCATACAGTGCCTCCAACTCCACTTCACTTACTCTGCTACTGAGAGCCATAAATATGCCTTGGTCATCTCAGAATCTGACTGCCATTACCAAAACCTCCCATCGTCCACCTTTCAACTTGCCCAGATCTCTGCCATTTGATTCATTTGCACGATGGTATGCAAATGCGCAACTGTCCTGGTTGAGTAACATCAAAGAAGTACAGTCCAGGTAACCTCGATCGTCCCATGGAAGTACACTTGGACGTCTATGTGAATTTATGCTGGTGAGAGATTTTGACAGATTGCTAATTATCACTGAACTTTACCTCTTGGGTCTTCTGCTTGTTTGGCCAGTTTTCTAAGGGCTGCAGCAAAGCTGGCTGTATGAACTCCTCGGGCATTCGCCGTCCCATGAGATGAATGACTCCCATTTGTAACAACTGGTCCGTTCAGTGAGGAAGGAGTTAGGGGGTTCACCGTTGCTGTGGTCCTCTGTGTTGCCGAGATCATGCTGAGGGATGATGACTTTGGCTCATGGCTCCTGCCTGCGGGTAGAGGCAATTGCGACATTAGATTCTGAAAAAGCATTCACGAAACCTACTCCTGTACACTTAACAGGGACCCATCCTCTCTCCGTCTTGGATGTATCAATGAAGAGGAAAGTTCTACAAACTGGAGCACTCGTCTCAAGTTTAAACTTTGCAGTGGTGTCAGCCCAATTTTAACAATGTTCTGTTTTACAGCAGCTTCATGCTAATCATGTTTAAGCAGGCTCAGGAAATCCTTCGAGCACTTACAGAGCTAGAACAGCTGATTAGCAGACAAAGGACACGCTTCATGCCTCACTCCTTTAATCACCTTATGGCTTACTGTATATAGCCAGCGCTGAGTCACATGACAGTTCAAGGCTGCAATAATCCTTGGGCTTTCTGAAGTCTTTTAAAACTGACACCAATGCATCATTCTTACACAATTGGAGATTTATTGTTATTTTTAAGCTTTCTCCAATTCTTTGAACATGTAACAGGGATCAGATTTGCCCTTGCCAGTTGGCTTCGCTCAACCCTTTCACCGAAAACCATTTTGGATTCAAAAGCTTTCAATTCTCATTCCAAGCCATGGAAATTTGGAAAAGTTTGAGATGTCAGCATTTTACAATCGCCCCGAATTAAAGAGACTCTCAAATTTAAAAAAATTAATGATGAGATTACTTTTTTAACTGAGGTTTTTTTTAAAATAAGTTTTCTCTTCACATTTACCCCAGACCATAGTTCTGCAGCTGAAATTGTGTTCAATCCGATTCCTAACCTCTGAAGATAAGCAGGAGTAGATTGAGATGTCTTTACTCTCCAATTTTCATAACCCAGCCAAAACCACATTGTTAATTTTTCCTGGATTACCATCTTCCCTGGTAAAACAGCATCCACATGGCTAATCTCTTTTAAGTGGTACAGCATATTCAAACTAGTAAACTCAGCAAGAGCATTTATATTTTAAACAAAGGCATTCGGCCTTAAATTTAACAAAATGATTCCAACCTGTGTCAGTCAGCTCCTGCCAGAGTTTGAATGCCAAGGTTGCAAATATCTTTAGTTATAGAAAATCTTCTGTTTAGATAACTATGTCCACATTGCAAATGAAAAATGCTGAGCTAAACTTGTATTGTTGAAATTTTACACTCTTGCCACTGGTGGTACCACAGCACTACATCCAGCAGGAGGGTATATTTGCAAACCCTCTCTTACAATTGTATCTATTCTTTATATGAGATATCTCCATCAGTGGCATGGCCAGCATTTATTGATCATCCCTAACTGTCCTTGTTAATATGATGGTCAGCTCTCACCTTAAGCTATCACAGTCCGTGTGGTGCAGGTACACCCACAGTGCTGTTGTACAGGGATTCCAAGATTTTGACCCCAGTGACAGTAAAGGAACCACAATATATGTCCAAGTCAGGATGTTAGATGACTTGGAATTGGGAATTTTTCCTTTGCGCGTGCTGTCTTCACTGTTGTAATTTGGTGCTTCCCAAACCTTCTCTCACTGTGACGCCAATATTAAAGTTTGAAAATTGTGCTGACCCCTCTGAGGGACTGAAGTTGGGCGTTGCTGTGAGAGTTACAGCCTGTTAGAGTGGGATCACAACCTGATGTGAACTCCATGGTGGCCATTGCTGCCTTTGACCTTGGGACACCAAACATTCAGCTCGCAAGCCTATTTGGGACCCCAACTCACAGTCTGGGAAGCTCAAGGGTTTGGGAGGCACTATCAAAGATCCACAAGTGAAATGCTCAGTCCATTTTACAGATACGTACACAGTGGCTGCACTGTGGACTAGGTGGTGAAGGGAATTAATGTTTAACGTGGGGGGGGGTAGCGTATCCATCAAATGGGTCGCTTTGGCCTGGATGGTTCTGACCTTCACAGTATTGTTGAAGCTGAACGCATCCTGTAAGGTGGAGAGTATCCCATCACACTTGTGTCCCATTGATAGAGTATGGGCTTCGGTGTGACAGGAAATGGGTCCCTCATCTCAATGTACACAGCATTCAACCTACGTTTGTAGCCACAATATTTTCAAGGCTGGTCCAGTTCAGTGTCTGGTCAATCTAACTCCCTGGGATGCTGGAAGTGGAGGAATCAGTGATAATGTCATTCAATGCCAAAAGTAGTTGGATAAATTCTCTCTTGTGGAGATACTAACAAACGTTATTAGCCTGAATTTTATTAAACATTTGTCAGCCCAATGTATTAATATTGTCTGGTCTGCTGCACAGGGACATGGACTGCTTCACTGTCTGAGAAGTCGCTAGCGGTGCTGAAAATTGTGCATTTGTCAGCAGATGTCCCTACCTCTGACCTTATGATGGAGGAAATGTTGTTGATAAAACAGTTAAAATGTGGTTGGGCTGAGGTCACTGCCCTAATGAACCCCTGTGGTGATGTCCTAGGGCTGTGCTTGGCCTTCTAATTGAACTGCTCCGGTCCTGTGAGAATGGTACTCTCACAATGATTGATAGGTGGAAAATTCCAGAATATTGACCCAGCCAATCAAAGCTCTCTGTCTGTCAGTTAAATATTTGTCTGTAGAATTTACACGAGAGTGGGATGATGTCTTTAATCTCTGCCTGCAGGAGGCTGGTTCATTTTGTTGGGAAATATTTCACAAGCACCCTTTCAAGACAGATTTATTTGATTTGGTCACAAGCAATTTTCGTAAGTGCGGATAATTACTTGTGAACATTCTATAAAACAAAACCTATGTTTTACAGCAACTGTATGAGAATGGGAGATCATTATAACCAATTAAATAAAACTAATGTTAGACCGTGATGCAAAATTAGGAAGCACTATTTTCTGCACAAAATGCTGTATAAATCTACAGCTCCTTCCCTCTGTAAGTGCAGTATTTTCGAGCTTCTTCTGCCTCTAGTTCTGTCCCTGGTAGGATCTGAAAATTGAACCATTTGACTCCGCTCCTTTCTTCACAGAAGCTGCCAGACCCACTGAATGTTTCCAGCAGTTCCTGTTTTTATCTGTGTGGAGCTGGAGGAACACAGCAGACCAGGCAGCATCAGAAGAACACGAAGAAGGGTCCCAAACCGAAACATCAACTTTCCTGCTCCTCTGATGCTGCTTGGTCTGCTGTGTTCCTCCAGCTCCACACTTTGTTATCTCTGACTCCAGCATCTACAGTTCTTGCTATCTCTGTTTTTATCTGTTCTTGTTTTGTTGAATCATGAGTTAAGTTTTATTCAGGACAGCAGGGTAAACTTCCCTGCACTTATAAATACTGTTGTGGGATTCAGAAGCATAAATGGGCTTTATTTTCATCTTTGTTCTATGTAATATGTAAAATTGTTACAATATTAAAGCTGTTATGCAAATATCATGGTATCAGAGGTCACACGAATACAGCAAGGTACAATGCACAAAGATATTTATTCAGTCTCATCCAAAAGATAGTACCTCCGACCAAATGCAGCACCTTCTCAGTGCAGCATCAGACATGCCAGACTGGAGTCTGTGCATGAATCTCTGAAGTAGGGTGAGATACTACAATCTTCTGTCTCATTGCTGAGGGTGTAAACATTGAGCTATGCACCACCATTCAGGACTGAATTTTCAGGGTGACCCTTGAGCGTGAATGGACGCAGGGGTGGGTCCCAGCCGACATGCCGCCTTCCAAGGCTCAACTTGGTATCACCTCAGAAATTGTGGCACGCCAATGCATTTCACTGAAGCCTGTTCTTCAGAGCTGCACAGTACATTCATTTCACAACGAACCTGGCCTCACAGGAAAAGAGGGAATGGGCATTGTTGTCATCACTGAACATCATTGACTGTGCCCGTATTGCCATCAAGGCCCCCTGTGAGCAGTCAGTGAGATACAGTGAACCTCAATGGTTTTTACTCCTTCAATGTCGAACTGATTAGCAACCATAACAAGAGTTTCCTCCATCTGTGCACTCACTTTCCTGGCAGTTGCCAGGACGCTTTTGTCCTCCACCAATCAATGCTGTACAAATGAACCCTTGGAGACAAGGGATATCCCCAGAAGAAATGGCTAATCATTCCATTATGGGTGCCCCAGACAGAGGAAGAGTAAAGTCCACATGTCTGCCATTCTCAAATTTGTTTAACAACCCATTGCTTACTGTGAATTTTTTTGCCCACTGCGAATCTAACGTTTGTTTATCTGTAGTTTTGAAGAAAGGAATAAACGTACTTCCTTGAGTGAAAATACACACTGCACAGACATTGCATACCTTTTTGCAAAAGTCATTGATTGCAACTTCCTCTGAGAACGGCGAAACTTCACTGTACGACCAATGCCGCCTGCTCACTCAATCATTGAGAAGGCCTATAGGCTTTGGAAGGTGCATTTTTAGTGTTTGAAATGGTTAGGTACACCCGCCTGCAAGGGACTTGGCCAATGTGGTGCTCTCAATGCTCTCCATAACATAGTTTCCCAGAAAGATGCTGACCTTGAGGATAGTGAGGCCTGTGGAAGAGGACAGCTCTTTGCGAGAGGAAAAGGAAGTGAGAAAGGAGGAGGAAGAGGAGAAAGTGGAAAATAATACTGGCCAGAGACGGTCTACAACTGCCATCATTTGGGAAGAGAACCTTCTTCCTCATTTTCGTGGTATCTAACATTAGATCTAGAGCGACATCGGTGAAGTGAAGGACAACACTTTATGCCTGATTTTGGCTCTCCTGCAACATCTCGCTTCGCTCTAGTGCAGTGCTAGGTTTTGGCACAATCAACGCAGCTTTTCCTCAGAACAACCAGCTGCCTCAGTAATGATCGTCATACCTCCTTCCCATTCCAACTGGCTCAAAGCAAACAGGAAACCTATCTCCATATTAATCAACCCCTGACATGCAAAAATAAAACCCAGCCTCTGCCTCCTGCCTCTGTGGCAGAAATTCACAGGCAGAAATTCAGCCCTTTGTTATGAAATTCCTTTACGAATTAATGTTAGGATGTCTGTAATTGTGAGGTCTTTCCTGTAGGAGATGGGGCAAAATTTGGGGGCTGAAAGTGGCCACAATGGGCTCTGGGCCCTACCTCTTGTTCAGAGTGTTGTTGTACGTAGGGGAATGCACCTCTTGTTCTATGCAAAGTTGGAAGAGATTAGACTGGCAAGATAACATGAGCTATCAGAATTCCTGCCGGTTTCTGTTGGCATTATCATCTAACATTCGTATTCTGCCAACATTTATAAATGAAGTAACAATAAGATTGATAGATAGTCTGTGTTTTGTGACATTCATTCAGTGATAAGTATTGACCAAGACAATAGGGGCAAACTCTCTGCTCTTCTTCAAACTGAAGCCTTATGCTCTTTGACATGAAGCAAAACAAGACCTTGATTTAACCTCTCAGCCAAACCACATATCTCTAGCAGTACACTGCTCCCTCCATGCAGCACTTCAATGAGACTTGAACCCTGAACTGATGATTCAGAGGTGATTGTGCTACAAACTGAGCCACAGCTACATCATATAGCCCTGGTATACTGCCCATCACATGGAACAGCTGTATTTGCTCTCCGTAACCCAATTTCAGTCTTTACTTTTTATAGCTTCATTAAATCATAGCTGATTCATAAAGTCTTCACAGTCACTCATGAAGGTTAAAAAGTCTGGGCTAGCTGGTTTAGTGACCAAAACATTTAGTATTCTAACGTCTGTCACAGCTAACTTACAGAACTCTGAATGGAGAGGTAAAGCAAAATAGTATGGGAGAGCAGAAAAACCCTGCACAGCACAGCACAGCTCACATGCAGCAATAGGATTAGCATTTGATGTGTGTGTTTGATGTGTGGTTTCCCAGAACTTGTCAAGTTAAGTATACTCCTACCATCTGTGGGGGAATTTGCAGAAGGAAATGCAGTTTGTCTCAAATGGCCAGTTGTGCATTTTTAACTGTGGAAGAAATCTGTTAGTCAGGGAAATGATTGCGGCCGGCCATCTTAACAATTCAGGAACAGCTTTGTAAGTAGCACCTCCATTTATTGCTGATACTGTCAAACCTTGTTACAAACATATCTTATTCGAAGATGCCTTTTTTTGGGTCTTGACCTTTGTCATAGGGCGGGATATGCTTGCACTCTCCCATTATTGTACAAAATCACTTGATATGGAAGCACCCATTGTGTTATCATGATCAAATGCGTGTTCTTTAGAACAGCATACACACTTTAATTCAATGAACCTGATTGATAATTACACTATTTGAAAGATCTGTATTTCAAAGCTGTGAGAAAGTCATCAATAATTCACACAAGCAATATAACACTTCGTACTCAGCAGCAATTTGCAGGGGTGGCAGAATTTATTTGAAGGATGCACTTAACGTGCTACCAGGAGACAAGTCTATGGAATGAAAGGAATATTTAAAAGGAAAGGACATTGTAATTCAGCTGTGCCTGGAAATACTCCTGAGTTACAATTTCTCACATCCTAATCAGGTGACTTAAGGTGTTTTCCATGCCACCCTTCCTACGGGCAGTTCTAGGACAACACTGGTTAAAAGGTACAGTAACTTGAAGCATGCTTTCACATTTAGAAAATGTCCAACCTGTAGCTACACAGTCCAGTCTGAGTTGGTTACCTCAGGTGTAAATAAGACACTGAAGGAAGAAGTGGGGTAAGGCCATCTTGATATTTGTTTCATCAAATAAATAATTTAGTGAGAAGTGAGAAATCTTACATAATAAAGGCCCAATTGGGAAGACTGTGAGATGGCGCATAATAGCATATTTGTAGAGGAAGAAAGTGGCTGTGATTACATTAGACATAAAATGACCGAAGCAACTACTAAAATGAAACCTAACTTATTATTTGCAATATCCTTTGCTGGCTAACTAATGGTTGAAAGTTGGTTTGTTACAATACAAGTTTTTAAAAAGTGGAATCTTGTCCAATGGTTCTTTTGTTTTTGGTGTCATGGGGATTCTATTTTTATGAGAAGTTTTTGGTCACAGGGATTGTAACGTCAGTTTTGGCCTCCTTACTTAAGCAGCTTATTTACTTATTTACATTTGAAGCAGTTAAGAGAAGGTTCACTAAACTGATTCATAGGATGAAGGGGTTGCCTTTTCAGGAAGGGTCGAATAGGTTGGGCCCCGTGTTCATCAAGTGTTCAAGAATTAGAGGTGACCTTACTGAAACATGCAAGATTCTGAGGGAGAACAAAAGGGTTGTTGCTGCTTCCCTTCATGGGGGATTCTAGAACTTGGGGGGGGGGGGGGAGAATGAAAGACAATGTTTTAAAGTAGGGGTCTCCCATTTAAAAGTGAGATTAGGAGGAATTTATTCTCTCTGAGGGTCATTTGGTCTTTGGACTTCTTTTCCCCAGAGAGCAGTGAAGGGTGGGTCATTGAATATATTCGAGGATGAGAGTTTTGATTTATATCGGAATCCAAGGTTATGTGCAAGAGATGGTTGTGAGTGAGGGTCGCAAATGGCAAAGTGGAGTTAAGGGCACAATCAGATCAGCCCTGATCTTATTGATTGGTGAGACGGACTCAATAGCTGAACAGCGTCCTCCTGCTCCTGTTTCTTATAGTCTTATTGCATCATTGAATACTTTCAAAGACACTGATGAGCAGAATGGAAAGCGAGGGTAGAATAGGAGAGGAGAAGAACTCGGAAGGTGATGAATTCACACCAATGAATTGCTTAGAGTTGAAACAGGTGATAACCTTCTGTATCTGGGACTGTGTCTGGAAGAAGAAGATGAAATGGAAGGAGACCACCCTCACAAGCAGTCAGGCAGACTTCAGTGAAGGGATAATGGTGAGGGTGGGTGTGAAGGGGTTTAGGCCCTTGTTGTTCAAGTAGGAGGTACACCATTTCCCGCTAATCCAAAACAGAGCCTTAATTTTAACCTACTGGCCCCAAAACATTGGCAGTGAGGGGGTCGGGGGGAACAGATGCCATGGGCACATTGACATCGTCATACCATGTAATTTTATGCCCTTCTGTTCGCCAAATGCTACGGATGGGAGGTGGGGTGGAGAGTAAAATTCCACCCACAGAAATACTTGCCTCTGAAAATGTTCTTTTACTAAGAAGATTTGCAAAGCTGTGAAACTAATATGAATCTCCTGCAGTTGGATAGAATAAGTGAAGCATGGTGTCTGTTTCCTTTTGACATTTATGTATATGTAACACAATGTTGTTACACTAACTCAATCCATCAAAACAGACACCTTGCTAGTAATGTTGAAAGTAGCAGCTACACTAGTGAGTTTTGACACCTCCAGTTTGTCAGGATTTAGTTTATTAACTGATCTAGCCCAATGCAGGATCTAATCATCATAAGGGGAGGTGAATGAAGATGAATATCTGAGAAATATCAGTTTCACATAAACTACAGGATGTTATCAGAGGCTAGCAGAAGCAGACAGGGCCCAAACGTATCACCCACTCTTTTGCAAAATCCTCCTTCTATCTAATTGCCATATTTTTCTGTCAATGTAAACATAAGTGTTAAAGAAACTCAGGAGGTCTGGCAATATCTGTGGAGAGAGGAACACAGTGAACATTTTGTGTTCAATATGACTCTTCTTCGGAAGACTCTTCTTCGGAAGACTCTTCATCGATCCATGGATGCTGCCAGACCTGCTGAGTTTCTCCAGCGCTTTTTGTCTTAATTTCAGATCTCTAGCAGTACTTTGCAGGTGTCTTGCTCAATATAGTTTGACACTGACTTTGGAATAAGCCGATTCGTACAGCAAATGCTGACAAATCACAAGTAAAAACATTTTAGCACAGCTTTTCAATAATGTTATCATGATACAATGAATAGTCAATGAAGTTGCTTTTTCAAAACCAGGAGCAATGGAAATAAGATTCAGGTTAATGTAGTTGCCTTTTGCTTGTGCATTAGTTCCATATTCAAACAAATACTTTGCTGATTTTGCAAAAGCCCTCACATATGTTAAAACTATTGCTGCAGGTGTGTTAGTTATTCCATTATGCTACTGTGTATTGCATAGGAGATAGCAATACTGCATCTGCTCAATTCTGATCTCCCCGCCATAGGAAAGATGTGGTGAAATTTGAAAGGGTGCAGAGATAATGTACAAGGATGTTGCCAGGGTTGGAGGATTTCAGCTGTTAAGGACAGGTTGGATAGGCTGGGGCTATGTTCCCTGGACCGTTGGAGGCTGAGGGGTGACCTTATAGAGGTTTATAAAATCGTGAGGGGCATGGATAGGATGAATAGCCAAGGTCATTTTCCCAGGGTAGGGGGGCTCAAAACTAGAGGGTATAGGTTTAAAGTGAAAGGGGAAAGATTTAGAAAGGGCCTAAGGGGCAACCTTTTCACACAGAGGGTGGTGCGTGTATGGAACGAGCTGCCAGAGGAAGTGGTGGAGGCTGGTACAATTACAACATTCAAAAGGTATATGAATGGGTACATGATTAGGAAGAGTTTAGAGGGATATGGGCTTAATGCTGGCAAATGGGGCTAGATTAATATTTAGGATCAAAAACAAAGTTGCTGTTTTTGTTTTTGTTTTTTGCTTTTGCTCCTGATTTACAGCATCCGCAGTTCTTTCGGTTTTTATTTAATATTTAGGATATCTGGTCAGCATGGACAAGTTGGGAGTGAAGGGTCTGTTTCCGTGCTGTATGACTCTATAATGCAATTCTCATTGCTCAAACCAGTTACGACACTGAAAAACAACTCAGAAGCTTTTGAACAATTGCACGGATCTGCAGCCTGTCTCACTAAACAGACTACGGCATCAATATTAGCTCATGATCATCACTTCCAACGACTTTTCCTGTTGGAGATGACTTATCAACAGAAACAAGAATGTTTGGAAAAACACAGCCCAAGCATAGTGGAGGTGACGATGGAAGCTTGAACATAACTTAATTACTCAAATTTGGATGCAAGAAATTTTGATAAAACGTTAAAGCTTGCCTTGTGGGGAGGGGATGGCCTAGTGATATTATCGCTAGACTGTTAATCCAGAGACCCAGGAAAATGTTCTGGGGACCCAGGTTCAAATCCCGCCACGGCAGATGGTGGAATTTGAATTCCATAAAATATCTGGAATCGAGAATCTAATGATGACCGTGAATCCATTGTCGATTGTCAGGAAAAACCCAACTGGTTCACCAATGTCCTTTAGGGAAGGAAACTGCCATCCTTACCTGGCCTGGCCTACATGTGACTCCAGACCCACAACCATGTGGTTGACTCTCAACTGCTCTCTGGGCAATAAATGCTGCCTAGCCAGCAATGCCCTCATCCCATGAATGAATAAATTAAAAAAAAACAAGTCTATAAGGTAAGCTTTGGTGATACAGGAAGTGGTCTCAACTCCTTCAGAGGCCAAAAAGACTGCTACCAAAGTTTACTAGCCATGTACCACATATGACTTTCCAATTATTTCAGTGAAATACCTTCATATGGAATGTGTTTGCTTTGGGCCACAGATCATTCACTCATTTGTTCAAACATTAATTAATGAGGCAAAGTAAGGCTCCGCTAGCTCTCAAAACGTGTATATTTAAGATTGTTTTCTTTTTACCAACATCATGCTTTGGTATTTTGTACCTGAGATTGTCCATGTGGGGAACACTCAAAGCCAGTGTTACTAATTATACAAAGGCAAAGGCAGTCATGCACAGAAGCAAAGACAAGCCATGGGAAAAGCAGAAAGGCCTTGAATTTACACTAGGCATGTCATGGTCTCAGGAAGTTTCAAAGCACTTTACTCCAATGAAATAATTTTACACACATACAGAGACGGAAGTAGGCCATTCTGTCCCTCTAGACCATTCCACCATTCAGTTTGTGTTTTGAATCCCACATTCCCATCTACCCCAATAACCTTTGATTCCCTTCCCTAATTAAAATCTGTTTAGCTCCACATCAAAAGCATTCAATGATCCTACCTTAGCCACCTTCTGAGACAAACAGTTCTGAAGTTGTACAACTTCAGAGAGAAAAGCAAAATTCATCTCTGTCGGAAAAGAGCAACCCATTATTTTTACAGAGTGGCCCCCAGTTCTGGATTCAGCAACAAGAGGAAATATCCTTTCCGTGTCTGCCCTGTCAAGACCAATCAGGATCTTATGTGCTCCAATCAAGTCATCCGTTAGTTTTCTTGAATCTAGTGGAGACAAGAGCAGTCTGTCCAACCTATCCTCGTATGCATTTTAAACATTAACTCGGGTTCAACTAATCCAGGCTCCTCTCTTATACCTAACATAGTCACCACTAAATAGGTGGTAAGAACAAATATTCAAAGAAAATGACAAATAAAAAAATATGTTTTTAACATCCTATGATTTTTCCCCAAGGTTGAGCACGCAGTGTCCTGGAGATTGAGCATGGCCAAGTGTGGAGGTTTTGGCATCTCTAAGTACCAGCCGTGCCAAAGAAAAAGCTAATGGTTAAGAATGTGGCTAAATGAGTCACAGCCTCATTAATGCTTGGATATTATTTTCTCATTAAAAGCAGCTAAAAGATAAGCTATGTGGTGAAAAAGCAACAAATCTCTAACGTGCAGCAAATTACTAAGTCCATCCCTGACATTTCTTTTAGGCGTCTTTGCAAAGTGAATCTACAGATGCGAGGCAGCTTCTAGGCAGTCCTTGTGATCTTTTGTGACCAGATTAAAGTCTCCAAGGACAGGAAATAGAACTACCAAGTCAAACAGCAGCATTGCTTCATAGCATCTCCAAACAACAGAGATCTAAATGATGCAGCAGATTGACAGCAATGGCAAGCTAGTTCATGCTTGAAGTTTGGTTTTCAACTCTTCGGGTGCCTGAAAGTTATCACAATGACCAGTCTTCTCTGAGACATAATAACGTTGTTTTTAAATTGTTTCTTGGATCTGAGCATTGCTAGTTTGGCCAACATTCAGTCCCATCCCTAATTGCTGTAGGGAAAGTGGTGGTGAGCTGCTTTTTTCAACTGTGGCAGGCCTTGTGGTGTAGGGAGCCCTACGTTGCTGGTAGGGAGGGAGTTCCAGGATTTTGACCCAGTGACAGTGAAGGAATGGTGACATAGTTCCAAATCAGAATGGCGGTGCCTTGAAGGGGAATTCACAGATGGTGGTGTTCTGAACTACAGGCTGGAGGTCATGAGTTTGGAAGTGCTTTCAGAGGTGCCTTGGCGAATTACTGCAATTCATCTCGTAGAGGGTACACATAACTGCTACTGTGCATTGGTGATGGAGGGAGTCAATTTTGTAGGTGGTGGATGGGGTATCAGACATGTGGCAATTTGTCCTAAATGGCATCATGTGTATTATTGGAGCTACACGTATCCAGCCAAGTGGAGAGAATTCCATCACACTCATGATTTGTACTTGGTGGGTTGGTATTGGGGAGATGGGAGATCAGTTTCTCACTGCAGAATTTCCATCCTCTGACCTGATCCTGCAGCCACTAAGAGTCAACCACATTGCTACAAGTCTGGAGTCACATGGAGGCTGGACCAGATAGGGGGCAGGTCTCCTTTCCTGAAGGATGTATGTCAGCCAGATAGATTACAACAATCGACATAGTTGCCATTAATTCCACATTTTTTAAAATTTAATTCAAATTTCACCATCTACCATTGTGGCATTCAAACTCATGTCCCCAGAATAATAACCTGAGCATCTGGCTTGCTATTCTAGTGACATTAAAAGTACGCCACTGTCTCCCGTTTAATTTCCTACGAAACTGTGAGGAAGACTTATTCTTGCTGCGGTAACATTCTCGAGAAACACAGCGTCTTCTCAGGCGCCTGCTCAGAAGCAGAAGTACAAAGCAGTGAGATTGATTATACGTGCTGGGTATCAGTGGCTTTAAACATTCTCCAAATGTTCAACACTCATTCTGCCTGCAAAAGTGACTGGACCTGTTCAGGTCACAACAGCATCAACAAGGATGTTGTGAGGCAGAGTTTTTAAATCGGGCTGTCGGACGAGCCAAATTATATTCAGATCTCCTTTAAAACCTCCAATCTCTCTGCACATTGAGGTGAAAGCACGGATTCTTCATGGAAGTTGAAAATGTCACAATTCACTTGTATCTGCTTCTTCATGTGTTCCACCTCCATTTAAAAAAATTCATCTTCCAGTCACTCCGTACCAAGGTTGGTTAGGCAAAGAAACTAATTGATGATGTTTGACCTTCAATAATCCTTACTGATAAAGATGAAATGTGAGGCATGAAAGGCAGATCAGATTACTTGTCCGCACAACTAATTCGCTTTCTGCTGCTTTGGGCTGAGGAGAAGCTTTCAAGTTGCTAGTCCTTAGTGAAAAAACTCCACAGAAGCTGGTATCCCGTCACCAAGTCACCCTTCATTCGCACATGGAGGGTCCTTGACACTGATCCAGCTCCCTCAGAGCCAGCTCTTAGAGTGAACAGTATCTCTGCCACTCCTGTTCTTATCTGTCAGCCAGGGCTCCCTGATTGGACCAGATTAACAGCCCCATCAGGGAACTCATATTCCATGAGGTTCGCCTGGCTGACCTCATGACAATCACTACACTTAGATTAGAGTCAAAGGGGATTTCCAGGCAGACAGCAGCTAAAATATCCATACCTCCAGGACCTTTTGTTGAGCTGATATCAGGAGTTGATAGGGTTGTATGGCCAATTAAATCAGTCCAACTGGAGATTACCCGTCAACCTTCAGGTTGCTGCAGTTGTCGGTGTCAATGTAGGTGCCTTGAAGCAAACACCCAGTGGCTTGACGGAAAGCCAACACTCCAGTGAGGCTTTGAGGCCCTCCCTAGCAGCTTAGGTTCAGAAGCAGCCACAGGTCACCCTGTAGAGAGGTCCTCCCAACTTTAATATAAAAATTTCTAAAGCTGGAGAGAAGGTGTTTCCATTTTAAAGTGCCCTCTCCCTTACTTGCCTTCCATTACCCCCAGCTGCTCAGTTTAAGTTGGAAGACATCTGACTGGCTCTCAAGTTGAAAGAGCTGCCCCTGTTCTCCTTAACTGGACAGTCAACCTGTTTCCAGGCTAATTAATGGGATGCCCTGTGAATCAGTAACCAACAACCCCCCTGCCTACCAAAACACCCCCCATCCCACTACACCCCCCCCACCCCACACACACATACACACACACGCGCGCGCGCGCACACACACATGTGCATACGTGCACACACACACATTTCTATACGGTCTCTCCTTTGTGCGACTGGAGAGTATTTCTCCAGCAAGTAATTGTTTTCTAACACAATGGTCCCTCTGAGGCCTACTATTACAGACGTGTTTTCTTTGTTCATATTCTTTTACCTCATTCTACTAATCCGTGGATCTCACTTCTTGGCCATCTCCTTGATTGTTTTTAACCCATGTTTAAACTCACCAGCATCTTTTCCTGCATGTCCCACAATAGTCATGTCCAGGCATCCACTGAACTTTTCTGAATCATATATCACTCTAGTACACAACTGGCCTCTGGATGTGATAGCCCTGTCCTGTGCATCATGATCACTCAGCCCACTACCATCCAGTATCACACCTACAATATTCTGTTCCTCAGGACTTTCATCACAAAACACATCAGCATGAGATAGAAGATTGCCTTCCATCAGCTGCTCAAATTCTGATAGCTTATGATAAATCCTGATTAACCATAAGTAATGAACCTTAATTACTGGTTGCCATGTTGGATGACCTATACCTTATCCACATGGCCTATTACCCTCCCAGGATCTTTCCATTCCTCAAGGCCCTCTTTTTCATAATTCATTCTATCTTGGGTAGTCTTATACAATGTCTTAGAGCTCTGAAAGACCTCAGGCTTGATGACAGCCATTTTCCCTGCGCATAAGTCACTCAAATGCACAGAAAAAAACAGAACTAATTATGGTCCCCTCTAGGTCGGGGGTTGAAGGGGGGGATCATAGTCCATGAGAAAGGGTAATTTGGGATTACCATAGATCATTTGATGTAACTGTACCCTCCAATCATCTAAAATTAATCCTTTGTATGAACTGTTCATGCCAGTGCAGTTGTCAATCGCAGTCTGGTTGATCTGCTAAGATTTTATGCAGCATTCAATCTATCACTTTGT
>NC_063333.1:127838265-127849730 GCF_021869965.1 Rhincodon typus
ACAACATGCAGAGACTGTGTTTTCACCTTTCCGTTTACTCAAAGAATAAGCTTAAAAAAGATTCATAAAGTTGTACAGCATAGAAACAGACCCTTCAGTCCAATTTGTCCATGTTGATCAGATATCCTAAATTAATCTAGTCCCATTTGCCAGCATTTGGCCCATATCCCTCTAAATGCTTCCTATTCATGTCCCATCGAGATGTCTTTTAAATGTTATTTGTACCAGCCTCCACTTCTTCCTCTGGCAGCTCATTTCCATACACGCACTACCCTCTGTGTAAAAAAAGTTGCCCCTTAGGTCCCTTTTAAATCTTTCCCCTCTGACCTTAAACCTATGGTCTCTAGTTTTGGACACCCCACCCTGGGGAAACGACCTTGGCTATTCACTTTATCCATGCCCCTCATAATTTTATAAACCTCTGTAAGATCACCTCTCAGTCTCCGATTCTCCAGGGAAAATAATGTGTTTTGTTCTCTGCATTTTGGGCTTCTTAAAAATTAAAATTTACAGATCACCCTCAGAAAAAAAATAAACTGAAAAATAATGAAATATAACAGGATAATGATAACAGTAATGAGCACAAAGACCTTGGACTCTGTTCAAGCTCAGACTGGTTAAAATTGCTGCAAGACACAGCCATACTGACCGACAATTTTAGATATGCTCTCCTTGGTCTGTTCAGAGATGTTGTGACGCATCTCTGGAGCAGGTGGCACTGGAACCCATGCCTTATAACTCAGATGTAGGGACACTACCACAAAAGCACTGATAGAGAGTTATGTACAGTCATTTCTCCATATCCGCAAGGGCTGTATTCCTGACAGCCCCCATGAATGATAAAATTCACAAGTGTGGAGCTTGTTAAAAATAAGTTAAAAATTGTGGATACGTGAATTTTGTCCCCAAATTTTGATTTTAATTGTTATTTATTTTTTGGCATGGATAGGCAAATTTGTAATTTGTGATTTTGTGGATGCAGAGGATTTCCTGTATTTGGTATTTAGTTTATTAGCTGTGCATCTTACCTATTTATAGTTGAGAAAGCTAACCCAAATAGGCTGGAGATCATTTAGGCTAAAGCTCCAAAATTCTTGAACTTAGTGTTGTGAGGATGCTAAGTTGTTTACCCAAATGGTATTAGTGTTGTGGAATCATTCACTTTGAGAAGTAATTGAAGCAGATGGCAAAACTGGATTCAAGAAGGCATTCTTAGATGTACAATAAGTTTCTAAGTTCTGATGTGAAGAGAAGCAGGGTCATTCTTTAAAGTGGAAATCAGCTTGTTAGATTAATGGAACATTTCTTGTATTCATTTGTGGGACGGGGGCGTCGCTGGCTGGCCAGCATTTTTTGCCCATCCCTACTTGCCCTTAAGGTGGTGGTAAACTGCATTCTTGAACCACTGCAATCCATCTGCTATGGGTTGACCCACAATGCTATTAGGGAGGGAATTCCAGGATTTTGACCCAGCGATGTATTTCCAAGTCAGAAGGGTGAGTGTTTGGAGGGCAACTTGAAGGTGGTGGTGTTTCCATGCATCTGCTGCCCATGTCCTTCAAGATGGAAGCAGTCGTGGTTTTGAAAGGTGCTGTCTGAGGATCTTTGGTGAATTTCTGCAGCACATCTTGTGGATAGTATACATTGCAGCTACCTAGCATTGGTAGTGGAGGGAGTGGATGCTTGTGGATGTAGTGCCAATCAAGCGGTTGCTTTGTCCTGGATGGTGTCAAGCTTCTTGAGTGTTGTTGGGGCTGCACTCATCCAGGCAAATGGGGAGTATTCCATCACACTCCTGATTTGAGCTTTGTAGATGAGAGACAAGTTTTGGTAAGTCAGGAGGTGACTTACTTGTGACAGTATCCCTGGCTTCTGACCTGCTGTTGTAGCCACTGTGTTTATATGGCAAGTCTAGTTGAGTTTTTGATCAATGGTAACCCCCAGGATGTTGATAGTTGGGGATTCAGTGATGGTAACACTATCGAATGTCAAGGGATGGTGGTTAAATTGTTTTTCACTGGTGATGGTCATAGCCTGGTATTTGTGTGGCGTGACTGTTACTTGCCACTTGTCAGCCCAAGCCTGGATATTGGTCAGATCTAGTTGCTTTTGAACACAGAATTCCTCAGTATCTGAGGAGTTGTGAATGGTGCTGAACATTGTGCAATCATCGGCGAACACCCCCACTTCTGACCTTATGTTGGAGGGAAGGTCATTGATGAAGCAGCTGAAAATGGTTGGGCCTAGGACATTACCCTGAGGAACGCCTGCAGAGATGCAGACATTCATATTCCTAAAATTTATTGTGCATTTATTTTCTTGATCTGCATGTAGGGGTTTTCTAATTATCCTTTTCTTCTCAGGGAAAATAACTAGGTCTTAACATTACGCAATAGGCCCAAATTAACCATAAGATGTAAGAGTAGAAGGAGGCCTTTCGGCCCAGTGAGGCTGCTGTGTCATTCAGTGAGATCGTGGCTGAGATGATAATTCTCAACTCTACTGCCTTTTCCCCATTACTGTTGATTACCTTACTGATTAAATATACTTAATGACCCAGCCTCAATAGACCATAGCAGTTAAGAATTCCACTGAGAGAAGAAATTCCTCCTCACCTCTGCCTGAAACTGACAACCTCTAACTGTGAGAATATGTCTTTTGTACTAGACTCTCCAGAAAGGCAAACAGCCATTCCACATCTGTTCTGTCAAGCTCCTTAAGAATCATATATGTTTCAATAAGGTCACCCCGCATTCTTCTAAACTCCAACAAATACTCCAAGAAAATCCCACTATACCCAGAATCAACCTTGTGAATCTTGTCTGGATTGCCTTCAATGCAAATATATCCCTTCTTAGATAAGGGAAACAAAATAATTCACAGTATTTCAGCTGTAGTCTGATCAGTGCCTTGTATGGTTTTAGCAAGACCTCCCTTTGTTTATATTCCATTCCCTTTGAAATAAAGGCCAACGTTCCATTTGCCTTCCCTATTACTTGCTGAACTCGGATGCTTTTTTCATGATTCATGCACAAGGACCCTCAAATCCCTCTGTGCGCAAGCTTTCTGCAGGCTTTACTCATTTAAATAATATTCAGCTCTTCTTCCTGCCAAGTGCATAACCTCACATTTTTCCACGTTATATTCCATCTGCCAAGTTTTTGCCCATTCACTTAATCTGTATATATCCCTCTGTAGACTCTTTGTGTCATCCTTACTATTTGCTCCCACCTATGTTTTTGTCATTTCTAAACTTGGCAATTGCACATTCAAACATAGTAGGAACTGCTGATGCTGGAAAATCTGAGATAACAAGGCATAGAGCTGGATGAACACAGCAGGCCAAGCAGCATCGCAGGAGCAGGAAGCCTCTTGCTGTCATCCAAGTCATTAATATGTATTGTAAGTAATTGTGAACACAGCACTGATCCATGTGGCACTTCATGAATTACAGGTTGCCATCCTTAAAATGCTCCCCTTTCCCAATTCTTTGTGTTCCATCAGTTGGCCAGTCCTCTATCCATGCTTATGTACTACCTCCAACACCATGGGTTTTTGTCTTTAACGTAGCCTTATGTGCGGTACCTTAGCAATGCCTTTTGGAAATCCAAATATATTACATCATCTGGTTTCCTTTATCTATCCTGTGTGTCATCTCTTCAAAGAACTATAATCAAATTGTCAGGTATGATTTCCCCTTTATGAAGCCATGCTGACTCTACTTGGTTTCATTATATACTTCTACTATTACGTTCTTTGTAATGGACTTAACATTTTGCCAATGACAGGTGTTAAACTAACTGCCCTATAGTTACCAGATTTTTGTCTCCCTTCTTTATTGAATAGGCATGTTACATTAGCAGTTTTCCAATCCTCTGGGATTTTTCCAGAATCTAAGGATTCATGGAAGGTCAGTAACAGTACATAAGAACATAAGAACTAGGAGCAGGAGTAGGCCGTCTGGCCCTTCGAGCCTGCTCCGCCATTCAATAAGATCGTGGCTGATCCTTTCGTGGACTCAGATCCACTTACTTGCGTTCTCACCGTATCCCTTAATTCCTTTATTGTTCAAAAAAAATCTACCTTTTTTTTAAAAGCGTTTACCGAAGTAGCGTCAACTACTTCACTGGGCAAGGAATTCCATAGATTAACAACCCTCTGGGTGAAGAAATTCCTTCTCAGTTCAGTCCTAAATCTGCTCCCTCTAATCTTGAGGCTATGCCCTCTTGTCCTAGCTTCACCTGCCAGTGGAAACATCCTCTCTACTTCTATCTTATCTATTCCCTTCATAATTTTATATGTTTCTATAAGATCCCCCCTCAATCTTCTGAATTCCAATGAATATAATCCCAATCTACTCAGTCTCTCCTCATAAGCCAACCCCCTCAACTCCGGAATCAACCTAGTGAACCTCCTTTGCACCCCGTCCAGTGCCAGTACGTCCTTTCTCAAGTAAGGAGACCAAAACTGCACACAGTACTCCAGGTGTGGCCTCACCAGCACCTTGTACAGCTGCAACATAACCTCTCTGCTTTTTATTTCAATCCCTTTAGCAATGAAGGACAAAATTCCATTTGCCTTCCTAATCACTTGTTGTACCTGCAGACCTACCTTCTGTGATTCATGCACAAGGACACCCAGGTCCCTCTGCATAGCAGCATGCTGCAACTTTTTACCATTCAAGTAATAATCCTTTTTACTATTACTCCTACCAAAATGTATGACTTCACATTTATTTACATTGTATTCCATCTGCCAGACCTTTGCCCACTCACTCAATGTATCTATGTTCCTCTGCAAAGTTTCACAGTCCTCTGCACACTTTGCTTTGCCACTCATCTTAGTGTCATCTGCAAACTTTGACACCCTACACGTGGTCCCCAGCTCCAAATCATCTATATAAATTGTAAATAATTGCGGTCCCAACACCGATCCCTGAGGCACACCACTAGGCACTGACTGCCAGCTAGAATAGCACTCATTTATCCCCACTCTTTGCTTCCTGTTAGTCAACCAATCCTCTATCCATGCTAATACTTTACCCTTAATGCCATGCATCCTTATCTTATGCAGTAGCCTCTTGTGCGGCACCTTGTCAAAGGCCTTTTGGAAATCTAGGTACACCACATCCACTGGGTCCCCATTGTCCACCTTGCTCATAATGTCTTCATAGAATTCCAGAAGATTTGTCAAGCATGACCTGCCCTTCATGAACCCATGCTGCGTCTGCCCAACGGGACAATTTCTATCAAGATGCCTTGCTATTTCTTCCTTGATAATAGACTCAAGCATCTTCCCCACTACAGAGGTTAAGCTAACTGGTCTATAATTCCCCATCTTTTGTCTACTTCCCTTTTTAAACAGTGGTGTCACATTTGCTGTTTTCCAATCTGCTGGGACTGCCCCAGGGTCCAGCGAATTTTGGAAAATTACCGCCAGTGCACCTGCTATTTCTCCCGCCATCTCTTTTAGTACCCTGGGATGCATTCCATCAGGGCCAGGAGACTTATCAATCCTTAGCTCCATTAGCTTGCCCAACACTACCTCTTCCGTAATTATGATTGTTTCCAGGTCCTCACCTACCTTCGTCTCTTTGTCTATTACTGGCATGTTATTAGTGTCCTCCACTGTGAAGACCGATACAAAATACCTGTTCAATGCCTCGGCCATTTCATCATATCCCATAACTAAATTCCTCTTCTCATGCTCTAAAGGGCCAACGTTTACTTTAGCCACTCTTTTTCATTTTATATATTTATAGAAACTTTTCCTATCTGTCTTTATATTCTGTGCTAGTTTTTTCTCATGTTCTATCTTACTTTTCCTTATCGCTCTTTTTGTGTTGACCTTTAAAGTTTTCCCAATCTTCTAGTTTCATGCTGTTTTTGGCCACTTTGTATGCCTTCTCTTTCAATTTGATAGCCTCCCTTATTTCTTTAGACACCCATGGCAGATTACCCCTTTTCTTACAGTCCTTCCTTTTCACTGGAATATACTTTAGCTGAGCACTTTGAAAGATTGCTTTGAAAGTCCTCCACTGCTCGTCAACTGTCCCACCATAAAATCTTTGTTTCCAGTTTACTTTAGCCAAGTCCTCCCTCATTCTATTGTAGTTCCCCTTGTTCAAGCACAGGACCCTTGTATTGGATTTTATCTTCACACTCTCCATCTGTATTCTAAATTCAACCATACTGTGATCACTCCTTCCAAGAGGATCCCTAACTATGAGGTCATTAATTATTCCTGTCTCATTACACAGGACCAGGTCTAGGATAGCTTGCTCCCGCGTTGGTTCCATTACATACTGTTCAAGAAAACTATCACGGATACACTCAACAAACTCCTCCTCAAGGCTGCCCTGACCGAGCTGGTTCGACCAATCTACATGTAGGTTAAAATCCCCCATGATAATTGCGGTACCATTTTTACGGGCATTAGTTATTTCTTTGTTTATTGCCTGCCCCAATGTGGTGTTATTATTTGGTGGCTGATAGACTACGCCTATCAGTGACTTTTTCCTCTTAGAATTTCTAATTTCCACCCAAATGGATTCAACCTCATTCTCCATAGAACCTATATCATCTCTCAGCACCGCCCTGATGGTGTCCTTGAATATCAGGGCTACACCACCTCCCTTACCTTCCTGTCTGTCCTTCCGAATAGTCTGGTACCCTTGGATATTTAACTCCCAGTCGTGACCATCCTGTAACCATGTCTCCGTAATGGCTACCAAATCATATTCATTCGCGATGATTTGTGCCGTTAACTCATCAACCTTGTTACGAATGCTACGAGCATTCAGGTAAAGTGCCTTTATGCTAGCTTTCTTACCCTCGTGATTTCCAACATCTCTAATAATATCTCCTGAGTTATCCTTCCTTTTTGCTTCTTTCATAGTCTGCCTTGAACGGAAACCCTCCTGCACACATGCTAACCTGCTGCTTACCTTTTTATTTACCATCATACTCCCTGTCGTTTTCCCTTTCCCTTCCCCCCAACTCACTAGTTTAAAGTCCTAGTGACCACCCTATTTATCCTTTTCGCAAGAACACTGGTTCCAGATCGGTTCAGGTGGAGACCATCCCATCGGTACAGATCCCTCCAGTTCCAAAACTGATGCCAATGCCCCATGGAATGGAACCCCTCTTTCCCACACCACTCCCTTAGCCACGTGTTTACTTCCCTAATTTTCTTATCCCTAAGCCAATTTGCACGTGGCTTGGGCAGTAATCCGGAGATTCTGACCCTCGAGGACCTGTTCCTTAATTTTGTTCCTAGTGTTTGATAATCCCCAAACAGGTCCTCCATCCTAACCTTGCCTATGTTGTTAGTCCCAACGTGGACCACAACAACTGGATCCTCCCCCTCCCGCTCCAATATCCTTTCAAGCCGGTCAGAGATGTCCTGCACCCTGGCACCGGGCAGGCAACACACCATGCGGGACTCCCGATCCGGCTTGCAAAGGATACTATCTATCCCCCTAACGATAGAATCCCCTATAACTACCAAATGTCTATTTGCTCCCCCCTCTTGAATGGCCTTCTGCACCATGGTGCCGCTAATATATTCCCGGCAGCCCCCTGGTCCTCGCTGTCACCTCTCTCTCTGCTGCTGGAAAATGAAGTACCTCTACTATTTCTGTAGCTACTTCCTCTAATCCTAGGATAGAACCCATCAGGTCCAGAGAAATGATCGCATGTGAGGTTCCTTAGTACTTTTTCTATAGTGGTAGTCATTGTGTTTATTTCCTCTTAGCCCCGTGATAATTTAGCATATTTAGAGTGCTTTTTGTGTACTTGACTGTGATGACTGATGCAAAGTATTTATTCAGCTCCTCTGTTATTTCCTGGTTCCCCAGTATTATTTCCCCACCCTCATTCTCTTAGGGGCCTTTGCTTATTTTGTCCTTTCACTTGCTTTTTATACTTCGAAGAAAATCTTGCTTCTGTTTTTCCTTGCTAGTTTGCCCACATAGTTTATTCCATGCCTTTTATTTACGTCAGCTTTCGTTGGCCTTTAGAACTTGCCTAGCCCTCTCGTTTATTGCTAATCTTTGCCACTTGGTATGTCTTTTCTTTCAATTTGATACTATTCTTAACTTCCTTCGTTAACCCTGCTTGATTTATTCCCCTCTTAGAGTTCTGTTTCCCCACTAGGATATATTTTTGCTGTGATTCATGAAATATTTTATTAAATGTCTGCCATTGTTCCTCAACCAACTTTTCTACTAAAGTCCTTACCTGGTACACTCCAGCCAACTCTGTCATCGTCCCTACGTAATTACTGTAATTTAAGTTTAACACAGTTGCTTCCATCCCGAGTGTCTCACTCTCAAACAGATTATTAAATTCTACCATGTTCTGGATATCATTCCTTAGGGGATCTTTTACTGTATGACTACTAACTCAAGTATGTGAAATTCATTTGCTTTTGTTTTATATAGCCTATTTCAAATAGGCGGACACCCAACCATATCAACAAAGAGAAACTGCGATTTTCAAAAGAATCAGCAATAACTCGGGAATAAACTCTTGAAGGATAAGGCAAACTTATCCAGGAATCTAAAACTATAAAAAGATCTTGATCAAGTTGGTCAGTGGGCTGAGGAGTGATAAAGGGAGTTTAATTTGATTAAGTGTGAGGTATTGCATTTTGGTAATACAAACAAGGACAGGACTGATACAATTAATGCTAGGGCCCTGGGTAGTTACGTAAAACAGACAGACAAGGTTCAGGTGCATAATTCTTTGAAATTTGCATCGCAGGTAGACAGGGTGTTAAGAAGGCATTTAGCACGCTTGTCTTCATTGCTCAGACCTTTGAGTATAGGAGTTGGGATGTCATATTGAGGTTGTACAGGAAATTGACAAGGCCCCTTGTGGAGAACTGTGTGCACTTCTGGTGTAGGAAGGATATTATTAAACTGCAGAGGGTTCAGAAAAAAAATTTACCAGGATGTTGCTGGGAATGGAGGGTTTGACATATAAAAATAGACCGGAAAGGCTAGGACTTTTTGCAGTGGAGTGTAGGAGATTGAGGGGTGACCTTATTGAGGATATGAGGGCCAACATTTTTACACAGAGAGTGGTTCATGTGTGGAATGAACTTCCAGAGGAAGTAGTGGATGCGGGTACAGTAACAATGTTTAAAAGCCATTTGGATAAATACATGAATGAGAATTGTTTTGGAGGTATGTGGGCCAAGGCAGGCAAGTGGGACTAGCTTAGTTTGGGAACACGGTCAGCATGGACTGGTTGGACTGAAGGGTCTGTTTCCATGCTGTATGATTCCATGACTGTATGAATAACAGGAAAAGAAATCTCAGGCAGATACAATGAGGTGTTACATGTCGGTAATCTGTGGTATAATTTGAGGCCTATTGATTTTTAGCTGGTTACTGTTTCCTGAACTGCAGGGCAATGTCCTTTTAATGCTTAAGCATTATTACTACTTCATTGGTTGCCTGCCCATCCAAAGTGGTCATCCAGAGGCTGGGTTTCACAGTTCAGCAGTGCTTGGGGTTAAGGAGTTCAGTGTGGCTTCTGCCCAGCCTTCTTTGTGAGGATCAGAGATGCCTATTATGAACTCTAAATTTATATTTATGAGGCTTCCATTTGAATCAAGTAGGTGCCTCAAGCTCTAAGGAAATGATGATATTACAGTGGTCATCAGAACGGGAAACAACAGAAAAATCCAGTATTTGGATTTTTACTCCCATTCTGTCTAATTTCCACGAGATGGAAGGACTTAAAGTTCTCACTTTGTGTTCAGTATCACTGAGGTCAGAACGTGTACTGTTTTTCTTCAAGAGATCACATGCAGCATTTAACAGCGTTTCAATGATGCACAAGCAATATCATGCATCCAAAGCTCTACCTCATCAGTATCTCTTTGGAGCATGCTGTTAGGGCCTAATGAACTACTTTGCTCTTACTTCTTATCTGCTTGTGTTCTTTCAGCTCTGTGAAATAATGATGCGCACAACTAAGTGAAAAATGTACTAGCAGTATTTAGCCTTTTCTCCATATCTATAGTTTGATTTATTATATGTTTTTATTATTTCTCTCCAGAACCCGTGAAATTTGTCAGTTTTCAACTGTGCAGTGGCTTTGATATTTGACTGAAAATCCTCTGCAGTTCTAGTCATGTGATATGTTTGACGAATCATTATATCATAAGTAGAGTTAATAATAGTTTATTTTTCAATAAAACATATTCTGAAAAATCAAAGAAATGTGGAACTGTATTTGATCACTGAATCTATTAGAACTCTAACTGTTATAGTACGTTAATTCCCACTCTCACAGTCAGATCAATCGCTCACGTTCCTTAACATTCAACAATATCTCTGAGTATTTCATTAATTGCTTCAGTAATTCAATGGAATCGTGGATAAGCCAAATAATTAGTTGTTCCTACATGGAGAATTTTTTTTTCTACCAAATTACTTTTACACCAGTCATAATATACAGTATATTTGTGAGAAGTCAGTGATACACAGAGTGTGATAAATACTTTTAATTGTTACAAGATGAAAGGTTTAATATTATCAAAAGGTCTCAGAAAAGTGTAGATTGCTGTTGCTTAAGCGCACACAATCCTTGTTAATGTGCAATTGATGATTCCCAATTTTGCTAAATGCAAATGGAAAATTGTTCTCAAAAATGATTAAACACTTACAGGACACATAGAGCTGAAACACATCAATTTAGCATTTTCTAGCAATCTATACTAGGAAGAATGTGTTTTCTCTCAATTGATAAAAGGAATTGTATTTCCACGAAACACCCCTAATAAAGACTGTGTTAAGCATAATGGCCTTGTGCACAAATTAGAATTATTGAAATATACTGTTTGTAATGTAAATATCAAATCCACACAGCACAGTGAACTTCCTACTTTTCCTGTTGTTTTATTGTCAAATGCTTAATTTAGCGTCAAGATAAATTTATGCAGAATTTAAAACTCTTCTGATATGCAATATGACATATGTTTGGAATTGACGGCAGGAGTAATCTTCAGATAAAATGGGCCAGAAACCAGGCGGTATTTGGATCAAGGCCAGGTATGGGAAAAGGAGAGTTACTTTAAATAGGAGACTGTAATCAACCAACAATTAAATAAGAAACCCAAAGTAGTACAGAGTCAGAGTTAGGAAATAATGTTTGTGACTGCTTCATGAAACTCTGAAAGAAGGAAACCAGCTTGATGTGATGTTTGTAAATTACCTGAAAAATGTTTAATAAATAGAAGTTGTGGTAGTTGCAAAAGTTAATGCATTTATAAATATTAGTTGGTAGCCTATATTGGTGTTTGAAACAGAGAAGTCAATGGAGGGAATGGAATAGTTGAAATGCATTATGTGAAATTAAATGGAGCCACATCATTTCTTTACACATGACACCCTAGAGGGACTGCAATCCATTCTCCCAGCTCTTCTGTCTCTGCTGAATTTATTCTGATGA
>NC_063333.1:127850230-127869328 GCF_021869965.1 Rhincodon typus
CTGATGTATAACTTTGTTGTATAGTAGGGGCAACATGATGAGCTACGATTGAATGAGGAACATTAACCTCGTACACCTGTTCCTGCTTACTGGTGCTGTGTGAATCACTTTGTGTCAGCTCCCAAACGTATTAGATATACTGCTTACGTGCCATTCTTTGTGCTGGTGCTTGGCAGAGTGAGTGAGCGAATGACAATATATTCATGGAAGGGTGTCTCTCCCAGCTGCAGGGCCAGAGTCTTGGATGGGTGCAAATAAAAGACAGAGGCATGAATTAGGACCTAATGATAAGGATAAGCAGTAGCAGATGAATGGTAGCAAATTGCAGTGTTTAAGGGCTTAGGTCACATATAAGCTAGAGCATTAGGTCAAGAATAAGGGAGGGCAACAAATTACAGCAGATGCTGGAATCTGTTCTGAAAACAAAAAATTGCTAGAAATCACAGTGGGTCAGGCAACATCCGTGGAAAGAGTGCAAGCTAATGTTTTGAATCTAGATGACACTTCATCAGAGCTCATCTAGACTTGAAACATTAGCTTGCTATCTCTCCACAGATGCTGCCTGACCCGCGGTGATTTCCAACACTTTTTGTTTTCAATAAAGGGAAAATGGCCAGCATTGTGGTGTGTGTAGCCTCCAGCATCTCGCATACTACACATACACCCTCTGCCAATGATATCAGTAACAAATTTACCATGTGATACTATTTCTGCCAGGTTGCTGTGTGCCAACTCAGTGTGCCAGAGTTTGAAGAAGTGTGAAGCAGCTTTCTGTAATACACATAGAGAAACATGCAGCAACTGTTACCGAGATGGGGAAAGTTTTGGTTGAGATTGTACGAAGAAATTAACTGGAATGTAATCGAATCAAAGATTTGCACTGGTTTTGAGGACAGAAGAAGGTGTTTAGAGTGTGGACAGAATAAAATGGATCTCGTTTGGAGGAGTGGCTTTTGCTCTGTAGGAGCGTAAACCATGGAATTGCAGGAATTTAAAGCTGAAACTTACCTTGGTAGATAAAGAAACAAAACAAAATGTATTTATGTAGCACCTTTAATATAGTAAAATATCTCAAGCTGCTACATAAGAGAATTACAAAGCAAAATTTGACATTGAGCTACAATATTAGGGTAGATGGCTTAAAGTTAGGTCAACTTTGGTTAGTTGATTTTGGCAGAGAGTTTTAGGGAGGGATTTCAAGAACTGGGCAGCTGGTGGCATTATGACTATTTGTGAAGCAATTAAAATTGTACATAGTCAAAAAAACCAAAACTAAATGAGTGCACATATTCTGGAGGTTTGTGGGGCTGTTGGAGTTTACAGAGACAGGGATAGGTGAGGCTACAGAAGGATTGAAAACAAAGAAACAACATAATTTTCATGTAGTTAGGCAGACTTTTTAAGGACTTGTGGTTCACATACCCTCAGAGCAGTCATGAACGAAAGTGTGGATGATGGAGCTTTTTGAAAGGTTACTTCAAAAAGTCTTCCCCATGACCCTCTATGTCACACTACACCCCTCCACTTACCTCTGACCAAAGAAAGAACAAAGAACAAAACAGCACAGGAACAGGCCCCTTTGGCCGTCCAAGCCTGCACCACCACATTTTGAACTTCCATACTAAAACTGTCTTCACTTACAGGATCCGTATCCATCTATTCCCGTCCTATTTATGTATTTGTCCAGGTGCTTCTTGATCATCCAGATCCTTCTTGGTTCCTCATACATTCTGTGCCCAGCTTTGTCCCTTCATATACCCTCACATTGCCTCCCATACCCTCCATGCAAAGCCATGCCCATCCCATCCATTATGGCAAGGAATGGCACCCAGTCACCTTCCTCCCAATGTCCCTCATACTCCCAATCCCAATATATGCATTTCCATGCCCCTTCACCCACTATTAATTAATTAATTAATTCTATATTTACAATGGCCTTTTTAAAAATCAAGTTATTCATTCAAATCTTCCATTTCTAAAGAAAACTGTTTTGCAACAACCCTATCAAAATATCAAGCACACAAACCTGTTAAAATTTTAATGGTTGAATCTGCAAGTATTTGTAACCCGCTTATCTCTTGTACTCTTATTTAAATAAATATTTTGCAATTGACAGAATGGGTCATGGAATGAGAGCTGTCAATCAACTAATGTTTTCCTTGGGATGCAGCTGTTTCAATGGTCTAATGGATGTCTGGGCTCTCAGCCAAGAATGCAGAATGAGGCCTGGACCCATTAAAACCCTTTTCTGGCATAGTAGCTAGACCCAGTGAGTGATTCTGGCATCATTGACTACTTAGTCTCCTCTCTCTACATATGATGATTTATTTGTTGTGACATCATCCTCTATCTGAGGGAAGCAGAATATCCTTCCCAGATATGGCTAAGTTATTAAGATTTCAATATCAGAAAATGAGTGGCCTGACCATTGACATAAAGCCTGATGTCATACTGTAAATGTTTCACACACTATCATTCAAAATTACATTTCTCCTTTCAGAGTTGTTGGCTGATCTGTGAGAATTCCCAATCCTCCCTAGTGCCTAACAGGACTAGCAAAGACAACTCTCTGATGTTATTGGGCAGACACAGTCAATGCGTAGCCAACTATTTGCTTTACTCTATGGTGTAACTCACCCCACTCCATTACCCACATCTCTCCTAAACCTACCTGTTGATCACTGGAAAATAGCAGTCAGTGCATAACGTGACACAATATATAACAACTTAAGAACGCCCTGATAAATCAGTTGTCAATGGGCTTACAGTGTTTATACTAGAACTACTAATCATTCAACAATGGTCTGTATTAATTACTACTATAGTTACTATTGATTCCCAAATAAATCCTTGTGCAGCCTAAAACTGTCTGCTGTTATGGAATGGGAAAAGCAAGCCCCAGTTTCTATATTCTTTTGTACAACTTTGAAATTCTTGCTTGTCAACGCAAGGCCTCAGACCTCAGACTTTATTCCCTCCCCACCCATCCATGTTGTTCTCAAATGTTTAAAGTGGCACTACGGTACTAAAAATACAGTCATAGAGTTATACAGCATGGTAACAGGCCCTTTGACCCAACCTGTCCATGCTGACCAGGTTTCCTGAACTGAACTAGTCCCATTTGCCTGTGTTTGACCCATATCCCTCTAACCCTTTCCTATCCATGTACCCATCCAAATATCTTTTAAACGATAATAATTGTACCCGCCTCTATCACTTCCTCTGGTAGCGGTTCCATACACGCAACACCCTCTGTGTGAAAAAATTACCCCTCAGGTCCCCTTTAAATCCTTCCCCTCTCACTTTAAACCTATGCCCTATAGTTTTGGACTCCCCAGCCCTGGGAAAAGACTTTGGAAATTCATCTTATCTAAGCCCTTCATGATTTTATAAATCTCTATAATGTAACCCCTCAGCCTCCTATACAGCAGGGCAAAACGTCCCAGCCTATCCAGCCTTTCCCTATATCTCAAACCTTCCAGTCTCAGTAACATCCTTGTAAATCTTTTTTACAACTTTTCCAGTTTAATGACATCCTTCCAATAGCAGGGCAACTCGAATTGTATGCAGTACTCCAAATATGGCCAAATATGTCACATCTATTCCTCAGTCACCTAGAACATGCTTAATAACCATTGCCCAAAGATTACATTGCAGCTTTCAAATCAATTCACAATAACTAATATCTCTTTTTGTAATTGTACATGTTAATTTTAAAATTGCCTGCAGTTAATTGAAGTTTTGTTATTTTGTTATTAACAATCCGATGATGGCTGGACAAGAGATTTCAACTGTCATCAGTAAATACTGTAATTAATGTAGGTGATTTCATTGTCTGTATTCTCAGTCAAGTGTATGATAATTCGGCTCCACCATATGGTTGGAATCAATAGCTCCTCCAAGCCAGGAGTCTATAAATAATCCAGTCAGTTCTCACTGCTTATGCTAAAAGAAAGGAAATAATCAAGATTATTCTCTTCCCTTTGTTAAATACAGTGTAAAGATACACACCAGTAAAAGTGGTGTAATGTCGGCAGCTAAGCCAAATGTACATCAGTGAAAAGGGAAAAAAAAGTACACAATTTTTGCTTGTTAAAATCCTTAGGTTAGCATTCATAGCTGCAAACATACAGTGGTGAGTATGACTGAAGTCACCAATGTGCAGTTCAGGTAGTGGACCTGCCAACTTCTTTTGTGGATGAATGAGGAATGGCCAAACTATAGCAATGGGAAATGATCGATCTACCCATTTCTGTGATGCAATTTCTACTGCTGTATCTGATGTTAATTTAAGGGAGGGATGTAGCACCATGGGCAATGTTGCATCCCTTTTTGTATCCTGCGGCAATACAGTGGATTGATCACCCACCTGAGTGAGACTGGGTGAAATGATACATCTGCTGTTTGGAGGCAGTGACCCTAACTTTTGGTTTGTGTGTTTTCCCAATAGTACTTTGTTCATTGCCAAGTTGGTGCTGGTAGTTGGGGGATAGGGGTTGCTATTTGAGCAGCTACTAATGGATCTATTAATACCTTTTAGACCATTCTCCTTCTAAGATAGCTCATAGACACATGAATATTTCTCACAGCATTGCACATGCCAAGTGATACAATATTGCTGTGTTATGTGTGTGGACTGTTAAACATGGAATAAGTGAATAGGTTAATTCAGTTGGCTACATGACTGGTATGTCATCCAGAACAATGCTAACACCATGGGTTAACTTTCTGCACTGGCAAAGGTGAAAGTAGGAGCTGCCTCTTTGTCCTGCTGCTGAGAGTGGACAGCAATGGCAAATTGCCACTAACAAAAACTGGCTTGGGATGCAGCATCAGCTGACAATAAGCCAGAGACCTGCCTCTTGGCATTGTATCTTTGGGAACATACAAAGCAATGGGAGAATATGAATGTCTGCCTGGTGGAAACCGGGCTGGAATGCAGCTAAATAGCTGCACAATGACTTGCTGCCTGGTTATTGCTTGATTCTTTGCCCACTGCCATCTCAGTTGGGCCCTTTGTTAAAGTGGCTAAACTACCCATTTGTTTAAGGCAGGAGCCTCATTAATGCATGTAAATAGGGATTCTCTCATATCATAGTATTCTAACAGTCAACTATTAATCCTGGCAGTAAAGAGGAGGAGAACTTTTATGGATTTCCTCACTGGGACCAGAAGCAACAGGAATTGCCGGGATCCCATAAAGTTATGTCTGTACATCTGCTTTCCCAGGATTCCAACCATCTTTAGGGACAGGCCTGATCCTTCCCTCCAATTCCAATGACCTACGTTGGTGACAGTGGGAGGTCTTAAATCCAAAACTTTGACCCAAAGCTGGCTGGCAGGATGGAAGTGATGTTTGAAATTTACCCAACTCTGTCCTCTCATCCCCTCATCAGCTCAAAACTAGTTCCCAGTTAGAATCCCTGACTCAGACCCAACCCACCCAACGTCACAGCTGTCAGGAACTTGTTGGGGCTGGGTGATCATCTCTGGCTGGGCGTATTTCTTGGTGGTTTCATCACATAACCTATCGTCTCTACCTGCGCTGCCCAACATTCCCATCCTTGTGGTACATCACACTCCTACATCAATCAGAATGTCAACAGTCTCTTCATTAATACCTGATCTTCACTGTCAGTCAACAACTTTATTCTTCAGGCTCACATACTGTAAATTCATAACCCAAAATGTTTTGAAAAAAAGAAATTGCTTTGCATTGTTTTTCCTAGACACCCCGGATATTAGTATAGAATACTTGGAGGTTCTAGGGAAATCTTGGGAGTTTGGCAATGCAAATATAGCAATGATTCAAGATTTACCATTCCAACCATACAGATACTTGGGCTACAAGAGCAGGTCAGATAGGAATTCTACAGTGAGTTACTCAACTCTTCAAAGCCTGTCCACCATGTACAAAGTATGATGGAATATTTTCCATTTGCCTGGATGAATGCAGCTTCAGCAACACTCTAAGAGCTTGACACCATTGAGACAAAGCAGTCTGCTTGATTGGCATCCCATTCATTCACTTAAACATTCAATCTCTCCACCACTGATGCACAGTGGCAGCAGTGTGAACTGTGTACAAGAGACACTTCAGAAACTTACCAAGGCTCCTAGAACAGCACTTTCTAAAGATGCAACCTTTACCACCCAGAAGGACAAGGACAGCAGATGCAGGTGAAAACCATTACCTGCCGGTTCCCTTCAAGTCACACTCCATGCTGACATGGAACAGTATTGGCATTTTGTTATGATCCCAACTGATTGTAATACTGGACAAGTCAGATCCCAAAGTGAGACCTGGCATGCCAGATCATAAGTTTTATTGTTGCTATTTGCATAATATGGTTGTCAGTCAAAGAACATAATAACATGAGGTTGTCATTGAATCACACAGTACAGAAGAGGCCTTTTGGCCAATGAAGTTTATATCACCAAAAATATACTAACTACAGTCGTTTTACTTTCTAACACTAAGCCCATAGTCTTGAATGTTATGACACTTCAACCTCATCCAAGTATTTTTTAATGGTTATGAGGTATCCTGCCTCAATGATACTTCCAGATAATGCATTCCAGACCATCACCACCCTCTGGATGGAAATGTTTTTTCTCCAAATCATCTCTAAATGTCCTGCTTTTCAGTTTAAAATTAATGCACTGTCAATGCCTTTTAACAAAAGAACATAGATGTTAATTATAAACAAAAGGAAAAGAAAACACTAATCACATTATACTATACAAGAACTATTTGATACAGTCTTCTTACAAATATCAGATATAAATATTCTACCCTTTTACCACCAACAACAACCTGAGAGATACTTAAATCACAGTGAAAAATCACCCTATCTTCACTTTAAAGTTCCTCATTCAGTTGGCATGACTGTAATTTGTTTCTGGAGCTTTTCTAAACACATGCAGAACAAACACTTGGATTTTCTATACCATGACCTTCTAGCAGTTTTCTGCATCCAGTGTTTTCTTCTCATACACCGCTCAGAACTTTGTTCCCAACCTTGATTTTTTTTGGAGACTGCTAAATGCACCATTTTGCTTTGATTGGAACTGTTCACTGTGCCTCACTTTCTGCATGGTTCTGTCCTGTGATACTGGACTCCTGTCACTAGCAACAATAGTTTATTTGTCTTTAACCCTGTTTTTCTAATGCACTAAACTCTTTACCTTAAACTGTTTTCCAAGGCTGTGAATATTCATTAGAAATGCATGTATCAACAAATTTTAGCTATCTCTGCACCACTCAAAGAACAAGTTCAGAATGAAATTAAACTTCCCTTCTTAACACACACAATGCAGCAAGACAAATCAAACTTAAATACATGTTTTTGTCCAGTTTAAAACCCAAGTTTCTAAATAGTAAAACTAATATCATGAACTGTCATTGCAGTTTCTTCACTGTTGCTAGGTCAATACCCTGGAACTCCCCTTCTAACAACATTGTAGTAATGTCACATGAACTGCAGGAATTCAAGAAGGTGGCTCACCGCCATCATCTCAAGGCCAATTAGAGATGGACAATAAATGTTGGCCAAGCCAGCAAAACCCATATGCTCTGAATGGAAAAGAGAAATGTTGTAATGCCTTTATGTGGACCCAAATAAAAACTTTTTCTCATTAATATCTAATTTGTTGGAATTGCCAGTTATAGCTAATGCTTGAGAGGAAACTCATAATACCTTTCAGAAAGGGTTTCTGGCGATGTAGAATTGTTAGAAGGAGATTTAATATTATGGGCTGGATTAGGGCCCCAATGGTATAATATCTGTAAAACTAAGTTTTCGTTTGGACAAAATTTACATGGATGATAGTAAAATGAAAGGTATGCAGGTTAGTTTGATCTTAGAGTAGGATAATAGGTTGGCACAACATCGTGAGCCGAAGGTCCTGTACTGTTCTATGTTCTATGTAAAATTTCAAATGATCTGCTCTTCATCTGAGTGTAAGGTAATGCGTGAGAGGGCGATGCAGTGATTTCTTTACTTATTCATTAGCTTTCACATTCAAAATTTCTGGTTCTTAAGTGATCTTCCCTAAAGGTGTGATTGAGAGTCAACTGGAGGCTCATGCCTGAAGACTTCTGTCCTCACATGATGTAACACAATGAAGTGGAGCAGCAACACAAAGTCCAAATGCAGGGTTCGGTACTGGGTCCACTTTTGCTTGTCATTTATATAAATGATTTGGATGAGAATTTAGGAGGCATAGTTAGTAAGTTTATGGATGACATCAAAATTGGTGGTATAGTGGACAATGAAGAAGGTTATCTAAGACTACAAAGAGATCTTCATCAATTGGGTCAATGGGCTGAGGAGTAGCAGATGGGGTTTAATTTGGATAGATGCAAAGTATTGCATTTTGGTAAAACAAACAAGGACAGGACTTATATAATTAATGGTAGGGCCCTGGGTAGTGTTGTAGAACAGAGAGACCCAGGTACATAATTCTTTGAAATTTGCATCACATGTGGACAGGGTGGTTAAGAAGGCGTTTAGCACACTTGCCTTCATTGCTCAGACCTTTGAGTACAGGAGTTGGAACGTCATGTTGAAGTTGTACAGGATATTGGTGAGGCCTCTTCTAAACTACTATGTACAGTTCTGCTCACCCTGTTACAGGAAGGATATTATTAAATTGGAGAGATTCAGGAGAGATTTACCAGGATTTTGTCAGGAATGGAGGGTTTGAGTTATAAAGATAGGCTGGGACTTCCTTCACTGGAGTGTTGGAGTTTGAGAGGTGACCTTACAGAGGTTTATAAAATTATGAAGGGGATAGGTAAGGTGAATAGAAAAGGTTTTTTCGCTAGGATGGGTGAGTTCAAAACTAGGGGGTATATTTTTAAGGTGAGATGAGAAAGATTTAAATAGAATATGAGGGATAACTTTTTATATAGAGAGTGGTTTGTTTGTGGAATAATCTGCCAGAGAAACTGGTGGATGCAGGTACAGTTACAACATTTAAAAGACGTTTGGATAAGTACATGACTACTAAAGGTTTGGAGGAATATGGGCCAGTTGCAGGCAACTGGGACTAGTTTGGTTTGGGAACATGGTCGGCATGAACTAGTTGGACCGACGTGTCTGTTTCCGTGCTGTATGACTCTATGACTGTATGCAGTTCCGAAAGTCTTTCCATTTATCTTAATGGCATCAACAGAAGCTGTGCTGGGGAGCTGATGCTTAAGACATTCGATGGATCTAATTGCCATATTATATTGCAACTGGAATCCTGGGGTACTATTTGGTTCTATGCTAGAATAATGTTTATATGAATGCAAAACAGTAGCATGAAACATACAAATAATGCATCCTGTTGCAATGTTAACTATCTCTATAAATCATTTTTGTTTCTTTTTATTCATTCATGAGATGTGGGCATTGCTGACTAAACCAGCATTTATTGACCATCTCTCATTGCTATTGAATGGAGTGACTTGCTCGGGAAATTCAGAGGGCAGCTAAGTGTCAACTACATTGCTGTGGGTTTGGTGTCACAAATAGGTCAGACCAGGTAAGGATAGCAGATTTCCTTTAGGGAATTTATCATTCAGATAGGTTTGGTTTTCAAGAAAGATTAACACACAGTCACAATGAGGCTAGCTTTTAATTCCAGATCTATACTGAATTCAGATCTCTTCATCAAACATGGTGGAATTTGAACCATGTCCCCAAAGCATTAATCTGGGTTTCTGAAATACTAGTCCAGTTATATTACCACTATGACATCATCTCTGTAAACACTTGCATTTACCAAGCCATGTCTTCCTTCAGCTGTTTCCAAATACACAAAGTTTCCCTTTATTGGCAGCATCAGGTCAAATGTCAAAGTAGTTGACAACAACAGAATGGTTGCAATCAGTAAATGTATCTCCATACAAACAGAACATTATTTTAAATACGGTAATCTATGCAGTAAACTACAGTGCAATCTTGTATAGCTACTCTGTATTTTTTTCTCAAAAGACTAGATTTTATTCAGCAAACTGAAAGAGGTGTCTTTATTCTGAAAGATCTGATGCATCTATACAAATGGCTATTCAATAAGGCATAAACACAAAGCAGAGCATAGAAGTCATAATACAACAATATGAACTTGTCATGCCCCAGTACCTCCTTTGACCAAGAAAGAAGCCATGCATTTCACATGCAAATGTGTCTCCTTGGAACCCATTCTGTGAACACGTACGGCTGCTGAACAGGTGCATACAGTATCCTTTCGGTCATCGGTTGGCAACGGAAGATACACAAAGTTCTTTATATCTGTACTAATACTGAATAAAAACTCTCAGGGTGTCACATTCAGGTTTAATAACAAAAGTGACATTGTGCTCTTGAATAAACTGAAAAATTATGCAACTCACAATAAATTTTATAAACACATCAAGAAAGTTCATAATAATGCTTACTATTAATTGGCTTAAAGTTTCCAATGCCAATGTTATCAATTTTACACTTTATATTTTCTTTTTAACTCCTTCTCTCCTGAAGTCACGTATCATTCCCTGGTAAAGAGGGATGCACAAAGCACTTTCCTAAGTTTCCCTTAAATTTATTCTTGAAATATGTATAACAAAGTGGCTGTGCATAGCCTGATTCCTACTCAGCCTGTCCCAGTAATCATTGGCTCAGAATAGAATTCACCACTTGGATTGCCATGGAGGGAAGCCAGATGCTACCTAAAATTCAGTGGAATGGGCCAGTGATACTTCACTGTGCCACCTGTTTTCAATTTTAATATGAACTGAATGGAAAAGCAAGTACAAGCAACAGAAATGTTGCATGTTGTGACGTTGTGCCAGACAAACCAGGTAAGACCCGTGTCCTAAATTAGGTGACCTCAGTTGGGACATGAACAGGAGAAATATCATTGACTACAGTTAATTAGAAAAGGTTAAAATTAGCCCGCTTTCCACCTCTGGCTGGTATTATAGAGGAGTAGATGTTAACTGGAACATAATCAGATTTGTCTACATTGTTGACTTGCCAGTTCAGAAATGAATGAATGATTGCTACTCCAACAATAGATTTATATCTTAGCCTGAATCTTCAGGACAGTAATGGAACAATTGGGGGAAATCAGATATCTCATGAAAGTATCGTTACTTAAAAGGGCTTCCACTAATGCTTTCCAGAAAGAAGAACACTCCCCTGACTTCAGACACAATGACAAGTTATCATTAGCCTTTATATCTTCAACAGGTCATGGAGTAATTTTAGGGGATTGTTGCAATATGACAGATATTCACAGTTTAAAGTCATTCAAGTCCATTGCTCCCTGAAAGTGGCCACGCAAGTAGATAGGGTGGTAGAGAAGGTGTATGGCATGCTTGCCTTTATTGGTCAGGGAATTGAGTACAAGAGTCAAGATGTCATGTCACAGCTTTAAAAGACTTTAGTTAGGCCACACTTAGAGTATTGCGTTCAATTCTGGTCACCACATTACAGGAAGGATGTGGAGGCTTTGGAGACCTCTTCAAAGGTTTACCAGGATACTGCCTGGATTAGAGGGTATGAGCTATAAGGAGATGATAGAAAAACCCAGGTTGTTTTCTTTGGAGCAGCAGAGGCTGAGGGGAGACTTGTTAGAAGACTATAAAATTATGACATGCATAGATAGGGTTGACAGTCAGAATCTTTTCCCAGAGTTGAAATGTCTAATACTAGAGGCATGCATTTAAGGTGAGAGGGGGAAAGTTGAAAGGAGATTTGAGGGGCAAGATTTTTTACACAGAGTGGTAGGGGTCTGGAACACACTGCCAGGAGTGGTAGTGGAGGCAGATACATTCGGAGTGTTTAAGGGATTTTAGATAGGCATATAGATATGTAAGCAACAGAGGGATGTAGACCAAGGGCAGGCAGAAGGGATTAGTTTAATTTGGCGTCAGGTTCGACACAACATTGTGGGCCGAAGGGTCCGGTTCTGTGTCGTACCATTCTATGTTCTATGTTCTTAGGGTAAGAAACCCTATTCTGACATTGTTTGATATATTGGACAATATATCAGTCAGTGTGTATCTGTATAGATTGGAAGTATTCTGTCAGTAGCCACATGATATGCCTCATATTTTTCCAATATTTCATTACTGATTTGCTTGGCCTTCCCTTGGTTGCACAGCGCAGCGTAGGAACTCCAACACACAATCGAGCCACACTATTACTTCAGTGTAGCAGAACATTCATATGCCATTACATTTACCTTTAAAAGAAATTTTTCGAAATCTTGCCTGAATATCAGACTGGCTAAAGACGTTTTCTTTGTTGTCCAATTACTCACAATTTCATGATTCACCGTCATTCAGCTCAGGAAAGAGTTAAAATCCAGGCTTGAACTGATAAGTGGAAATTAACATTTGTGTCATACAATTGATTAGGAATGGCTATCTTTAACAAGGAAAAGCCGATTTATCTCTCTTGATCTTCACCATTGCTAAATATCCCACCATCAACATTTTGATCTTAAACTCAATTGGATCAGCCTTGTCAATACAATGTCTACAAGTGTAGGGCAGAGATTGCATACTCTGACATGTGGCTCATCTCCTGAACACTTAAATCCTCTCACTATCTATAAGCTCAAGTGGGGACTGTGATGAATACACAACAATTAGCCTGATAAGTGAGCTTCAGGAACATGTAAGAAGCTCAATGTCATTGTGGACAGAACAATTTGCTTTCTTGCAGCTGGACACAATATCCAATACTTTCCCTATCCTCCACCAAGATAAAGTAGCCTACAAGGTACACTACAACAATTTACTTCAACAATATCTCTCTTTGTTGTAAACTCCATCACCAAGGAGGCAAAGAGCAGAAATATTATACAAATGCCATCACTTCCAAGTTTCTTTCCAAGTCAAACGCCATCCTGATATGCATGTATTTCTTTGCTCCATTATCATCTCTGAGCCAAAATGTTGGAATTCCCTAAAATACCAGCACAGAAGAACCATCAGTCCAAGGGTTGAAGTGTTTCAACAAAGCTCCACAGTACCTTCTCAGCATAATAAAGAATGGATAATAAATGTGACTTGTCAGCAACTTCCAAAAGCCAAGAATATTCTAATTGGTTACAGGAGCAGAAGAGTACATACATTGTCTTCAGTGTATCTTTTAAATCTATGGAAGGTAACCAGAAATAGACCGTGATACAGTTGTGAAATGGTTAATGGAACAACACAAGTCTTTTAACATGTATGAGTGACATGCAATTTATGTTAAACTGCTAGTGACCCTTCGTATGGTCTCTGATCCTGATCCAAAATCCATGGTAAATCAATGCACTAACAAGACAGCAGCAAAAGAATAAAACAAAGCAAAAATCATGAACATTCACTACTTTCTCTGTACTTAAAAAGCAATATTATTTTGTAATATGTTTATTGCATTGAGCACACTCAGAACTGTGATGGGTAACTTTTTCATTATCATGTCAGTACTGCTGTGGCAATATTTCACAACAGAATTTTTCTTATGACATATTTTCATGAATCTCTGACAGGCCATTTATTTGCTCCATGCTTTCATTGAAATATGTACTTGTAGCTTTATCACGAGTGACCAGTAAACATGAAATAACTGACAGAATATCCCTTATTGATAACAATGTGATATTTTCCAGACAATGGCTGCCACATCATTTTGCCAATGTATCAACCTCCTAGGATTCCATTGGCTTGGGCGATCAAAGCCAATGTTACCCGTGTAGATGAGGATAGAGCTCATTTTTAAAGCTTGTGAAAAGTTCTAGTTATTTTGGGTATGGTTTCATATTAACCGTGTCCACATATGGGCGGCACGGTGGCTATGGGTGGCACTGTGGCTTATGGGTGGCTCGGTGGCTCAGTGGTTAGCACTGTTGCCTCACAGCGGTAGGGACTTGGGTTCGATTCAACCCTCGGGCAACTGTCTGTGTGGAGTTTACATGTTCTCCAAAGTGTCTACTTGGGTTTCCTCCCACAGTCCAAAGATTTCCAGATTAGGTGGATTGGCCATGCTAAAATTGTCTAAGGATGTGCAGACTAGGTGGATTAGCCATGGGAGATGCAAGATTACAAGGATAGAATGAGGGGGGAGTGATTTTGGAAGGGATTCTCTTCAGGGGGTCAGTGTGGACTCGATGGGCTGAATAGCCTGCTTCCACATTGCGGGGATTTTACAGATAAATAAGAGTGTGTATTATGATGGCACTAAAATGATCGGAAATATTAGGTAAAACATATTAGGCCCAAACAAATGGATAGGTCGTCAAAGCTGCACTGCAAATGGCTTCCACACAAAATTCTTAAAAGTATTACATGTTATGTTAAAGGTGGATGTAGATGCAGCTTGAAGAAATGTAGAAGTCTCAAAGAAGGAGCCCAGGCTACTTTCACAATTGAGAATGATTCCAGGTTGAGAGAGATTGGGGCAGAAGAGAGGTGAAGCCGAATTAACCTTGTGCTCAAGCCAGATCTGGCATTGGACGACTGTATATTTAGAAACAAGATGAAAAATTGTTGCTTTCTCATTTTCATGAAGACCAGGCCCATTTAGTTTGCACATGTTATTATTTGAGTGGTACGGATCATTCAGTCTGCCACTTTTTGATCTGAAAGCTTTGTTTGGAATCAGAGAAAATTAGAAAACTAAATTCCAAATGTTATCCCTTTTAAGGTAAAATGTTGGAATTGGAATTGCTGACGGTGTCAGGCCCAAAATGATCCTAATGGCATACATTAGTTTTCCTATTATTTCAAATGCTTCAATTGATTTACGATTTTGCTGGATTTATCAGTGGCATGTCCACCTACACTAACTATAAGAAAACAAAAAGGATAAAGTGCAGATACTGCAAACTGAATTTCAGAAACCACTGAAGATTCATTGTGGATCAGCAATCCTCTTTAAAAAATAAGTCAGGTTCTGAGATTTGGATGTGTTTTCTTTATTAGTTCTGATGAAGAAGATGCATCCAAAGTATTAAAAGATATCCTTTCTGCTTACAGATACCGACAGACAGGCTGTATATTATTGGCGCCTTCTATAGTTATTATCAGAGAGGTTTAAAGGTATCTTTAAAAGTGTTTTCCATAGCATGGAACTGAGCCCTGCTGACTGAGCAAATTTGTTTGACTACCAGAATAAGTTACAGCGGGGAGTGATGGTAATTTCCTGTTGTTGTAAGGGTTATTGTTATGGAGAGTGTGCTTATTTTAGAGCATTTACTTATTTAGAGAGACTGAATGACAGTCTCTGTGTCTGGAAAGTGACCTTTAACACAAAAGAAAAATGAAAACGATGTGCATGTGCAAATCATCAGTGTTCGGTTGGCAGGAGTGCGTCACGTTCAAGAATTAACTTGCACGGCCTTAGTAAGAACCGGGGGAGTGTACACTCCTGCAGAATAAACAGACTATCTTGCTTGTAACTGGAAGTTCCAGGTGTTCATTCATGCTATGTGAAAGGCCATCATAATTCACAGATGCTGCAGGAGTACCAGTAACTCAGTGTCACCAGTCAGATCGTCCCTGTTCATTACTCCAGCATCTGCACTTCTGTTCTTGTGAGTACCGATTCAACTAGACTACAGCTGCTTTGTTCACTAATCCCACTCCCCCACACCACACAACATTTCAGTTATCTACCCTTTGTTACTTCAAGAAAAATATGACGATTAGCAATTGGTAAAACAGTGCTTTCCTCACTTATGCTTTCCAATCACTAAACTGATATTTACATACCCATTGTAAAATCAACATGAGACTGAACCTTCACCAGCATGAAAATGGATGTGTATTAATTAGGAGTCTCACTTGCTTAGCTGTACAGAATCATTCAACTGTGAGGCAGCAACATCTGGTACAGAGCGTGATATAGTCCTAAAGCAAACCATTGCATGTTTGTGAAAAGAAATCAAAAGACATATGTTTTGAGTAAGTTGTTGTAGTTGGATCTTGTTGAATAAAACAAAATCTGACAGATTTATTGACCCATTCATACATTACCAGTATGTTAGATATTGTGAACGGACAATATATTTACTACTCAATGTGGCTTCAAATCTGGAATGATCTGTACTGCAAATTCACTAGACAAGAACAGAATAACAGTATAGTTACACTCCCACTTTCATTTTAAATCAAGTAGTTTTGAGTCTGCAATAGTATAAAAGTAACAGTCTAGCTCAGGAAATGACCCAGTGCTAAAGCCCTGAGGTGAGTCGCTCCCCAGGAGGCTGTCTTGAGCTTGTTCTGAGTGTGGTATAATTCTACCCTAAGGCTTACTTTATATCGTCTTATAAATTTAACCCCAGCCTTGAAAAAGTACCTTCTACTGCACCTAAGTTAACTTTTGATTTCCTAGAGCCAGATTAGTCCTTGCTGAGAAAAATTGCCAATTAGTGGAAGAGATTGGAAAAGTTTGGAATGCCGTTACTCATTTCATATAGGATCCATACAAATAAATCAAGCTCCCAGTACTCCCATCCTTCCCAAACTCCACCAACTCCCCATGTACATCAATCTCAAATTTCCCATCTTTCTGTTCAAACCTTTCCAAATCTATCCTTTGCCTTGAGCCATCCTACCTTAATGATTTCTTTCTGCTTTACTTTTCTGAAAATGCTTTGCAGTTCTCTTATGTAAAATCTCCTCAATATCACTGTGCTCCAACATTGCAATCATTAGACTCCACCTCTATCTGAAATACTTGTACCTAATTGCTATCTCCTTTGCTCCTTCTCTGCTTTTAAAAATGCTACAACCTCCTCTTTTGATTACAGTGATAACCTGCAGCACTAATCTGTTCATCAGATTAGTTATTTCACAGTGTTCTCCCCCTTTTCCTAAAAGTTCTGCCACTTGGTGGGATATGGGTCCTAAGGCACCATAGCCAAACATGCATTCTTCATGCATTTGTGGGCTATTGATGAGGGTTTCACAACAAAGCATAACATTTTTTTTCTCTTACATATTCATTCCAGTAAGAGTTCGATAACAAAGACCACAAACTCTTCATTAGCACAGGGGCACTATGACCGGTTGTAGTGTCTTAACAGCTGTCCCAGATAAGATCCATTACCTCAACATAATTGGCAGATCAAAGTCATGATTTTCCTGGTTTGTACACTACTGAGAGTAGAACCAGCTACTGCATTTGCTCTAAACTATCAAGCCGCAGTTAGTCAGTTGACCCGCCTAGTTATACAAAATATAATTTGCAGTTGAATGTTGTTCAAGAATCACTAGGTATTTTCAAATCTAGATTTTATAAGTCTGATTTTCAAAGGATTGGCATTTTATTTAACCATTATGGACAATATTATGGTCTGTCCCATATCATGGATTCAACGTAGCACGTTGAAAATGAATATCTCATTATGAAATAGAAAAGAAGAGAAAGATGGAAGGCTTGCATTTCTGAAACAGCTTTCGTGATCTTAGCATGCCCCAAGACACTTAACAACAATAAAGTGCTTTTGTAGTGCAGTCAGAATTGTAATATAGGAAATGTTATCAGTAATGCTATTAGCATATAACCAGTTCCTAAAACAGCAATCTGATAATGAGCAGATAATCTGCTCTTTTTGATGCAGAATGATTGATAAATATTGCACAGACACTGGAGAGAACTTTGTTGCTCTGTTTTGAACTATTGTCATGCAACCCTTTTACATCCTTTGATAGCACAGGTGAAGCCTTGGTTGAATGTACATAATTGTGATAAATCAGAAAAATCCAGGATCCTGGGTGTCCCATTTTTGTTGCAGGTAGTTTGATAATGTGAGAGAAAAGGCAAATGGAATGGCAACTATAGCCCATTTGATTGGCAAAGGCTTGGATACTGACACATATGATTTTAAAGAAGAGATTGATCTAGGAGGATAATGAACAATCAGAAAGAAGAAATCGATGTTTAAGGATGATCATTGCTCTCAAACATGTTTGATTGCTTTTGTTTCACTGTTTTACAATGGTTACTCTATTTAGGTACATTGGTTGCAGTTTGGAAACTACCAGAAGGAAATGAGATTAAAAAAATGAAATAGTACATTGGAGACGAAATACCGTCACTACTTAAGAAAACGATTCCTTTTAAACAGAGACCACTGCTGAACAGAAATTTATCTATTTGTCAGATTATCCCGATTAAGAAAAATATATTGGCAGTGGATTAAATGCATTGGAAATCTATCAGAGCCTCAGCGAATAATACCATACGTTGCCAACTGTGAATTAGGTTGAGGAATATGTTTCAAACAGTCGGAGACTCCCCGGGATGACTATGTAACTAACAACAGGTACGTGACAGAAAACAGTCAGCACCAAATTGTCTGCATGTTGATGGGAGACCACAATAATAGTATAAACAGTGTTAAAACAAGCGATTAATCCAGAAGGGTAATGAGCAGTCAGAAGCAGGACGCCAAAAATTGAACACTTGCAGTCAGCCTCTTGGGTTTGCACAAAACAGCTGGCTCAGTTTGGCTTAATCTATACATGCTCATCATTGCATTAATCCACTCATCTGAAAGATTTTATTGGGTGTTTGGTCTGAAGTTTGAGTGAAAGATATACATGTACACATAAACAGATGGGAATTTTATTTGGTTGTGTCCAGGACAAAACTGGCAGGGAGATTTTAAAATGGAGTGGAGGGAATAACCATTCCATTCTACTGTTAACACGCTTGATTTTTCATAGGAACGTAGGCCATTTGGCTATTTAAGTCTGCTTTGTCATTTAATAAGATCATGGCTGATTTGATTGTGGTCCCAAATCCATTTTCCTTTCTGGTCCCCATGACCCTATTCTAACAAAATGTATCTAACACAGCCTTGAATATATTCAATAACCCAGCTTTTACAGTTCTTTTCCCTGCAATAACAACCAAAAAAGAATCCCCCTCGTCCTCACGTACCACCCCACCAACTTCCGGATCCAACGCATCATCCTCCGACACTTCCGCCATCTGCAATCCGACCCCACTACTAAAGACATTTTTCCCTCCCCACCCTTATCTGCTTTCCGGAGGGACCACTCTCTCCGTGACTCCCTTGTCCGCTCCACACTCCCTTCCAGCCCCACCACACCCGGCA
>NC_063333.1:127869728-127910648 GCF_021869965.1 Rhincodon typus
GGAGGCTTGGGGACCGCTTTGCAGAACACCTACGCTCGGTTCGCAATAAACAACTACACCTCCCAGTCGCGAACCATTTCAACTCCCCCTCCCATTCCTCAGACGACATGTTCATCCTGGGCCTCCTGCAGTGCCACAACGATGCCACCCGAAGGTTGCAGGAACAGCAACTCATATTTCGCTTGGGAACCCTGCAGCCCAGTGGTATCAATGTGGACTTCACAAGTTTCAAAATCTCCCCTCCCCCTACCGCATCCCAAAACCAGCCCAGCTCGTCCCCGCCTCCCTCATCTGTTCTTCCTCCCACCTATCCCCTCCTCCCACCTCAAGCCGCTCCCCCACCTCCTACCTACTAACCTCATCCCGCCCCCTTGACCTATCATTCCTCCCTGGACTGACCTATCTCCTCCCTTTCTCCCCACCTACACTCACCTTTACTGGCTCCATCCCTGCCTCTTTGACCTGTCTGTTTCCTCTCCACCTATCTTCTCCTCTATCCATCTTCTATCCGCCTCCCCCTCTCTCCCTATTTATTTCAGAACCCCCTTCCCCTCCCCCATTTCTGATGAAAGGTCTAGGCCCGAAACGTCAGCCTTCCTGCTCCTATGATGCTGCTTAGCCTGCTCCTACGATGCTCCTTAGCTCTGCACCTTGTTGTCTCAGATTCTCCAGCATCTGCAGTTCCTACTATCTCCGATTCCATTTGCCTTCTGGCTAACTTGTTGTACCTGCACTCTAATTTTTTGCGATTCATGTACTAATACTCTCAGGTCTCTCTGTACCATCAAGCTCTACAATCTCTCTGTTACTTTTCTATTCTTCCTACCAAAGTGGACAAGTTCATATTATATTCCATCCACTAAATTTTTGTCCACTCATTTAAATTGTCTGTATCCCTTTTTTGACTCTTTACTCCAGTTGACAACTTAGGTTCCACTTATAGTCATAGAGTCATACAGCAGGGAAATAGACCCTTGTGTCCAACCAGTCCATGCTGAACATAATCCCAAACTAAACTCGTCCCACCTGCCTGCTCCTGGCCCATATCCTTCCAAACCTTTCCTAATCATCTACTTATCTAAGTGTCTTTTAAATGTTGTAATTGTGCCCTCATCCACCACTTCCTCAGGAAGTTCATTCCACATGCGAACCATCCTCTCTGTACAAAAATTGCCTCTCATGTCTTTTTAAATTTTCTCTCCTCTCATCTTAAAAATATGCCCCCTAGTCTTGAAATTTCCAATTCTCCGGACAAGACACCGGCCACTAACTATTGCCAAATGCAGGTACCAAATGTTCAATCCTCTCATTTAAGTCATTGTTAGAGATTGTAACAGTTGAGGCCCTACAACCAATACCTATCGCAGTTGTTATGAAATGCTGACAAACATGTCTTCCTGTTGGTGAGGTGATCTCTGTGTATTTTGTTTTCACAACTAAAGGGTCCAGTCCTCTGGATCATCAATAATGTACCTCTGGGGTTGTGAAGAATGCAAAAGGAGACCCTGGGAGCAGGACAGGCATGAAAACCAAACGTGGGGAGAGCTGTAAAGGGTTAATGGGCTCCAGTTACTTAGGGCTCAGAGAAGTACTGGGAACCAGTAGGTGCAGCTAAGTTGGAAGCTAGGGCTCTGAAAAAGCCTGGGGAGCTGTGAGCTCAGGCGAAGCCTGTGAGCTATTAATAATTCAATGCAGCTGAGATTGGGAGTGAAAGGAGTCTACAAAGTGCACTTGTTTGCAGCAGCTGAGAAAGTTTGGAGCTTAGAGAATCCTCGGGGAAGTATGAGATTGGTGAAGATAGAGGCCTGCGAAATGGCTTGGATTGTACCCATGAGTTGGTGTTGGAGTGCAGTGTCAATAATCCGGAACAACACAGTCCTAGGAAAGGAGATGGAGGCACGAGAATGTGAGCAGTCAGTGAGACAGCCTGTGATAGATCAGCTTTTGAGGGGGAATGAAACAAAGTCTTTGAAAGTGAATACTTTCAATCTCTTGGAAAGGAGATTTGGTGACCTGCAGTGTCACTAATGTTAGAGTGTTGCTGAGAAATCCATGGATATTCTCTTTACTGCATTTACTATTTGATGTGCTCTGTGCAATGTTTTGACCACAGGTTGTTGTTTTCTCATATTTGCATCATGCTAATTCTGGATGGTAGAGTATGTTAGATGGTTTTATTGTTCTAACTTTGTATAGAAAAGTGTATTTTGCTTATTCAAAACTACGGAATCTTGTGACTTCCTTCTTGCATGTTTCAATACAGTACCCTTTTGTTCTTCTAAACTCTAATGAGGTACAAGTTCAACTTCTCCACAGAAGAAAATCTCTCCATGCCTAGGATTAACCTAATGAACCTGCTTTGGAAGTGTTTTTTTTAAGTTCTAATATTGAAAAGTCAGAGGGTGGAATCTTCCAGGCCCCCGAATCTCGTGGGCTACAACAAGAAAGTTGGGAAAATGGAGTGAGATTTCCACTGAGGAAATACTGCCTGTCATGCCAGTTCATCTTTCTTTGAATAAGGGGCCAAAACTTTTCACAGTATTTTGGGTGTAGTCTAACTATCGAATAGTTTTAACAAGACTTCCCTAAATTTTCATAGTCTTTTTTAAATAAAGACCAACTATCAATTTACCTTCCCTGCTACTCACTGAACTTGGATGCTATTTTGTTATGATTTGCACGTGAGCACTCCCAAATCCCTCTGTGCTGTAGCATTGTGCAGTCTCTCTGCATTTAAACAATTTCAATGTTCTATAGTTCCTCCCAAAGTGCATGACCTCCCAAGTACCCAAATTGTATTCCATCTGCCAAGATTTTGCCACTCTCTTAACCCACCTATATCACTCTGTAGACTTTATTGTCATTCTCACTACCTGCCTTTCTACCTATTTTTGTGTCAGCCTTAATCTTGGGCTCATCTAGCTATTAACATATATTATAAATAATTGTGGTTCTAGCACTGATTCTTGTGGCATTCTACTAGTTATAGGTTGACATCCTGCAAATGGTCCCTTTGTTCTAGCTCTCTGTCTTCTGTGTAATTAGCCAAGCCTTTATCAATGCTAATAAACTATTCCTAATGCTGTTGTTTCTTATGCTAAGTAGCCTTATACGTGGTACCTTATCAGACACTTTTGAAGATGTAAGCATATATTATATCTGCTGGTTCCCCGTTATCTATCCTGTTTGTTACCTCCTCAAAGAATTCTAATAATTTTGTCAGGCATGATCACCCCTTTATGAAAACATGCTAATTCTGATTGATTACATTATGTATCCTAAATGCTTTGCTATTACATATTTATAATAGACTCCTAACATTTCCCCAATTACAGATGTTAAAATATAACTTCCCTGTTTTGTTTTCTCTTCCTCTTTTTTGAATAAGTGTCTCACATTAGCAGTTTTATAATCCTCTGGGATGTTTCCAGAATCTATGGATATTTGAAAGATTGTAGCCCATGCATCCATCATCTCTTTAAAATCCTAGGGTGCAACATATTAGGTCCAGGGATTATTAGCGTGTACCTCCTGTGCACTTGCCTACATTCCCATCTATCCATTTATCACCGCCACTCACCCATATCCTGCAATGCTATCCTGTTCCCTCATAGTTACCATCATCAAGTCCATCCATTCACTGAATGAACACATGCCATTATTCTCATTCACAAATCTCTTCTATCCCTTCTTGCAGAAGCAGAAGGGAGACGACATCAGGGAAAGGCAGAGGACCAGATCTGTCCTTCTGGCTATCTCGTAATTAACAGCTGCAGAGCAGGACTGGCTGGTATCACAGCCATTGCGAATGGGACTTAAAAATATTCCAGTTGACTGGTAGTCAGTGTCAGACAGCTACATGGTGGACAACACTCAGATATATTGATTTCATGGTGGCAGTGAGTGAAATGTGGTCATGTCCACGATGATAACTTCCAATATTCTTACCTTGACAATACTCATTTATCTTTTACGTCCCACAGGGTCTTCTGATAATCACCAGTATGTGGTTGAGATCACCCAAGAACTCACTGGAACTCAATCCATTTGAGAGTGCAGCTTCACAAGGCTCTCATGGACCATGCATCAGCTCAGATCCTCACATTTTAGTGGAAGCGGTGTGGTAGAGAATTGGGTCTTTAACAGGGCAGCATGGTTAGCACTGCTGCCTCACAGTGCCAGGGTCCTGGGTTCGATCCCACCCCTGGGTGACTGTCTGTGTGGAGTTTGCACATTCTCCCCGTGTCTGTATGGGTTTCCTCCGGGTGCTCTGGGTTTCCTCCCACAGTCCACAGATGTGCAGGTTGGGTTGATTGGCCATGCTAAATTGCCTGTGCTGTTCAGGGATGTGTATGTTAGGTGGGTTATAGGGGAATGGTCTGGGTGGGATGTTCTGAGGGTTAGTGTGGATTTGTTGGGCCAAAGGGCCTGTTTCCACGCTGTAGGGATTCTATCTTAACCTGGTAGCTCTCATTCTACATATGACTAACAGCAGAGGGTGGAGTCGAAGGCATTAAAGAAGAGTTCATGATGGAGGGTGCTAGTATCTTCCAGCCTGCTCAGCTGGACACAGATACTGTATCCTGTTACGGGGTTAGGCAGGTGTTGGTGACAAAGTGACATCACCGTAAAGGATTGTCATTGAGGATGTATAGTGGTCTGATAGGTATTTCAAGTATAATTTTCCTAGGGTCATTGAGATTAGAGGGCTCCACTATAAGCATGATTGGAATACTATCAGAGACAATTGTGATTACGTTATTTTCCAAGGATAGAGTAACCAACAGCACAGAGTATCAAGCGTGACAATCAAAAAAGTGCATGCAGGCCTTGAAAATGGCCTTGCACAACCTGGGAGCCACTTTCAATAGGATAAACAACACTCTAGCCTTAGCCTTGTAGTACCCACTGATCTGGAGCAAAATACTCCGGAACATGGTGCTAACACAGAAGTGCAGCTGGACAATGAGCAGGATATTGTTGAAAAGAAATATGGAAATAGGGATTTAAACTCAAAATGCTTCCAAATGAACTCTCAGTCAGTAGCCAACATGCCACCTTGTGTTCAATTGCGGATTCTGCCCTTGCCCATGTACTCCTGGAGTGATCTTTGGTCAGCCCCTCACAGGGTCCAATTCTCAGAATGTCAACAAAGAATTTTAGAACATTCAGAAAATGGATCTGAACAACCTGTCTTTACCTCTGCTCAAGCTACAAGGACTGCACTTTCTAGAAGCATTAGGAAAAGTAAGATAAAATATTTGCGGTCAAAAATGAGAATATAAATTGCTGTCTTATCCATGGTTGTAATTGTAAGTGATTTTTCTTCATTTGAAGCATTCATTTGCACCATTTTCCCTATGTTGCCTATTCTCAGTTGTTGGTTGACAAGTGGCCTTTTCAGTTGTTTGGTGATAAATGGGAGGATCTGAATTGTTGGTAATCAGTTGGGCGGTGTGAAAGGGATGCTTAACAGTTGTAAGTGTTTTGTGCTAGTGTTTGGGAAGGGTGAACAATCAGTTGTGCATGAGGTTATTTGATGGCTTTAATGGTGGAACCTGAGTGAACTTTGCAATTCTCAAGGCAGCAATTTGCACTGTTGGTGGTCTATTCTCCTCATCACTTTCTTCCTTCTTATCTTCCTCCTTCTCCTCCCTGGAAATCTGCAAAGGGGTACCAGCATTTATATCTTGATCCTCTTGCAGCTATCAACCTCCCAGCTGGGCAAAATTTTGCATTGCATGGCATATCATGATCATTCTGAAAGACCGAGTTGCTACGTAGAGTCAGAGTTTATACAGTACAGTAAAAAGCCCTTTGGCCTCTCATGCCCTTGCCAGTCATCAAGCATCTATCTGTTATAATTCCACTTTCCAGCAATTGGCCCATAGCTTTGTATGCTGTGGCATTTCATGTACTCATCTCAATACTTTAAAAGTACAGAAGAGCACCTCCAAATTCACCTGTGTGTCTGAAGCATACCTTCAGCAAACTGATGGTTTGTTTGGAGGGGATATAGCGTTCATGGCAACATTTCAGGTCTTCATTTCTCAGATTCCTGGGAGGTATCATCAGTTGTATTTTGAGAAGCTGGACTGCCACAAGATGAACGTAAAATGCCAGCTGCCAATGAATCCTTCATGCACACTTCTTGTAGTTGTATACCAGTTGCAGACTGATGGAATGGAAGCCCCTCTGGTTTACTCTGAGATGACGCACAGCTGCCTTCATTGGTGCCTGTGCCCAGTTACCAATGCCTTTCATGTGTGGAAAGAAGCAAGAGCCATGAACCACAGCGCCATGCTCACTCTGGTGTTATCACTGGCACATTTTATATAATTGGCAGCTCTGGCAAACAAGGCACTAGTCACATTCATTTGTGTCTTGCCAACTGGGAGGTGCTGCAAATGGTTCCTGCACAGCTCTTTGGGAAGATCCAGAGGGAAACCAATGGATAGCAGTGGTGGCTGGACAACCACTGGTAAAGTGTGGTTGCAGTTAAGGTGACAACAGGCTTGAAATGCCAGCAGATTGGAAATGGCTAATACGATACCCTGAACATCCTGAGACATTAGAATTCAGACAGATTGAGAAATCTTATCTCCTGAATGTGGACTCTATGTGCTGGGCATAATCTACCTTTCTGCTGCTTCTCTCTCTCCTTTAGAGCTAAGAGTCTGTGGCCTGCAGTTTGTTACTGGTATTGAAGCTGTTGTTTCTGCTCAACTTAGTCCTCAGCTGAAGTCCAGTCTAAGCCAACATAAATGCTACCCATCCTCAGCTGAAAGGTCAGATCAACGTAACTACAAAGTGTTGAAAAAAACTCCAAACAGCGTAAAATAACGGTGCGAAAAGCACAACTCCGCTGAGAAAACTCTTGATCACAAGCACTTAGAAAGCAGATGTGAATACTGAACATTTATTGGCAAATTTCCCTGAGATTACTTCAGCCCCCTCAGTTGCTGCTGAGAATGGTGAGTTCCAGGAAGCCTTGAAATATAATATTAAACAAAAAAAATCAATGTCAATGTTATTCTAATTGAGTGATTAACAGATGTTAATTGACAACACAATGTTCCCAAGGGAGCTGCATGCTCGAGCCTAACATACCGCAGTGAAACCTGGAAGTTGGAGGCTTAGTGTCAATTTCCTAATATGCTTTCAATTTCACTAGGTTTAAAGCCCCGCACTTTAACATCTACCCCCAGAGGTCAGCCCACAAACAAACCCCAAAACATTTCCCCCACCCTCAAAGCCAGACAGACAGAGGAATGCTGATTGGGGCTACAGCAGAGAGGCATGCCAGATTCTATTCTAGTCATTCTTCTAAATTCAACCCAGTTGTTCAAGAGGGAGGCTGTGAAGACTGTGACAGAGCTTGAAATTTCCCAGACCTAGTTCCTGGTCTGCTGGGTCAGTTCACCAGAGAAAGTACAGCCCTGTGCATTGGAGCAATGAATACTTGTTTCCTATTAGTAGTGAAACACAAGCTTACAAATATATGAGCAAAGCGAATTTAGAGTGCATGCCAATCCACATGGATGACTTATGACCTCTGGGAAGTCCAAAGCAATAATATTCCATTTCCTGGAGAGTTAAGCAAGATAACTGACCCCCCATGAGTGTCTCAATGTACCTCATAAAGAAGGGGCCTGAAGAGCATAACTGAAATTATATAGCTGAACAACATTTTGCCTCTTATATATAGTTATACTAATAAGCTAAATCTATGTAAATCCATAATTTTCAAACATGATCATAATTAAATACGCATCATAAAATACTTGATACAATCTATTTTAAATGATATGTTGCTTATACTGTCCTAAATGTGCTCTGAAATCTCCAGTACTAAAAGGTTTACATAAACATTTTCTAAATCTAAATTTTTTTTTACTAAGCTGCAAAGCTTGTTTTGTCCTCAAAGACTTAATCTTCAATGAATCAGCAATGACTCTTGGGAAATAACCATCTACTGCCTGCCATAATTTAATCATCATTTATTCATCGACACTAACCACAGACAGGAGTTGAAAATTTTATTTAAATTTGAAATTATTTCTTCATCAAAGTCTTCAACTCTTTAGAATACCTTGAGGATATTCTCAAGTATTTTTCACCATGTATATCCTTTTGTGTTGCGACAGCAATAAGTCAAAATAGTTATCTGCAGGTCGCTGAAGGCATATGATAGTAACTTAATTGGTTGCAGAAAATTGTTAAAGATTTTAGTTCTCCGCCACCAACTCCCACACACTGCCATACTGTAGTTGACAATGTCAAAATAGAGAACTCAACCCAGTGGCTCAACTTAATTATGATGCTGACTAATAAAACCGATTCAACCTCCTGTTTTCCCTCAGCCAGTTACTGAAACTAGGGTGAACTCAGTAGAGGAAACATAAGCCACATTTCTTGCTTTTGACTGATAGCTAGCCTCACTTGTTAGATGCTCATGTTTTGTATGAGTGCCAGGTGAGGACAAAGTGGACTCTGCTGTTAACAGCAGCTATACATCCTGCAAATGCTTGCTATCCAGGTATACAGCAGAGGAATGATCATTCCAACCCTGGAGATATATCTTGCAAGGAGCCAACACTTCATGGAGAAGGAGATGGGAAGGGGAGGAGAAGAATTTCCAGTCAATAATTAAATCATGGTCACAAAATGCAATTATATGGTTCTGCATCTATGATATGAATTCTCTGATCTCAATTATGCTATTGTGAAATGTCTGAGCTTGATTCTAAAAAATAGGAATGGTCATGTGGAGGGGAAAGCAATTGACTTTACTGATGACTAACATGAGCAGGATTGGCAAATTTTTGACTGATTACACCCCTGTCTGATTAGACCTTGAAATGTTATTCTCTCATAAGGTATCATAAAAATACAAGTCCTAAGGAATAATATATTCTTTCTAGTCTTTCTACAACTTAATGAAAAAGTTCTCAATAAAGAATACTAGCTTACTGTCATATTGTCCAATTGAGATCTAATGTACTCCTGGAGGGGCATGACTGCATGACTCACCCCATGCTCCAGGCCTTAGGGTAACACATTTGTTTGTATAATACACTGTCTTCCTACGCCAATACTGAAAGCAAAAAGACTCATTACACAGTTGAATGGTGCTTTAATGTTGCTGAACAGCCTCCCCCAACCAATATCTCCCCTACCTCCCAAGCTTTTCAATATTTTTACACCTACTAGAGAAATTTTCAAGGAAAATGGTCAATACCCAATTTTTTAATGTTGTCCCTGTGATTTCTTTATCCTCCAGCTGCACATGGCAGTGTCCCAGAGATTGATCTTCAATTTCTGGAGACTCCACACCAATCCTGGAGGGCTGGTAACCCTTGGAGCATTACAGAATTGTGTCTTGATTTTCCTGGTCCGGAGACAAAAGGGATGGAAAAATGGTAAAGGGAGGCATAGGGACAGCAGCCGCATTGCCTGCAGAGGGAAATATGGCAGCTTGACTGCCCACTGAGCTACCAGCTGAGCCAATTGAGCGGCCAGTTAATGGCCAGTTCCCACCTCTGCCAGCATGTTCCTATTATCATCCCCAACAGTGGGATACACCATCACCAACACAAATCCAGTCCACTTTGTGCCATAGATTTACCAATTGAATGAAAAGCTGGGTTTTCTGTACATTTTTAACGTTGAGTGGCACACGGCAAAAATAAGGAGAACTTTCCCTATTTCACAATGCAATTCAAGAAAGGTATACAACTGTTTAAAAATACAAGGGCAGAAATTAGTAAAGCAAAGAGATTTAAAATGTCTACATTTCAAAGCTAACATTACACATTTTAACACCTTGTCAAAGATAGCTGTCAGTTTCAAACTATCCAGAAAAATATGTATTACTAATTAAAAGCAAAACACACATTTGGGCTGTCCAAAGTGCTACATCAAATATAACACAACTGTTAATCAATATCCTCCTATACATGCAAAAGAAATCTCTTCTATAATGACAGGCCACAGGATGGTTACTCACACACCTTTATTGCTTAACTTAATATTACTTGATCAACATCTATTGCAGTTAAGACAATATACCCTACCTCTGTAAAGGATATAGTGAAAATTTTTCTTCAAATAATAGGGAGCGATCAGTGCTAAAATGTTGCCACATACAAACCTCCAGTTGTCATACAGTACGACATAATTCTACTCTAATTAATAGCTGAAACCTGTTCACTTTCCTCTCAACCTTCTCTATTTGAGCCATGCCTTCTGCCACCATCTCTATTCGGTTCAGATAGTAACTTCCAATTAGAAAGATTAGCTCACACTTCACGTTTTAAGTATTTAAGCTGACATTTCACAGTCATATCAAGAGAGCACCTCATTGGCAGAGGTGTTACCTTTCAGCTAAGATGTTAAGGCAAAGGCCTTTCTGCTTGCTGGCATCAAAGATAGCGTTGCATCCCATGAAGAAGGCAGGAACTAACACATCTTTCTCACCCAACACCACGTGAAACTAATTATTGGGTTATTTGATCATATAATATTTGTGCGATTTTGCTACTGTCAAATTGGCAGCCAGGTTTTCCTACATAACAATGATAATATCCATTCTCTTCCAATGCATTGGTACGAGATCAATAGCACAGGTCCCATGAAAACTTATGTGCCTTCAGCTTTTACTGTTGTCACCCGAAACCAAGGGCAGAACTTTGATGCCCTAATCAATCACATATTCACCTTCCTCCCCAACATTCATTCTGTCATGATCTATGTTTGTTTACTTGCGTAGTATGATGACTGGTGACTCTTACTTCTCCCATTGCTGTTGAAACAACTGTCCATAACCCGTGCCTGATTGCCCTGCAGCTGAACCTTTCCAACATTCTTGTTGTGCGCCTTCCCACTTCTGCCATTCATAAACGTCAAATAGTTTAGAGTGTGTGTCTACACTAAGGCTTGCTTCACTGTCACCCTACTCCTTGCCAAATTCCTTCGGCATTTCTATTATCATTGTCTGTGATTGTTGTCCAGTTACGTCGTAGAGTGGATGTTGCCAAATTTGCTGCCTAATTTTAGCAATTTTGTTTTTTTTATTTCAGATTTCCAACATGCATGGTATTTTGCTTTTATCTAAATAATGATGGACCAGCAATAATTTTCTCACAAGTGATTTCACCCAATGTCAGTAGACACACATTTCAGTAGAGTACATTGCATATCATTTTAAACGGGAACATTTTCACGTTCTCCTTCCCTGACAGAGTACCGAGGCTAATTTTTTGTGCCTCTTTTGTCAGCCCAATTAGAATTTTCTAGGTTGACTCAGACTGAAGGTCACAACTGGAATGTTCCTCTGGTGTGAGGATCAACTATTAATCGAATAAACTTTCAAAGATATTTGTAAATCTCATGTTGAAAATTATTAAATAGAGATTTAGGGCAAACATTTCAGGTGACTGCAATCCAGAATAGTTGGTAGGAAGCAAGTGGTTGCTGAGAATGTTTATTTCCATAACTGAACAATAATAATTCAAAGAGTTAAAAGCTGGTTACTCAAAATGAGTTGTGAATTGAGGGGGTAATTTGGACATTTTAAGTGCTTGTATTGAAAGCAAAGTCATCATGTACCGTGCGATGTTTGTCAGGAGCCATGGAATTAGAAGCAATGCTGTACATGTTTTAACGTTTATATGTTATGGTACCAGTTATGATACTTTTGTACTGATAACCAAAGAGGGAGGGTATTACTTCATTCCAGTTGGGATGTCATAATGTTGCATAGAATTATTCCATAGGATTAATGTGACATCATTTAATAAAATAGCTACTCGGAACTGCTTCTTAAATGTGGACATTGCTAGCTGGGCCAGCATTTATTGCCCATCCCGGTTGCCCTTGAGAAATCAGTGGTGAGCTTCCTTCTTGAACCAATGCAGTCCATGTGCTGTAGGTAGAGCCACACTGCCATTAGAGAGGAAGTTCCAGGCTTTTGACCCAGGAGTTGAATTACTCAATGCAGGATTCTAGTCTCTGGCTCTTGTAGCCAATCTAATTATATGGCTAGTACAGTTCACTTTTTGGTCAATGGCAGCTCCCAGGATATTGATAGTGGAGGATTAATTGATCATAGCAGCAGTGAATGTCAACAGACAATGGTTAGCTTCTCTCTAGTGGACATGGTCATTGCCTGGCACTTGTGTGGTATGAATGTTACATGCCACTGGTTTGGAAATGGACTGCTTTAGTCTCTGAGAGTTGCAAATGGTGCAATCATCAGTGAGCAACCTCACTTCTGACCTTATGTTGGAGGAAAGATCATTGATAGAGCAGCTGAAGATGGTTGCGGATGGAATACTACCCTGAGGGGATCCTACAGATATGATTCTACAGATTGCAACAGATACAGGATTGTGACCCCTCTTATTCTGGGAAATAAATTACTGTTTGGTGCTTTTCTCAAAATATTAGTTTAAAATTGATTATTCATCATATTAGAAATTACAAGGGGAGAATATGCCTCATAGCAACTTAAAGAGAACAGTATGATAAATATTACTGCACATTATTGGATAATCTATATTCCAATTATTTCCTTCAGGCAGTGCATTTTCAGATGTGGCATTGCAGTAAATCACTGCTTTCTACAATAATCGGTAATTTGCGAAAACATGCTAGGATTTTTCTGTACTTGTTAAAAGAGAAACAATAATATTAACCAGACTAAAAAGTAAAATAAACCAGATGGCATCAACAATCTGTGATATCAGTAAAATCCTTTATAAGCACAGTGCAGTTGAAGCTATTAAAACACATAGAACAGAAAATTCTGAAAATCTTAAGATGTTACCTAACAACTAAAGAAAGACAGAAGATATTTGATCAAGTTGACTACGAAGGAACTGTACTGATAGTGTATTTTGAAAATCAGCATCTGGCTTTGTCACGCTGATGTAAATGTAACAGTCAGGTTTACAAATAATCTCTGGTTTAACTTTTATCTATTTTTGTTGTGTTTTGTTCAAGAATAACATTACGATATATATGGCATATGGACAGCCACGGGCAAGGAGAAGAGTGTCCAGATGTTGTATGTTATGTGTTTTTGTCTGTGTGAAAGACAGGAATTATCATCAAAGTAAGTAACACAATACTGTCTCTGAAATCCCAAATTGTAGATCCAGTCATACCCTATGACAGGTCACTAAACCAAACCACTAAAGTCAATACAACTCTTAGGGGTGGGGAGGGGGGGTGGATTTTAATTTCAAATTAGTTGACTGATTCATGGTGGGTTTTTAATATTTATTCACAGGCTGTGGCCTTCGCTGACTAGTTTAGCACTTAATGGCCTCCCTACTTGTATATATTGTTGTCATTGTGCACTGATGATGAAGGGATTAAATGTTTAAGGTGGAATGTCAATCAAGTGGATTACTTTTCCTGGATGGGCTAGAGCATCTGGAATGTTGTTGAAGCTGTACTCATTCAAGAAATTGGGAGACATTCCATCACACTCCTGACCTGTGTCTTTTAAATAGTTAACAGGCTTTGGGGAGATAGGAGGTGAATTACTCACCACAGAATTCATGTCTTTGGCATACTTTGGTAGCGATTGAACTTATATGGCTTGTGCAGTTCAGTTTCTGGTCAACGTTAAGCCCCAGGATGTTGATAGCTGGGGATAAATATCATTAAATGTCAACAGGAGATGGTTGGATGTTTTTCCCATTTGAGGTGGTCACTGCCTGTCACTTAGGTGGTGTAAATATTACTTGCTACTTATAAATCCAAAATTAATTGTTGTCCAGGTCTTGTTGACATTGACACTGGCTCTTACAGTATCTAGTGAGTCAAGAACAGTGCTGAGCGTTATTTCTTGATGGTGGTTGCACATCCCCAACTTCTGTCATGGAAAACTTATGTTGGAGGGAAGCCATTGATGAATAACTGAGATGGTTGGTCCTAGGACACTACCCTGAAGAACTCCTGCAGTGATGTCCTAGTACTGAAACGATTAACCTCCAACAATCACACAGATCCTTTGTGCTAAGTATGACCCCAAAGCGGAAAGTTTAACCCCAATCCCATTGACTCCAATTTTGCCAGGGCTCTTGATGCCACACTCAGTCAAATGTTGCATGATGTCAAGGGCAGGCACTCTTACATCACCTCTGGAGTTCATGTCTTTTGACAATGTTTGGATCAATGCTGTAAAGAGGTCGGAGCTGAGTAGCCCTTACAGAACTCATACAGAACACCAGTGAACGGGGTATTATGGAGTAAACACTGCTTTATAGCGTTGTCAATGACCCCTTTCATCACTTTGCTGATGGTTGTGAGTAGCCTAGCAGCGTGGTAAAAAGCTGGTTTGGATTTGTCCTGCTTTTTGTGCAAAGGACATATCTCACAGAGTTACAGAGTCTACAGCTCCGAAAAGGGCCCTTTGCCCCGTTGGGTTTTTACCAGTATAAAACAACCACCTAACTGAACCCTGCAGCCCAAGAGTATCAATGTGGACTTCACAAGCTTCAAAATCTCCCCTCCACCGACCGCATCCCAAAACCAGCCCAGCTCGTCCCCGCCCCCCTAACCATTCCTCCCACGTCAAGCCCCCCCCACCCCCCATCTCCTCCCTACTAACCTCATCCCGCCCCCTTGACCTGTCCGTCCTCCCTGGACCGACCTATCCCCTCCGTAACTCCCCACCTACATTCCCCTTTACTGGCTCCAACCCCGCCTCTTTGACCTGTCTGTCTCCTCTCCACCTATCTTCTCCTTTATCCATCTTCTATCTGCCTCCCCCTCTCTCCCTATTTATTTCAGAATCCCCTTCCCCTCCCCCATTTCTGAAGAAGGGTCTCAACCCGAAATGTCAGCTTTCCTACTTCTCTGATGCTGCTTGGCCTGCTGTGTTCATCCAACTCTACACCTTGTTATCTCACCTAACTATTCTAATCCTATTTACAGCACTTGGCCCATAGTCTTGTATACTTTGGCATCAAAACCTAAATCTAAATACTTCCTAAATGTTATTAGGGTTTCTGTCTCTGCCACCCTTACAGGCAGTGAGTTCCAGATCCCCAACACTGTCTGGGTGAAACAGTTTTTCCTCACTTCCCCTCTAAACCTCCTGCCCCTTACTTTGAATCAATGCCCCTGATCATTGATCCTTCCAGCAGAGGGAAACATTTCTTCTTGTCTACTCTGTCAAAGTCCCTTATAATTTTATACATTTCAATCATGGACCCCCTCAGTCTCGTCTACTGAAGGAAACAACCTCAGTCTATCCAATCTCTCCTCATAAAGTAAACTCTTCAGTTGAGGCAACATCCTAGTTAACTCTCTCTGCACCCTCTCCAATACTATTACATCCCTCTATAATGTAGATTCCATAACTGGACACAATACCCTAGCTGTGGCCTAACCAACCTTTCGTATAGTTCCAGCATAAACTCCCTGTTCTTAAAATCTATGCCTCGGCCAGTAAAGGTTTCCTATTTGCCTAATTAAGCATTCTAACCCCCTGACCTGCCACCTTAAGGGTCCAGATGACATGCACAGTGAGGTCCTTCTGATCCTCGGTGCTTCCCAGGATCCTACCGTACGTCACATATTCTCTTGCCTTGCATCATCTCACACTTATCCAGGCAACTTTCCATATTATCATGTAGGTCCCAATGTTGTAGCTGTACTGAAACAGCTTGGCTAGGAGTATGGCCAGTTCTGGAGCACAAATCTTTATTACAATTGTTGGAATATTGCCAAGGCTGATAGCTTTTGAAATATCAAACGCATTCACATGGAGTGAATCGATTTGGCTGAAGACTAGAATCTGTGATGGTGGGGACATTGTGGGGAGGAGGCTGAGATGGGTCATCCATTCAGTAAGTTTGGCTGAAAATGAAGGCAAATGCTTCAGTTTTATCATTTGCACTGATGTGCTGAGCTCCCGCATTGTTAAGCATGCATTTTCGTGGAGCACCTTCCTTGTCTTGGTTGTTTACTTGTACATTACCTTTCAGAAGTGGATAAGGCAGAACTGTAGAGGTCAGATCTGAGCTGTTGGTTGCATGGCTGCTTAGCTCTGTCCAATGCCTGCTGCTATTTGGCATGTAAGCAAACCTGAGTTGTAGTTCCACCATGTTGTCACCTCATTTTGAAGTATGGCTTGTGTTGATCCTGACAAGTCCTCCTGCACTCTTCATTGAACCAGGTTGATCCCTGGATTGATGGTAATCTAGACTGGGGTTATGTTGGGTCATGAACTCACAGGTTGTGGTTAAGCACAGTTCTTCTGCTGCTGATGACCCATAGCACCTCACAGATGCCCAGGTCTGAGTTGCTAGATCTGTTTGAAACTAGCCCATTTAGCAGTACTCGTGGCACACAACATGCTGGAACTTAATTAATTTAAATTCCCTACTGTTCACAATATAAGGTTTCTGTGTAACCAGAATGCAATATTTCAGACTAGTAGATTAGCAGGACGCTTTGGGAAATGATGACTTCGTAATAAGTGCTTGACAATAATGACAAAAGAAGTGCAGTGAACTCAAAATGTGGTTACAGACAGATTAATTCATAGGAACATTAATAAAAAAAGGATTTGGAAAAGTTTTTAAGAACATTAATGCAGATGACAAAGAGGAAGCAACTTGCAGGACATAGGAATATTGTGGCTGATGAGAGGAAGGCAAAGCGGAGGAATGTATATAAGAATGATATCAAACATGGGGTGATGCCTTTGTTGGGGTAGGGCAAACCTATAAAGTAATTTGAAAAAATGAAAAGAATTTTCATAAAAAGAAAAGGTTAGCTTCTATAAGCGCGCCTTGGTAACAATTTCTGCTTTGGTTCCTTCTTCATTGAGCAAACGGTTGCAACTGTGCTCTCAAATTTCTTTCTGTCATTGCTATAAGTTCTTTCGCTTGTATATTAGCCAGCCCATGGTCTTCAACATTGGCTTTGGTGAATGTTTCCATGCACTCTGCCTTCCATTGCGCCAGCCTCCCAAGGTGACTCCATCCACACTTCCCACTGCCTCAGGAAACATAATCAAAGAGCCCTCCCACCCGGGTTATATTCTCTTCCACCCTCATCCATTGGGCAGAAGATACAAAGTTCAAAAACATGTACCAACAGATTTAAGAACAGTTTCTTCTCTGCTGTTATCAGATGTATAAACAGACCTCTCATATTTTAGAGTTGATCTTTCTCTGCACCTTCTCTGTAGCTGTAACACAATACTCTACATTCTGTTCTATTACCCTAATGTAATTATATAAAGTATGATTTGTCTGGTTAGCATGCAAAATAATACTTTTCCCTGTATCTCTGTACATGTGACAATAATATATCAAATTAAATCCAAAGTCAAATCTAAAATCTCAAAAAAGAAACTTTGGATGCAAAGAACTTAGAGGGAGAGGGGAAATATTCAGTTATCATGGTCCAGGTAGGTACCAAAGAAATAGGTAGAAAGAGGAAAGGGGTTCTGCTGATAAATATGAACAACTAGGGGCTAAAATAAAAAGCAGAATCAAAAACGTAACAATCTCTGGATTACTACCTGACTCACAAGCAAATTGGCACAGGGTCAACAAGATTAAAGAGGTAAATGCATGGCTAGCACTTTAAACTAACTAGTGAGGGGATGGGTTCTGTTGCATTGAAAATGATAAAATCAAGCATAAAGGAGAAGGCAGGATTGGAGGTTAGTGATGGGGTTGATTGTTACCAGAAAATAAAAGGAAGGGTCAGAATATGTGAATGCCCTATTGTACCGAGGAACCATAAAAGAGCAGGGAAATTTGATAATAGAACAAACTTAAAAGCTTTGTATCTTAATGCACAAAGCATTCAGAATGAGGTAGATGAACTGATGGCACAAATCAAGGTAAGTGAGTATGATCTCATAGCCATTATGGAAACATGGTTACAAGGAGATCAAAACTGGGAACTTAACATTCAGGGATGTTTGAACTTTAGGACAGACAGTAGGAATGGAAAAGGAGGTGAGGTAGCACTGTTAATAAGAAATGAAACAAGGACAGTTGTGGGAGAGGATCTAGGCTCAGGTGATGTAGACTCCAGTTGGGCAAAGTTAAAAAACAGTAAGGAAAGAAGACATTGGCAGGAGTAGTGTGCAGGCCCCCAAATAGTAGACAATCTGCAAGAAAGGCTATAAATCAACAAATAATAGGAACATATAAAATGAATATTGCAACAACTATTGATTCTTTTAATCTTCATGCTGATTTGGTTAATCAAATTGAAAAGGCTGACTATGACAAGAAATTCATAGAGTGCATTTGGAATAGTTTCCTATAACAATATGTTATGGAGCTAACCAGGGAGCAGACTATCTTGGATCTGGTAATGGATAATGAGGTGGGTTTAACAAATGACGTCTGAATAAAAGATCTCCTAGGAAGTAATGATTATAACATGATAGAATTTAATATTCAGTTCAAGAGTGAGAAATGTGAGTTGGGAACAACTATGTATAACTTGAATAAAGGGAATTACAATGAAATGAGGAAAGAGTTAACTAAAATGAACTGGGCAGATAGACTAGGAGGAATGACAATAAACAAGCCATGGCAGACATTTAAGGAGGTATTTCAAATTACTGCCGGCTAAATTGCATTCAGGTAAGGAGGAAAGATTCTAAGAGAGGGATAAACCAACCGTGGGTAACCAAGAAAGTTAAGGAGGATGTTAAGTTGAAAGAAAAAAAGATATAAGAAGTCCAAAGTCAGTGATAGCTGCAAAGACTGGGGTAAATTCAGAATCTAGCAAAGGAGGACTAAAAAGATAATAAAGACAGAGAAAATAAACTACAAAGACAAGATAGTAAGTAATATAAAAACTGACAATAAGAGCTTCTTTAAATAAATAAAAAGGAAGAGAGAAGTGAAAGTGAACATAGGCCCTTTATAAAATGAATCTGGGGAGATGTTTTTGGGGAGAAAGGAAATAGCAGAGAAGTTAAACAGATATTTGCATCAGTTTTTATGGTGGAAGATACTTTGAAGATTCTATTAATACTAAAGAATACAGGACAGGAGTTAAGTACCATTGCTATCACTAAAGGAGTAGTGTTATACAAAATAGTGGGGTTAAAGGCAGATAAGTCCTCTGGTCTGATGGCTTGCATCTTAAGATCCTATAAGATATAGCTACAGAGAAAGTGGATACATTGTTTGTAATTTTCCAAGAACTGTTGGATTCTGTAGAAATACTAGAGGATTGGAAAGCTGCTACTGTGATTCAAAAAGGGAGGGAGGTGAAAAGTGGGAAACTATTGCCAAAAAGTCTAACATCTATTGTTGGAAAAGCATTCAAATCAATTATTAAAGAAGTAATAGCAGAACATTTGGAAAATCATTATCTAATCAAGCAGAGTCAGTATGGCTTCATGAAAGGGAAATTGTGTCTGACTAATTTATTACAGTTTTTTGAGGAAATCTCAACCAGAGTGGATAAAGGGGAACATGTAGATGTGTTGCATTTGGACTTCCAGAAGGTATTTGACAAAGTACATCATTAGAGGTGAAGTCATAAGAGCCCACAGTGTTGGAGGTAATATATTGGCATGAAAGAGAATTAGTTAATGGACAGGAAACAGCTAGTTGGGATACCTGTGACCAGTAGGGTTCAACAGGTATTAGTGTTGGGTCTACAGCTGTTTCCATTACATATTAATGACTTGAAAGAATGAAGTGAGTGTACTGTAGCCAAATTTGCACATCACACAAAAATAGGTGAAAAAGGCAAGTTGTGAGAGGGATACAAACAGTTTGTAGAGAGATATTGATAGGTTAGGTGGGCAAAAAATTTGGCAAATGGTGTATAATGTGGAAAAATAGGAAGTTGTTCATTTTGGAAGGGAGAACAAAAGAACAGAATATTATTTAAATGGAGAGAAACTGTAGAAAGTTGCTATACAAAGGGTCTTCAGAGTACTTGTACATAAAACAAAGAAAGCTAGCACACAGGTATATCATGTAATCAGGAAGACTAATGGAATATTGGAGTTTATTACAATGGGGTTGGAGGTGTGAGTAGGGAAGTCTTACTGCAACTGTAGAAGGTGCTGGTGAGACCACATCTGAAGTACTTACTTAATGGAAGATATCATTTCATTGAAGACAGTTGAGAGAAGGTTCACAAGAATGATTCCTGTATGAAAGGATTATCTAATGTGCAAAGGCTAAACAGGTTGGGACTCTACTCACCGGAGTATAGAAGAATGACAGGTGATGTCATTGGAACAGGTAGGATTAATAAGGGGCTTTGGAGGGTAAATGCTGAGAAGACGTTTCTCCTCATGTGAGGGTCTAAGACTGAAGGCACAGTCTCAGAATGAAGGGGCATTGATTTAAGACTGAGCTGAGGAGGACTTTCATTTCTCTGAGGCTCGTGAATCTTTGTAACTTCCTGCCACAGAGAGCTGTGTGGGAAGAGTCCTTGTGTATACTTAAGGCTGAAATAGTGAGATTCTTGATCAGTAAGAGAATCAAAGGTTATGGGGAAAGGGCAGGAATATGGACGTGAGGAATATTGGCTAAGTCATGACCTCATTGCATGGTGCAGGAGACTCAAAGGACTGAACGGCCTAGTCCCGTTCTTATTTCTTACGGTCTTATGCTGGAAATCTGAAACAAAAACAGAAATTGTTGGAAAAACTCAGCACATCTGGCAACATCTGTGGAGAGAAAACAGCATCAAAATTTTGGGTCCAATTACCTTCTTCAGAGCTGTAATCTCTAATGGGTCTAACCTAAGCTTTATCTTCTAGAGACCATTCTTAAATGAAAATTAATTAATAGTGAATTGAAGGGAGCCAAGAATGGAAACCCTGGCTTTCACAAGAGTTTGCCATCTTCTCAGGGTGGAAAGCCATTGGCTGTTATGTAGGAACAAAAACAAAGTTGCTGGAAAAGCTCAGCAGGTCTGGCAGCATCTGTGGAGGAGGAAACAGAGTTAACGTTTCGGGTCCAGTGACCCTTCCTCAGAACTGATGAAGGTTCTGAGGAAGGGTCACTGGACCCGAAACGTTAACTCTGTTTCCTCCTCCACAGATGCTGCCAGACCTGCTGAGCTTTTCCAGCAACTTTGTTTTTGTTCCTGATTTACAGCATCCACAGCATCTTTTGGCTGTTATGTAGAGTTAGCTGGGCTTTGAATGTGGAAAGTGAATGAAAAATGTTGTAGACTGTGCAATAGTCTATGGTGTTGATGGCAGTAGAGAGACAGATTGAGGGAAGATAGAGAGTCATGGTCACTGTGAGACACCATACACTACTCGGCTGCATGAAGTGCAGTTTCTTTTATCTTAAATGTGCTAAAATATACAACTTTGAGTTATAATAATGTGATATTCATAGCGTGAATTCCATGGGTCACTGCAATTTAGAGGTCTTTTGATTTTCACTTGTCCACCTTTCTACTGGACCTCAAACTGAAACCAATATTGCGCTCAGAAGGATTTGCAGTAAGAAATATACTTTAATTATTGATCACATCATGTTTAAAAATGCATGTTTTCAGACGTCAGAGGGCTTTCAATGACTTTTCATTCCTAACCTCAAAAGGATAGACCGTCTAACGTGTGAGGAACAGCACGGATTTGTGAAATTGACCGTTGCGTCTTTTTTCCTGGGATCACCAATTAATTAGCTTTGCAGTGACTTTGTCTCATGTGTTACCCTTTCAATAATAAGCAGTACAAACCCAGAGCACATTGGTTTTCAACATGGAAACTGAAAACCACTGGCAACAAAGAACTGGACTCAAAATCAAATAAAGACAATTCGTTACTTTATACTCTGGAGTAATTTCCAAGTTTAAATGATAGTTATGAATTGCTATGTCTTGAGTAGTTATCTATCAATTAACTGGATTGATGATCATTAATCATATCCAGGTATCCATTATTTTAAATGTAAACCATTTGAACTCTTGGATCATATTCACCCAGATTTTCTGGTCAATGTCAAATGAATGCCACTGGCTGTTCATTGCACATATGTTTATCCAACGATTAGCTATGGATTTTTGTAGCGGAACTTGAAATAATTAGAAATTGAGAAGGTCATAGTTCTCCTCTGCAGGGGATCTGGGACCTGTGTGTGAACAGCGCATATAACAGGGTGTCTCCCCTTTCAGGATTGAAGGATTCTTGCTGTGAAACACATGGCTGAATCCTTCAGAGGTCTGAGCGATGAGTTATGGTGAGATATGTGGCAGAACTGGGAGAGAAATCCAATAAGGCACATCTCGACATTGGGACCATCTCACCTAATCTTTTACCGTTTTAACATGCGGCGCACTGAGATTTTTGCCAGGCACCAATGTTTTGCCAATTAATGGTGATTGTCACTCGTTAAGGCCCTTGCTGATGAACCAACTCACCTCATCATTATTCCTGTTGCAGTTGTATCAAGCAAACCAGCACTGGCAAAACCTGACATGGAAACCAGAGCGGGCTTTTGGCTGGGTACAGCTGGCCATGCCTATAGCAGAGCAGGGCACAATCCATAAACGTCTGGTTTCTACCGCAGCATGCAAGCCCTGTCTTCTCCTGCTGTGCCTTGCATTGGCAATTGGCACAATCACACAATGAAACAAGTGTGTCTCGTACATTAATGTGCCAATTCAGTCGAGCACTGTTGCCATTAGGTCTCACCCTTAATCTCAAAGACATAGTGACTGCCGCAAGCAGTCAGATGTGTTTGAAAATCTTAGGGGAGTAGCATGAAGTGAGGTCAATGGTGCACCCATTCGTCAGGGGGTACCAGGCAGTTAGTTGAGGGCAACTTACCAGACCAGTTCTGGGCATTGTCCATGGTCAGGCCACTCCTACACACTGCCAGCTGAACAGTCGGCAATTTTAAAGGAAGGGCCTAATGTGCTGTGGCTATCACCATGCACCTGCCCACGCATGAGACAATTGGCACTCATCATAGGACCCCAACCATTATACCTCATTGAATGTGTACCTCAAGGAATGACGCCACAAGGTGCAACTGAGCATCTAGGACATACATAGACATGAAGAACCATATGAATGGTGTAAAACAAATGTTTATGATTAAGACAACCTTTTTACATAACTGTCAGGGCATGCCCCTCTACCTTTCCTTGTATAATATCTCCTCTGTCTTCCACTGCTCTGCACTGCATAACCTGTTCTGAGGTTTGAATGGAGGGAGGAGAAGCCATTGGCCCTGGACATTTGGTTGGGCATGTTTGGATCTAGAAGGGCCTGACATGCCAGAGATCTTCTCGCCAGGGGCAAGTTGAATAGGTATCGGGGGCACACCCCCAGCTGCCACCACCAGTAATAGGTTGCCATTGGGGCTGTATCAGTAATTTCTGCGGCAACTTTGGTAAGACATGGCAAGAAAACATGCTCAACTTTCTGGCAAAAATCATTCCATCAAATTTGACAATGACTTGCACTAGGCAAAAAAAACCTTAAGATTCAGTCGAACCAGGGAATGTGACTTGAGATAAATAACTCAAAGCCAATTCATGCATTCAAAATATGATGAAGAGAAGGAAAGAAATTAATAAATGAGTTGCATCACTTAGGCATCTAAGGAAAACTTTCAATCTATGAGACATCCCTTGTCCCACCAAATCATGAACCATTAGAACTAATTTTCATCCTCTTACTGCCCCACACCATCCCACCAACTGAGAATGAGGGGTAGTATGACTAAATTTACACCATCTTATTCCCGGCACCCTGTGATTTTAGAAAAGTGTCTTCCTTTGAGACCCTAAAATTTACTTAGGACTCTTACAGTTCCAAAGTGTTGATTAACACTTCCAGTGCAATCCAATATGGAGGGTATTGTAACTAAAAATCTTTAAAAATCACTCCAAAACCTTTGCGGACAAATTCTTTCATGGTTTTGTAGAGTCGGGTGGGCGATGCCCATTTCTCTCAGCCCTATGTAAACTGTGGCACTCGCTATCCCACCTCTGAAATTGGTTTCCCTGTTTGGTTGAGCATCGACAGCTCGGTTCTGCTCAATAGAATTCATATTTGAATGAGGTGCAATGACTAAACGTGGTTGGTCATCTCAAAGGCACCATAGTGGTGAAAACACCCCACCTCACACCCGGTCCTGTTATGGCATGCTTTGCTTTTAGCACAGTTACCCGTTCTCATGGACTCCTATTAACACATTAGATCCTCAGTTCTGAGGAAGGGTCACCGGACCTGAAACGTTAACTCTGTTTTCTCCTTCACAGATGCTGCTAGACCTGCTGAGCTTTTCCAGGAACTTTGTTTTTGATCACATTATATGGGTTGCATTTAGCACATTTCATCTGTTTTCTCACTCTTAGCTCTTATTCAACATTTCTTCTGACCTGATCTGCTATTCGTAATCTCCTTGTTTACCAACACCTTTCATATCTCTGTCTCTCTGGGCTCAATTTCCACCTATCTGCTCTCCCCTCCCCAACAAATATCACATTTTCCTAGCTACTAACTGTTCTGATGAAGAGTCACTGGTCTCGAAACATTAACTCTGCTTGTTTGCCCCAGATGCTGCCAGACCTGCTGAGTTTCTCCATAAATTTCTGTTTTTATTGACGAAAATGAACACTTGACCCTATGATAATTGGCCAAGTGTCTTGAAAACAAAACAGTAAAAATTTTGAATTGCCAGCACTAATCCAAGTCTGAATTTCACTTTGAAGTCCGCAGGAAGAGTTTGGACCATCATTTCCAATTTTTGCCTTTTCTTTTCCTGGCTATTCCTGCCAACCCTCCTTCACATGGCCTGTTTCATCATTTCCTGTGAATTTTGTGCTCTATACTGCTTTGTTCTTGTGACATTTCTAATCTGGAATGCGGTGTGAAGAGCAGCTGCTAAACTGTCCTACTCAGGAGCAGCGATGGTTGATACTGCATTAACACTTCTTTATGTAAACAGGCTCTTACTATTCTCAAGTGCTGTGTTAATTAGAGCAGGCATTTCTGTGACAGCTTCTGATGAAACTTAATTACCTTACTCTCATTCAAAGCTCTGCAGAACTCCCTCCTGGGCGATACTGCTGACGCCTCACTCAAAACAGACCCTTGTGACAGGCTTTATGAAGCTAGGTCTTCGGGTTAGTCTGCATGCAACCTTTACAAACCCAGCACACAAACACTTAAGGTCATCAGAGGCCACCCATATTGACAAGTCTAATAAAATGGCTTAGCATTAGTGGGAACATGGAAAATCACTTCATAAGGTGTTAGAATCCTTAGCATTTTACAGTCATTGTCTTCAGCCTGTTTCCATACTTCTGTGTGCCCTGAATGGGAATAAACAGTGAAAGAGAGAAAAGTACTCGACTGTCAGTTACAAATGAGAATAATATAAAATAACACATTTTATATTGTTCCTGGATGATTATTAGCTTTTCATATAAAATATTTACTGGAGGTTTACTCCCTATTGTTATGTAAGCATCCTTTATCAGTCTCTTCATTAAGGTGTTATACATGTATCAGCAGATTTTCAAAACGTACTGTACTAGAGGGATGATGTCTCAAGATAAATGGATGATGAAGCCTTTTCAACTATTTTGATCCAACCATTGGGGCAGCATGGTGGCTCATGGTTAGCACTGCTGCCTCATTGCTCCAGGGATCTATGCAGGATCCCACCCTCGGGCAACTGTCTGTATGGAGTTTACACATTCTCCCAGCATCTGCGTAGGTTTCCTCCCACAGTCCCAAGATGCATAGGTCAGGTGGATTAGCCATGGGAAATGCAGAGTTACGAGGATAGGCTGGGGGTGGGTTACTCTTTGGTGGGTCGGTCTGGCTTTGATGGGCTGAATGGCCTCCTTCCACATTGTAGGTACTCTATCTTGAAAGACCCTAGCACTCCCCTATTTGTTTTCACATTTTTTTGCCTCCACTACTCTGGAGTTCTATTCTAAGTATTAGCCATCTTTTGCTGGAAGATGATGCACTGATAACGTGTCCTGAAATTATCTTTTGCTAGTTTAACCCTATTTCCCCTGAACCTATTCTCAGTTTAATTTACAGTGTTATTTCAGATTAATCTCTTCCATTATATAATTCATAGGTACCCTCTTCAGGCTGAAAACCTTAAACCACAGACTTCCTTTTGTTATCGATGTATTAGCTTGGCACTAGAGATAAACCTCATAGCTCTTCTCTGCATCGATTATTTGAACGTCTCCCCTCTTTTGTGGTGACCATAGATGGATGCAGCCTATCTCGAGGGTCACATCATTTGACCATTATCTATGTTGAACACTATTGCATCATTTTAATTCATTCCACCTGGGTGTCTCTAGCTGGATCAACATTTATTGCCCTTGAACTGTGTGGCTTGCTGGTCTATTTCAGAGTTAAGAGTTAAGCACATTGCTATGGGGCAGGGAGTCACATACTAAATGGATGGTAAATTTCTTTCTCCAAAAGCCATAAATGCATCAGATTGATTTTCATTATTATGGCTATTATGATACCAACTGTTAATTCCAGATTTATTAATTGAATCCAATTTTCACCATCTCCGTTGGTGGGATTCCAACCCATGTCCCCAAAACATTAATTAGTCCTGGACTCTGGTGTACTAGGTCCATGACCACTACACCACATCCTCCCCACTGCTTTGGCTATAGAGTTCAACATTCCATTAGTGTTGTTGTTTGCTTGTTCACCATTGGTTGGAGAGATTGAGAATAGAGTCTAGTAGACTCTCAATTCTGTTTCAAATTCTTCCTCTGTCATTTCGAAACCATTCATGCAAAGGTTGCTCATTTTCCTTCCTATGTTCAGCACTTTGCATTTATGAGCATTAACTTCTTTCGTTCTGCCTTCTGTTGTTCTTTAGGGTATCATCCATTCATTTTTTAATTTCTTCCTTTCCAGTTCTAGGGGGCTGACTCAAGCTAACATCTAGTTACCCAGGTGCAGTAAGTTTATCTTTCACTTGAATGCAGACAGCATTTATACGGGATTTTGCCATGGGGCTCATTACAGCTGATCCCCTTCCAGACCTTAACAGACACCCACACAGTTACTTTCCAGAAGAAATTCACAGGTAGCAAATAAAGTGGGAATCTTGACAGACATCCTTTCCTTTGTGGCTTAGGGGTGCTGAGGCCCAAGACAGTTGTGACTATGATCAGTTAACTGATTGGCTTTTGTACTTGGGGTCTTCCTCCCTTTCAAGGTTTAGTTTCACACAATGGATGGCATTTACTGGAGGTGAAGGATATCTCATCTGCCAATTGGAGAGCTTGAGTCTGGCTTGTCACATTACAAGCCACTAAGGTACTTATGAGGCCATTCGCAGGCCTTCCCTAGGCCTCGAGGCCCGCAGACATACTTGTCCTGTCTGCCAGGAGTTGGCAGCTGGAGACACACACATGTACTGAATGGCAGCACTATTGGTTAGGTGGTGATTGCTGTTGGTGTGATATCTACACCAGAAGCCTAGACTCATTGCTGGACCCCAGAACACTAGTGAGTAATGGTGGGAGGGAGAATTGCAAGGTTGGGAGCGAGCAGACGAGGTTGGCAGCAGGGAGAGCTGGCTAAGGTAGGTAACAAATTCCTTGTCCCTTCTTGATGTCAGACCATCAGTCAGGCCCTGAGTTTGTGATCAATTCGCTTCCTTTTTGTTGTATACAATTTGTTCTGAAACCTAAGTTTTGTGAAAGTGACAACATTCTAACATTTGGAACTACAAAGCTTTCTTAGAATTTGTTTGTTCTAAGGAGTCCAAAGCTAGAGGACATAGGTCTAAGGTGAGAGGGGAGAGACTTAAAAAGGATCTAAGGGGCAACGTTTTCACACAGAGGGTGGTGCATGTATGGAATAAGCTCCCAGAGGAGGTGGAGGTAGCAGGTACAATTACAACATTTAAAAGGCATCTGGATAGGTACATGAATAGGAAGGGTCTAGAGGGGTTATGGGCCAAATGGGACTTGATTGATTTAGGATATCTGGTCAACATGAACGAGTTGGACCGAAGGCTCAATTTCTGTGCTGTACATCTCTATGACTCTAAGTTTAATTACATACAATTCTGCCTAGAGATAGAGGAAGGGCTAGTTGCATGTTTTCCAATAGGTCACTTGGGACAGTTCAGGGGTCACAGCTAGTTAGAGACAGAGACATACAGAGCGATAGAGATTTAAATAGACTCCATGTTGTAGAGGGTCTGTATTAGTTGTGCTGTTCAAGGCAATTGAATTACGTGGGTTCTGTGGAGATGGAGCACTCAGTGAAGTCCTGGAAGAGAAGAATAGCTGCATATTTCTGTGTTGTTAGAAATCAAGTAGAAGTTCTAGGAGTTAGTAAGCTGCTCAATGTTGGGATCATGGCTCCAGACAAGTCCTGGAAGCTGTGGAGGCTCAGAAGAAGTCTGTGCTATTAATGGTTCAGTGCAGCAGGCTCTGGGTGCTGAAAGTACACAAACATTGTTTGCTTTGTGCAACTGAGGAAGATTAGAGCTCGTTTAAAATCCAAGGGCTGCCCTGGTTTGGGGAAGCTCGCTGTTTGTGAAAAAGTCATAAGCACAACTCTAGCTAAGTGCAGTTTCCAAGAATCTAGGACAGCATAGACCCAGGAAAGAAAGATGAACTACGAGAATAATTGAGGATAGATGACTGAGCGACTTTTGAGGAGTTTCAAAGCCAGGTCATTGAACGTGAAGAACCGTAATTCCTTGTGAAGTTTAATGAGATTTGATGACTCATGGTGTGACCAACATCTGGGCGAATTGCTAAGAAATCCATGGGATCTATTTAATCACCTTTGCTACTTGACGTGATCTGTGGAGTGCTTGATAATGACTTGTCTGTTGCCCTTTTTTGCCCTGAGTTAAATTTAGGATGTTAAAATGTAAATTAAATCTAATTTTTGTACAGCCTAAACCTTCTTTTTAACAATAATCTTTGCAAGTTTGCTTGAGTAAATTTTATTTGTAAAGAACTCATTTGTTGTCGTTGAGAGAACAAGACAGTTGAGGAAAGAAAATGGTTTACATTATTTCTAATATTCAACTAGATGAAGTTTGAGACATATACAACTGGGTATGTCACCACTCTAAGCATTCTGGTGACCAGTGGAGGAGTGGGGCTGGAACAAAATCAATGCACGCCCCCCCAACCTTGGTCGTGATCCTTTGACTGGGAGGCCATCTCTGGGAGTCCACAAGCAATGGGCTGTGAACTCTGCATGGCATGCCACTGCCCACTGCTGGTGGGATGAGGACCTTAGTTGGGCATTTATTGTCATGGAGGTGGGGTTTCTACCACCATCCGCCTGCAGGATTAAATATGCCCCACCACCATCAAACCTGGGAGAGGCATTAAATATTGACTTTATGCTCACTCCTAACTTTTGGCATCAGGAAATTCTAACATCCCCATTCTTCTTAAGATTATTCTTCTATAAAATTGTCTCAGCTGGGGAAATTATGAGTTGACTTTTACTTCCAGGATCCCAATCTGGGCAGTAAGCCAAATGCTAAGCCAGGAAGTTGGAGGTGGCTTTCTGGAGGATCTGAAGCCATACGCATAGAATCAGAGGCCTGCAGCACAGAAAAAGGCCTTTTCGCCCGTTGAATCTGCACTGGTTAAATACAAGTACCCAACTATTCCAATCCCATTTTCCAGTTCTTGGCTCATTGTCTTGTATACTGTGGTATCACAAGTGCACATTTAAATACTTCTTAAATGTTTTGAGGGTTTCTGCCTCTAGTCCCACTGAGATAGGAAAATGCTGCTGCTGCTGTAGGTGAGAAACTGCAAGAGCAATACCTTCTCTGGATTTGCAAATACAAGATGACCTCTGTCCATTGCAGTAGACCTCAAAATGCTTTCCAAAATTCATATCTGCCACCCCCTTGACCTATTGCCATGCAATCAACAGTCAGAAGCCACAAGAGGAAGGTGGAGGGGGCAGACTCAACTTTCCCTGGAAAATCTGAAAGGTGGTAGAGTATTCTTCGTTTGACACAATTGGCCTCTTTGGTGCCTGCTGTTGTGATAGCCATTGCCCCCAGAAATCAGTTCCACAAAGATAGGTCAGAGGAGGGGACTAGCAAGTCAAATGGTAAGGAGAGGTTCCTGCACAACTGTTCCCAAATGCACCTCTGCCTCAAGGTGAAAATTCAGCAGTCTGTCTGTTCTGTTCTTTCTATTGATAGGTAAAATGTAAGCAAAATCATTATTTTACTGCATAGTGGTTGCAAACAGCTCACACATTGTAATCAAGTGTATTATGGAACAACCATATCACAATTAGATTTGGAAACATTCCATTTTGCAACAGCTTAAAACAGGATTTATTTTAGCTTGTCTTTTCATCTTGGGGATGGGTCTGGGTGGGATGCTGTTCAGAGGGTCAGTGTGGACTTGTTGGGCCAAAGGGCCTGTTTCTGCACTGTACGGATTCTTAAAATCTTTAGACTCAAGAAAACTGACACTTGGCAACAGAATGAAGAAATACATTCACAAATGTAGTCCATTCCTTGTTTTCACTCTTCCTCTTTCCCTTTTCATTTTTTGCCAACAGACAGATTAAGCAATTCTTTATTTTAGTGAGAAAAACAGGGACTTGAGCTTGTATCTTTCACCTGGGTCAAAGGTAAAGGCTAAACCAGCACTTCCATGCTGTGGCATTCCCTGGCAGGCAGCTGGCAGTTGTCAAGGAGTTCAACTCCTTCCAAAAACTTCTGAGCACTTTCCCTTCTCTGTGCTCGATGACCTCAAGGACCTTTCAGCTATTACTAACATTAATGAGGTTCAGCTTATCATTATCTTTCAGCTGTCTGACTGTCAGACAAAAAGCTGAATCCTTGCTTTTTTGTGTGAGCTGACATGAAAGAACATTCCATGCTCAAAGGCTAGGACTCCACAGTGAACATAAAAAAAATTAGTATTTTGGCCTAAATATTTGAATACGCTTTCAAAGAAATGGTGCAGCAGTAGATAATGGGAGTTTTTGTGCTCACAATTGCTGAAAACCATTGGCATTTTGCCAGTTGTGATCCAAAAATAAAAGTATAATTTCATTGCTTTGACTTCTTCATTGAAAGTAAGCAACTGCAGTAAGATTTAATGGAAACGGCATCAAATAATGTGGTGATTTTCAATATATTCAGCATCCTCCAGCGGTCGAAAGTGTTCAGTAAAATCTAATAATGACAGATAGGTTACAATAGCATGTGTTGTTCACTATATTTATCGCCTACTGTCTTAGATTGCCAATGGCCAATTGGATTGTTGGCAATCTGAAGCCAAGTACTTTATTTATTTTTCTGTATGTGGGTGAAGCTGGTTCAAGTGATAGTAAATATCTATAAAGATCATGAAAAGATCACAAGATCACAATGACTCAATCTAATTCATCCAGCATACAATGAACACTTGATACCTTTTCAGTTTCAGTATTTGGCCTTGAATGAACCCAGTACCTTGGTTGCAACTATACTCCCAGAGTTCTTTGGCATCCCATTAAATTTCCAATATTTGATTGATATCAGAGGAAGGGATATATCAATTACTCATAAGAGGTTCTGGGAACTACTGCGCAGTGCAGACAGGAATTGATATAATAGACAGCTTTCTCATAAAAATACATTAGATTTTTCTTTACAGTAGTATTTTTGGGTGGAAAGAATGTCTGGGCACATGTTAAGTAATTTAGATATCCATTAGTTGTTTGAAGTGGAAGTAATGTCCACATGTATGAAAATTCCTATTTGACTTTGAGAACCTGTACAAAAAGCACTAGTTTAAATTATACCTTGCATATCCTAATTGTTGTCTGAAAGATCAAAAACAAATCTTCCATATGACAGTTGAAGTTTACTCTTGTGCCTTTATTCTCTTTACATCTATTGATGTAGCACTACAACATAGCTAAGAGTTGCGGTAGTTATTGTTTGTAATGGCTAATGTTGTATTGATCAATCCTTCACATAAATTGGTGGGTCAAATCCATTTGAGTTGAAGAAATCTAGAAGTGAATTTCCCGTATGAAGTTTACAAAGCTTAAGTTGCATCTTGTGTTGTCATTGTTGCACAATATAAATTGTTTCATATTCCTTCTATATGAATAGAATGGGAGTTTCATTCACTTTGACATCATGATTTCAAATCTTGGGATTTTTAAGATTACTGAGAAAAAAAGAAGTGCTGTCAAATCTTTTCATCCTGCAATCATCCAACAGATCACAAGAATACCAAATTTCAAAGAAAGCAGCAATTTATCCCACAGGAGAGAAAGGATGTTGATTGGTTGATTACTGGATGCTGATTGATTGAGGCATTACCATGGAGAATGCACCAGGGAGCAGTTATCCACTCTCTGCCTCCAAAGCTTTTGTTTAAATTCAATGAAGTCAACTCTGATTGATCAAGATGTTATACAGATTAGGGAATGTACTTTTGTTTAATAAAAAAAGGTTTCATACCTGGATATCTGCTTTCTGCTTGCAGAGGACAGGGCTCTGCATATAAATAAATATAACATTTAGCAAATGTAAGTGAGCCACATTGCAAACCCAACTAATCAGCTCAACTTGGTTGTTCAGCATGCCGAAAACTGATGGGCCCTGTCTTTTTCAAATAAGTCCATACATTGTACTTTTTTCAAGTAAACAAAATTTGAGGAACAACTAGTGCATTCCCTATGGTAACATCTTGACCAGAGTTCATCTGCCAATCAATGAAAAACTTTCTTTTCATGTGATATAAATTGTTATCCCCGTCAAAATGTGGTATTCTTGCATTTGTCCTGATGACTCCAAAATGAAAAGCTTTCACTGAATGTCCTTTTTTCAACAATACTCAAGATCTGTTCTACCAACCAGTTATGATTAACATTCTCATCCATTTTGTCTGTCTAAATTATGAAGATTTATACTCAAAAAATGACCTCTTCTAAACTGTTTTGTCTATTCACTACAATTATATTCAAACTAACAAAGGCATAACAGCCTATCTCCTCCAATCAAATCCTATGGAGGCCTCCATCCTTCTCTCCCCCAACCCCATAATTATATCAGTTATCTCTTATATAATTCCCTGTTTCTTGTTTCCACTGCAAGTCCAACCTTCAGATATTCATATTGAATGGTTCAAAAGATGGTTCCAATTTCTTCCATTTAGATTGACTCTATCGCCTCTCCGCCACTGTCCTAATATAGTTGCAAACTTGTTCATTAAATAATGACAGAGTTTGTGCCACTTTATCTGAACTTTTATTCTAAATTTTATCTCACGTGATACAAAATCAATTTAACTCTGAAGAAAAAGAATTCTGTATGCTAAAAGCCTGCCAAGGACAACTGAAGAGGCAAAAACTGTGTAAAAAATAAAACAAATGAAAATGAAATTAAAATAAAGCACAGATTCTGGTGGCTGGAAAAAGATATACTGAACAGCAAATGGTGACAAAACAGGTATACGAGCTACAAAAATGGACCAAGAAAAATAGCTTTCAAGGTATATCACATTTCTCCTAAGGTCTTCTCCAAGTAGATATTCAGTGAGAGGATAAGGAGGTGGCGTGGAGGCATGAGAAGCGAATGTGGTGGTATGTTTGTGGGGTATGAGGTAGAAGGGGGGAGGTGAGGGCTACAGGCCCAACAGCTTTTATTTATACATTTTTCTCCAAAGTGAAAATATGGCTACAATGCTTTGTTTAAATCAGAAATGTGGTCCCAGTACTGAGATGTATGGCACCCTATTCAAAACTTTCCTCCAACTCTCAAAAGAAACTCTTCAAATGCAACCTCATTATTTCCTACTCTTCAACCTGCCTCCTATCCATTCCCTGGGTTGCTACCATTTGAATTAAATTAGTAGCCTATTAAGTGAAAGTTTTGCAGAGGCCTTTGAGAAGTTGAAGTAAAACCTGCCTTGGCACTTACCACAGTCTACTTGGGTTGTCACTTCCTCATGAAATTCAAGGAAGTTGGTCAGTTGGGATCTTACCTTTCTGAAGCTTACTGTCAACCAAGTTTGCTGCGTAGATAATCCTAAATTTTACTCCCAATAATAATTATCCGGTTGCTGTTTTGTCACTCCTTTCTGAATATAGGCTTTTTTCTTATTTTATTGCTACCTCCCCAGTGTCCATGGATTCCTACAGAAGAATCACCAGAGGCCCACAGATCTCTTCCTGAGTCTTTGTTCGCACTCTGGGACAATCATATTGGGATTCATCTGTTCTATCTTTTTGGGGCTTCTATTTTATTTGTAACAAAGTAATTGATTTTACTTGGAACATCTTTGATTACAGAGTGCTTATTGCTCATTTCTTCTGTTTGAATACTCGGATCAAATAATTATACAGAATATTTACTACTTGTTGATCAATGTCAGCTTCAAACTTGTTTGTCTTTTCTTCTCCAACTGTCTCTCTGCTATTGTGGTTTTAAATTATATTTTTGCGGCTCTATTTAGCCTCCTATCTCTCTCTGGATTTTTCATTGTCTCGTTAAGCTTTTTTATGTACTATTTGTTCCCAATAAGCTGTTTTGCTTTTATCCTTGTAGGATTTGTACAGACGTAGTTTTCCTATTTATTTCACCATTAAATTGTTTGTAAATCAGTATAAAACCAATCCTGACAGAGTTTGCAAGGCCAGTGGCACGACGCCTCTCTTACAGCATGCACTAGTGCCAATTTGGATGACTTTCTGGTAACAATTTGACTAACCTTCAGAGCAAGAGGATTAATCAAAGTGATCTACATTTCGAAAGCAAAAATTCTACCAATGCAGATCATACATGTCTTCAACAATTCCTTCACTGGTATGCCAAAATTTCTTCCAAATCCATAAATTATATCCCCCAGCTCAAAAAGTATTTGCCTCTGGTTCCACCACCTTGGGCTTTTTAATTGCAAGATAGATAACTCTGCCGTTAGAAAGAAAAGACACTCTTCCGTGATCTTCTCCCTAAGTCATCTTTCAATCAGGAAGAATCCAAATTTCTCCATCAATGTTAGCCCTCCAGTAACAGGGATCAAATAAAAATGAGTTTCTGAATTTAAGTCATGAATGTATAGAAGGATAATCAGCAAAACAATCTGGAAAATTGGACAAAGCTGCCCTCAGAATTGTTCACAACGGATAATGGTTAAATGAGGCCTCAATTAATAAGAATATTATTGTTAATTTCATCCTCTGCACTCTATAATACCTACTACACCTCCAGTGCAACAGGTTCCAAAAACACGATTTAGTAGGCCTGCACCAGGCAGGGGTTTGAGGAGGGTGGGTGTGGTAGTTAAATTGCAGGGAGCTATGAAGGATCGGATCTCCAGCCATGTTCCCCACTGCAAAATCTTACTGATGGCAGAACTGGCTTCAAACAAGCTTCCTGCCACAATGTGTTGGTGGGGGGTATATCTAAACATTCAAGTGGTATCAGTGGCCATTTTAGGAGGCTGTTGGTATTTTCCTGCCAGCCGATCAACTGGGAAGGTAGGGAGGCTGCTGACAGAGTGTAAGCAACTTCCAATGGTGGCCACATATGAAGTATTTCTTCATTTACAGATAGGAGAGCGCCACTACAATGCCACCAATTTGCACAGAGGGGATTCCCCTTAGTTATTAATTTATTTTAAAAACATGTTTTATTTGCTTCTTGAGCATGTATAGTGTAGGCTGTACAGCATCTATCTTCTTCAGCAATGGCCGTTAATCATGGTGGCACTGTTGAGCTGCCAGGCCCTCATTGGGATAGCATCTGCTGGAGTTAAGTGGCCGTCTTGATTAAGCCCAACAACAGTTCAGTGATGGCTTGACTTATGTAAAATCCAGGGAAGTCCCATTAGTCGATTGTGCATGTTGCTGACAATCCATTTCCATCAGTGTTGAAACTCTAAACATTTCAATAAATTCTACCCCATGGAACAAAAGAAGGATTCTTTCAAATGTACATTTCTGATGAAGTCCAATTGTTCTCAAACCTACAAAACAACGCTGGCTGTGCCTCAAAGTTATTGAGGAAGTTCAAACATTAACACAAGTTCGATCTTTTGCAAACAGAGAAATGTGCAATGAAGGGATCAATTGTGCAACCATATCACCAAACAGTTCTAAAATCTTTAATCTATGTAAAACTTAACTGAAATATAATGTTCCCAACAAATTACAATGTAATAGGTTGCACTTTATTTCAGCAATGTCCTTTCAAGGTGGCTCTCAGTTGCCTTATAAGTTCACGGAGTTAAAAATAAATCACAATACTTAATTGTTTTAATGTTGAGATGCCGGTGTTAGACTCGGGTGGACAAGGTCAGAATTCAAACAACACCAGTGACTTCAAAGAAATTTAGGGATTTACATATACATATTAATCAATTAAAACCTTGTAACTGATTAAAGATTTAACAGCATCTTAGATTTGTTTTGTACATCCTCATCAGTGGTATGATCCTTTGATCTTTTACTTATAAATTCTGTGTCTGATACCATCTCTCTCACTAACACCTGAAGAAGGAGTAAGACTCCAAAAGCTTGTGTTTTCAAACAAACCTGTTGGACTATAACCTGGTATCATTTGATTTCTGACCTAGTTATTTTAAGGCATCGTGGCTCCTCTGACCCCAAACTGGATTAGCGTAGCCATTCATATGTATTTTCTTGATACTGATATGTAGGGAATGATTTGAAGTATTCCCATCCATATTGTAATTTGGTAGACAATATTGGGATGGATTTTACCACCACCCTGGTGCTGGATTGGGGGTGGGGGGGGAGCGCGGTGGGGGTGCACCTGTAAAATAGTGAAGGAAGGTGGGTGTGGAGTACCTGTTAACTTCATGTTGCCATTGCATTTTATGAGTGCTGAGGAAATTGGAGAGCACTCCTCCTGCCTAGAGCCTACCTGAGCCAGGGAGGTGGCCAACTAATGTTGCTACATTCCCAGCAGTGGGTGAGCTGTGCTCTCCCATTATAGTCCAACTGTATAAAAATGGTGAGTACTGTTTCAGTGCTGCAGGAAAGTAAAACAGAATCCCAAATATGACATCAGAACCTGGACCAGTAGCATCGGGACAACGAGATATCACAGGAGGAGGAAGTTTGCTTTTCTGGCAAATTGGTTCAGGTCTTAAATACCTGATTTTGAGGTAACAGTTTTATTGTACCACTCCTGATTTGTGACAGACGTGCACATCGCAAAATTGCACACTTCCTCACCATGGCTTACTTCTCCCTAAATTGGCAAAAGCACTGCAGCCAAACTTTATCCTTTACTTTAGAATTGGTGGAAAGCAGTTTTGGCTTCACACCAACATTAAACTTGTGGAGTCCCTTACATTTTTGTACGTACAGAGGGATTTTCTGTCTACTGAAAGTGACTAGTATTTCACATGTAATTAATATAATGGAACTTCCCAAATCTGAAATCCCAAAAGTGTTAGTTCATTATATTGTCTTATTTTGAAGAACACTATTTGAAAAACTACAGCACATAGTTTGTTATAGTTGTATTGAGTATTGCGTTATTCTATTTGTATATACTTTTGCATTACTGTCTATTTAATATCAATTGACAGTCACTAACATAAAAGTTTAACGCAAGCAAATTTACAAACTTCAAATTGTCAATTTATGAATGACAATGTCTGTTCTGAATGTTGGTACTATTCTGTCAACATTTATATTGTGCACTATTTAACCTTTTCCCTTTTAGCCACCTTTCAAATAATCATTTCACACATGGCATCTGTTGTCTGACCTGCAAATGGAAGTGCATGGCCTGTGCATGACCCAGGGAAAGTGTCAGCTCAGCTTCATTCCCACTGCTCTGAGCTATAAGTGACAGGGGAATAGGTTTGGAAAGTGGATAATATTAGAGGTCATTTCCTATATTTTGAAACAGAAAACTATAACTATAAGTGCACCATGTCCCAATTACCCATGTGTAATTATTCACAAAAAAAGTGTGGCTTCTCAAATGTTTAAACCTGTCTCCTTTGGGAACATTGCTGATGCTGTGCTTCAAGATGAAATGTATTGACTCATTCCTGAGCCAATGTGTACCTTTTAAGAGCCATTGTTTCAATGGAATGACGAATTAATGTTAGTTTAACGGAGCTTTTCTGAAAAAAACATATCTTAGCCTTGTTTGGTTAAGCCATGTTTTAAGATTTAAACTGCTTTGAATATAGAGCTTATTCAACTTTGAGAGCATTTGTATACACTGACAATTTCATATTGTTAGACAAAAACTGAAGTGCAGAGATAACTAACTGCAAAAATGGTTGCATCAAAATAGATACAAAGCTACTCTTTCTACCCAGAAATTGCCACCATCAGCGAATTTTTAATGGACAGTTGTGCATTTCCTAAAGTTCAACTAATAGCTAGTGCCATTCAAGAGGTATGGCAATGATTCATTAGATCTGAAAATATGACCAGTTTTGGTATATATCCAAAAATATAAACAGTTTCCAGTTATTAAATCTGAGTCACTGTCATCACAAATCTTACTCCAGACTGATGTTAACAACAATCATATATTGCTAAAGGCTGCATTCCAGTTATATGGTCACTAAAAATTGTGAAATATTCTAGCTATCTTTTCCTTGCAATTATGTTCTACAGTCAATGACTGCGATTGGAGTCATTTTTTAAGCAGGGAAATCTTCATGATAATAGCTTTCACTTTTTAAAAAGTGAAATAACATGAAAATGTTAACATTATCCATTCTTCAACATTCCTGATTTTTTTTTCAGACTATCTAATAATGAAGGGTTTTACACATCCTCAGGAGGCAAATGAGCATTATGAAGTTCATTTAAATATTTCAGCTCCCACTTGTTGGGAAATCTGCAGTAGATGCAGCAGCAAGTTGGCCTGAATTATTCACTGACTCTCAGGGTCAGGTATCCCTTTTGCTAACCAGGTTTTCACACATTCCCAAAAGCATAAACTGTGTAAATAGAACAGCAGATGCTGGAAGGCAGGAGTGTTTGATCATGACAGATTGTAAACAGCAGGTGCTTCAAAGCCACAGGTAATCCTAGACATTCAGCAGTGGTAATGTCCAGTCTCTACATTATAACATGATTATTCGTGTTCTCTCTTCCATAAAGATATCAATACTGATATAGCTCAGTGATCATGTAAAAACTGCCAAGAATCACCTCCAAAAAGATCCTTTATTCTGCCTTTTATTCCTTTTTCAATTTTATTTTAAATTTTGTCTTTCCTTTTGTATCATTGTGCTGAGTTCATTGCCTTTATATTGAGGACGAGCAAATAACCAGCTCCCACCTCTCTTGTTGATGGCACTGTGACTAACTGCTAGAGGGTGTGATAAAGTCAGCCTTTGTGGTCACTGCAATTTTGCCTCGCTTTTGGAAAATTCTCTCTCTTTTCCTGGTCTTCCATTACCTTCCCTCTTATTGTTATTCCTAATAGCCGCTTGCCTGTGTTCCTTGTCATCCTCCGTTACTGTTCTCTCATTGAGACTCAACAGAAGGATTGACGGGTATTAGCATTGTGTTTGCTTTGTGAAGGATGGTCTCTCATTAAACTTTATCTGAGAAAGCTATAACGTTTTCACTGTGTGATGAATTCCAGATCACCTACAGCAATCAGTAATCGACTCCACCTGTGGTGTGTTGTTCGTAGGTGGGGCAATTGTCTACAAGTTATGAATTGTAATTTCTATTATGGCCTTTCTCCTACAGTTCGGAAAATTGTTGGCAGTTTATCCTACTGTTTCAGTGCAGCTATCCATTACAAGAAGTATCTCTTCCTCTGCTAATTTCCAACAATGTTGGAAAACAAATTATTCCAAAGTAGGTACCATAAGACATTCATTTGCTCTTATTCTTTGATTGGCGTTGAGTAGGGAAATGCCGTGTTCAAAGAGTTTGTTGATAATTGCAATATTCAAGTCAGCAGATTGGTTGTTATATTTGGCATTATTTACCTTTGACTAAAGGCATGTACTTCTTTTTCACCCATTTTCCTCTGCCAGGCATGCAATCTTCCATGGATAGCTGTTGATCTAATGCAGATATGAAAAGTGCAGTTATTTTTTGCTTCATCGTTCTCTAATTTAAATATGTACAACTTTTACAATTATACATGTACCTGAGTTTCTGTCAGTCATTTTGACATTGAAAAGAGAGATTTAGACTCAGCCAGGGGTTGTGGGATTGACTGACAGCTGTGTCAAAGCTGGGAAAGGGGATTGAGGGTGGTGGTAGGGGCATAGTGTTATTTCCAGACTGCTGTCTGCTTTGGCAGGTGTTTGGTAACCAGAGGTGCCCAATTACAGATTTTGTTGGGATTGATGTAGTTTATCTACTTCCCAGTCAGAGCAGAGCTTTGTAGATTAAGCTCTGTAATATATAATGGAACAGCTAGATAAATTCTGAGGCCCTGATATATTCCTCAGCACAAGACACAGATTTTGCGTTTTAACATCCCGATGTTTAGAGGTAACCTGGGTGTTTAATACTCACCCACCTGTCTTATGTAAATAAAACTATATATTGGTTTAGAGCCGAAGTCTGGATCTACATCTGCATATGGCAAGATGTGATACACTTTAGTAGCTGGTATACAGAGCAATCATTTTCTTTTATGACTAATGGGCCTTGCTACCATTTAACCAGATATTTGGCAAAAAGAAATACATTTAGCTCATTGAGGACATGAAATCAACTCACAAAACTTATTATTTAGCATAAAAATTCAAAACACAATAGCAATTGATATCATTGGAGGGTCTAGCATTAGAAAGGATCCTATTCAAAGGTACATATAGCAGAAGGAACATTTACAATGTTAAAAATAGTTTATTTAAAACAAGACAACAAGGTGCAGGGCTGGATGAACACAGTAGGCCAAGCAGCATCATAGGAGCAGAGAGGCTGACGTTTCGGGCCTA
>NC_063333.1:127930648-128004253 GCF_021869965.1 Rhincodon typus
ACGATGCCACCCGAAGGTTGCAGGAACAGCAACTCATATTCCGCTTGGGAACCCTGCAGCCCAATGTTATCAATGTGGACTTCACAAGTTTCAAAATCTCCCCTCCCCCTACCGCATCCCAAAACCAGCCCAGCTCGTCCCCGCCTCCCTAACCTGTCCTTCCTCCCACCTATTCCCTCCTCCCACCTCAAGCCCCACCCCCATCTCCCACCTACTAACCTCATCCCGCCCCCTTGACCTGTCCGTCCTCCCTGGACTGACCTATCTCCTCCCTACCTATCTCCTCCCCACCTACACTCACCTTTACTGGCTCCATCCCCGCCTCTTTGACCGGTCTGTCTCCTCTCCACCTATCTTCTCCTCTATCCGCCTCCCCCCTCTCCCTATTTATTTCAGAACCCCCTTCCCCTCCCCCACTTCTGAAGAAGGGTCTCGGTCCGAAACGTCAGCCTTCCTGCTCCTCTGACGCTGCTTGGCCTGCTGTGTTCATCCAGCTCTACACCTTGTTATCTCAGATTCTCCAGCATCTGCAGTTCCTACTATCTCAGCACACAGTCAAGTACCTTCAAAATGTTATTTAAGCTCAAATAGGCTTACACTAGAGGGAGCTAAAACTTTGCACAACAGGAAGTTGTAACAAGCTGATAGGTTTTACTTTTTACAAACAGCTGTGGCTTATAAAAGCATTGGAGTAGGTTGATGGATAGAGAGAGGGGTGAGTGGGGTTTTGAAAAAAGGAGGGAGCACTGGGTGCTGAATAATATCTGAAAGACCAGCAGAGATCCAGTGCAGCAAGAAGAATCTCCCTTCCCCTTCAGGCCTCGGGGACCATTTGGAGACAATGTGCAAAGTAGGTTCAGGAAGCTTCAGAGATTGTACGTTCCGAGGGCTAGATCAGGTTAGTTGTCCTGCTGATCAGTGGACATGTGGTGTCGCTCGAATCTGACTTTCTAAACATCTAATCATAGGATCCCTACAATGTTGAAGCAGGCCATTCGGCCCATCGAGTCCACACTGACTGTCCAAAGAGCATCCCACCCTATCCTTGTAACCGTGGATTTCCCGTGGCTAACCCACCTAGCTGGTACATAGTAGACACTATGGACAATTTAGCATGGCCAGCCCACCTAATTTTGCACATTGTTGGACTGTGGGCGGAAACATGAGCACCTGGAAGAAACCCACATAGACACGGGGAGAATGTGCAAACTCCACACAGACACCTGAGGGTAGAATTGAACCCAGGTTCCTGGCGCTGTGGGGTAGCAATTACCACATCTCGGTATTAGAAAGCCCCAACCAGAATATTTTACTTTCTGTTTAGGAATGAGGTGACTTACATAAATTAAAGATAACACACAGAAGTATTGAAAGATTTAAAGATAAATAATGGAAAAAGATATGTAACTAGTTTTCATACAGTTTCATGACATTCTGTGATTCAGAGCAGGTTATATAAACAATAAAGAAAAACAACATAAAAACCTGACACATTCATTGACTCCCACAATGCTGCACAGAAATTCAGTTTCAGGGAGATAAGATTTAGTGTTCAGAAAGAAACAAAATCTGTTTGACTCCAGTAATGGTACACATTGGTCCAGACCTTCCATTCAGTGTTGATGACGCTCACATTGACATTGTCTGCAAAGATTTCGGTACCCGAATCTTTTTGTGAACTTACAGCCAACACTTTTGATCCGAGATGAAGCACCAACGGGTCAGTGCAGCTATCCCCGGAGAAGACAAGTGAGCACAAGGGTAGACAAATGTAGAGAGGACATGCCCCCTTCTCACAATAGCTGCTATATTCAGCTAAATCTTTAAAAAGTCTGAGGATTTTCAGTGGGTGGAGTGAGTCGGTAGGTGGGTGATTGCGAAGGTGAGTCATTGGATCAGGTCAAGGGGTAGTAAAGGTAGTAAAGCTGTCAGTTTGGGTCAGGGTCATAAATGGGGATCTCAGTTATAGTTAATCTCAGTGTCTTACTGGGTATTAATCAGCATTGGAACAGCATTAGTAGTCTCATGTATCTGAGCCAAGTCTCGGACAGTAAACTCAGCATCACTGATTTTTGTAGTTGGTCCTGGATGGCAGAAACCAGTTCATTGAAAGTTTAAACTTTCAGTTTTAAAAATTTCTTCACAAACTATGTCTATCTCCAGGCTGGCCAGGTTTATGCAGGTAGTCAGCTGATTTAAACCCACCCTATATAAAGGATATTTCATTTGAATGTCCATTCTGTGCCTTGGGCTGAGCTAAGGATAGGTGTGTTCAAATTCAAACAATTTGGTAACAGTGCAGAGTCAGAGATGTCACCTTGAGGTTGTACAGGACATTGGTGAGGCCTCTTCTGACATACTGTGTCCAGTCCTGGTCGCTCTGTTATAGGAAGGATATTGTTAGGTTGGAGTGGGTTCTGAAAAGATTTACCAGGATGTTGCCAGGAATGGAGGGTTTGAGTTATAAGGAGAGGCTGAATAGGCTGGACGTTTTCACTGGAGTGTAGGAGGTTGAGGGGTGACCGTATAGAGGTTTATAAAATCATGAGGGGTATAGACAAGGTGAATAGCAGATGTGTTTTCCCTGGAGTGGGGGCTTTCAAAACACGGGGGCATATTTTTAAGGTGACAGGAGAAAGATTTCAAAAAGACACGAGGGGCATTTTTTTGTGTTTCGTGTGTGGAATGAACTTCCAGAGGAAATGATGGATGCAGGTACATTTAGATTTAAGAGACATTTGAATAAGTACATGAATATGAAATGTTTGGAGGGATATGCAAAGGCAGGTGGGACTAGTTTAGTTTGGGATTATGCTGAAAACAACAAATTCTGGAGATCACACTGGGTCAGACAGCATCCATGGAGAGAGAGCAAGCTAACATTTTGAATCTAGACGACTTTTCATCAGAGTTTGGGACTATAGTCGGCATGGATTGATTGGACCGAAGGGTCTGTTCCACGCTGTATGACTCGAAACGGAATAAAACCCCAAGACAGATTCCAAACCAAAGAAAGTAGAAAGAAACACTAACTACAGCACTGAAAGCACAGAAGCAATGTGCAAAGTTAAAAGTAAAGTGAAAAGACAAAAAGACCAACACAAGGATGTCAAATCCCCCATCAAGAACTGGAAAACCACAAGTATACTACTTGAAATCAGATTTTTTAAACAAAGGCTAAAGCTATGTTTCATAGACCAAACAGATGCAGAACTGGTTAAACAAGCTGTCATGATATTCATAGCTGTGGCTGCGAGCTTGCAGAGTCAATAAACTGAAGATGAGCAGAAAGATCCCCCAAAGGAAATGGGAAGTCCTAGAAGATCAGTTGCATGAAAGAGTCAACCCTAGAATTCATGACTTGTCAGAATGAGCAGTGCAATCTGTGATTGTCTAACCTATTGAAGCATACAATCAGGCCAATTGACAAAGAAAGGATGCAGCCTTTGTTCACAATTAGCAGATGACAGAAAACAACACCACTGCAGCTGGAAACCAATACCTGCAAGCATTAGATGCAGCAAACAGCAAAGACTCTGTAATCAGAACACAAAAAGCAAGTTATGCAACAAGTATGGTTTTATCCACCCAGTTTGGTGTTTCTCTTTCCCTCCCCCATTGTGTTTCTTTCTTCCTTTCTCTCTCTCCAGTTTCTCTCTTTTTCTGTCCCAGTTTATGATTTTCCCTTCCTCTCTTGACCAGTTTGTGTTTCTTTCTCTCCAACTTTCAGTTTATGTTTCTTTATCCCTTCTAATTTGTATTTCTCTCTCTCTCTTTTCCAATCCGTGGTTCTCTCCAGTGATTTGTGTTGACTCTGATGCCTCCATCCTTAAAACCGGCAATGAAATGTTGTGTTCAGAATAAGGGTGTGACCAGTAGGCTTTAGACTATCAATTTGATGACAAGCCGTGAAATCAAGACCATATTAAAAGTACACCTTGAGTCAACAGAGGGACCAAACATTCAATAAGACTTCATAACTGACATGGAGATTGCTGTCCACAATTAACCTGCGTTCCATGTGAAAACAATGCTGCTACATGGAAACTTTATACTGACTTCTCATTTCCATGACAGTGGCATGAAGCTCACTACAGGTGTGTAAATTCCTGCAAAGCTTGCATCAATTAAAGGCAGCCTGCACTTCATAAATTCAGCCTGCAGCAGTTCTTTCAGCTGGGTGACAAATCAATCAAGGAACAGGAACAAACTGGAGTAACGGTGCAGGAGGCCAGAGGCAGGGTGTGGATGGACTGCCGTAGGCCTTAATTCTGAAAGTTGAAAGTAAGGTCATGTACTTTGTTTGCACGGGCTAGGAGGTCTCGAGACGGAGACTGAAAAACCTGGAAAGCAGATAGCCAAAGAAGACTGTTCCAAACATCAGATCTGGATGCAGTGTCGGAACAAATTCAATGATCTCACTTGAGCAATCAGGGCCAGGTGATGTATCTTCAAATGTCACATCCCGGTCACTGCACCCTCGACTTCACACTACTCAAATATATCACCCGCTCACCACAGACGCACCAACAATCTCCAGCAATCAAGGCTCAAGTTTAACATTTTGACACTGTACCCCACCCACTTGCCATTACAGCAAATCTCTCACCCCACCTCACAGCTTCAGTACTCTTTCATCTATTCAGCCAAGGCCTAGCATCCAAATTCATTGCAAATAAACTTATTGACACTTTCCCTTTTGCAGGATAAGCTGGATCAGAATACCCAGTAGAAAAAGCAAAGCAGTGGAAGATGGGCATGACTATATGTAGTGAATGCCATGTAATTATAATGACAGGAAAATAGATCAAGGCCAGCAGTGTCACTGGAGCTATCAATGATGAAAGCATGATTCTGTGCAGTACATCTCCACAAATCCAACTTTGTCCTTATCCTATAATCCTGTAATTATGCACCTCTGCTTTCCCCTGCTCTTGTCCTGGGTGACGTTATGCTTTCAGTTATGCAAGGACTACATTTGGTCAGCCAGTAGTCCTCAAGACTCACAGAAAGAGCTGACCTCTTCCATTTTTCAGTTTTCATAATCATAGTGTCATACAGTAATACCGTATGGAAACAGGCCCTTCGGCCCAAACTGGGCCATGCTGACCATGGTGCCCACTCAGCTAGTTCCCATTGCCGACATTTGGTCCATATCCCTCTAAACCCTTCCCATCCATGTACCTATCCAAATGTTTTTTAAATGTTGCTATTGTACCTGCCTCAACCACTTTCTCTGGCAGCCCATTCCATATGCACACCACTCTCTGCATGAAGAAGTTGCCCCTCAGATCCTTCTTGAGTCTTTCCCCCTCACCTTAAACCTATGCCCTCTATTTTTCAATTCCTCATCCATTGGAAAAAGACCACATGCATTCATCCTATCTCTGTCACTCATGATTTTATATACCTCAATAAGGTCAGCCCTCATTCTCCTACATTCCAAGGAATAAAGTCCTATCCTAGCCAACCTCTCCCTATAACTCAGGCCTACTTTCCATCAATCTATTCTATGTATAAAAGGTCATGGTCAACCTGTGTTTCCACGCTTTTTGTAGTCAACATCCTTGTAAATCTTCTTTGCACAATTTCCAGTTTAACTATGTCTTTCCTATAACAGGGTAAACAAAACTGTACACAATACTTCAAATGCGGCCTCACCAACTACTTACACAACTGCAACATAACGTCCCAACTCCTATACTCAATGCCTCGACTGATGAAGGCCAGCATACTAATTGCCTTCTTCACCACCCTATCTACCTGTGACACTGCTTTCAACGAACTATGTACTTGTACTCCTTGGTCCCTGTGCCCCACAACATTCCTCAGGATCTTGTTGTCATTTACTGTATAAGTCCTACCTTGGTTTGACTTTCCAAGGTGCAACACCTCACGCTGATCTGTATTGAATGGCATTTGCCAATCCTCAGCCCACTTCCCCATCTGATCAAGATCCCTCTGTAACTTTTGATAACATTCATCACTACCAATGATACATCCTAATTTTGCATCATCGGCAAACTTACTAATCATGCCTTGTACATTCATATCCAGACCATTTATGTAAATAACAAATAACAAAGGTCCCAGCACCTATCCCTGTGGCACACCACTAGTCACAGGCCTCCAGTCTGAGAAATAACCTTCAACCTTCACCCTCTGTTTCCTACCCTCAAGCCAATTTTGAAGCCAATTAGCCAGCTTTCCCTGGATCCCTTGTGACCTAACTGTTGTATCAGCATCTCAGAATGATATCCTTATTCCACCAACATTTTTATGGATTGTACTAGCTAAACCAGCTGTGGCAGCAGTCCTAATAATGAAATGTTTTACATGGAAATAATCTAAAGAAAAGTCATGAAAATTTCAAATAATGAGATCACAACTATTGCTTTTGATAGCTTGTCTCATACAGAGGAAAATTGGTTAATACACTATCTTAGAAACAAATGGACCTTGTAACCTGTATGGATGGCTTCCTCATGTTTTGGCCTTGCTGGAGGATGCCAGGTTCTTGTTTCTGTCAATACCCGTCAGTCTATTCGATGTATTATAGAACATGGTCAATCTATGTTTCCCCTCTTATTCCCAGCCAAACACAAATTTTTGAGGGCGAAACATTGTCATGTGATTTGACACTCATCTAGTTCAGATTTAGGCAATGTGCATACCTTAGAAGGCAGTTTAAGGATTAGATGTGCACATGCTGAGTCATGGGTCATGGGGGTGGGAGGGTGGTGTTGGGGAAGAATAGAGTGCATATGACCTTTCACTTCATTGTGAGGTAACTGGTGAGGATTCAGATGTGGGCAATGCACAAGGAAAGGCTGATTGGCATGCACAGTGGCATAGTTGATGCATTGTCTATCAGCCAGAGGGCCTGTTGTCATTCGCTAAGGTGCACAGAGGAGTCCTGAACCACAAACTTTCCACAAGGTTTCATGGAAAGCTTGAAATCCATCTTTCACAGATTTATAGGGATTTATATCCAAGTCCACTAGTGGACCCAACAAAAAGCTGCATTTTAGAATCACAGAAACCCTATAGTGTGGAAAGCAGGCCATTTGCTCATCAAAGTCACACTGACCCTCCGAAGAGCATCCCACCCAGAATCAACTTCCCACCTTATCCCTGTAACCCCATAGCTAATCCACCTAGCCTGCATACCCCTGGACAATAAGGGTAATTTAACATGACCAATCCACCTAACTGCACATCTTTTGACTGTGGGAGGAAACTGAAGCACCCGGAGGAAACCCATGCAGACACAGGGAGAATGTGCAAACTCCACACAGACAGTCACCTGAGGCTGGAATCAAACCGGGGTCTTTGGCACTGGGAGGCAGCAGTGCTAACCACTGAGCCACTGTGCCACCCTATCGGGGGAGACGCCACTAAAAGCTAGCCCCTTAGTCATGCTGCCCCCTACCCTTACTCCTCCGTGACCTACATCTTGTCATTAATCATGCACAGCCTGAGGTGATGTTGGGCTCTCGCTGGATCGCCAGCCAGAGACCAAGACCACATGAAAATATCAAGCAATAACTCCTCTTCTCCACAAAGACCGCCTGACATGCTGAGTTGTCCCAGCAATTTGTGTTTTTCTTTCAGATTTCCAGTACCTGTTGCATTTTGTTTTAGTTTATCTGAGTAGGCTTCTTATGAACCCATTTGATCTGGTGGGTCAATTGCATTGGCAGCATGCCTCCTTTCTTGTGACTTTTGGAGAGGGTTCCCACAATGGCTTGAAGGCTTTTCTGCAACTGCCCTCAGATAAATGTTGTTTATCTTTGAGTGCACAATGCTAGGTCCATGAGCCAATTGGAGGATATGGCTATAAGACTAACCATCAATTGTTACAATGGATAACCACCAATGCACATTGTACAGTACATACACAGAGGCTACATGAGGTGATGCAAGAGAAATGAACATTTCTCACCAATTTAAAAGAAAGTATTTCCTTCCCCATTACCACAAAACCCCTTCTAAAAAAACTGCTCATTCTAAGATTTGGCTGGGATTACCACTCGTAAAGTGCCATCCAAGCCACATACCATCTTGACTTGGAATTGTACCACTATCGCTTCACCGTTGCTGGGTCAAAATCCGGGAACTCCCTCTCTAATTGAATTGTAGATGTAACAAAACCAGATGGACAGCTGTGGTTCAAGAAGATAGTAACCACCAACTCAGGAGCAATCTGGAATGGGCAACAAATATTGGCTTTGCCAGTGAAGCTCGCATCTCATTAAAAGGATTTAAAGAGAAGTGTTTTCCAAACTAAAATGACTCTTCTAACCCAGAACATTTTATAAGCTGTTAATATTCATGGAATTTACCTGTTACATATTTTTATCTTATCCATCTAATGCTTTTGCTAAATTGTATGGAAAATTGAGAAAGTGAAGAAAGAGGCAATGGGATAATAGTAAAACTAGAATTACAGCCAGATATGTGCTATTGAAATAGGCCATAAAAATTAGAGTCTGTATTAGACACATGTAAACTTGTATTCGGTCGACGCAAAAAGTTATGAAGGCTGAAGGACCTTTAAAGAGATATTGCGAGGCTGTATACACAATAAATTCCAAACAAGAATCTCCGGATAAGCATGGAAGGTATATAAAGGATGAAGAATTGAAGTGCCTAGTTCCTGCAAAAAGGTACCTTTTGGAAGCAAAACTTAGTGATTAGACTTGAAAATAGGAGAGATGACATTTTATACGTAAGTTGGAAGATTCTGTAGTGAATTATTTCAATACTACACCTATCAACTCATGCATTTTGTAAATTGATTAATGGCTAAAGAGTGATAAATTGTGGACATCTTTTATTGGTTGTGCACCAGAACCAGATGCATAGACCACGAATTGGATTATTTTTAATGCAAATTTATTATAGATTTTAAATTAGGCAAATAAGCTGACATGCATGTTAAATGTCAAGTTCCCCATTCCCTTAAAAAATCCAGTTATTTGTGAACCATGGTTTCAGTTCCAGTGCTTCACCCAGCTGAAACTAAATACTAAAAAAGGAAATGAGACAAGCAACTCATAGTCACAAAATACAGAAGCTGAGGATGCTTTCTTAGACATTTTTATGCATTTAAACAAAAGCGAAGAGCAGCTATGTGGTTGAGTACACCCTTTCTTTACTTTAGTTCTCATCACTGACTGTTTCCTGTGAAATAGACCACACAGCCGGAACAAGTGTCGTGCAAAGATCATCTTGCTCAGATAGCAGAAAGTAGAGCTTAACCACACACACAGAATTGACAGGATATGTTCCTCAGATGAAGTCTAATAATAGAACAAAAGTTACTAAAAAACTGAGAGCATTTAACTTCTTTCTTTATTAAGAAATGCGGTAGCAGTTTTCTTTAGTCTAAGCATTTCTTTGAGTGGGTTAAATTGCTTATTTATTTTGTTCATAATTTCCCTTTTACTTGCTTGGGAAAAAGAAAATTGTTGAATATTCTATTCTACTCAAAAATATCTTCAGCCTGTCTACATGTGAAATATTTGAAGGCATTGTCCTGAATTATAACTGGCAATTTAAATAAGTACATGTCACAACCTAACAAATAGCTACTTTGTCGACACAAAGTACAAGCTCCATTTGGTGGTTTCAATGTTACTCTAATGGTAAAACAGATATTAATTATTGATAGTGTAATCAATAAATTTGTACCTCCTGAAGATCGACGTAGATTTCTCCTGGGATCCCTCAGTTTCATTTGAAGATACATGGCAGTATAACTGGATGCCATTCTGTATTGTGAAAAATCAATGATTTCTCCTTTTTCTAGCTTGGGTGCAAGCAATTTGATAGAGTCATATCTGTTCTTGTTATACCGAATACTTCTGTTCTGCTGGAGTAAGACCTTCTGCAGAACAGGAAATGACCCTCTCCTACCTAATTGGTCAGAATGTGCTTACACAGCACCAACAGTTTCTTGACACTGATAATTGTTTTGCAGTTAATGGTAGCAGCACAAGTTCACTCTTTTGCACCTATTTTACTATCTGTTGATGGTTTGGCATGTTTAAGCAAATGGTTAGAGCATGGCTAATTAGCTCCAGGCATCCGTGTGCACTAACCGATAGTAACAGATGAAAAAAACTTTTGTGGTTAACTGTAGAAATAACTTAACCTTTTGCAGATTGTACCAATGTTAATCACTTGGCATCCTCATTCTGATAGCCAATGAATGTTAACAGCCAGCCCTCATTCACATATAATTGGTGCAGTCTTTGCCTGTCTGAGTGTATTGGTAATAGTAGTCTGCCCTTTCCCAGAGTTGGATCTGTGGCAGCTTTGCAGAGGGCAATTTGAGATCCTTCTTGAAGGGAGCTTACATTTTTATTTGTAACATTGGTCTCTGCAGTCAATAATGTCTCAATCTGTAAAGTATGTTGGCAGTTTCCTGATGCCTTTATGGAGGTCCTGGCTGAAGAGAACAGGAACGGGAGGAGGTACAGTCCATCAAATGGGAAAACAATTCCAAAAAAGCAATATATAATGGGTCTAGAGAGAAACTGTCAATATCAGCATCACCCTATGGCTGCATATTATACAGTCCACTCGACTAATGTAAATGGAAAAGAAACGTAAGGGAGAATATATAAATGCCAGTCTGTAATGACAGGTTTACTGCACAGTACGTGCTAAAATCTTTCCATTTGGTAATTTTATTGAAATTGTACTCAGCATTATTTAAATGGCACCACATTTTTCTCTTCAAATTCCCAATACAGTCAATTCCTACTTTTAGTTGCCTTGGGGAGGCCCCTAATGTAAACTAGGCACTTCATTAGGAAGAACATTCAAAAATCAACTCTTCCCTGACTCTTCAGCGTACCCATGAGTAATAACTGTACAAATGAATCAACAAAATTCAGGAAACAGTTTGCCTTTAAACCAGTTTCCTTGCAGAAACCAGTAGAAAAGAGGTGGTAGTACAGTAGATTTTAAACAAGAATAAAATTATCTAAAACATTATTATTACTGCTCACGTTTCACAACCTCTGCAGCTACCTTGACATTACTCTAACTTTCTTATACTAAAGGCTAAATTTCTGGATAGTAGCTGCTAACCTGCTAGAGTCCCTGTTTTGTAACAAAATTGTCTTTTTTACTTACATTTAACTACTAGAATTGCCATCCACTCTGTCATAGAAACAATATGTGTGTTTTCTTATTCCCTGTGATCAGTAGATGTTGAAAGAAAGAAATATATCTTTCTAACCTTTGGAATGCATGTCTCAACTTTACAATTTAATAATTCAACAGCAAGCTTTCTTGAGTTTAAAACTAAAGAAGCCTACTTATTCGCATACACTTACTCCCAAATGAAATGCGATGTTGCTCATATTTAATTTCAAACAATGCCTTCAAACATGGAGATTAGATAAAAATGAAGGTAATGTACTTTTACAAATCATAATTATCTCTGTTTCTAATTTATAATCTCTAACCTCCATATGGCAGGCTTATAGTGTCTTAATGGTTTTGATGCTATAAAGTTCAATTGTAAATTAAAAGATCCTCAAAAGGCTCTGAGGTTCCTTGCAGTCAAATTTCTATAGATTTGGTTCTGAGGAGGAGATTAACCTGGACAGGTCACTTGTTTTGGTTGTCTGGTGTCTTGCCTGGTGTTATTTCAGGTCTGCTTCACAGTCTCGCTGTGTTGATGCTTTCCTGGTTTTAGTGGACGTGTCTTCAAACAGCTCTTAAATGATCCCTCAAACAACATGGCTGCCTCCCTGTGCCATTTTCTAAGTTCAAAGTCTTTTTTAAAAAAAGATGCAGTGTTCATGTTGATCATACATCTATGGCACGGGTTAACACCCCTGAGGGTTTGAGATGGCCAGCATTTTTATTTTAGAATGATCCATTCAATTCGATAAAACCCTTTTGATCGGTTTCGGAGAACAGCATTGACTCACATTAGTGTGGATTTTTCTTTTATTTGTTTTGAGACAGGGAAGTGGCTCCAAACCACAAAATAAGTCAGATGGTTTCGGGTGGTCATCCTTTCCAGCCGTTTCAAGTTCAAAGTAAATTTCAAATTCAGAATAGGCCATGGCAGTATTGAGCATGACATCACATACAGGTATCTTGGTCTTTATCATAATGGCTGTTGTCACTTTATTTATGAGTTTGTAGTAGCTGTTTAAAGGACAAAGGAGATCTTCTATCCCTTTTATTCAGTAACTGTATTTTTTTGTCCTTTGGATACTTTGGAGTAGAAATTGGTATGCATGTGGGTATTAATTCAATGTAAAAATGTCTGCAGGAGGTACCAATTCAGCAGTGAGACAGTTTACTGATCAATAAATGTGTGCTTCTTTTTGGACAGATAAAATAGGTGCTAAGCTCCTTAAATGTGAGAATAATGCCTGATAAGGAACTAATCAACAAATTTCCAATGACTTTTATTCCAGCTTTAAGCCAACATCTATACCCCAACCACAGCACCAATACAAGAACAGTAACTATAGAACATAGAACAGTGCAGCACAGGAACAGGCCCTTCGGCCCACCATGTCTGTGCAGATTACATTGTCATTTTAAACAATCCTATATGCCTATACATGGTCCGCAAACCTCTATTCCTGCCTGTTCATGTTTCTGGCAAAATGCTTCTTAAACATTGCTATCATATCTGTTTCTACCACCTCCTGTGGCAGCACATTCCAGGCACCTATCACCCTCTGTGTAAAAAAACATGCCTTGCACATCTCCTTTAAAACTTCGCCTTCTTACCTTAAACCTATGCCCTCTTATTTTTTGACACTTCCACCATGGGAAAAAGATTCTGATTATCCATCCTATCCGTGCCTCTCATAATTTTATGCACTTTCATCAGATTGCCCCACATCCTCTGACGCTGTAGTGAAAAAACTGCAAATTTGTCCAACCTTTCCTTATAGCTAAAACACTCCAATCCAGATAACAATGTGGTAAACATCTTTTGCACCCTCTCCATTGATTTTGAAATTGAGTTCTAGATTTTCCCATAAGCAGAAGAATCCTTCCCACAACCAGCCTGTCAAAACCCCTCAGGATTTGACATGTTTCAATCAAGAGTACTCTCTAAAGTCCAGTGGATACTTTGCAACTTTCTCTCATAAGATAACACCCCTATTCCAGGTATTAGTCTGGTAAACCTTCACTGAAATGCTTAAAACACATTTAAATCCTTCCTTAAATAATGACGTATAGCACTGGAGATGCAGTCTCACCAGTGGCCTGTATAACTGTTGCATAACTTCCCTACTTTTTTATTTAGTCCCCTCGCAACAAACCATAACATTCTATTAACTGTCCAAATTACTTACTGTACCTTCCTACCAGCCTTTTGAAATTCATTCACAAGGACACCCAGATTCCTCTAATGAAATCCGTGCTGAGTTGAAACAGACCATGTATTGGCTGTTTTTAAGGGTCTTAATAATTCATAATGTGCAAGCTTTGTAAGATGTAAATGCACATGAAGGGCAGGTAAGATTATGATATAAACATGCTTTATGTATTTTAAATCACTAGCCCTTTAAACACCGAAGCAAACAGGTCAAAGGAGATGTCAGTTAGAGAATAATATAAAAATGTGCTCTGTTGTCTGCTTTGATTGACATGTCATTTGGTTCAAATTATTAAAAAAAATCAGTGTTTGCTTTTGGAGTTTCAATTGAGTTTTCATTAACATTTCTAAAGCTGAGGCTTCAAATATTACAAAGATATTTATCTCATGAGGGTTTTTTAAGTTTACATTTTGGTTCACATTTTAAAGGGGCTAATAAAGGATTAGTTTCTTTGATGTGGTTACTGAACAGAAGTTTGTCGCTTAAGGAGATTTAAAATATTCGAATGTATTCAATAAATCAGATGTTGTTCAGTATCAAGTGTGCATGCACAAGAATTGAATTAGATAGTTAGAAGTTGTTTTGTCATCCCTACATGGCTGCTGAGGTCTGCGCCTGGTGAATATTGGGTGAGATTGGGTGCGGATACTATGGATCCCGTGTTCACAAGTTTACCAGTGTGTAGAGATCTATGAGTAGGAGGACTAGGAATGAGTTGCGTTGTATATCTTATCTTCACTTAAAGAACCCAAAATTATTTTACATCAACTCTTGTGTATGATTGGTATGTTCACATTGAGGGAGAAGAGGAGATAACAGCCACCTCTCCAAATAAAATTGGGTGTAATAGGTCCCTTTAAGTGGGGCTATGTCTGCCAAGTCAGACAATTTCCAACTGCATACTGTCTGCCTCGGTTTGGCCATAGTGTATGGAGCTAAAGGAGACCTCAGTATCAATGAAAGGTTTGAGAAGATTATGTTGAACTCAATGACCTCTGAAATAAATAATCCTTCTCTGCCAGCACGATGGTTGAGATTTGCTCGTGCTATCCAGAAAACCAACGGTTATTGTGATCTTCACATGATGGAATTTACTGAAAGGAAGTCTACACAAGATGTTTCCATCTACATGAGAGGGCAGATAGGGCCTCAAATTAGTTAGAATTTAGCAACAACATCCAGAAGTAATAATATCTGGTGCCTTCTCTGGGTCGAGCAAACCACCTAGGGGAAGTAAAAGGAGGAGAAAGTTCGTCATTCTCAGAACTGGGATCGTCCACTCAGTCCTCACCACGCACAGATCTATCGGAACCTCTCTAATTTGCAACCTAGATGCTGGAAACAAGAAACCCCTCCACCACCTTTAGTAAATATAGTAACTGCATTAAAATAGTTCAGCAATCTTTACAAGAGCAACTTGACATCAAATTGTGTAGTCATTCAAATTAACATAAAAAGGACTGCAAAAATGTTTTGACTTGCCCTTTCTCCTTACAAACTGCTGCCCACTTGCAGGATTTATGGTTAAATTTCTGTATCACATAACATGATGGGAAATATTTCACAGCATTTGTTAAAAAAATGTATACTAGATTCAGTTTTACTTCTGCAAGGCTCTTCTTTGCTGTCATATGACTTGATCATACTATTGTAAAGAATTAAAAACAATTCCTGCCATCTACTATGAACCAACACAACAGAATTTAGGCAGCTTTGAAATAAAAAGTAAAGTCACCATATTCTTACCAGACCATAGGGCCGCTCTCTGTCTAAGAGAGTGACAGCTGGTGGTGGTTTAACCTGAGGGCATTATGATTCAGGTGAGGGGAAACATAAGGAGGAGAGTCATTCATGATAACCTCAGCTAATGTAGGAATTGAACCTTTTGGTATAGCTTTGCATCACAAATCAGCTGTCCGAGCTGACTGGCGTCCCCAGCCTTGAAACAACTTTTGGCCAAAGATGTGGAAGGTAGAAACGTAAATATTAAAATTCAATAAAATAGCAAAACACATTGTGGACCTCCTGTGCAGTCATGACCTTGCATGCCTCGCTCTGTCTAAGCATCCCATGATCTGTATGTCCTTGTTTATGATCTGCCTGTACTGCTCGCAAAACAAAACTTTTCACTGTACTTAGACACACGTGACAACGATAAATCAAATCAAAAACAGGCCATCTTCATTTCATCTGACAATTGTTATTAGACGACTAGCAAGACAGATCTGAGCCATTGTCAGACAGGCAGCAGGTACCCTGCATTCATGGGTGACAGGATGTTGTTCTAATTAAGACTAGTTTTATAAAATAGTACTTATAGACAGCAACAGGACAATTGTGGGCAGAAAGCCTATGATATCTTGCATTACGCACTTGGAGGTTATTGACTGAAGATTTACTAGCATGCATGACCCATATAAACTTAGATAAACTTCACACCATATCCAAGAGTGGCTCCATCAGATGTAAATGTGAACTATAGAAGGAACTACTGCTCTCTCTGCAACTTAACATTATAGACGTTACTGAAGAGTTGTAAATCTATCTATGTTCAGAGCACAATTTCCAGGTGGATTCATGCATAAAACAAACAGGCTGAAGTTTTTGGGAACAGATCTTATTTTGATGGTGAAACTTCTTCAGTGGTGTGGCAGTACGTTCAAACAATTAACAATGAATTATTGTCACTTGTAGATACCAGAAACATCGGAGGGAGTTTTCCCATTTGCAGTTCAAGTGTTTTGTTGAGTGAGATTCATGTTGAGTGGTCCGCCATAGCTCGCAATGGCTTTTCTAACACAAGCTTTTGCTCTTCATTTTAGTAATGATACAACTCTTTTGACACCTTTCTCGTGGAATCACATAGCTCAAGAAGTTTAGGTGCTTTTCTCTGCTGGGACCTTGCAGTATTCATAGTGTTGGCAATTTGAAGACCAGCCCCGCATCACTTCAAACAATGCAAGCCAGGAATGCCCCTCACACAGTGGTTTTCGGCCTTTATCACTGAGGACATGGCACAGAAAGGAATGTTTGCACCCTCACTTCAAGGACAGGGACAGAATGGTGGTGAGGAGTGTCATTCTTTGTCCTACTCTCTGCTGCAGGAGATCACACCAACAAACACAGCCGTCCTGGGCCCATATAGCAACCTGGGTCAGTGCTGTGTCCTAGGGTAAATGAAACACGTAACAGTGCAGCAAAAAAACAGTTCAGTTACCTCCTGCACGCCACAAGGGTAAATCCCAACATCTTCTCTCTGCTACCTCACATTCACAGTGCCAGTTTTCAATCTAACTTTACCACTGAAAACTCTCATTAAGCCCTGTGGTCGACAACTTTAACTATTGCATGCATCATGTCCACTGAATAGCTCTCATTCCACCTCATCCTTCCAAACTACTAACCCTTCCTGGCCTTTGTGCTTCCTACTCACTCACTGGGGGCACCTCATCACCTCTTCTGCCCTTGCAAGAGTGGTAACTGCTCTCCCATCCAATTCCAGCATACTCAGTCCCTCCTACTGTCTTATGTCAGGAAACGTTGGCTCAATGCCCTAACTGATATCCTCACAGCAGCTCAACTAATCTATCTGTAATTCTGGAATGGTTTGCTCTTGGCCTGTACCACAGATCATGAACAAATTACCAAACTGGAAAGACTCTAGTCCCTGATAGACCGTGACCAGCCCCTAGGATTGGAAATTGGATGACACCTTGACTAACTGTTGTGGTACCTCCTGATTGACTGTAGTTTCCCTTGCCTCCACAAAGGACTGCTCCCTTTCTCACTTCCAGATATGGTCATATGTGTGAAGCACATGCAGAGAGCTGCTGGCATGTGGTGTTTCTGTGACAATGTCACTGTACGGTGGCACAGAGTGAGTGACATATCCACTCTCTTGGTGTTCATTTCTCACCACCATGACAAGCTGTCTGTCTCTACCTCTGCATTAAGACAGAGTAATGAAGTATACAGAGACAAGGTCCATAAACACCACCAAGTGAGTAAACACTAAGAAAGCAAGCTAAGAGCCATAGGATACACAAAAGCAAAGTTAGCGAAAGTGAGCTAGCAATTTAGTTTAAGGGATCAATCGATAGAAATTCAGTGGCAAAAAGTTAAAGGGATATTCCAGAGACCATGAGGTAGATACACTGTAATAAATAAGAAGAATTCTAAAGGATAGAACCATCATCCATGGTTAATTAGAGTCAAAGATCGCATCAAATGCAAAAAAAAAGACATGAATTGGTGCAAAGATAAGTGGTGGGCAGAAGAATAGACAGAATACAAGATACAACAAAAAGTTACCAGAAGATTTGTTAGAAGGGAAATGTTAGTCTATATGAAAAAGTTAGCCAAAAATATTAAAACAGATAGGAAATGTTTCTTCAGAGATTTCAAAGAGGAAAAAAAGAGTTAACTAAGCAACTGATGGCCTTATAGAAAATGAGTCTGGTGAATTAGTAATGGAGGATGAAGAGATGTTCTTCAGAAGGCAAGATTCTCATGAGGCAGTAGCGAGTTGTCAACTGACAGTGATTATTGCTTGTTAACGGCTCAACTCACCTCACTTATATCGAGCTTCCCATCTTACTGAATTTGCCAAACAAGCTTGAGAACATCAGGAAAAACTCGACAGGAAAACCAGAGGGAACACTTGTTGGATTCAGCTCACCACTTACTCTAAACAATCTCCACGTCATACATTGGGCACCAACATGATGGGGAGGTGATGGCCTAGTGGTATTATCGCTGGACTGTTGATCCAAAGACCCAGATAATGTTCTGGGTAGCTGCGTTTGAATCCCACCATGGCAGATGGTAGAATTTAAATTCAATAAATATCTGGAATTAAGATGACCACTGATGACCATGAATCCATTGTCGATTGTCGGAAAAACCCACCCGGTTCACTAATGCCCGTTAGGGAAGGAAACTGCCATCTTCACCTGGTCTGGCCTACATGTGACTCCAGACCCACAGCAATGTGGTTGACTCTTAACTGCCCTCTGGGCAATTAGGGATGTGCAATAAATGCTGCCTAGCCAGTGACGTCCTCATCCCATGAATGAATAATGAAAAAAAATCTCAGAGTATGATCTATGGGCACCAGCCACAAAAACCCTATATCGACGGACATTGGCATCCAACATGATCCAGCCTCTAATAAACCTCTTGGCACATCTTCCATTCACTTACATAATGCTTCTGCATTTCAGTGCTGCACCAGCAGCTATTATAGCAATGCTGGTTGTGCATTTAGGGACACGCACGCAGCTCACAGATGGACCAAGTTGCATCTCCGAGCTCTTCACTGGCTCTCATAATTCTCACTCACTCTGAGTCTACCTGGATGCTCACTACAACACAGCCACACATTGTCTGGCCTTGCCATTTTGCACTTTGTCCCCTCAGCCAGATAGCATGGGCTTATATTATGGCTATCTTGCCTTGCCTTTTATCATAGGCACAAAGGCAGGAAGCTATCATAGTTGTCTGCTGGCCTCAGTCAAATTAGAGGGAATATCTTTCACTCAGGGGTCCCAGCACAGTAAGTTGGGGCAGTTGTCAATGCCAGTCCAGGACCTGCTCCATGGCGGTCAGAGTCAGGATTCTCTTCTCATTAGAGTTGAGGAGCTTAATGTTGGGCAGCACAACACCCTCTTGAGTGTTTCTGCCCTATTGTGGGTTATTCTCTGCCTGGAATGAGAGGGAGGCCAGTATGATAGGATACAAATGTCTGTGCCATTCTTGTTGATTCAGGTGGGGATATGGTCCTAATTGACTGAGTAGTTGGTACAGAGGTCACTGCTTAGTAGTGTCAGGGTTTGGAGTGGGTGACAGTCAGTGAGAGAATGTTGCGTGTGATAGTGAGAGTGGTATATCACGATCCTTGGTGGGAGATGGATACAATACCAGGAATAAAGTGATTGTGAGGTATTGGAGAGGAGATGCTGACACTTACCCTGGCACAGTGGTGGTCATTGACCTTCTTCCTATGGTGCTGGGGCATTCCCCCAGGTGGCTGAGATTGCATTAACTCAGGTGGCACCTCAGACCAACCTGACTTGGTTTGGTGTCCTGGTTTCTACTGCTGGTCCTGGGGACCACCCCATCCAGCAGGACCTCCAGGACCGTGCCCACAAACAGTAGAGCTGATTTATTCCTGTCAGTCACGTCTGGGGCAAAAGTCAGTAACTGTGTGGGGCAACTGTGGACTGACAGCTGCAAAGTGGGTTTTTAAAGATGGCATAGGAGCAAAGGATGTGGCTATTTTGACAGATAGCCACTAAGTGGTGAGGTGTTTCGGGAATGGCATTTGGCAAGACAGGACAAAAGTCAGATGTGAGAGTTGGCATGGAGGCTCAGTGGTTAGCCCACAGCACCATGGACCCAGTTTCCATTCCACTCTCGGGTTACTGTCTGTGTGGAGTTTGCACATTCTCCCCATGTCAGCGTGGGTTTCCTCTGGGTGCTCCAGTTTCAAACAGTCCAAGGATGTGTAGGTTAGGTGGTCAGCCGTGGGAAATACAGGCTTACAGGGATAGAGTAGGTGGACGAGTCTCAGTGGGATGCTCTTTGAAGGGTTGGCATGGATTCGATGGGCCGAATGGCCTGCTTCCACAGTGTAGGGGATCTGATGAAATGCCATAGAGGTGTGGTGGACAATTAACAAAGTGAGTTTGGCCAGATACAATGAAAGAACCCATTAGGCCTTGTGGCAACAACCTTTCACAAAACTCAACACAAGGTACACTTCGCAAAAAAGTGCAGAATTCATCTCTTTGATTCACCCCTTTTGCTTTCAGAAGCAAACCTGTCACAGCAGATGCTTTCTTATGCCCTATTTTGATACTCTTATGGTTAGATTTAATTCCTTTAGTCTTTCTCTTGTTTATAAACAGTCCCTCTTGCCTTATCTGTTGTTCATTATACATTCATCCCAAGGGTTTGTCTTTATCAAAGGTTGAGTAAGCAAACTGGTAATGGCTAGGTTTAAATTGGGAATCCACAGGCAAATGATGCTATCACTGAAGGGTTTTATTTGCCTTTTCTCATACTATTTCAATATTTTAAAAACTATTTTCTGACAATACAGTTGGAGCAAGGGGCAGTACCAAGGACATCTGTCATGCAGTCACTCATAAAGATTTTTATGTCAGTATTTGTATTACTCCTGAGTACCAGGGCTGAAATCACAGACTTCTTCGATCACAATATTAACTTCTCCTTGACAGATTATCAAATCAGATTGATAGAACAGAGGTAGCTACACATTGAAACTTCAGCAATATAGCTGGAAAGTATCTGCTTTAATGCCAGGCTTTCACTAAGTATTTTAATAGGACTTAAAAAGGATACTGTTGTTGTTTCTCACAATGGCGAGAATCTTGCTACTAGACATTTCCTTACCCCCAACAACTTTACAAAATTCAGTAAGAGAACTGGATCAAGCTGAATGGATGTTGGTAAAAGTACCATAGCCTGAAGTAGGCCCCTCAAGACAATCCTAATCTCAACCTTCTTGTGAAAGTATTGCTGTGAAACAGACAGTGGAAGAAAGTAAAACAACCAGAAAATGGAAATAAAATAAATATGAAAAAATAAAGGAAATTCAAACAGGGCAAGAAATGAAACATGTGTGAGAGAAAGCAGTTAAGGACGAAGCAAAACCATATTGAAGCAATCAACAAGGTGAACAAACAAAAATTACTCAAGCCCTACCCCTCAGAAACGGCCTTTGAACATGATGTGAATTGTCATTAAATTGTGCACTAGAGTCTCAGAAGATGTCACCATTAGACCCACACTTCCCCAGTCTATTTAATAAAGGGGAAAAGAACAAAGAAATCTGCCACTCTGTTCATAGTAATCCACAGTAGAAATGGAGAAAAATAGATAGGTTTTTCATTTAAGAGACAGTGCTTGGACTTCTAAAAACTTCTGTTGTACAAACCTGTGAGACTAAACTTTAAGAAAAAGGAACAAACACAAAGGACTGTCATTGTGTTATAGCTGCGTTTGAGTTCACTGTTGCTGCAATGTTACAGAATTAAATTTAGATATACTCATGGTTTCTGGTGGACTATAAGAGATCATTTTCAAGTTTCAACCAAACCACATTTCTGGACTGACAACTACATTAAATTGATCCATGGAGGATAAAAAAGCAGTGTCTTCTTGCATTGGTAACTAACCACTTTTCTCAGGCTTGACACCCGCATGTTCAACCACACACGACTGTGGTTTAACATAACTTCCCACAGTGCTAAGAAAAGTTGTTTTCCCATTGTATGGTGTAAGTAATTAGTAACCGTAAAAAAACAACTAAACTTTGGAAGAATGTAAAGCAATTTACCATGCACATACAGACAATGATTAGACTAATTTGAAAGTATAACTGCAGCATAAAGTGCCAGTGTCAAAATATAAGGCTACACTTTAAACCCCAGTTTTAGTATCTTTACAATCAATGGAAACATGAAACAGGAAACAGAAAGAAATGTGGTTTTGTAATCTCTACTTTAACAGGCTTTAGAATTAAAAAAATGGGAAACATTGTTTCTTGTTAAATGCATGGTGCAAGCTTCTCAAAACCATCGCTTACTCAGTTTCTGGGTGTGTCTGAAACAAGAGTTATGAGATTTTTTGTGCCAGCTCACGTATCTAAGCAAAGACATACAACTGTATTTCCATTTCCACAGCAGCGTCCACTTTTAATAGGTAAAAATTCCAATGGCATCTATTTAAAAAAGGCAAGTGCTGTTTGCTGGTGAAAGCAATCGCCTATTATCGGAGGGTTACAAAATTAACAAAATTGCCAGAGCAAGGTACCAAGGCATGAGTGCACACTCTAAAGTTCAAAAATATGGACCATATTTTAAAAACCACAATCCTTTCCACTCTGGCGACTAGGCTTTGTTATGCTGCTAAAAATACGACAATGAACGGATAATTTAAGTCGACTTTTATTTCCATCTTTACAAATGCACATGTAACATATTGTAATCAATGTAACATTGTGTGACAGTTGTTTTTTGCGGTTTCGTTCCCCTCAACAAAGCCTGGAAACCACATTATTTTCCACTGGCTGAAGATTGAATAGGCATCAAGCAGTGAAACGAGCACCTTGACTTTATCACTCCTTTGATCTTTGATACGCTCAGTATCACCTGAACTTAGTCCTGGGTTAAACAAAACGCCACCAATTAAAAAAAAACTCAAAAAGCTCAGTGTTTATATGGGGGTTTGCCACATTTATATTTTTCAGGCGCCTCATAATACCATGGAAAGTTTGGTCCTAAAATCTTTCAGTCCGTCAGTGCACCAGTTGCATAGGATTGACACCTACAAACTACCGCGGTGTATGTAGTCTTGCAAAAATAAAACTCAGCGACTGGGTTCGTGTTTCGTCCGCTTGGTTATAATTACACTCCATTTCACTTTGCAGCTTTTCACAAGTATCACAAACCACAAATTCACAGAAGATTCTGGTCACACACAAAAAAAACATCCAGCCTGCAGATAGCAATCGCCTCAATTATCACAGATAACGGAGGAACTAATTGTGTCGAAAGTCAGAATCACACAACTGATGACTGGAAATGAGACAAAGTAACTTGGAGAGAGATACTTGGAAAAGGAAACAAGGAAGACACGGAACTCATGGCAAAAAAAAAACACGCCCAAAGGCCTAAATAATGTAAAGGGTTATTCAGTTCAACTACTTCGGCTTGGAGCAATTAATAAACTAATGGATGTGAGTGGATAGTTAACAAACACTTGTATTTTGTATATTACAGACTATTCTCTGTACGTATGCAGCCGTTAGGATTAGCTAACATTCACACAATGGCCATATTCACTTGTTACAATTTGTTGTATTTACAAACAAGGGTGAAAACGCTACTGCTAACAGCACCGTTAGCAAATAATTTCCATGCAACAGCACAAACATACCAGCTTTATAAAAAAAATTACCAAACTGAGGTAGACTTGACCGAGTAAATATGCAAATTACCATTAACAGTTTCTGTTATAAAAGGTGCATGGCATGTAAAAAAAATGATTAAATGACCAACCGTCTCCAATTCACGACATTGTTGAGGAAGTTAATGATAAGAATTTCTGTTGTCAACCGTCACAGGAAAACATATAGTTTTCAGGGTGAAACTATACAGAATAGGATTTATATCTGATGTGGGACAGCTCACGAACTGCTTCAATAAATAGAAACGGAAAGCGTTTTTTGTCAGGTTAAGGGTAACGACCCTACAGGACTATTAACTAAAAGATGTCGGTGATAGTCAGGCTCAATATATAAATATCCTTCACCCTAATTACCAACAGCCTAACTCCCAGCCCCAGGAGAACAGCTTGAATGGTGTGATCACCAGAGTGATTCAGGTCACATTGGGTTTGTTCATTGTTGTGGTTCACGTCATGACTGATGTAGAGTAATCTGCATTGTCGACCGGTCACTTAGGAAGGCAGGTTACTCGAGTTTAAAGCCAGGCGGTCCACAGAGATCCATTTATAATACGCGTCCACTAACATTCCGGACGCGTGGAATTAACGGTTCGAGCACATTGTGTAACGGTAAAGTTTTTGTTTACTTTCCAGTGTTATTTTCCCACTGTCAGGTATGCATGCCTTTACATTAACTGCTTGGGGTACATTTATCATCACTTGTGGCTGAAGGAAGGGTGGGACTTGTGGCTCAAGGGTGGGAAAAAAAATCGAGTTTTAATCAGGAAAATATTAATTGTTGTGTTTGAAAGTGTTGTTATGACGCTCACGATGCTAAATACCAGAAAAGGGGCACAAAGATGAAGATGAGGGTAGACTCAGGTCTGGTGCTGATCAAGGCTGGTTGCTTTTGTGAAGTCTTATGATTCACAGATTGTCTAAGTCTTGTGGCACAGTGGCAACAAAAACAGAAGTTGCTGGAAAAGCTCAGCAGGTCTGGCAGCATCGGTGAAGAAAAAAATCAGAGTTAACATTTCGGGTCCGGTGACCCGTCCTCAGAACTGGCACAGTGAGTTGAGTCACGGTCTGAGCCGAAAGCTCTGGGTTCAAATTTAGGGCGGCACAGTGGCTCAGTGGTTAGGAACCCGGGTTCGATTCCGGCCTTGGGCGACTGTCTGTGTGGAGTTTGCACATTCTCCCTGTGTCTGTGTGGGTTTCTTCTGGTGGTCCGGTTTCCTCCCACAGTCCAAAGATGTGCACGTTAGGTGGATTGGCCATGCTAAATTGCCCATAGTGTTCAAGGATGTGCAGATTAGGGGGATGGTTCTGAGAGTTGGTGTGGACTTGTTGGGCCAAAGGGTCCGTCCCCACACTGTAGGGATTCTATGATCCATGTCAGGACTTGATGGCCAAGGAACTGCTTTGGTAATGTGGCCAAACAGATCGAGTATAGACTTGTAAATCCTTCCAACATAGGCCAATGGGAAGAGGTACTTGGTCAGCTCCACAATGCAATCAAAATTGGGACGTCTACCATCAGGGTGGCACAGTGGTTATCACTGCTGCCTCACAGTGCCAGGGACCCCAGTTTGATTCTAAACTGAGGCAACTATCCGTTTAGAATGTGTATTTTCACTCCGTGTCTGTATGGGTTTCTTTCGAGTGCTACAGTTTTCTCCCACAGTCCAAAGATATGCAGGTTAGGTGGATTGGCCATGCTAAATCGTTCTGTAGTGTCCAGAGATGTGCAGGCTCGGTGGATTAGCCGTGGGAAATGCAGAGAATGGGGGATGGTCTTTGAAGGGTTGGTGCAGACTCACTGGGCCGAGTGGCCTCTGTCTGCACTGTAGGGATTCTATGATTCTATGCTACAAAATGCATTTAAATGTATATGTCGCAATTTGGACTCCCTGGAGATGGAGACATGGTTGGCTCAGTTAACAAGACAGCTGGCATAGTCCCAGCAGGGTGGGGTCTGATCCCTTCCCCAGCTGGGGTCGATGTGGGAGGTGCTTCCTCACCCTATCCATGCTGGAGTTCATAGTGTTGTGGGCCAGACCTATGTCAGGGAAGAGAAAGCAAGAAGAACATGTTTTACTTTACATGGAAGATTAGCTTGTGGAATCTCAGGATGCAAGACTGTCCCATTGAATATTAAAATAGACCTTGTCAGTAAAATAAAAGCTGGAAATACTCAGTAGGTAGTTAGCTTCTGTGGAGAACAGCACTGGACATGCATGGGTGGTAAAACTGCTGGAATGTGACATGGGTAGCCTGATATTTCTGCTGCCTGGCATTTCACCAGCAGTAGAAACTGCAGCAGCACAACTGCCCTCCAAGAGGCCAATTGAGGCAATTGTCCCCAGAGAAGGGTTGTGTCCCATCTCCGCTGGCATTTTGCCCACTTTGGGAGGAGCTGCTGCTGGATCATATGGAGGGTGCAAGGCAAACCCTGACATCCTTACAGGATATGCTTGAAGGGAGGGCGGTGAGGATCCTTCATGCCTGCTTCATAGAAGAGCTCACAGATCACAATAGTTGCTTCTTGTGATAGCACCACTGCCAAGCGCAAGAGCTGCCTGCCTGGCTCCAGCATGGTTAAAGAGAAGACATTGAGAAACCCTTTCCTGCAGGTTTAGCAATGGCCACCTCTAAATGTGCCAAACTGCTGGCCTCCTGCACTGGCTGGCTGTTGTAGGAGGTGGGCTAAGTGATCCTTAATTGGCCATCACCTGTTAAATACCACCCAGGGGTTCCATTCCTTGCCTCTAATGGTTTGGATCCTTCTTTTGTGGAACTTCTTGGTTACTCGTAAGATTCATCGCAATTTCAGGCCAGTATTGGGAACATTAGAGTTGTAGCTGGTTTTAAACAAGTACAAACTGTTATCAACATACCCTGAAGTTCCCCAGGTTGGAGAGTTTGAGTTATAGGGAGAGGCTGAATAGGCAGAAGCTATTTTCCCTGGTGTATTGGAGGGTGAAGGGGTGACTTTATAGAGGTTTATAAAATCATGAGGGGCATGGATAGGGTGAATAGCCAAGGTCCAGTATAGGGGAGTCTGAAACTAGACCGCATAGGTTTAAGGTGAGAGGGGAGAGATATAAAAGGGACGTAAGGGGCAAACTTTTCATACAGATGGTGGTATGTGTATGGAATGAGCTGCCAGAGAAAGTGGTGGACGTTGGTACAATTACAAAAGGCACCTGGATGGATACCTGAACAGGAAGATTTACAGGGATATGGGCCAAATGCTGGCAAATGGGACTAGATTAATTTAGGATATCTGGTTGGCATGAACAAGTTGACTGAATTGCCTGCACAATTGATCGTCAACTCCAAAATGTTCTGTTTTTGCAGTAGTTTGTCAGGTTTAGATGCTGTACAACTCCATGACTCTATGACTTTAATTGTTGCAGTTCCAGATGGGACATCCCAAACTGTTAACCTCATGGGTAAGGAGAGATGAACTATTCCCCCTTTGTTTATTCATCCAGCCCCTTGGTTTGTTACACCTAGGTTAATTTTCAAATGATACCTCCTTTCTCCCAGACCGAAATGAGGTTTTGTGAGTTAACAAAGAGTGAGTTTCTTATTGGCTAAATGCTAGAAGAATTAATAATGCAGTATACAGATAAGAAATAAGAGGGGAGTCCAAAGAGATAAAAGGTTAAAAATAAATATTTATATACAGATCAGCCTTTAATCTGTAGCTGCCATTCAAAAATCTAAATAAAAGGAGAATAAGGGAGAGCTAGTTCAGGTCTGAAATTGTTGAACTCATCATTGAATTTGGAAGGCGGTACATGCCTAATGGAATACCGTGAACTTCAATGGATCAGGATGGTGTCAGTGCACAAGTGAAGTGAAGGTATAAATAACAGGCTCCCAGAAGCTTGGGGTCACACTTGTGGACTGAATAGAGGTGTTCCACAAAGTGGTGACCCAATCGGCATTTGGTTTCCCCAGTGTTGACTTGTCTGTAAAAGCTTGGCCTTCTCACTAACTTTTGAGAAGTTGCTTCTGGAACTGACACGGACCTTGATATCCATAAATAGTTTTAGGAAACATTTAAAACGCAACAGACTGCATTGCCACTTTTTAAATGAATTCACTTAGAAAAGGGGAAGAAAAAGAGCACCAACCTCGTAACCTTTTTTGCTTTCTTCCCTTAATGGCTTCAGTTGTTTTTGAGGTCTTTGATGTGTGCATCAATAAGATTTTCCCATTTGTGCCTGTACAATTGATCCCCAACTCCAAATTGTTCTGTTTTTGCAGTAGTTTGTCAGGTTTAGATGGAATTACCAACATTATAAATATTCTTTCTGTAGCATTAATCGGATTAAAAAAAGAGCGGGATATTATGCAGTAGAAATGTTCCAAATAACTATTTACAGCCAATGGTAGTTTGAACAGAAAGGACAGTGACGGAGAATCTATAGAAGAAGGAAGGCTTGCATTTACAGCTGTTGATTTTATAGATGGATGCTGCTGGCATGGAGCCTTGACTACTCTGTGACCATATTAATAAATCACAGGCACTGTCCTCATTACTTTTTTTAATTCTGGCGTGTGTGGCCATCAATCCTCATTCTCAGCAGTAAAAGTAGTCTACTGGAAGTACATATTCATAAAACCTGCCTTATTGGATCTCTGAGAATTGTTTAAAAGTACTTCATGAACAATAAACTACTTTTGAAAATTAGCAACTACTGTTATAGAGGCAAACTTTTATTTTTAATGAGGATGGATAAAGGGGAAAATGTCAGAAAAAAGCAAACTGGAAACTTGGGACTCCACCATTCAGAATGGTGCACAGATCTGAGTGATTACTGAACCTTCAGCTTCAGCTTTAATATCAGGCTTTACTCAAAGGACTTGCAGCAGGAAATACTTCTGACTGCAGTGCAGTTGTTTACAGTTAAAGGAGCAGTGATGGCCAGTTCAGATCAGAAGATGCAGTTTTGATCAACTTGTGTAGTGATTTAGAAGTAATTAAATATAGATGGAGAGTAGTAAGAAAGAGTGGACAAACTTAAAAAGCCTGATAGTAAACTTTGGGGGAAACCTTGTCGGATAGGCAGTTAAAATAATGAGATCTATTTTGTACTAATATTAATCTGTTCTTTGGAGCAGGGAAGGAAGCAGGGTTATACTTTAGATATAGATTGGATCCAGTCCTCAGGACCACATCTGCAGTTTTAATCTGAACAGGCAACATTGTTATTCCCCGCTATCATTCCTTCTCAACTTAGTGCCAGGATACTCCTTCTCCATCTCTAGTAAATCGTTCTTCTCCTCTACCCTGCAACAATCTGATCATGGAATCTTCCCACCCTATCCCTGATCCCCTTCCAGAACTTTCCACCCCCACACTGACTGTTATTACTGTTTGCAGATTCCCAGAATCTGAGACTTATTACTAAAGCACACACACATTGTAATCACATCTTTTCTGTGTGCACAAATAATCAGTCCCAATTGATGTGGCTGCTGCTTAAACTCTTAGTGTAGCCGACAATCAATTGTGGCAACATTTGGATAACATTTTCCAGACATCAGCTGGGCGTGCAGTAGAAATCTTGAACTTCTAGAAGGATGACAATGATGTTGGAAGTGACTTTTAGGTAATAATTTATGGAAATGTTGGTAGCGTTTTTAAAAGAAATGCATTAAACCTTATGAATAAACCCTGATCTCTTCTTTGGGCTACAGCTGGTCAAGATCAATGCAAAATTAGGCTTCATTCTATGAAAGAAGCTCATCGTCCACATCCAGAGTTCCCTCCAGTTCATGTTCCCACTCCTCTAACCTGGAATTAGAACTCAAAGAGACGATTGTGAGGCTGAAATCAAGGCACTATGTACATTAGAATGGACAAATGTTGTCTGTCCTCACAGAATACAATAAACTTGAAGAGTTAGTTTCTGTTCCATTTTGTAAATGGAGCTTGAACACTTCTCAAAAATTAGAGAGGCTCTATGATATTCGTCATCCTGCTATAGGAAAGATATTATTAAATTGGAGAGGGTTCAGAAAAGATTCACCAGGATGTTGCCAGGACTGGAAGGTTTGAGCTATAAGGATAAGCTGGGACTTTCTTCATTGGAATGTAGGAGGTTGAGGGATGACCTTATGAGGTCCTTTCCCTAAGGTGGGTGAGTTCAAAACTAGGGGGCAAATTTTTAAGGTGAGAGGAGAAAGATTTAAAAGGGACCTGAGGGGCAATGTTTTACACACAGTGGTTCTTATGTGGAATGGAGGAAGTGGCAGATGCAGGTACAGTTACAACATTTTAAGATACATTTGGATAGGTACATGAATAGGAAAGGTTTAGAGGGATATGGGCCAAACACAGGAAAGTGGTACAAATTTAGTTTGGGAAACTTGGTCGGTATTGACGAGTTGGACTGAAGGGTCTGTTTCCGTGCTGAATGACTCGATGACTCCATATTTTGTAGCTTTTGCGAGAAATTGGTAAATGTTAAATAATTGGTGTCATAAGTTGATTGATCTTTCATTCCTTGGTAAATTTTACTTGTGTTATTGTGGGAAATCACATGACTTTTTTTTTTAATAGTTGCAGATACATTGCAAAGCAAGACGGTTGACTTCCAAAATGACAGATTTATTTAGGAGACCAGTTATTCAAGAGCAAATTTTGAAAGAAAGGGACCTTCAGCTTTTTAACTTTGTAAAGCAATGTTTCGTCACAAAAGCACACGACGGTTTGTATTTAGAAAATGAAAATATATAGAATAAAATACATAGAAGATCTACTTTCTTTATAGTTGAACAAAATAATGTCAGCTGCTTTGAACTTCAGGTGACTATGGTGCAGTAACCCAGAGGCCCCGGTTAACGGTCTGCGGACATAAGATCAAATCCTACCCTGGAAGCTGGTAGAATTCAATTAATCTGGTCTAGCCATGGCCACGAAACTAGAGTCAATTGTTGTAAAAAGGAAACCCATCTAGGTCACTAATGTCATTTAGGGAAGTACGTCTGCCATCCTTACTGGGCCTGGACTCCATGTGCCCCACAGTAATGTGATTGAAATGCTAGCTAAGAGAAAGGATAATTAGGGATGGGCAACAAAATGCTGCTCTTCACCGTGACTCCCTCATTCCATGAAAGAATAAACAATTCAGCCAGCTCTACCTCCTTATTCATCCATTAATCAGTATTTAATGCAAACCCATTAAGAAGTCTACTTTAACAACTGATTGATTTTACTATCATACTTTGATAAGTATATGGCATTCCAAAGCCCTGATTTTTCTCTGGAGATTTTCAGCTGAATCCAGTCCTGGGATGGCAACATTTAAATGTCTTGGGTTAGTGCCAGTCAAAAGATAAAATGATCCCTGTTCCTATTGGATGGTGGAGGCAGGGGTATGTGGATTTGGTGCAGGTAAGTTGGTGAGCAGACGCTGTGGCTCATTGCAGAAGACTAACTATCAAAAATCTAATTTTAAAATGTTGAAGTGCCCAGATTTTCAATAGACCATGCTAAGTACAACAATCAAATGTATTTTGATGATTTTTGCACTATGGCATCTGGTGGTTGAATTTTAAATTCTCCCTGCTTTTTTATAATGTGATTGTTGGAGTGGACACTCAGTTTACCTTTGGACCCACTATGCTAGTGTAACTGAAGGAAAATGTGTTTTACGGAAACCTCTTAATTTGAATGGTGACATAGTGCCCCTACAAGCTTCTTGATAAGCATATATAAATATATACATTGCCTATCACCCTCTCCTCATTTTCAGCTAGAAATTATTACAAATGGAATAATGGATGGGAAGCTCAGTGCAATCAGTTCTTGCCTCTGGGTACATCCCTTCCCCATTCTACTTGCACTTTAAAGTCTGTGAAAGTTTGGCATCCATAAGATTTAAATAGTCTGCTGCATTACAGTTAGATCAAGCCCTTCTTCATGGATGTTAAAAAGTGTTGAGCTATCATTTTTGCAGAAAAAGAAGCTTGCTTACATTCTGGTGTAGGAGGCTTATTATGATTAATATTTTACAGGGAGCATATTTGTTTTAGCACATTGATAATATAAGATAATTCTATAGCACATGGATGATAACAGTGAAAAAGCATTTCAAAAACCTTACTGAAGCAGGTAATATAACTTGTGTGCTTATGCGTTGACTAATTTATTTTTAAATTGTCTTGTGGAAGATTGAGCACTGTCAAATAATGAAGGGGCACATTTAGAGAAACATGTAGCAAACAATCCTCTCCAATATGCCTGTGGGGAATGCTTGTTCTGTAAATGTAAAGGAAATAATAAATTCCCAGAGACCTAACTATCAGTTGTAGGCCCCATTTACTTTTGTCTTGGAATTTCCAGTGCCAACAGCAATGTTGGCACAGATTATGGACAGTCATATTATGAAGGTGGTTTGTGTTTCCTCCCACATCTGCTTTACCCATAATCATGAGAAATGCAAATTAATGCAGGGCCATCAAATAATTAGGTGAAGGGTTTGGTGAGGGTGGGTTGAGTGGGAGTTGCGAGGGTTGTTTCATATCTTAAAAAAAACTATATTAACTTTTATTTTGCATCTTTTTACTTTTTGTCTTGTTGGTATTTTGCTGTTTCTTGAGCAGCAGAGTGCACTGTTGGAACCATTCCGATGGCGAGTACATAAATATGCTTCTGGTTGCAAGAGATTTCCAGACAGTGTGTCATGCCTATATTTCCTGCTATTTTGAAGGACATTGGTTTGTGCTGGGAGTGTAGTATGGGTAGAATATGGCATGGTTGCTCTGTGGTTAGCACAGCTGCCTCACAGCACTAGGGACCCAGTTTAAATTCCAGCCTCGGGCAACTGTCTGTGTGGAATTTGTACATTCTCTCTGTGTCTGCGTGGGTTTCCTCTTGGTGCTCCAGCTTCCTCCCACAGTCCAAAGATGTGATTGGCCATGCTAAATTGCCTGTAGTGTCCAGGGATGTGCAGGTTAGGTGGATTAGCCATGGGTGTTACAGGGGCTGGGGTTTGGGTTTGGATGGATTGCTTTTCAGAGGGTTGGTGTGGCCTCCATGGGCTGAATGGCCTGTTTCCACATTGTAGGGATTGTAAGATTTGGAGCTGAACTTGGAAAGAAGAATGACAGGAGAAACCAATACAATCCTAACAGGACGAGACAGGTTAGATGCAGGAATGATGTTCCTAATGGTCGGGACATGCAGAACCACGGGTCATATAATAAGGGGGTAAACATTTTAGGACTGAGAAATTTCTTCACCCAGCGAGGGATGAGCCTGTGGAATTCATTAACACACAAACTGGTTCAGGCCAAAACACTTTACATCTTCAAGAAGGAGGTAATTGTATCTCATGTGTCTAAAGGATTAAGGGACATGGGGAGAAGGGAGTGTGGGACCATTTTCAATAACGACTAAGATCAGTGAGTGGTGAAAATAGCCTGTTTATTGAGCATCCGCAGTAGCACAGTCTGAGGCGGTGATGGAATCCAAACTACAGTTTTACAGTAGCTTCCTTTATACACAGTTTTTACATACATTAAAATTTTAGTATTATGTTGTCACATAGTTGTATCTATTGTACACAAGTTCACGTGGTATCTGTCCTGAGGAAACAGGAGATAGTTTAAGCACTTACTAAACGCTGGCTGTTACTACTGATGGGATTAGAATGTCTGTTCGGTCTGAGCTTGCATAATTAAGTGGTGTTAAACCTTTTGTCTTTAAAGTTAGTAATGTTAGTAGAAATACTAGACCTATATGATCTAAATAGGTGAGAAATAATATGTGTACTAAATAAAAGTATAGAGGGTATTGAACTGATCTCCCACAGCTGGATCGTGAGGTTTCATTTACTGTTGCTGGTCTTTGACTGTTCCTACACATTCATTCATGCAGTTTCACAAAGCGCTGTTTTGATAGTGAATTTCTTAAAGGGGATAGCAGCCCTATTTAATACATATCTAAAAAGTATAAATCCATACATTACTACAAGATGGTAGTCCTAATAAAATTTAGAAACAAGAATTACAGTGTTCTTGAAATAGGTAGTGTATAAAGAAATTTCGGAGATAAAAAACAGTAGACTGTAGGGACATGCTGGCAGAGGAAACTGTTTGATGTCCTACAGCCTGTTCAGGTCCTGAGAGATGGTTGCTAAGGGCTAACTAATATTATAAACTTTCCATACTTTTGACTGAGTTATGGAGACATGATGGCGGGGATGGCATTGTTCTGAGTAGGTTACAGTATTAACACTTATTCAGGGGCAGCCTTTGATACAGAAACAGGTCTGAACACTGCTTGCAGCATGAGGCCGATAAGAATTGAAAGGTGTAAAGAAACAGTAATGGGTCAGCAGCCTGGGAAGGGATGTTTAATTTAGTTTATCTTGCAAGAGTAAAATGTACGATAAAAATACGGTTTTATGAATGAATGAACGGAATTGTGGTATAGTAAACATAGAGCGTTTGTGAGTGAGTTAGTAAAGAGAATTATAATACAATATCTCACAGTAGGATTAGAATATTGATCAGCCATCTTAATGGTGGGGCAAACAGGAGGTGTCAAATAGCCTACTGCTGCTTCTGTCTTCTAAGTTTCTATGGAAATAGAGATGAGTTCAGGTCATTGCTGGAAGTGTGGCTGAAGGGCTCTGTCAAGTGCCCAGGTAGAAGTGGGACAGGAAAAATCACTCCAGCCTTCCTTTTGTGAGACAGTTAGCTTATCTGACTTATTTTGGCAAAACTTAATTAAACAAAGGAATAATGCTACTTTATGTGACTAGAAGTCAGGCATGCTAGAGTGGATGTATTAATAAATGGAGCACAAATAAACTTAGCTTTTTCTTCTTAAAGTTAAGAGCTCTGTTCAATTCAAAGATGAAGAATATGGTGAGACAGCTTCACCTGTTGATGCAGCATTGAAGAAGAAATATGAAAGAAGACAGGAGATTCTACAGTGTGGTTTATTTACACCTATTGCAAAGTAATTGTCTTTATGTATTTTTAAAAATTCTCTGTCAAAATTATTAAATAATAAACACTTAAATGTATTTGGACAAAAGAAAAATATATTTATCTAATGGCCCAATGCATTTCTGACTCCGGTTTGATCTTATCAAAAGATCTATGAGGTTTTATCTCTCCATGTGTGGTCCCAATGCCTTGGGTAGTGGCTTGTTCATCAAATTTAGTTCGCTTAAAAAGAAAAGTTAAGGACACAAACAGCACCACAAGAAAGCTGTCAGTTTAGCACTCTCATCTAAACTTTCCTTCCTCTAGAATGCATGTTAACCTCAATTGTCGTTACAACCCCTTATTCTAATTTTGTTTGACTTCTTCTGCTACTACTCTACCCCTTCATCACTTGCTGTCATCCAATTTCACAATTCAGCTACTCACCATCCCATCTTATTCCTGAGTCCTTGAGAGATTTGCAGTCCAATGGCAGCCTGGGCATCACGGTGGTTCGGTAGTTACCTCTGCTACCTCACAGCATGAGGGACCTGGGTTCACTTCCAGCCTTGGGTAGCTGTGTGGAGTTTACACATTCTCCTGAGTCTGTGTGGATTTCCTCTGAGTGCTCCATTTCCTCCCACAGTCCAATCGTGTGCAAGTCAGGTTAGTTGCTACATCAGGGGAGGTGATGGCCCAGTAGTATTATCACTGGACTGTTAATCCAGAGACTCAGATAATGTTCTGGGGACCCCGGTTCAAATCTCGCCACGGCAGATGGTGAAATTTGAATTCAATAACTATCTGGAATTAAGAATCTAATGATGACTGTGAATCTGTTGTCGATTGTTGGGAAAAACCCATCTGGTTCACTAATGTCCTTTAGGGAAGGAAACTGCCATCCTTACCTGGTCTGGTCTACATGTGACTCCAGACCCACAGCAATGTGGTTGACTCTGAATTGCCCTCTGGGCAATTAGTGATGGGCAATAAATGCTGCCTGGTCAACGAGGCCCTCATCCCCTGAACGAATAAAGGAAAAAAAAGTTTAAACTTCCTTCAATTGTCTATGCCAGTTTAGAAAGAAAACCCCCAATTGCCATTTTGTCATGTTAAGCCATGAGCAAGAATACCAGGTGGCTTCCAAGTTAGAAGTATGTTCCAAGTATGGTTTTTGCCTACTTCCTGTGACTTTTCCCTTTAATATTTATTCAAATTATTCTTTGTCTGACATGCTATTTGTCTCCTGCCTGCCTATTATAACTAGACATGCCCATTCATTTTAGATACTGCTAAAATACCTTCCCTTTAAATCCCTGGCATTTTTATTTCCCATTAGGCCCTCCAAGAATGCTTTGAGGTGTAGGTGTTCTATATGTTTAAGTTCCTACTGTTGTGTATTCAGAATAATGCAGGATTGATGAAAATTTTGCTGAAGTCTGTCTTCATGCCCTTCCATTTAGACTATGGCAGAATGTTGGAATGAAACTCACCACTAATTAGATATTCACCCCTCATCTTTTTTAACAATTGCAAGGAATACTACTGGTAAAAATATTAGGTCAGCACACATGCTTAAACTGTCCTTCAATTGCCTTGTGATAGTTAAACAAATGCCTACTGTCAGAGCATGCCTTTATCAGGGAGGGTAATATTATACTGCAATGTTCGATGTTTTTTCTAATTAATTATTGGCAGCCCTGTGGATGTAAATAAATATATATGTACTGGGGATCTGAGGAGATAACTCAAACGTTTCCAATATTTCTTCTTCTTTTGCAGACCATATCGTGGTTTGGGAACTGTTGTTATAGATAACCAAGATCTGTTTGCACCGTATATCAGTACTGAACAGCAGCAACAATTAAAGGTAAGTGTCTTCTGGAAACTAATCTTGACGTCATAGAATCCCCATCTTTCCTGAGTCGACTTTTCGAGAGAGCAGTCCTGCTGCATTCCATAGCCATGCCTTTTGATTGTGACCCTGTACGTTCCTTGTCCTCTTTTCCTTATTCCCTATTAACATTATTCATGGATTACCTTATATCTCCTCTTCAGGTAGTGCTCCTGATCCCAACAACTGCCTGAAGGGGAAGAAAATTCTCCTTGTACATCTTAGAACATTACAGCCCAGTAGAGGCCCTTCGACCCTCAATGTTGCACCGACCTGTGAAATCAACCTGAAGCCCATCTAACCTACACTATTCCATTATCATCCATATATTTATGCAATGACCATTTAAATGCCCTTAAAGTTGGCGAGTCTACGACTGTTACAGGCAGGGCATTCCACGCCCTTACTACTCTCTGAGTAAAGAACCTACCTCTGACATCTGTCCTATATCTATCACCCCTCAATTTAAAGCTATGTCTCCTCGTGCTAGCCATCACACCCGAGGAAAAAGGCTCTCACTGTCCACCCTATCTAATCCTCTGATCATCTTGTATGTCTCTATTAAGTCACCTCTTAATCTTCTTCTCTCTAACGAAAACAGCCCAAGTCCCTCAGCCTTTCCTCATAAGACCTTCCCTCCATACCAGGCAACATCCTGGTAAATCTCCTCTGCACCCTTTCCAATGCTTCCACATCCTTCCTATAATGCGGCGACCAGAACTGTACGCAATACTCCAAGTGCGGCCGCACCAGAGTTTTGTACAGCTGCAACATGACCTCATGGCTCCGAAACTCAATCCCTCTACCAATAAAACCTAACACACCGTACGCCTTCTTAACAACCCTATCAACCTGGGTGGCAACTTTCAGTGATCTATGCACATGGACACCGAGATCACTCTGCTCATCCACACTACTTAGAATCTTACCATTAGCCCAGTACTCTGTATTCCTGTTACCCCTTCCAAAGTGAATCACCTCACACTTTTCCGCATTAAACTCCATTTGCCACCTCTCAGCCCAGCTCTGCAGCTTATCTATGTCCCTCTGTAACCTGCAACATCCTTCCGCACTATCCACAACTCCACCGACTTTAGTGTCATCCGCAAATTTACTAACCCATCCTTCTACGCCCCCATCCAGGTCATTTATAAAAATGACAAACAGCAGTGGCCCCAAAACAGATCCTTGCGGTACACCACTAGTAACTCAACTCCAGAATGAACATTTCCCATCAACCACCACCCTCTGTCTTCTTACAGTTAGCCAATTTCTGATCCAAACCGCTAAATCACCCTCAATCCCATGCCTCCGTATTTTCTGCAATAGCCTACCGTGGGGAGCCTTATCAAACGCTTTACTCAAATCCATATACACCACATCAACTGCTTTACCCTCATCCACCTGTTTGGTCACCTTCTGAAAGAACTCAATAAGGTTTGTGAGGCACGACCTACCCTTCACAAAACCGTGTTGACTATCCCTAATCAAATTATTCCTTTCTAGATGATTATAAATCCTATCTCTTATAATCCTTTCCAACACTTTACCCACAACCGAAGTAAGGCTCACTGGTCTATAATTACCAGGGTTGTCTCTACTCCCCTTCTTGAACAAGGGGACATTTGCTATCCTCCAGTCTTCTGGCACTATTCCTGTAGACAATGACGATATAAAGATCAAAGGCAAAGGCTCTGCAATCTCCTCCCTAGCTTCCCAGAGAATCCTAGGATAAATCCCATCTGGCCCAGGGGACTTATCTATTTTCACACTTTCCAGAATTGCTAACACCTCCTCCTTATGAACCTCAATCCCATCTAGTCTAATAGCCTGTATCTCGGTATTCTCCTCGACAGCATTGTCTTTTTCCTGTGTGAATACTGACGAAAAATATTCATTTAGCACCTCTCCTATCTCTTCAGACTGCACGTTTTTGCCTATCACTTAAATCAATGACCATTGCTTACCTGCCTGAGGACGTCCCCCCCCCCCCCCCCCCCCCCCCCCACCCACATCTTAACCTCTACTTGTCCTGAAATCTCTATTCAATCGCATCCTAAGCATCACTAATTCAAGTAGAACCGTCTTTCAGCTGCTCCAACCAATCAATTTGCTTTAATGAAAAGATTTAAACTAACCAGACTTTTCCTTGCTGCTACAACAGAAAATTATGGAAAAAAAGGATGAAGAGAAAACAATTCAAAAGATTGTTGAAATAAAACAAGAACAGGTAAGAACAATATTGAAGTATCAAGTACAAAATAATACCTTTCTTTGAAATAAATACTACGTGATGGTGTTATTTATAAAAAAAACACAGCTAACATTTTCACATTTTTTTGTTGTTTGAACACTGTTCTATACCTGATAATGATTCCTTTATCATTCTTTTATCTGAAGCAAGATCTCACGGGAAACTGAATGATGTCATCCATGTCCAACATTTCAGTATTAACTACATTCCTGTCTATGACAGGAATCATTGACATTCACAAATAGCTGAAGTTTATTCGGCAGGTTTGAGATTGCAAAGTTTACACCTGCCTGCCATCTTAAACCACCATCCACACATTTTGCTGCCTGCTGTGTTTACAGTGAATTATTTACTGTGCAGCATCAACATTAAGATCTACGAACAACGTGGGGAAAATCACTCAGATATGTCATGCCCTGATTTGTGTGTACAAATCCAACACAGCCAATTACAGCCTTATCAGTCTATGCTGTATCATCAGCAATATAATGGAAGGGGTCATCAATGGTCCCACGAAGCAACACTTGCTTTCCACTAACGCTGCTCACCAACGTTCCAATTGGATTCCACCAGGGTCACCAAGTTCCTGACCTCATGACGTACTTAGCGCAAGCATGGACATAACAGCTAAACTCCAGAGTTGAGATGACTGTGATTTCCCTTGAAGTCAACTGACTGTGTGTGGCATCAAGGAGCTCTGGCAAAATTAGAGTCCATGGTTATCAGAGGAAAAGTCTCTGATGATTGGAGTCATATCTAGCACAGGGAAGATGGTTATGGTTGTTGGAGGCCAGTCATCTCAGATTCAGGACATCTCTAAAGGCCTGTTTGGGATATTCATAAGTTGTGTTGTTGGCTTGCCTGTGTCTTTCAATCATATAATTTTTTCCATTTCACTCACATTAACCTTGATGAAGACCATTGGTACTGCCCCAGCCTATTCTTATAAAGCTCAACATGAACCAGTTTCAGAATGGGTTTAACAAAGCCTAGGAAGTGGGTCTCTATTGAGTTCAGTTTTGGCACATGTGGGTCATTTCATTAAAGAGTGAATACACATTGGCAGACAAGTTCTCTCAAACTTTCCTCTTGCTAGGAATTGTTTAAACTTCACCTCACCATTTAAAAATTGCTTTTGCAATGCAGGCAAAGAAACCTCAGGCTCCTTCAGCTGAACAGTCAAAGAAACAGAATGGATACTACCACATTTATGAGTACTTAGAAGAGAATAAGTGGATAACTAATGCAATGCATACAGGAAAGCCTCTTTCCTTGTGCCTCAAAGAATTGGTAAGAACAAAAATAAATCATAAATCAGAAAATTACATAAATTTGAAAGACATTTTAGGGTAAGTGCTTATAATGTATACTTTTTATCTAAATATTGGAACTTATGAAAGTGGGAAATATTACACAAAGAAAATAATCCGCTGTGCAATCTGTAATAACACTGGACAGACTGTATGCTTCAAGGAATGCACATTGTGTATTAAGCACCACTTTGAAATGGTATGGTTTCAATAACTATTTTCCACTTTTTCTCAATCTTTTGTCTCTAATTTATAAATGCCTTTGCTTCCAAGAGGTCAATTCTGTTACTGATTGCGGGTAATCTGATATGGCTCTTTTGCCCCCATGACATTAGCACAATAAGAGAACTGATCAGTTCTCCATTAACGGGGTTATAGGGTAAGTTCATCAGAACAGTATGAAAATTCAAATGGAGCATGAGTATGGGCAAAATCATGTTCAAGCTTTCTAAATATACATATAGTTTTCGTCTTCTCCATGCTAAAGGTTTGGTATCATTTTTCATCCCACAGCCATTAAATAAATGCTTTTGTTTCAGGCAGCTAGTTGATTACTTTATAGCATAGTTATTGTTACATAAGGAGGGGTCCAACACCTTTTCCCTTTTAATCCACTCGGTTGGCCACAATAAAAAGTTTAAATATTTTTAACATGCAGCTACACCACTATCCAATAAAAATGTAACTTATTAGTTTGTCACATTCAAAGTAGAGCCAATTACAAAGTGTGCTTAAGTGAAAAGAAGAACAATTTTATTACTTGCTAAGCCCAGGAAAATAATAAAGTTGGGACATTAAACACATGCACAACAGAGGTATAACTTTTATAAAGAGAAATTGCCCAGTAGAAAATGGGAGATAAAAGAATATGCAGTTTAAAAGTCCTTAGAGTGTCTTTGAGATGTTTGGTTTTAACCTGAGACCATGGTTGTTTAATCAACATTTTTACATGCTCAGCAGTAGCAAATAATGCAGTTATCCATTGAGTTCTTAGTGAACTGGTGCTTATCCAATTTGCTTTATCACTGATTTGTACATCTTGAGAGAGGGAGACTGAAAGGAAATGAGTTAACAGTTCCTGTTACAAATTTATCTTTTCTCCCTCTTGCAAGCAGTCACTGAAATACATTTATGTATTCACATATCTGGTCCCATTGTTTTCAGGATTATTTTTAAGCACCTCTTTCATCTCCAACATGTGAAACTGCTCCATTAAGGTGGATATGAAACAGGACATTCAGATCTGAGTTTCAGGCATCAAACATGAACAAGATTTTGACAACAGATAGTAAATGTTGCCATAAAAATAAAAATTGCAAAGTTCAGTAATATATGTTAGATCTGAGAAGATGCTTAGATGTACAAGTTGTGCTGAGAGAATATAAAATAGTTGATGTACCGCTAGGTTTAAGAAGGAAGTAAGGTCTAATCTGATTAATTCTAAACTGGTCATTGGAAGAGTTCTTAGAATCTGCAATTTGAGAGAAAAATTCATGATCATTTGGAAGTGGGTGGTTTAATCAATGACACTGGTGTTTGACACATTTAATCCAAATCTCCTTTGCAGCAATGACTATTTTTACGCTTGAAAGATATTCCTCAGATATGGATTATGTGGATCCTGAATTGGAATCCGATATATTGTCTTTCTGAAGCTGGCTAACAATAATGTGGTTATGCATTAATAGAGGAAATTTGACATTTTAAATGAAAGCTGATTTGTTTTCTGTCCATCAATCTGGTTAATTAGATGTTGTACCAAGTGGAAAAGAGAAATACTCTAAAGGTTAGTGTATGTAGATAGCTCCTGGTCTTTCTGGATGTCCACAGGGAGCACTATCCCAAAGGTTCACATCAATGCAGGGTTTGGAAATCAGTGAAGGAGATTATTTTTTAAAAATAAACTTCAAGCGGAGGAAAGCCACTCTCCCAACAAAACAGCTGCTAAACACTGGATCTCAAAGCATTACCATAGTCAAATCTCCTGCTACCAATGTTGTGGGTGTTACTATTGATAAATCAAACGAGGCCAGCCACATAAATACTATGGCTGCAAGAGTAGACTATCTCAGCTCTCTGACTCCCTAATATCTGTTCATCATTTACAAGGCACAACTTAGGGGTGTGAATAATTGTTCTGCATTTGCCTGGATCCGCGCTGCTCCAACCATAGTCATGAAGATCAGTACAATCCAGACCAAAGCACCATGCTTGACTGGTGGCCCCTCCACCAGCTTCAGCCATCACTCCTTCCATCACTGCACTGCAGCATTTTTCCAAGGCTTCTTTGGCAGCATCTCCCAATTCTGCGACCTCTACTACCTCAAAGAACAAGGTCAACAGTAACTTGAGAGCACCCCCACTGCCACGTACTCTTCCAAGTTGCACACCATCCTGATTTGGAACTACATTTTTGTTTTTTTATGTGGAGCAAAATCCTTGAACTCTGTCTGAGAAGGAATTGATGTTACCTGCAGCACTCTGATTGCAGACTGCAGCAAATTGACAATGCAGCTGACCATCACCTTCTCAAGGACAATAAAGATAGACAATAAATATTGGCCTTGCCAGTGATGTCCCTAGATCCTGAGTGACTAAGTAAAAATTAGTGAAGTAGGCATAAAAATGGCAAAGGCACATTAAGGTGAAGGATACTGTGGTAACAATTTTATGGGGAAGACAAGAGTAGAAGTATAATACAAAAAAGCTAAAGATGTCAATTCAGGGGTCCTAATGAGTTCAAATATCTAAATTATTATGAGAGCAGGTAAGTAATTTCATAAAAAGGTCGATAATATATTTTTATAAATGATTGTGATTGTGTACAAGTGTAAAGAACTCATGATAGTTTTGTTCAAAATTGTATTTAGTTGTAGATTATATTTGGAGTACTGTGGAAAATTTTGGGTTCGACATTACAGAAAGGATATTAGGGTAGTATAGATCTTGAAATGTAGATTCATCAAGAGAATAGTTAGAAAGGGACAACACAGCTAATAAGATGAAACTGGATGGGTCTTACAGGAGTCCAGGGTCCATCCCTCCAGATTACTACCCGAATGGAGAAAGTCTCAGAACTGTCAGGATGCAGATTGGAGCCATTGGCCAATTGCATCTGCTCTGGCTCTGCAAATGAACATCTCACTTGGTGCCATTCTCCTACTTCTCCTTGTAACTTTTTATTATTATTTCTTTTTAAATAACCATCTTAATTCCCTTTTGAATATATATAGACTGAAGCTGTCCACACTGCACTCTCAGCCAGTGCATTCCAGACTCTAACCATTCATTGCATGAAAAAGTGTCTTCTTGTATCACATTTTAGTTTCTTTTAATAATTATTTTAAATCTATGGCCTCTAGTTCTCAATTCTTTCATGAGTGGCAACCCTTTCTCCCTATTTAGTCCATTCAGACTCTTTTTTTTCAATTTTAACTATTTGAATCAGATCTCCTTTCGGTCTTCTGTCCTTCAAGGATACCATTAGTCCCAGCTTCTCCAATCTATCTTCATTCCTGGAACTAAGCTCATAAATCTTTCTACAAATTCTCCAATGTCTTTGCATCTTTCCTAAGTGTGGTTAAGATTGGGTTTAGGGTGCAGAAGTGGTTGCAATACTCCAGCTGAGGTTGAACTTGTGTTTTGAATAAGTTCGATATGACTTCTTGGTCTTGTCCCCTACGCCTCTATTAATAAAGCCAGCTCTCAATCTGTTCTGCCAAATTTTAATGTTTTGTGCATGAAAACACCCTGATTTCTCTGATCCTACACTCTTCAGACTAATGCCCTTTATATTGACTCTCCATGTCATTCTTACAAAAGTATGTCATTTCACTCTCCTCTACATTGAGCTTCACCTGCCACCTATCTGCTCACTCCACCATAGATAGCAAGAACTGCAGCCGGGACTCTTCTTTGGAAATTTGGTCTGATGCTGCCTGGCCTGCTGTGTTCCAACAGCTCCACACTGTGTTATCATCTGCTCACTCCACCAGCTTGTCTGTGGCCTTTTTAAGTTCATTACTATCTGCCTTGCAGTTTACAATATTTTTGAGTTTACAAAATGAAAATAACACTCAACTGTTTTGAATTTAGGTGGAGATTTAATTGTTTGTTATTCTGTTCTTTATCCAGGATGATATGTACGCTGAAGCAAAAAGGCAACAACAAATGAAAGCCGTATCCTCTGCTCAGGCAAGAAAGCTATCCGGTAAATGCCAACTGTGCAGTATTTGGAGATTATGTTGTATACAATTGAGTGTTAGAAGTGAACTTTTAAAATGCTCTAAAAATCCTTGGTGTTATATATCAAAATTGAACACACAACTTCACAGAAAGTCAGCAATTCCTGAGGTTGAAAAGGACAAAGAGCAACCAGAGAGCATGTGCGAGATCTGAATTTTGGAGAAAAGAAACCTAAATTAACCTGTGTTTTGGCCAATGTTGTTGTTGCTGAAGTGGGAGGCATGTAGGCTATTGACATATCTTCTGCCCAATCTCTCTCCATATCTAGAGGAAGCAGCCAACAGTGTTCCCTGGAAGTTCTAGGAATTTTGCCCATCAAGCCCTGGTAAGATTTTCTTGAGATTGAACATTTTGTGACTTCTGTTGAGGCCACTGGAAAAGCCCCAGTTTGTTCCAAGATGACAATGTGTAATTCCATGGAGATTGTTTACCTTTACTATAGCTTTTGCTGAGAAGTTTTTGTCAAATTGCAGTTGACAGATTCTATCTCATCCAATTAAAGTTAACTTTTCTGAAACCTAGAATCTTTAGAGCTAATATTATCCCCTTTCGAAACCTAAAATTGAATTTGATCATATTGTTAATTGATATTAGATACATGTTGCTTTACAGTTAGATTTGTCTTCTTAACCATCTGTGAACTCTTAATCAATGATAATGATAATATTTCTGCCAAAACTTTCAGAGTTCTCATTACGATTAACTCAAGCACATTTTTACTTAATGTTTTAATTGTTTAATCTATTCTTGTGTTCTCATTTAAGCCACCATAGACTTTTCATTTATCTGCGTTGAATTTTGCTCATTGTTTTTACCTGCCCAGATCCCTTTGGATTATCAGAGATTGAGTCACTTCATTGACCATTTACCCAGTTTGATATCAATTAGAAAATGAGCTATCCTGGACAATGTTCTGCCTTTGAGATAAGTTATATAGGCTAGAAGAAGAAGCAGCCACCAAAATGTTCCTTTAGGTCTGCAGTGGTAATTGCATGCCACTCTGATACCTTCCGATGGAGCATCATGCTTCCAGTTGTATGCAACAGTCCTGTCTAAAATTTTGCAATCTGTCCCTTGGGCACATATCTTGTGCCTCAGTCTAATATGTGGGCTAATGTTGAATGCTTTCTCTAAATCTGGTGGGATGGATGACATTAATGACAAAGGTGTTTAGCATTCTTGCCTACATTGCTCAGACCTTTGAGTATAGGAGTTGGGATGTCGTGTTGAGGTCATACAGGATGTTGGTGAGACATCTTCTGGAGTACTGTGTGCAGTTCTGGTCGCCCTGTTATAGTAAGGATATTATTCAACTGGAGAGGGTTCAGTAAAGATTTACCAGGATGTTGCTGGAAATGGAGGCATAGAGATGTAAAAATAGACTGGAAAGGCTGAGATTTTTTTAACTGGAGCAAAATATGTTGAGGGGTGAGCTTATTGAGGTTTATAAAATCATGAATGTCAAGGGTCTTTTCCCAAGGGTGTGGGAGTTCAAAACTAGGGGAGCATAATTTTTAGGCTGAGAGAAGAAATATTTAACAAGAGCACAAGGGGCAACCTTTTTTTTACACTATAATTCATGTGTGAAATGAACTCCCAGAGAAAGTGGTGAATGCAACATTTAAAGGCCATTTAAATAAGTTCAGAAATAGGAAGGGTTTGGAGGGATATGGGCCAAAGCGCAGGTGGGTAGGACTGGTTTAGTTTGTGAACATGGTCAGCATGGACCTGTTGTACCGAAGGGTCTGTTTCCATGCTGGAGATCTGGAAGGTTTTAATGGTGTAGTGGTAGTATCCCTACCTTTGAACCAGGAGACTTGGATTCAAATCCCACCTTCTCTTGACGTGTATAATCACATTACTGAGCAGGTTGATTAGGGAAAGTATCCATCAGGGAGATCTGCTTTCTTCATTGGAAACCTGTAAATTGGTCAGAGACCTCTCTCTTAAGAAACCATCCCCAGGCAGTGTTAAATGCTGCTCCTAGGCAATGTTTCCAACAATTCCTTACAATTAATAGAAGCTTTGCATTTCTGCAATGTAAAACTCTTATTGCTGATTTTGTTTTTAAATAAAGATAGTCACAACTCTGTTGAGCCTTGGAAATGACCTTATCTGCGCAATTATGAAAAAAAAATGAACAAATAGTAATTAAAAATGAAAAATGAACAAGTACCAAAACAGGAAGTGATTACCAATCAAAAATGTTGAATATCTGAAATTATCAAAAGTTAATTTTATCTTGTTCTGATGTTTTATTCTGGAATAAATTTGTTTACTTTCAGTTCTTGTAGGTTTGGGTATGCTGAGGATTTTAGTTGTCAGTGGTTTGTCATTGCTGAACAGGAATGGAGGCATATTAGGAATTATAAATCAGTAGCAAAACGTTAAAAAGTATTTTATGATTCAAACATCAGAGGAGGTTTTAGTGGCCCACTTAGCAAGTGATGATATAACATTGGCTGGGTGACCATTCTACAATGTTGCACAATACTCTGATGTCTTGCCTTGTAAACTGCTCTTCAGAGCAGAAGGCAAGGAAGCCAGCTGGGTCCTTCTTTACATAATGAGATAATGTAATCTGAAATAACTCCACAGCGGCCGGTGTCTTATCACCAAGTCGCCCTTTATTTACACGTGCATAGTAGTTGACACTGGATCGGCTTCCTCAGAGTTGGCTCTCAGAGTGAACAGAACCTCTGAAACTTCTTTTTGCATATATCTCTTTTAGCACCCATGTTGTGTGTGTTGTGCAGGGACTCAGTGAAAACACAGTTGTGTAAACAATTTTATTCAATATTCCACAACCAGGAAAAACACCAATTTCGCCAGGGAGCCCTTGCCAAGCAGAGCCTGCGAGGGGCAATGCTTATGTGAAAGAAAAAAATGAAGGGGAGGGTAGGGATCAAATCAAAATAGAATTGGAGGGGGAAAATAAAGCACACCAGCCCCCTCTCTCTAAAGGCATTGAGAATATTTGTGGAGACGCTCCTGTTCATATCTGTCAACCAGGGCTCCCTGATTGGACCAGGTTAACAGACCAGGAAACAGGAATTTGTATTCGATGAGGTCCACTTGGCTGACCTCGTTACAATCACTGCATCCCTCCCCCCTCTAAGCCTGGGGACGTAGTCCTGTTCTTTTTCTTGTCGCCCCACCAGAGGCATTTTTGCATTTGATCTGGTTCCTCCAACTCTGTCTTGGATATAGACGGTGTGTATCAGATTGTAGGCTGCCTCTTGCACCTGGAGCGTCTTGGAAGAAATTCACCCTATACTTCAGGTGGTAAAGGAATCAAGGCTGCGATATTCTCTGAATCCATCTCGTCCTAAGGTGTTTCCTCGATGTTAGATGGAGGGGGAGAACCCGCAGATTCTGACAGCCCATTTCAAGTTGGTAGCTTTCATGTGGTCCACATGCTTGTTCAGGATGCCTCAGTGACCCGAACTTTGTATGTCATGGGACCTGACTTTGCGTCAACCATGCCTCTTACCCATCCAGGGATATCGCTATGATTTTGGCACCAAATTTTGTCCCCTGCAGTAAACTGCCTGTTTTACTTAGAGGAGGATTGTGTTGGACATTGGCGTTCCTGATCCAGTTTCACCTCCTCCTCCCCCCGCAGTCCGGGAAGATCAGATTTAACCTGCTGCGTAGTCTTCTCCCCATTAGCAACTCTGCTGGAGCTATCCCTGTAGTTGCATGAGGGGTGGTCTGATATTCAAATAGGAACCGGGGCAGTTTGGTATTGAGTGAAGCTGTAGACTGTTTCTTTAACCCAGCCTTCAAACTTTGGATTGTTCTTTCTGCCAGTCCATTGGACGATGAATGATTTGGAGCTTTCCTTATATGCTGGATGCGATTTGACTGTAGGGAATACTTGAATTCCCTGCATTTAAAGGATGGCCCGTGGTCAGTGACCACCTCTTCTGGGAGCCTGTGTATTGCAAAAGATACTCGCAGTGTTTCTCCCATCATCCCCGTGTTTGATCAATGTACTGTATATGCATCCAACCACTTTGAGTGGGCATCCACAATGACAAAGAACATTGAACCCGTGAAAGGGCTGGAATAGTCGACATATAACTGAATTCCGGGTTTAACCTGCCATTCCAATGGATGTTGGGGAGCTGCTGGCGGTAATGTTTGTCCTTGTTGTCAGTCTGGACGCCGCCCTACCAATGCAGCTATGTCTGCACCTAATTCTGGTCACCAGACATAACTTCTCACCAACATCTTCATTTTGGACATCCTAGATGACCCTTGGTGGAGCACAGACAATATCTGACTGAGTTTTACTCGTGACAATCACTCTTGCTTCCCATAATAAAATGCCATCCTTCTCTGGTCTTGCTGGGTCCAGCAGGGTCTCAATTCTGGTTGTGATAGCCCTTTTGTTTCCCCTATTGCCACCTGGATGGTGTTCCAACTTGTAATTGTATGCACTTAGAATGACAGCCCACCACTTAATTCAACCTGAAGCTATGGGCGGCACAGCCTTGACCTCATTGACTAGCCCTAGCATGGCTCTGTAATCTGTTACTATTACAAATTTACGTCTGTAAAGGTATTAGTGGAACTTCCTCACACCAAAGGTGACTGCCAAACCTTCCTTCTCTATTTGGGCATTTATGCACTCTGCATAAGTCAAAGTCTGGGAAGTACACCTCCCGGGCTCTCCGCTTCATTGGGCCACCTGTGAGCCAGCAATACCCCGATACCGTACAGAGAGGTATCACATGTCAGCACCAGATCTTGCTTGGGATCATAGTGTGCCAATACCTTAAATGATGATAACTGCTTCTACACTTTCCAAAAGGTTACATCTTGGTTACGGGATCTTTTGCAAGGCTAACCCTTTGTCAATAGTAGACATAAGGGTGCTAGGTTGGAGGCCAGGTTATGTATGAACTTTCCGTAATAATTCACCAACCCAAGGAAAGACCTAAGCTTCAGTATAGGCATGGGAGCCAGCACACCTTTGATCGTACTCACGCTATCTTTGAATGGGTGTAACCCCATCTTGTCGAGTCTAGCCCATGTAGGTCACTTGGGATACCTGGAACACATACGTTTCCCTCCTAAGGTGTCCACCTGCCTTGGAGAAATGTCAAAGGACTATGTCTAAGTTCTCAAAGTGCTGTTTATTGGTCTTCTAGATAAATCATCTAGATAACTGGCAACCTGGGGTGGACCTTGTAAAATGTTCTCCATCATCCGCTAGAAACTGGGACAGACTAATGATACCCGAAATGGTAGTCTCATACGCTGGTATAAACCTTTATGGGTATTAATTGCAGCATACTTCAGGGAATCTTCATCTAAATGCAATTGAAGGTACTCATGGCTCATGTCTAGCTTTGTGAAGGACAGCTCCACCACCATCAACCCCCCACACCCCCTCCTGCACCAGCTTTGTGAATAAGCCCTCTGTGTGAGGGATTGGGTATTCATCCAGCTGCAAAAAGCGATTTCTGTTTGTTTAAAATTCCCATAAAGTCAAACTGACCTGTTGAGCTTCATAATATGTAGAACTGATGCTGCCCATTCCGCAAACTGGACTGGTTTGATGATTCTTTTGCTTTCCAGCTCCCTGATTCCTGCCTCTACTTTTGCACATAAGATAAATAACACTGGGTGAGCCTTGCTGAATTGTATAATTGCTTCCTGGTCAACATGCAAGGTGGCTTTGGCTCCTTTGATAGTCCCTAGATCCTCCAGAAAGAGTTCCGGGTATTTACTCAGGCAGCCATTTTTCAAATTGAAAAATGTTGAGCTAATCAAGGTGAATCTTTCTCAACCAATTTCATCCTATCAAGCTAGGGCCCGAACCTTTTACTACAATAAGTGGTAACTGAACCAGCCACTTATCATAAGAGACTGGAACCTAAGTTGTACCCTTAATCTGTAAAGGTTCCCTCATATAGCTCCTTGGTGGATGCGAGGTCTTAGGTTGGAGTCCAGAGTGAATTTTGTTAAAGATCTAGCTCTGTGGTCACTGAAATGGTCGTGCTGTATCGATCTTCATTAGAACTGGGTGTCCATTTAACCAAATTTTTTTTTTGATTTGTTCTGATTTGGATGTGCTAAGCAATTTAAATGCTCCAAGCCAGATGTAGGTGGACTTTTCAGGGTGTGTTCTCTTACTCAATTTAGGCAGGCTCTTTTGCTGTCTCAAGTCCACATACTGGCAGCAATTAGGATGGCTTGCCGGCCCAGATCCTGAAGAAAATGTTAACCACTTGGTTGAGGCTTGGATTTGTTTTGGGGTTTGTTGTTGCCTGAAATAGGGTCTCTGTGTTCAGTATATGTCCTGAGTGAGGCAATACAATTGTCTTCACTCAAGTGGTGTCCCTCAAGCTCAGTTGGCCTGGCGAGGGTGTCCACTTCCATCGGCATTTCCTATAACTCGTAAGCTCTGCTCGTCACATTTTCTAATGACAAAGCCAGTTGTAGCGCCTGTTTAAAGTCCAGTTGGTTTCAGCTCGTAGGCGCTTTTGCATGGTTAAAACATTAATCCCGTGCACCGAATGGTCCCTCAGCATCTCATTAAGGGTTAAACCAAAGTCACACGCCTCTGCCAGTCGTCCTAACCTCGTCAAAACTCCTGACACGGATTCTCCTGGCTCTCGAATGGCTGAGTAAAGCCAATAGCGTCTCAGAATTAGTGGAGGCTTGGGGTCATCATATTCCTCAACTAAATCTGTCCACTTTTGAAAAGTTTTAGTATCTGGTGCCTCAGGGAAAGTTAGGCTCTTAATAACCAAAAAAAAAACTGAGCCCACACACTGTCAGCAGAATTACTTGTTGTTTTTCATCTGCCCCAATGTCATTTGCCTGGAAAAATTAACACATTCTTTCCACATACCCGGCCCAATGTTTGACAGCACGATCGAATGAGTCAAGCTTTCTGAATAATGGCGTGATGCCAGAAATGCTTACTCCAACTCAAAGATGACAGTTGCGAGCGAATTTCTTCAGAAGCGTGTTTTTTTTTTGCCTCTTGTTACCACTGAAATAACTCCTCAGAGGCTGGTATCCAGTCACCTTTTATTTACATTTGTATTGTACTTGGCACTGATCCAGCTTCCTCAGAGTGAACAGAACCTCTGACGCTTGTCTTTATATCTGTCAGCCAGGGCTCCCTGATTGGGGCTGTTAACCTGGTCCAGTCAGGGAAGTGACATTCTGAGGTCCACCTGGCTGACCTTGTTACAATCACCATATCATCAAGTTTAATTAGGAGCTGAAAAAGAATCCACAGTCTGCTGATGGAACTGGGTCAGGGCAGCGCAGCCAGAGTACATTTCTTTATTTTCTTTTGACTTTGCATCAGGTCACAAAGTGCAGCAGTACTCCCCTGAGTGCCATAAAAAAACTTTAGCTCTACCTAACTCGGGATCTTCCTTCCACTCCTATTATTTGTTTTGTAATCTGGTGAGTCAAATCATTAATTGACTGGCATTCCTCTCACAAACATTCATTGCCTGTAGCTGACCTTGAGGATGAGGACAGGGACAGTTCTTTTAGTGTTGGCTATCCAAAATCAGGATTGGGGGTGTACTGGGGAGGGAGTTGAACATAGAGTGTCTGACGAAGGTGAGTGACAGTGGGGTTGGACGTCAGAGTCTGATTGCAGAGTGGGTTCAGCTGAGTGTTGGAATGGAGGCAAGTAAGCTTGAGGAGCCAGGGCCAACCGATGATGTTGAAATGGATTCACCAAAGATGGCAGACAGTTCTTTTTTTTATTTCATGCAACATCCGAAAGTTTGCACTTTCTTCATTTTATCCCTTCGTCCCTACTGCATTCAAGTGTCAAACGGATCAGCTATTCAAATCTTTGGAGTAGGGGTTGAAAGAACAAGCTTCTAATAAAGGCAAGGATGCTACAACTGAACCAAAGTAATTTGCCATTTCTCTTACAGTGCGCAGATATTCACGAAGAACAGCAGATGAGCCAGTTCCACTTTCTACATTGAGAAACAAAGCTGCCAAAAGATATAAGGAATGTGGTCTCTTAACACAACCAATTCCCAAAGATATAGATCATGAAGAGATACTGATGTATGAAAAGTTTATCTAATTATTTTAATAGGATTGCTGTTTGAGTATGAAAGTTGCAACAACATGAGTTGGCTGAAGATGTTCCATGCATATTTTGTCTTTTTAAAAGTTTATTTTCCCTCAGTTTTGAAGCCTCCCTAGAGCAGATACCAATAGGATTGCCCACCCACCCCTTCACCATTATTAAATAAATTTCTGAAAAATGTGTAAAGATAACTCTCTCCTTCATTGTCCTTTTTTTAAAATTCACAAGATGTGGGTGTTGTAGGCTAGGCCAGCATTTATTGTCCATTTTTAATTGCCCTTGAGAAAATGCTGGTGGGCTATCTGCTTGAATTGCTGGAGTCCATGTGGTGTAGATACATCCACAGTGCTCCTAGGAAAGGACTTCCAGAATTTTGACCCAGCCACACTGAAGAAATGGTAAAATAATTTCAAGTCAGGATAATGAGTGTTTTGCAGGAGAACTTGCAGATGGTGATGTTCCCGTACATCTGTCACACTTATCCTTTTAGGTGGTAGAGATCATTGGTTTGGAAGGTATTGTCTAAGGAGCCTGGTGACTTGTTGGAGTATATCTTGTAGATGAGACTGTCAGTGGTGGAGTGAATGAATGTTGAAGATAGTGGGTGTGGTATCAATCTTCTTGTATTGATGGAGATGCACTCCTCCAAGCAAGTGAAGAGTATTCCATCACACTCCTGAACTTGCACATTGTAGTTGGTGGACAGATTTTGGGGAGTGAGGATGTGAGATGCTTGCTGCATAATCCCCAGCATCTGACCTGCTCCCGTAGCCACAGTGTTTGTAGGACTAGTTCAGCTTCTGGTCAATGATAACTGTCAAGGTGTTGATAGTGGGGGATTTAGGAAAGATAGCATTACTGAATGTCACTGGGAGATTGTTAGGTTCTCTCTTATTGGAGATGATCATTTCCTGGCACTTGAATGTTACTTACCACTTATGAGCCCAAACTTAGGTTTTCCAGGTCTAGCTGTTTCTGAACACAGACTGCTTCAGTGTCTGAGGAATTGTGAATGGCACTGAACATTATACAATCATTGCCACCTCTGATGTTATTATGGAGGGAAGGTCCATTTTATGGAGAGCAACCCCAATCACTGCATTGAAGCTGATATTAGCAGATTGGTGTAGTGTGGGTAACATCATTAATGTGTTGTAATGATGCCCTGTGACACCACTTTGTCCAATTAAAATCAACATTATTGGGAATCCAGGGTGGGTTTACCACTCCTCCTCTACCCCCAATGCAGTGAATTTGAAGATGGGGGTGGCATGTGAAATAGAGAGTGACCAGATCACCCTAATGCAGCAGGCAGTTCATCCTCCTTTAGGCATATTGAAGTATTTAAGTAGACATTGAAGCAATTTTTAATTTGGCTTGTGAAGGGGGAAGGGAAGGGACTGCCTTGTAGGTTACACTGCACAGGCTGCTGGCACCAGTGCCCACTTGGGCCACTCACCCAAAAACACAATCACACTCCTTTAACCCTAGGACCCAACCTCTCAAAATCCTGCCTTTCCCACCCACCCATGTGCAAAAGTGTTATTTAATCTAACTGTAATTGTATAAAAATGAATGTAAACTAAGTTTTTAATGCAAATAAATTAAAACCTGGGGCAATTCCACAAGGAAAACAGTGAATGAACTTGGAGTGGTCTTGCCTGATGCAAACAAGATGCATTGCAAAATGGTGGCAAATTGAGATATTTGTATACGCTCGATAAACACTAATTATGTATCCAGATCTGTAGTATCTAACTTGTTAAAAGCATTTGTCTAATTGAGGCGATTTCATTTTGAAATCACATCATAAGACGACATTTTTCATTTTAGGTAGGAATTGGAGAGAGCCTGCGAGGAGCAGACTCATAAATTCTATGGGCAATGGGAAAGGAGGCCATCTAAATACATTTATTTTTGTCAATTATGGCAGAGCTTTCCTGTTCTCTCAAAAGCTATGAAAATATCTAGGGTTCCATTCCCTGGTTGCCAACTATCTGTCATTGATCCTAGAGATGGTCACTGTGCTCCAGGGTTCAATCCAAATGTCAGACTTTGCCCCATTATCTCTGCTATTCTTTGAAAACTTAGCCTTATTCCAAAATAGGTGGGAATCTTGCATTTTTTTTCATGGTTTCTTTTAGCCCCATCAGTCAGAAAGCATTAAAAAGCATCATAGTAGATGTGAGCTAGATTTTCAGTCTCTAGGCGGGTGGTGGGAGCCGTTAGATTTGCAGTTGCCAACCCGGATCTAATCTTGAAACTGGCATTAAGCTCTTTATACATGAAAATGCAGGACCTAGCATCTTTTTGAAGCTCTCTCTGCAATGTTGGTTTGCCTTGAGGCGACAGTTCATCTGAGGGTCATCACTGGCATTTACGTGACCTGATGCCCCATTCTATTAGGCCAGTGAGTTGTCCTTGGAAGCCCATTCGGTGTCCGCAGATTGCTGGCTCCCATGTTCTTGAGGGTCAACATCTCTGATTCCTTTATATGGGTGTGAGGATTTGTCCTATTTTTGTGAATATCAAATTTCTAGTCATTTCAGGAACACATCCACACAATTAAACCTTGACGAGAATTTATTTTGCCCTCAAATCTGATCAATTAAAGTTGGCAGATTAACTGTAAGATACTAAATATTGAAAATTGTAAGGTAGGGTTTACCTTTACAAGTGGGCAATTAAATCCCTTACAGATACAAAAAGAGTTATACACATGTTTGTCAATCAACAAATGTGCTTTCTCCAGTGAGAAATCTTGAAGGTGCAAATCAAAGTAAAGGAATTTCAATGTTTGCTAGACAGGTGAGATAGGTTAAGTTTGTGAGGTAAAGGTACAATTAAAAGTATTAATGTTGCTAAAAAGAGAGATGCATTGCTAAAACTTTTTGATGCTAGGTATGTGTGTTGTACATCTCAATTAGCTGACTGAATCAAATGGCATGTTCCTTTGGTTGTTTATCATGGACAAAGTATAGATGGTATTTAACCAGTCTCTGCTTAAAAAACCTAAAACTTCTACTGTTAGATGTGATTCTGCAATTAGTCAGTACTTGCTGAATAAAACTGAGAGTTCCTCACAAGACAGTCTAGAACCAGAAGGCACAGTCTCAGCATTAAAGGGTGCCAATTTAAGATTGAGATGAGGAGGAATTTCTCCTCTGAGGGTTGAGTATCTTTGGAACTCCTTGCCACAGAGAGCTGTGGGGGCAGAGTCTTTGTGTATATTTAAGGCTGAGATAGATCGATTCTTGATCAGTAAGGGAATCAAAGGTTATGAGGAAAGGGCAGGGATGTGGATGTGAGGATTGTTTGATCAGTCATGACTCCGTTGAATGGTGGAGCAAGCTAGAGGGGCTGAACGGCCTACCCCGTTCCTTTCTTTTTATAGTCTTATGGCCAGTAGCTACTCATACCCATTTATGACAATCAGATCGATCTCATAGTGTGGCTCACTTATGTTTGCTGTAAGCAACACTCATTCATACCTACGGTCCTCATTCATTGAAACCAAAAGGAATATGTGTAAGACTTATTCCTTTTTGAATTACCTGGGAGCTTGGAGAGCTTATGGTTCCCCATTGCTTTCTCCATGGCTGCCTCAGGCAATCAGAGTCAACTTGCCAGCCAGTCAGCACACTTTTTCTGCCTCAGTATAAATTGTTGTGACCATTTTGAAATTTGGCATTCTTGCATTTGTTCTGATGAATGTAAGATGGAAAGCTACTTTTCACAAATGTTCAAGTTTGGTACTACCAAGCGAGTATGTACCTTAGTAATGCATTAAAGTTACAATCCAAATCATTTTAGATGCAATAAAATTTCAAATTCCTTGGACCAGGACACGGATACTCTATCCAGGGCTAATCTTATCCAAATTTGTGGGGTTAAATAGATTATAACCTCACTTTCCAGGGAAGCTGAGTGCAAATATATCTTTTGGTAAATATCTAGTATCTGTAGAGGCTGTGTTGCTCAGCCTTCTGCACATCCTTCCCCAGATTTGAGATATTTTCATAATTTCCTCAGTCTAGTTGTGTAAGATTAGTAAAATTAAAATAAAACAGTCACTTTTCTTTGTGGGTTCAGGCATTTTCATTGACCCAGACCCCAGTGACAGATTCCATATTTGCTTATTTCAGTGTGTTGCTCAGGCTCAATTAATTTTCCAGATCTGAGGTAGCTGATCTGATTTAAATTCTTCAATATTTTGTGTCCTTTCATGAAGGAGCATACATACCCGAAGAAGACAATACATCAATGAAAAACTGGAAACAATTCACAGCCTATTATGTGGGGTTGTCAATATGAAATGCAAGGATCTCAAACGTCTCGTAAGTCTAGAAGTTCCTTTCTTTTTAAACAATGCATTACAGTATAAGTGATGAACTCGGAGGGCCACCGAGTTAGGACTGGACAATGGGACTAGCTGGGTGACTCTTTTGGGAGCCAGTGCAGAGAAGATGAGTCAAATGTCCTCTTTCTGTATTGCAAAATTCTATGATTCTATGTTAAGTGGCAGAAACAATAATATAACTGAATATAAGATTTCATTTTTGGTCACAAATATGACACATAAATAATGGCAGCTTTCTGTCTTAAGATGCTTCACACTGTGGTGGCCAGCACAATATAGGAAGGCAATGGCCTAGTGGTATTCTCATTGGACTATTAATCCAGAGACCCAAGTAATGTTCTGGGGAGCTGTGTTCAGATTCCACCATGGTAGATGGTGGAGTTTGAATGTAATAAAAAAAATCTGGAATTAAGAGTCTAATGTTGACCATGAGTCAGTTGTCAGGAAAAACCCACCTGGTTCACTGATTAGGGAGAGAAACTGTTATGCTTACCTGGTCAGGCCTAGATGTGGCTCTAAACCCATAGCAATGTGTTAACTCCTAACTGCTCTCTGGACAATTAGGATTGGGAAATAAATGCTGGTCTAACCAGCGATGCCCACATCTCATTGATGAATATTTTTTTAAAAATCGCTCTGTTAAGCGTTGCTTGGTGTGGCTGAGGAGCTGTACTTTAGACAAATTCCAGAGATTTGTGGCTTTCTCTGGCTACCTACCAGTTGTCATTGTCCATCATCTTTTTCATATGTCACATGCAGGTGTTCTTGTAGAGGAGTAATGGACACTGAGGAATTGTGACCCAGTTGCTAATTCAATAGGCAGAGGTATTTGGCCATTGGGCTTTTATCCATTTGACAAATCCGGCCAAGCGAACACCTGACATCTTTGGCTTAGCAAAGAGTGTATGCAGATGGACTTAGCATGTTCCTGGACCTCTGATTTGGAAACCTTGACTTGCCAAAAGATGTCCGGGATACAATTAGGCAGTGAGGTTGGAAACTCTCCAACTTTACTCCTGCCGTGCGCATGTTTTACAGATATCGTCACAATAGCGAAGAGCAGTGAGGATGAAGTCTTGCATTTCTGAGTTTTTAAAACTCTGTTGTCCCACACATTCTTTTTCAGCTTGGATGTAACAGTTCCAGCTTTTGCGAGGCACGTGTTGATTTCAGCCTGGAGTCACAGATTAGCGGTGATTGTGGAGTTGAGATATGTGAAGCTATCATTAACGTTCATTGTTAATGCTGGTGCTGTGGCTAGGAAGCATCACAGACCGTGAAATTTGTCCTCCTGACTCTGATAATTAAACTGATCTGGAGAGCTGCTTTAGAGAATCTGCCACTGCAGGTATTCCTCTGCAAAAAATGTTGGTCCTTCAGCATCAATGCAGAGTACCTGATGTGGAGTTGATGCACCTTTCTCTTAGATCTAAATGGAACAAGGGTAAACAGCTTTCTATTAGTTCTGGTGTGTAAATAAGAGATAAGATGAAGGCGCATGACACCATAAATAATACAGACATGAGGGAAATTCTTCCCCTGACTTTTGTGTGACTTAAGAACCGTGTCTCATGAGGTGGTGGAGGTGGATCATTGAATAATTTTAAGGCGCAGTTATATAAATTCTTGTTTGGCAAGGGAATTAAAGTTATGGTAGATGGGACATGAGAATGTGGAATTCAGAACATGATGTGGAGGTAGAACGTAGAACGTAGAACATGGAACATGGAACATAGAACAGAACAGTACAGGCCCTTCGGCCCATGATGTTGTGCCGAACTTTTACCCTAATCCTAAGGTCTATCTAACCTCCACCCCTACCTTATACTGTCATCCATATGCCTATCTAATAACCGCTCAAATGCCTCTAATGAGGCCAACTCCATTACCCTCTCCGGCAATGCATTCCACGCCCCTACCACTCTCTGAGTAAAGAACCTACCTCTGACGTCTCCCCTATATCTACCTCCACTCACTTTAAAACTATGCCCCCTCGTAATAGCTACCTCCACCCTAAGAAAAAGTCTCTGGCTGTCCACTCTATCTATATCTCTGATCATTTTGTAAACCTCTATCAAGTCACCTCTCATCCTTCATTGTTCGAAAGAGAAAAGCCCTAGCTCTTTCAACCTTTCCTCGTAAGACCTTCCCTCCATTCCAGACAACATCCTGGTAAATCTCCTCTGCACCTTTTCCAACGCTTCCACATCTTTCTTGTAATGAGGTGACGAGAACTGGACACAACACTCCAGTTGTGGCCGAACCAGGGTTTTGTATAGCTGGAGCATGACTTCATGGCTCTTGAACTCAATCCCTCTATTAATGAAAGCTAACACACCATATGCCTTCTTAACAACTCTATCCACCTGGGTGGCAGCTTTCAGGGAACTGTGGACGTGAACCCCAAGATCCCTCTGCTCCTCCACACTTTCAAGAATCTTTCTGTTAACCCTGTATTCTGCTTTCAAAGTTTGTCCTTCCAAAATGAATCACCTCAAACTTTTCAGGGTTAAACTCCATCTGCCACTTCTCAGCCCAGCTCTGCATCCTATCAATGTCCCTTTGTAACCTAGAACAGCCCTCCACACTATCCACAACTCAACCCACCTTCGTATCGTCCGCAAACTTACTAATCTACCCTTTCACTCCTACATCCAAATCATTTACAAACATCACAAATAGAAGAGGACCCAGAACAGATCCTTGTGGTACACCACTCGTAACTGAGCACCATGTTGAATATTTTCCGTCCACTACCACCCTTTGTCTTCTAAGGTTCAGCCAATTTTGAATCCAATCTGCCACATTTCCCCGTATCCCATGCCTCCTTACTTTCTGCATGACCCTACCATGGGGAACCTTATCAAATGCCTTACTTAAATCCATGTATACCACATCCACTGCTCTACCTTCAACCACATGTTTGGTCACCTCTTCAAAGAATTCAATAAGGTTTGTGAGGCATGATGTACCCCTCACAAATCCACGTTGACTATCATGAATCAAATTGTGCCAACCCAAGTGATCATGAATTCTATCTCTCAGAGCCCTTTCCAATAATTTGCCCACCACTGAAGTAAGACTAACTGGCCTGTAATTTCCGGGGTTATCCCTATTCCCTTTTTTGAATAAGGGAATGACGGTTGCCACTCTCCAATCTTCCGGCACTATATCCGTGGACAATGAGGACGAAAAGATCATCACCAAAGACCCTGCGATCTCTTCCCTCACTTCCCATATTAGATGCCAGTGTTAAACTGGGGTGGACAAGGTCAGAAATTGCGTGACACCAGGTTGTGAATTCAGAACACAACCAGATTAGACATGATCTTATTGAATGGCTGAACAAGCTTAAAGGCCTGAATGGCCTACTTCAGATCCTAGTTTTTTTTTGTTAGTAATACAGGTATTTCTCCTATAATGCGATAGTTGAGTTCTTGTGTGACCCTGTGCTATAGAAAATCGCCACAGAAAATTATGCTCTAGGGAAATTGCTACAGAAAAATTGCTATACTGTACAGTAGAAAGTTTGCATTATCCAAACAGCTTCCACTATTCATCAATCGTGTTACAGTCAATTCACATTAATGAAACATGTGTTATAGCAGAAATACCTGTATATGAAACAATCTTGGTGCTGAACACAGTGCTGTTTGATACTACTGCAAATCTCAAAAGCTTCTGAGGTTGCCTGATCATAGTTGACCTTGCTCATTGTGTTGTCACAGGAAGAGGAGATCACACTGAGCAGCCTTGGTAGGCAGCCAATTTTCTACTGCTTAAACAGAATAACTCTGCTTACATGGTCAAATGCTTTTGTGATACCAATAAAGCCAATACTTCATGTCAAATCAAAAACAAAGAACTGTGGATGCTGGAAATCCAAAACAAAAACAGTTTTTCTGGCAATTTCTGTTTTTCTCATGGTCCGCTTTGTACACGGCTTTGAGAATGTTACATCAATTGTTGATCTTACAGTTCTGAAAACAACACTGGATTCAGGGTAGATGTGTTCAGCTGGGATCTGCATTCCGAAAACAGCAACACCCACAAATATTGTCTCCTAATGCTTAGCAAGGAGATGCCTCAATTGTTATTGCAGTCAGTGCAGGTAGCCTTGTTCTTGTACAGGGTCACAATCCATTCATTTCGCTTATCCTGAGGCACTGCCTACTTTCTCTAATAGTGACAGAGGTTTGTGTAGATGATACAGGAATGTCGGTTTTGCAGGCTTAAGAGTATAGGCTGTATAGTTATAGGTTGTGCACTTCCAGTTTTACTCATGAAAAGCTATTCAATACCTTTGTTAAGCTCTTCCATTGTTAGTTCGACAGGCAGACTTCCCAGGATGGCTAAAGCTTCCTCAGTGTCAGTATTCCCACAAAAGAACAACTTCAGGCAGAGTTCTACATATCTCTTGCACATTGTATTGCAGATTCTGCTGACATCCCTTGCCTTTGTTTTCAATGGAGTCAAATTTTTTACTGATGGATGTGTCGCCATGCTTAATCCCTTGATACATGTACTTAGCATTCTCTGTGTTGAAGTACACCTGGATATTCCAGTGCAGCACACAGCTGTTTTCTGTTGGACTTTAAGTGGCTTTTGGTGTATTCAGAGCTTTCTTTCTCAGATCTCTTTTGTAATTCTAGAGAATCGGCTGCTAGCTTCAATAACAGGTTCTCTTATCGTGATGTTGGCCTTGAACCAGTCAGCATTTTCCTGCTGTTGCTTGCTTTATGTTAAAAGTTCTGTATTGTAGGCAGTGTCTTGCTTGCTTTCGCACTCTGCATGGAACTGCTATCACAGCACCTGTTTGATCAAGTTGCCCACTGTGTTCGTTTTTTATCTGGGTAAGCAATATGGATAAAATATCAGGGGTTGCATCCTTGCCGACATACACACCAGGAAGTGATGTGTGTTAGAGTCAGCATGGTGGTAGCTCTGTGTGTGTGTGTGTGTGTGTGTGGAGAATGCTATTCTGAGAGTCATGTCTGGGTGATCAGATCTAGGTGAGGAGAGCTATCATGCTTTCTGCTTTTGTGCACTAGTTTGCATTTCACGCAGTCCATCCTTCAAGCAAACAATGCTGCCAAACAGAGAGTCTAATATCTAAGTTTCCCCCTGTCAGGACACAGTCACTCAAATGGAAACTCTTCAGCTATGTCTCTTTGTGATGATGTAGAGAAACTGGGTTCCTGTAGTCCCAGGATAAAGTTTCAGAGAAATGCAATGGAGCTTTGACCACCACCCAATGTCCCAATTGAATCTGCCTCCATCATCCTTTCTAGCAGTGCATCCCACACCCTAACAACTTGCTTTGTAAAAAGCACACTTCTCATTTCACATTTGCTTCTACTGCAAAATTCTTTAAAACTGTGATTCCTGGTACTTGATCTATTTTCAAGTGGGAATAGTTTCTCCTTATTCAGACCCCTCATGAGTTTGAAAATTTCTGTAGAATCTCCTATTAGCCTTCTCTTCTGCAAGGAAAACAGTTCCAAATTTCTCTAATCTTTCTGCATAACTGAAGTTTCTCATTCCTGGAACAAACATAGTGTAGCAAATTCCTTTGGACTTAGTGAGAGTTTGAGATGGGTACCTGACATATAGTCAGCCCTGGGCCTCTGAAAATGTTGCTCAGGCTTGCAGCCTGGAGACAGTTGAGTGTAAGAGAGTGAATGCAACACGAGCGGCAACAGTGATGATTGAGAAGCTCAAAGCGATTGGCAGAGAGGAAGGGCATGCCAGGCTGTCTCTAACATTGGGAGGGAACTCGTATCCCATTGGTTATCTCATGTAGAACAGGGCCTCAACCAGTCAAGTGCTGACTCTCTATGGTTCATCAACTTAATGACTGTTTGGAGCTTCGAGTTGGAGCTTAGAGATCAGCAAATGGATGAAATCTATTACACCAGGCAAACAAACAAACTCAACAAAAAGAGAGACGTCAACTCTTCAACTGGCAAGCTTACTTCAGGACCATGTGCATAGGTCTGATGGAAACTTGCAGCTGATCGATAACATGTAAAGTAACCGTGATCAAACCCAGAATTTGTTCAGCCAAACATCAATGCAGCTTCCCTGCAAGAGGCCAGGCTCACATTAGTGAGACTACATCTGGAGTTCTGTATACAGTACTTGTCACAAGGATGTTAATGCATTGGAAGCAGTTCAGAAAAGGTTTACTACACTAATACCTGGAGTGGCTCACTGAAAGATAAATGAAACATGGCAAGGGAACAGTTCAGACAAAATGCATGAGCTAAGTGTTGCAAGGCATGCACTATTTTCAATGACTAAAACCCCCACACAAATGGTTCAGAACATGTTCTCTCCAACAGCCTCTCAACTCAAACTGAGCCAGTTAACATCATGACTATCTCTGCTTCAATGCTGTTCTCCCCTACAGAAGGTGAAAGACCCAGTTCAATAAGGAGCTTGACACTCGTATCAGCACAAATCTTGAAGTTGGAATATACGGTCATAGAGATCTACAGCACAGGGAAAAGCTCTCTGCTCCAGTAAATTAAAAAAACCCACCTAACTATCCTAATCCAATTTTCAAGCACTTGGCCTATTGCCTTGTATGTCTTGTTGTCGCAAGTGCTCATTTAAATATTTCTTAAATGTTGTGAGAATTTCTACCTCCACCAACCTTATAGGCAGTGAGTTCTGGATTCCCACCACCCCTTGGCTGAAAAGGTTTTTCCTCACATTCCCGCTAAACCTTCTGCCCCTACCTTAAATCTATCTCTCTTGGTCATCGATCACAAAGAGACATAGCTAAAGATTTTCCATTTGAATGACTGTGTCCTGACAGGGGGAAGCTTAGATATTAGACTCTCTGTTTTGCAGCATTGTTTGCTTGAAGGATGGACTGCGTGAAATGCAAACTAGTGCACAAAAGCAGAAAGCATGATAGCTCTCCTCACCTAGATGCATCACATCCACCTGTTGGATGCACTTCATATATACAATTGCATATATTGGATACTAAAATTGCATAAATATGAACAAGATACAATAATAAATAAATATAAACTCGACCCTTTGAGCATGTTCTGCATTCAATTAGATCATGGCTAACCTGATTTTAATCTCAACTCTACATTCCTGTGTACCCCAATAATCTTTTATTATTTTTGTAATCAAGAATCTAGCCACCTCTGCCTTATAAATATTTAAAGATTTTGTATCTGTTGCCTTTTGAGGAAGGGAATTCCAAAGACCAACAACCCTTTGAGAGATTTTTTTTCTCATCTCTTTCTTAAGTCCTTTTTTAATAATTATTTTTAAACTATGATCCCTAGTTCTAGATTCTCCCGCAAGAAAAAACAATCTTTCCACATCCACCCAGTCAAGTCCCCTCAGGATCTTATATGTTTCTATTAAGTCATCTCTGACTCTTCTAAACTCCAGAGGATATGGGCCTAGAATATTTAGCCTTTCCTAATAATGCAGTCCACTTATTCAAGGTCTAAGGTTGTCAAACCTTTCGGAACTGCTTCTGAAACATTAGCATATTTCTGTTAAGTACAGTGACAAGTACTGTATACAGTACTCCAGCATGGTCTTACCAATGCCCCATATAACTGGAGGATTCAATTCCAAACAATTCAATTGCCAAAGCATTTTTATTAGCTTTCCTGATTATGTGCTGTACCTGCATACGAACTTTCTGTGGTTCATGCTCCGGCAAACCTACATCTCTCCGCACCTCAGAACTCTACACTTCTCGCCATTTAGTTAATATGTTTTGTTTCTATTCCTTCTGCAAAAATGGACAATTTCACAATTTACCACATTATACTCTATTACCAGATCTTTGGCCACTCACTTAACCTATCAATAGTCTTTGTAGGCTCCTATGGTTCCTTGTAGGCTTCACAACTCACTTCCTGTCTATTTTATGTTATCAGCAAATTTAGCTGCCATTCCTTGGTCCCAGTATCCAAATCATTAATAAAAATTGTAAAGAGTTGAGGCCCCAGCACTGACCTCTATGAAACACCACTCAGAATATCCTGCTGACCTGAAAATGACCCATTTATTCATATTCTCTGCTTCCTGCCAGCCTATCTGCTTTCCACGCCAATGTATTACCCCCACAACATGAACCTCTATTTTCTGCAATAACTTTTGATGAGGAACCTTCTCAAAATGCCTTCAGGAAATCTAAGTACAATGCATTGACTGGTTCATCTTTATCCACAGCTCAAGTTACTTCTTCAAAGAACTTAATTAGTAAAACATGATTTCCCTTTGACAAGACCATACTGGTTCTACCTTGAACTTATCTGAGTGCCATGTTGTAATGTTTTTAATAAAAGCTTTTAACATTTTCCCTCCGACAGGCTAACTAGCCTGCAGTCTATTGCTTTGGTCTGTGCTCCCTTAGCTATTTTCTAGTCTGAAAGGGCCTTCCCTAATTCTGATGAGTTTTAGTAAATTAAAACCAATGCATCAACTATCTCACTAGCTACTTCTTTTAAGACCCCAGGATAAAATCCATCAGGACCTGAAAACTTGTCAACTCAGTTCTAAAAATTTATTCAGTACTACTTCCCTGATAGTGGTAATTTTCTGGAGTTCCTCCCTCCCTTTCAATTTTTAATTTACACCTATTTCTGGAATGTTACTGCATTGTTACTAGTGAAGACCGATACAAAATATCTGTTCAACTTATCTGCCATCTCTTTATTCTCCGTTGCTAATTCCCCAGTCTCATTTTCTACAGAGTTAACACTTACTTTTTGAGTAAAAAAACAAAAGAACTGCAGATGCTGTAAACCATGAACAAAAACAGAAGTTGCTGGAAGCTCAGCAGGTCTGTCCGCATCTATGAAGAAAAAATCAGAGTTAACATTTCGTCATTCTGAGGAAGGGTAACCGGACCCGAAATGTTAACTCTGAGTTTTTCTTCACAGATGCTGCCAGACCTGCTGAGCTTCCACTTACTTTGTAAACTCCATTTGAAATGTCTGAAGAAACATTTCCCATCTGCTTTTATAATTTTGGCTAACTTTCTCTCATAGAACCATAGAATAGAATCATAGAATCCCTACAGTTTGGAAACAGGCCATTTGGCTCAACAAGTCCACAATGCCCCTCCGAAGAGCATCCCACCCAGAGCCATTCCCCTACCCCTGCATTTCCCATGTCTAACCCACCTAACCTAAACATCCGTGGACACTACGGGCAATTTAGCATAGCCAATCCACCTACCTTTGGACTGTGGCAGGAAACTGGAGCGTACACTAATTTCCCCCCTTTTTAATCTTCTGGTAATTTTTAAATTTTGTTTTCTATTCTGCTCAATCTTCTGATCTGCCATTATAAGTAGGTGATTTATTGACTACTAATAATGTTCAAGGAATCTATTTTCACCAATAACTTCATGCAGTGCAACATGCCAATCTAGAGGTTTCATTTGGATTGAAATGATTTATTTTAATGCAAACCACGGTGGCCCTAGAAAACTACAGGGGAGGCAATTGCTGTGACTTCAGTCCAATGCCTGGAGAGAGAATTAAATTATTAGTGATGCGCTTTCCCTGAAGCACTGAGGAGATCTTCTTTAGGTTTTTTGCTGGATGACCAGTGGAAACTCCCATGAAATTTCAATTTCATGCAACACAATGACAGAAAACTTTAGTGACCTCACTGAGTTTGTCAAGTTAAAAAGGCCTAATGATAAAGGTATTTTGGATAATCTGTTTTGATTCTTTTCTCCTTACTACTTTCACCTAGCTTTGTGTTTATTTTTTGCTGGATGCTGAATCATGGTTGGTAGTTTTCGCACCACCTCAGTATGAATTAATTTGTAGCTGTTATACATACTTGTGACATGTTCATTGGTGAAGTTTCATGAACATTCCAACCTCAGGTAAAAGCATGATCGACATTTTTCAATGTGATCTGATGTTACACTTTATATGATAGAGCATGCTCTGTGCAAGTCTTATATATATCTTTGGGGGAGAAATTAGTTTGATTAGTGCTGTTTCTATGCTGTCTGCCGCAGTTCAGGAAGATAGCTCACCATCATCACCTTCTCGAGGGCAACTAGGGATGGGCAATAAATACGACACCCACGTCACATGAGTGAATAAAAAAAAAGGAAGTGGTGATGTGCAAATTAATTTGTCCCCCATTGTTTCACTGAAAAATTGATGGAAAAAAAATTATATTGCAAGGTGTAAGATACAACACAGTGTGGAGCAGGAGGGGCGCAGCAGGCCAGGCAGCATCAGAGGAGCAGGAAAGTTGACGTTTTGGGTCAGGACCCTTCTTCAGAAATGGGAGGGGGGGGAGGGAGCTCTGAAATAAATAGAGAGAGGAGGGGTGGGGCTGGGGAAGGTAGGTGGGATGGTGATAGGTGAGTGCAGGTAGCCAGTGGTGGGGATTGGTCAGTGAGGTGGGAGGAGCGGGTAGCTGGGAGAGAAGATGGACAGGTTGTGTCAGGTCAAGGAGGCAGGGATGAGAGGGAGGGTTGGTCATGGGTTGAGGACGGGTGTAGGGAGATTTTGAAATTGGTAAAGTCCACATTGAGACCATTGGGCTGTAGGCTCTCGAGGCGGAAGATGAGGTGCTGCTTCTCCAGTTTCCGGGTGGCGTCGTTGTGACACTGGAGGACGCACAGGATGGACATGTCACTCAGGGAGTGGGAGGAGGAGTTAAGATAGTTCGCGACCAGAAGGTGTTATCGTTTGTCGTGAACAGAGCGCAGGTGCTCTACAAAGCGGCCTCTGCTTGGTCTCACCGATGTAGAGGAGGCCACATCGGGAGCAGCAGATGCAATAGACCACACTAGCGGATGTGCAGGTGAACCCCTGTCTGATGTGAAAGGTTTTTTTTGTTCCTTGGATGGAGGTGAGGGGGATGGTGTAGGGGCAGGTGTAGCACTTCCTGCGGTTTCAGGGAAAGGTGCCTGGGGTGGTGGGGCTAGTCGGGAGTGTGGAGCGGATGGGGGAGTCGTGGAAAGAGCAGTCCCTACAAAAGGCAAATAGAGGTGGGGATGGAAATACATCTTTCGTTGTGGGGTCAGATTGCAGGTGGCGGAAGTGGCAGAGAATGATACGTTGAATCCGGAGGTTAGTGGGGTGATACGTGAGGACAAGAGGGATTCTGTCTTTGTTTTCGTTGCAGGGAGGGGATTAGAGGACAGAGGTACAGAAAATGCAAGAGATGCAGTCGAGAGCATTTTCGACCACTGAAGGGGGCAAGTTGCGGTCCTTGAAATAAATATTGCAAGGTGTATTTACTTCCAGCTTTACTTAATAGTCAATATGCCCCAACCAACAAAACTCCTTGTTAAGATATTGCTGAATTCAAAGCATTTGAACTCTGTGCTGAATTGTCCTCCCTCAGTGTGCAGCTCTTTTCTGTGTGGATATGTCCTAGTGATTCTTTAAGAACGATAAAATCTCTTTAATTATAACTGATGCATAAATGTGAACACCTCTTTCAATCAGATGCCATTGCCTGACACATATGTGGAGTTTCTGCTAAAAGGACCAGAAGACGGGGAGAATCCATTTCCTTTAGGACTCGAACAGTTGCTAAGGTAGACACTGTTAAACGTAATAACTCATTTAGTGGCAACTGTCACCAAGGTTAGTAGATTCTACAAAGTCTGTAGACTTTGTAGACAGCTTTGGCATTGAAATTTCACAATGGAATACAAATACGCAAGTGTTTGGTGAGTTAATCTGAAACTCCCCAGTTAGCTTGTAGGGATTTGAACATGAAGGTTGCATCAAATGTTTATTTTAGCAGAGGAGAGTTTTCAGGTTTTTGTTCACTTCCATTGCTTTGCCACAAGTATAGTGTTCATTTGTGTGACACAATGTAACAGTCAATGTTCCCTCAAACTTTTGCTACCTGTGCACAACTACTTGCCGAACTGGTCAGTCTCTTTAAGACAGATGTGATGTCATGCAAGTACGTGTCATTATTGTCTTCTGGTTCCCGTGTTAGAAATAATCATACTTTTGACTCAGAAAGCTTACATCTCTATTCGATTAACATGTCTTGTATGCAGCCTATTCTGAAGACTGCTTTTTGACTGGTATCCTATTACAGAAGACTCAGAAGTGCAACCATGAATATGGTCCCCAGGAACATTTACACATTAGTTCCCCGCTAAATAGTTGCTTGTTCTCTGCAGACTAATATAACAACATATAAAATCTTTCCTCAAAATGTCATGCTGCCCGATCATTTCTTTTTTGCTTAAAAAGAGAGTCTTTATAGAGTATTCTTCTCTAAAAAAAAATTATTCATGGTATTGACTGTATGATATGTTGTACTTCAATGTTGTTCATTTGGTGTTCCTTGTATTCAGTGTCAAGCTGCACAGAAGATAGACTTAGCAGCTGTCTGTGTTCCCTGCAGTTAAAAATTACACGAATTCTAAAGAAAACCAGTTTATTTTTCCTTCAGCAGCTGCTGTGACTTTTCATTAATAAGTCAGAGAACTTCTACAGTTGTGAACCAATCACCCTGTGCATCCTGTAAACAACTGAAAGTATTCAGAGAAGAAAAATTGAGAATTAGCATCCCGATTGGCACAACAATCATCTCCGCAAACCCTATCAACAGGAAGCATTGAACTGTCTTTCCCTCACCCATAACATTCTCTGTAGTTTAAATTGCTTCAGTGTGGTTTCAATCCCTGTATCGCTGAGTTAATTTTGCTTCCAAACCCCCAAACTTGGTAATAAAATAAAATGTTCATGATACTACATGAGTATTCTGTATGCTGGTTTTAAAGTGTAGATATATGTACTTTGAAGTTTAAATACACAACATTAAGTTTTCTTAAAAAATTATTACAGGATTAACCGTCAAAAGGTGAGCAAATGTTACCCGTCGATGCTATTGACTCCAAAGGAACTGAGGACTCCCGATCTTGCATGGAAGACATTTCTCTGCAATGATAATGAATTACCCAGTTCAGGTACTTAGTTGAAAAATAAACTTGCAGAATGACATTGTCAGAAACAAACTATGTAGTAAGGAAGAGAATTTCAAGTTTTTGTTTGTAATACGTTTCTGCGTTTCCTTTGAAAGCTAAATTTATCTGGACACATGTATTGTTAGTTCTGTGTGCACAGTTAGTCTATTTCTAGTTAGCAGCTGAAGACGATGCTTATTTTATTAATTTGTGGGGTGTGGATGTTGCTAGCTGGGTGAGCATTTATTGCACATTTCTAGTTGCCCTTGTGAAGGTGCTGCTGAGCTGAAGTCTCGAACTTCTGCAGACCGTTGTGTATAGATACACTCACAGTACTGGTAGTGAGGGAATTCTAGGATATTGACCCGGTGACACTGAAAGAACAACAATATGTTTCCGTGTCAATATGGCAAGTGACCTGTAGGGGAAATTGCAGATGGTGGTGTTCCCATGTATCTGCTGACCTCGTCTTCTAGATAGTCATGGTTTGGGTTTGAAGGGTGCTGTCTAAGGAGGTTTTGATGAGTCAGGAGGGGAGTTACTCACTGTAGGATTCTCAGCCTCAGACTTGCTCTTGTAGACACAGTACTTACATGGCTAGTCCAGTTCAGGTTCTGGTCAATGGTAAATTTCAGTGTGTTTCTAGTTGATGATTCAGTGATAGCACACCATTGAATGTGAAGGGGTGATAGTTAGATTCTATATTGTTGGAGATGGTCATTGCCTGGAACTTGTATGGCACCAGTGTAATTGGATACTGTTAGTTCAAGCCTGAATATTGTCCAGGTGTTGCTGCATTTGGGCATAGATTGCATCAGTATCTGAGGAGTCATGACTCAACATTGTGCAATCATGAGCGAACATCCCCATTTCTGACCTCAAGTTCATTGGTGAAGTAGTTGATGATGATTGGCCTAGGACACTACCCTGAAGGACTCTGCAAAGATGTCCTGGAGCTGTGATCACTGACCTCCAACAACTACAGCATCTTCCTGTGTGCCAGGGAATGACTCCAACTAGTGGAGAGCTTTCTCTCTGATGTCTATTGATTCCACTTTTGCCCAGGTACCTTTAGCCAGGGTTCCTTGATGCTACAATCTGTCACATGTGTCCTTGATGACAAGGACAGTCTCTTTCATCTTCCCTCTGGAGATGAACAAAAGAGCTCATGTTTGAATCAAGGCTGTAATAAGGTCACAGATTTAACTATAAAGCTGCTGTCTCATTTTTGGTTTTGAGAATATGCACTTTCAGAGCAAAAGCAAAAAATCTTCTTACCTTTTACAACTTCAGGACATCCCATAAATTTTAGAACCAATAAAAACAAAGCTATCTAAGATACGTATGACAAAAGCAATTAGAAAATATGACTTCTTTAACTTAATATAGCAGACATGCAAAATCATTGTTCCTCTCTGTATTTACATTTTAAATAATCATTTCTATTTGCAAGAACTTGGTTCCGAAATCATATAAGTCTGCAGTGCACAAAGAACTGATTTCAGAAGAGCTATTGCTCAATATCAGGTCAACAGTTGGGCACTTTTATTGAGGGATCTTGAATGCAATGACTTGAGAATTGGGGCCTTAAGATTAATTTCCTTGGAATAAATCATAAAACATGCTGTTGAAATGTATTGCAGACTGGTCAGTAAAAGCCATAAATTGAAAATATCTTTAATATGTGTGCCCAACATATTCTGAAGAATTATAGGTTTCTTCTTAAGGAATTGTAAACGTGTACTTTTTCACTCTGGCTAGATTCTGAATCAAGAGCACCGTCATTTGTTTCTGATATATGCACTGCAAAGAGTTTCAAAGTGGAGAACTTGCATTTCTTCGTTTAGATACCTTCCCCATCTTCATGAAATTTCGTAGGTGCTTAAATCAGTCACAACTTAATTCTGAAAATTCAGAAAGGCTGAGTAACTGTCAGTCAGTTCTATCTCCTGAGATAGTAGGAACTGCAGATGCTGGAGAATCTGAGATAACAAGGTGTAAAGCTGGATGAACACAGCAGGCCGAGCAGGAAAGCTGACATTTTGAGTCTAGACCCTTCTTCAGAAATGTCAGCTTTCCTGCTCCTCTGATGCTGCTTGGCCTGCTGTGTTCATCCAGCTCTACACCTTGTTATCTCTGGTGCTCAAGGGGCCTTGTTCCTACTTTTGTCTGTCCACCACTATAAGGAGCACATGGCCAGAGCAATGGAAATACAAGTCCGAGGATATACACAGCTGCTACTGAGTGTTCTGCCAGATCTGGAACTCTGTGGCCATTGCCAGTCCCTCCATGGAGGAAGACATCCATTCACATGCTGGAAGCACAGCTGAACTTGTGGCTTGAGTGGATCCCTCTATTGTTCATGTAAGGATGTGTAAAGCCTCTGGCATCTCTGCCAGTTGCTGTCCTTCCTGTCTCCAGCAGGTTTCTTGCAGCTCTTCCCTCTTTCCCATTCATGGTGTGGATTTATTTACAAATGCTTGGGACCTTGGCCAAATGTAATCACAACCATGTTTCCATTAAGGTGACAGTCTCTGTGCTGATGAAAGTGCACGGGAATGATCTAATAGTAGTTAAGAAAGGACCAGGTGGAATGCAATGTGGAGTAGTGTGTCATTATCCACTTTTCAAAGAAAATACTGAGGCAGAATATTTTGGTTTAAATGTTGTGAGACTGGGAAAGGTTTGTGTTCATAGGAATCTGAGTAACCTTGTGTACAAATTATAGAAGGTTAACATTTGGGTGCAGCAAGCAATTTAGAAAACAAATGGTATGTTAGCCTTACAAAGTGTATCAAAGTAAAGAAACCTATGTGAAAACATTACTTTCATTTGAACGTTTTGGAAGGGAATACAGTACTAATTCGAATTTCTTTTTACTTAGCTGAATGTCGTAGAACATCACAAGGGCTTACGTAAGAATACTTTTGAAGTAGTTGAAATTCTATGTTAACCAACAGTTTTTGAATTTTTTTGCTCCTGTTTTACAAAACTAAAACTTTTCTTAAAGTAATATGGTCTAGAATGTTCTGCTTCTGGAGAATCCAGGTATATCTTTTGATGCTCTGAGTCAATTTAGACTGATTTCCTGAGGATTTTGCATTGCACAACCCTACAGAATCTGCAAGAGAGTCGACCTGAGAAGGTAATGGAGATTGGCTAGAGATGGCCTCGGATCTCTTGTGAGGCCAGCAGCCTTTGCAATACCTGAGCAGGCTGTATGTTTTAAGTGTTGGAGCCTGTGCAGCTCATTTTCCCAAGACCAGTTCTATCAACTTTTGGCCCGCTAACTTTTAAATGCCCTCTATGACCCACATTTTGGATGCCAGGAACAAACACCTCTTGTGTCCAGCATTGCTACAATGAAAATTGCAGGAACCATATTATCCAACTCATTCTCAAAACTTGCATGTAATAAATCACCTTCCCGTATTTGGACAGATATTTAAAGATTCTGACATTGTAGATGATAGGATGCATTGGATTAATTCGTAGCTGCCATCTCGATTAGCCCTGTTATAATCAGTCAGGAGCGACGGGAAAGAAGCCAGTGATAGTAGGTGAAAGGAAACAAGGACTTTCAATATGAGACTGCAGGCAACTTTCCAACATCTTGTGGGTAACGAGTCTCCTAATCAGTTGCATCCGGCATTATAAATATATAGCCAAATTAGATGGACCTTGATCCTTTGCAAAGTAAAAACCGAAAGAAATGTGGATGCTTGAAATCAAAAACAAAACAGAACAGAAATTGCTGGAAACGACCAGCAGGTCTGGCAGCATCTGTGAAGAGAAATCAGAGCTAATGTTTCGGGTCCAGTGACCCTTCCTCTGAACTTTGCTGCCTGGTATTTCCTTCTATTGCTTCTCTTTAGCAACATCATGATCTGAAAGCACAGCACCAGGTTCTACATTTATGTTAAAAACCAAAAGAACTGTGGATGCTGTAAATCAGGAACAAAAACAAAGTTGCTGGCAAAGCTCAGCAGGTCTGACAGCATCTGTGAAGGAAAAAACAGAGTTAACATTTTGGATCCGGTTTTGAGGAAGGGTCACCAGACCCAAAATGTTAACTTTTTTTTCCTTCACAGATGCTGCCAGACCTGCTGAGCTTTTCCAGCAACTTTGTTTTTGTTCCTGCAAAAAAATGTTTTGACTTTCCCTTTCTCCTTACAAACTGCTGCCCAC